>NC_090921.1:842921585-843545335 GCF_040938575.1 Ambystoma mexicanum | reverse complement strand
TTGTCTTGTCTTTAGCGAGCTTCAGCCCTGAAACCTTCTCTGGCTCCAGTGTGTCTTGAAGGACAGGATGTGAGGGGAGGGTCCCAAAACTCCCCTGTCCTTTGTCTCTAGGAATGCCTGAATGCAACCAGTCCTGATTGGCTGGCTGGCTCTCCCTGCTGTGTGATTGACAGCCTAGACTGTGCATGAATGGAAGAAACCTGCTTAAAAGGCAAGGGTTTTGGGACTAGAGGCAGAGTCGACCACTGGGAGAAACACTCGACAAAGAAACCATGAACCAAGCTTGCTGCATCCTCCTGGACCCTTGAATTTCCCAGTAAAGCCCTGCTGCTGTGCTGAACTCCTTTTTCACCTCGCCAGAGAAGCTTCGAACAAAATGACTTCTCCCATTGGGTTAATGGGACCAAGCAACACTGAGACGAACTCCACTGGACCATCACCCCCGACTTGTTGTGCCTCTCTGTTGCTTCGTAAGCCGAATGCCAGGGGTCAAATATCCATAGTCGGGTGAAACGTCTGAAGCGGTAACAAATCCAGCTAGAAGCTCCAGGAGTCTCCTAAGGACCCTCCAGAAGCAGGACGACCAGATCCCAAGTACCCTCACTAGAGTGCAGGACCCCAGGAGTGAAGGAAGCCCAACCGGTATCCGAGATCCACAGCGGTGCTGTTTGCTAAGCGCTGAAACTGTGAAGTGCTGCTGAACCAAAAAGAGCCCGTAGCTGCCAACAACCTCCAAAGTACTGCTGCAGAAGCCCTCCAGACATCCTCCCTCTTGTTCCCACAAATGAGGCTCAGGAACAAGGGTCTGCTGTGGGATGTATTAACCCGCTTATGCTCTGCCCTGCGGCATCAGTGTGTCCTGGTGGTACCAGAATCATCAAAATGGCCCCAAAACCCCTATGCGTGCCAAAACCTATGGAAATTGCGCTCTACAAAGTACAAAAAGATGGCTGCCAAATCTACCATGCATGTTGTTAGTGGTGGAACGGAGACCTCACTGCTGAAACATGTCACTGGGCTGCCCGACAAGTAAAAATGGAGACTGCATGAAAAGCAGTGCTTTACTGAAAGAAATCTGAAATCTTGCATTTAAATACTTTTTCTTGGTTGCTGAACATACACAAAGCTGGTCCAAAACACCCACAAACATCCAATCTTCTTGCTGAGTGTCACCTTTTACTGAATTCAAGAAATCATTGTGAAATGGCAATATCCTGGAAAGCTGAATTGGTCATCAAAACACCCACAGCACAAGTTTGCCTGCCTGTGGGATCTGTCAAAATCTCGGTGCAGTACCAGCGGCCGCCTGAATGATTGTTTCAAAAGCCTGCATTAAAACTGTAAACTTGTACCACTAAGATCTAATGTCTGAAATCTAAGAGACCTGTTATCAAGAGTAACCTAGGTTGTAACTATTTAAACTTCATGGTTTAGGGTCTGTAATCATTCTTCTAGCTGCTTGTTTTAAAATTACAAGTTTATTTAAACCAAGAAAAAATGTAACAAATGACATTTAAATTAAGCCTGACTCCAAGCCAAAACCAGTAGTACAACTTCCCCCACAGGGCTAGGCACCTCCCTTCTGCTCTCTAGATCAGGAACTCACACCCAGTTGATGATTAAGAGGGAAAGAGAACTTGGGCTGCTGTGGGAAGAGCACAATAGACTTCCTCCAAGGCAAGGAGATGCTAATCAGGAAGGATCGTAAATGGCCTCTGCCAGAAGGAAGGGGGCGGAGATTGCTTCTGAGCTGCAGGAGAAGGAGGCGGGGACAAACAACCTTTTGTTGATTCACAATGGACAAAAAGCATATATTTCTAAAAAGACCCATAATTTACTGTGTGCAGTTTTGAAAACTATGTAAACCCCGGACTTCTGAACCTAATGTTTGGCTGCACATTTTAAGAGGAGCCAGAACTCTGTGCTATGTTCTTGGAAGTAACTATGAAAATTATGGTTTTGCAGCAAATGTATTTATGTCAAAAGCATGAAACTTCACACGCTTATGCCCATATACAATGTGCACAGTTGTACATATTTTTGGATAAACTAGATATTGTGTTCCGGCCCAAAAGGGCAGAATTCTGTCAAAAGCCGACACAAGATCCTACAATGACGGGGCTTGGAAGAGCATTTGCGCCACAAAATATGTGATCTAGATATGTTATTGTTATAAAGTTTGCAAAATTGTAAATATGTATTATACTTAAAGTAGATTTCATGTTCAAAAGCCAAGGGGAGGATTCTCTAACTCATAAAACCACATCATCATGGTGACACCCTGTTTTCTCCTCCAATCAAGGGAGAGGGGAGATTCTAACCTATAGCCAGCCTAGGGGGCACGCTTAGGATAATCCAGCATACACACCCCTTTACCAAATGCATAAAAAGAGACAGTTGAGGACTTAGACATACATATTCACCCACTAACCGATTGCTGGCGGAGCACCCTGCAAGAGGACCATCAATCTTCCTTGCTCCAGACTCCAGAAACTTGGTAAGCAGAAAGGCCCACTTCTAAAGCTGAACCATTCTCAGCTAGGCCTTCAAATTCCAGAAACCAGAATTTACCCCAGACATTAAAGGGGAAACCAAAGATGCAGCTGGGCTGTGCTGTAACTGCTATCCTGCTAAATAATTATCTTCAGAACCGAGAAGGGCAGATTAAACGCAATCCTGTGCCGTGCTGTGCTGTGACCAGAGAGCCATTGCGGATCCAGTGTATTCGTGCTGTGTCGTGCAGACCAGAGCGCCTTGCTGTCCCAGTCCGGTTCTGTTCAAACGTATATAGTGAGTATCCATAGTATAGGACTGTCACTAGCCTATGTACTGTCCATAGCAATCCCTATCTAAATCTATCCTATCTTGTCTTCAGAACTGCATTGTTAGAAATATTTTTGAATTGCCTGAACTCTTTATTTTATCCCTACTATCTTCCTTCTGTCCTAGTATTGTTAAACATATCTTTGCGCTGATATATTTCATCCAAAGAAGGCAAGCTCCTCGGCAGGCAAAAACTTGATCCAGAGGTGCCCTGGTCTAGTGGCTGTGCTTCCGTGTGGTATTTGCTTCTTCATAGTCACCCCTAGTGTAAAGAAATCCTGTTTGTGTTTTGAAAGCGCATCCCTGTTTTCTCATTTTATGCCTGTTGAAAAAACGACCTCCACGAAAACGTCCATAACTTCTTTAAATGCTATGCTAGAAACAAGATTTAGATGCCTGCTTGTAGCTAATATCAACAGCTTTCCATAGAACCAGAATCTGCATCTCAAATCCTTATACTTCTCCCGCAATTGCGATTACCATGCGCTGAAAAGTTTGCCGCGGATTTTCGTTCTGGCAAAATATCACACGTCTAAAACAGCTTTCAATTGCAATCAACCTCAATTTTAAGTTTTTGCATTGCTTCTTGCTATCAAATCATTGCTAGTGTTTGTCTGCAACCAGATAAAGCAGCTCCCACTAGAATCTAAACAATTTTAGTGATTTAAGCCATATTTAGTGTTTTACCTATTCCATTCAAAGCCAACTTTAAAAAACATTTTGACAGTTTGCCAATCATTTCTGTTTCTCTCTTGTGTTTGCTGGGGGGAAATTGGGATTGGCATTGTATTTGAATTCTTCATTTGTGAAACCTGTTCTCTCTCCTCCTATATCTCTACATTGCATATTGGTGGGTTGAGGGGTACCCAGGGGGAAAGAGTAACCACATTGTTATTTGATTTGTACACACACCCACAAAAGTATTATTGCTGTGCTGCATTGTTTTTTGCTCATTATTACTCCTTGTGATTAAAGAGATTTCTTAGTGTAATATTACCCCATTGGTGATCATTGTGTACCCATTAAAAATAGTGTGATTATATTGTGAATATATAAATAAATATTTTAACTTTGCAAACCAGCCTGATTCCTGGTTCAGTGTGACCGGGGGGGGGGGTTCCAAGAGAGGGGCGTGATATAAGTGGTACATTGTTCAGAATAAAAGAACTTTTAGACACAAATAAATAAATAAGGATTTCAGTTGTGCATTACACGCTAGGCATTGACTTAGGTGAAGTGCCAGATTGAAATCACTTACACTGCGCTGCGGTAGCAAGACATAATCCAGCTGGACCACCCTTCTTCAAATCAGAGGTCCTGTTAAGGCTTGGGGTACTTACCTTATTGCCTTATTGCTGTACCTTTCTCTGTTGGGAATTGCAGTGGCTTAGCTTTTAGAGTTGATTCCAACTCTCTTTTCACAGCTTGTGACCTTACAAGTGATTTTTCTACAAACTCTCTAACCTTGTGCAAGACTTTGATTTAAGAAGTGGAACAGATCCATATGTTGTGTTCCAATTGACTTTGGCTGTCCTGGCTCCCTGAAGACTAGTCAAGTCCATTGACTTTGATACTCTTTTAAAACTAAATGGACCACAGGGATTGGTGCAGGATAAGACTGCCTTAATGAACCAATCCTGGGTCCCCACCAACAATATCCTGTATGTGTGAGGTCATAACCCTCATAGGTGGTAGCTTGTTGTAGACTGTTACTGCTGGGAAAGGCTTATCTAGATTTCATTGGAAGGTTTAGTTGTCCTCACATATCCTGAGAAACTGTCTAAACTTTTTATTTCCCTTATCTTTCATTTCTACAACCTCAGAATCTGCAAAGTATAGCTTGTGTGATATATAAATGCCATTACCGTCATAGTGATTGAAGTCACCTGAGGGTGTGGGAATTGTGTAAGAAGCATATCCAAAGATTATACACTAACTTATTTTGATTCTGTAAAGTAATTTAAAAGTATTTTTATATTGTTACACAAATGGGCGGTCATTACAACCTTGGTGCTAAGTGCACCAACTTTACCACCATGGTGTAAACTCTGTTTACACCATGGTGGATGGCGGATTTACCGCCCCATTCCAAGGTGAGTGGGGCGGTAAATCCCCATTTCCCATTTTCCCTTCCCCATTCCCATTTTTGCCCCATAGGGCATAATGGGAGTGGGGAAGGCGCTAATTACGCCGCCGTAAATTACGGCGGCGTAATTAGCACCATGGCGGGTTAGCGCCATGGATTTTAACGCCTGCTAACAGCAGGCGTTAAAATCAGAATCAGGCGTTAAGGGCTAACGGTGGCGTTAACCCTTAACGCCTGAGTTGTAATGAGGGCCATGGTCTTTTTAAAGAATGCTTATTTAAAAAATGATGTTAATTAAATAAATAACGGTTTATCACTGAAACCTTGAATGTAAGTGTTACTTGGCTACTTGTATTTACGGATTTCATTTCTACAGCTCTACAGCTCACATTTACCCCTCTTGAGATAGGCTTGGCTGCTCATTCACACTACCAACTTGTGTAGTATAGACCTATACTAAAATGTGGGTTACCCAATACCAAGCAGTTAAGTATTGTGTAGTCTCACACAGTGTGACTGCATCAATTCTTACCTAAAATGCATCACCATGAGCTCTGAGCTCTCACTCACCCTTCGGATCAGTGCTGTATCCAAAGATGCAACCTTACAGCACCATCACTATGGGCTCTGAGCTCCAACTGTGACGAATCAACTTCTGGGGCACCAGCGGTCAATGGATATCGGTTTCTAAACCATCAATCAGCCCCACACCGCCACTACACTAGAAGGAATCCAAACATATTGGAAACACAAGCAAAGTATAAACCTCCTTGTCCAATTTTGGTAATGTGGACGGAATGGCAGGCTTTTCTCTGAAAGGTTGTAGATCGTTTTATAATTGCAACACAGTGAAAATATAATGATAAAAGGGACTGTCCAGTCAAGGTTGTATAAAAATATCTACTTTATTATGATCACAACAGACAGTTTGAACACACTAAGAAATACAACCCACCCTGTATAGGAATGCAGAGTACAGACCGTTTCAAAGAAGGAGAATGGATGGACTCTGGATACTGACAGGAGGGTATAGTTGGTGTAGTAATTAATTGCAATAGTGCAACGATACTTGGTTTCAGCACAAAGGAAGCAATGGGTCGTAGAATGTCAGTAGGGGCCTTTGGAGGACCAGGGGGACAGAACCACAATGTAACTTGTGCTGTTCTTGGTACTCGACATGATTGAGTCGGTTTCAGGGTGCTTTGCAGCTTCTGCAATAGAGTTTCAGATGGGAGACAGCTGCAGGTATCAGGCGGTTACCGGTTTTGGGCCTGCTGGATGGTCCTCTGGATTCATTATCTCCCTATGTTCCCTCTGAGATGTTTAGGGGATTGATCTTGCTTCCCTCTTGGAAGGTCCTGGCTTTCCTTCACTGGCAGAAGATGTATGGCAGACTGTACCTTCAGCCAGGGTCCAGTGATGAGTTCTTCTTTCTGATTCTGGTGAAGCCTTCAGATGATCTGCCAAAAGAGGGTCTCGGCCCTCTAGTAAAAACAAATGGACCACAGGGATTGGTTCAGGCTAAGCCTGACTTAATGAACCAATCCTGGGTCGCCACCAACAATCTCCTGTATATGTGAGGTCATAACCAGAGTGCTTTACAACAGAAAAGGTAAAGAGGTGAAAACATGTACTACTAAGTCCCACCCATATTCCTGTCTGCTGTGGATCAAAGTGTCTGGTTGATGGAGCTCTCTGTGGTTCATAATTAAAGCGGCAGGTCTCCCTTGAAGCTGCAGCGAGACCAGACTTTCTGAATCCCACAAACCACATACTCGTGCCTTCTGAATGGGTTCACCATGTGGGGATGACTGTGGGAATGACTGCTGTAAACATGCAGTCCCAGACATGACATTTCACTGTCAATCGATACTAAGGGCGGAAGCTAGCTTCAGGTTGACACAGTTGCATATGAAAGGTTGTCGTGGTATCCCGTCTCTTTTGTTAGCATCTGCAGCCAGGCCCCATGTGGGCCTGTTTGAATTACTCTCGGATTAGTATGCGTATTGCTGTCACAGCTCAACAAAAGGAAAGGGTGGATCCACGGATCCTTTGATAATTAATTAGGCTGGCCATGGCAGGGGGGAGGTTTGGCCCCGCCTTCTGTAGATGCATTGTGTACTCCTCCTGTCATATCCCAACTAAATATGCAGGGGGACTGCGCCTGTAGGGTGTGTTCACCCAGAGTACACTGGTGTATGCGTTTGTCGTGCAGTGAGCATAGGAAAATGTGTGCAGATTTGCTCCACACATTTTCCAGAGGTTGATCTACCATCATTCAATTTTATTAAAAATTCCAGAAAAGCCCAGCTGAGTGTGTATGGTCAAATTCCTCACACCCACTCACCACACAGACCATTATCCAAAGATGCATCCTTCAAGTTCCGTCACCATGGGCTCTGCGCTCTCACGCACCTGTAGTTCATGGCAATATTTAAAGATGCATCCTTGCAGCTCCATCAACATGGGCTATGAGCTCTGACTCTCCCCACAGATCGGTGCAGTATTCAAAGATGCACCCTTGCAGCTCCACGCCCATGGACTCTGAGCTCTCACTCATACCACAGATCAGTGAAGTATACAGAGATGCAACCTTGCAGCTCCATGACCATGGGCTCTGAGCTCTTACGCACCCGTAGGTCAGTGCAGTATTCAAAGGTGCATCCTTGCAGCTCCATCACCATGGACTATGAGCTCTGACTCTCCCCACAGATCGGTGCAGTATCCAAAGATGCACCCCTGCAGCTCCACGCCCATGGACTCTGAGGTCTCACTCATACCACAGATCAGTGAAGTATACAGAGATGCACCCTTGCAGCTCCATGACCATGGGCTCTGAGCTCTTACGCACCCGTAGGTCAGTGCAGTATTCAAAGGTGCATCCTTGCAGCTCCATCACCATGGACTATGAGCTCTCACTCACTGCACAGATCAGTGCAGTATCCAAAGATGTACCCCTGCAGCTCCATAAACATGGACTCTGACCTCTCACTCATCCCTCAGATCAGTAAAGTAAACAGATATGCAACCTTGCAGCTCCATATACATAAGAAAACTCTCCTGTACTTCTGAAAACATTATTAGTGAGAGCCCTGGTTCTAAAACGCTTAGACCATTGCAATGTAATCTATAAGGCCTATCAATAAACTCCTTAAAATTGCAACTAATACAGAACCGTGCTGCCCAGAAGGGCAATGGGCCAATAAAAACAGGACTGCATAGGGCAAGCCTTGGAATTCCCTCTGTTGACTGTCAATTGAACAAAGGATCCCCTTTAGTGACCTGCACATCACACATCAGACCTACTGGTCAATATGTCCTAAATACTTCTTAGCTAACCTAATTAGCCCTTTCATACCTTGCAGAAACTAGAAGGAACAGAATCTGACTAAAATCAAGAAGCTATGCCACGACACATAGCCACTAAATTGGCTAGGCCACAAACGGTGGTACAGTCTTCTGTATGACTGAAGTCATCAAAATCAGATTTAAAAAATGCATCTATTTCAAAGGTTGAAAACCTTCATATAAGAGAATAGAAACAGACATTGAAAGGCTCAAATAGCAAAACAACAAGCAAGATTCTGTGCAAGTGTACAGGGGTTAACCACAGACAATGATCAGTTATTATACAAATAACTGCTCCAGCAAAATATTAAACAATGCTTCACTCATGCCGTATCGTTAGTAGACCTTCAGTGAAATAATATAATGGTATAACAGTCTGTCTGGCAAGACAAGCAGAAACATACCTAATTCTGCCATTGGAGTATTGCTCTTCCTGATAAGGGTAAGCGCCAGGCAGAACAATAGCAAGTATCATATCCTCTATGGATATTCCAGCAAAAGAGCAAAAAGGAGAGGCTTCCGAGAGACCATTGCCATTAACTAGTCAGGAGAGGCGGTTACTCCTAGGTTTTAACAAAACCGCCCATTGGCAGGTCTGAGCAAGCCATCCCAATCCCTCTCGACTCTTGAGCTAAAGTTGAGATAAAGGCGTACTGATCACTTTTCATACACTACAATTATACACATGTTCCTCCATTCCAGTAAAAATGCCATGCGCCAAAGCTTTCACATGTGCAGGATCTCGGAAATCCTGGGAAAAGCCTAGATTAAGAAATGAGTCAGCCAGCAGCTACGCAGTCCAACCCGCGACTTTAATACGCACAAAACAGTAGCGTGAGCGAGGTTATGGATGTTGTTTTTCTCCTCAAAGGTTTACCCATGTCAGCAATGGTCTTCGGTTATCTAAATATGACACATAGCCCAGAACAGATTCGGGGTGCATAGGATTTAACGGGCACTATGAGAAAGACCAAAACAAGATCCAAACATGGTTTTCATATGATTGAATTAGTTGAGCATATGACCCGCTAACAGATGAATTGAGGGGAGAGGGTTCCGCCTATTTGGCCACGCGATGGGGGACTTGGAGGGGAGCCCCCTTCTCCCGGGGAGGATAGTAATATTGTGGTTATGTTTACTCTGGTACCTGTTTGGGAGGTGGAATGACCTCATTTGCTAAGGGGCGGGGCGTGTAATCTGGTCATTACCTCGTAAGGCACTGCGCATTTAAGCAAGCAAGAACTGAACACATCAAACACATCCGCTTTCAAAACAAAAGCTTGTGAAGAGCAGCTCGTGCAGCGAGCACAATAGCTACATCTCATCTGGACAGGGCAGGGCAGGTGTGAGCAGGGAATCGAGGCTAGTCCTCAGAGGCCACGCCTATGTGCTATGTGTTGTCTGTTTGAAAGTGGAACATTTCAGTTGTAGTTTTTGTGGCGGGGGGAACGTAATAACCGCGCAGCATTTTTAATTACAAGATATAGGGAGGCATAGCAGTGCGGCACACGGTGGCCATTTTCCGTGTCCATATATTTCTTTGCGGTTTGCAATATTTGGCTTTATCGGTGGTGCGGGCAAAGCACAGATGTGGGAAGATATGTTGTAGTGCAAAGAGGCGCTAATGCACTTTGGGACAATTGGCACCTTATCGTCACAGTGCCTTCAGATATCCTATGTCGGTAAATGGGGTGGGTGTTTCCGGGGGGAGGAGGGGCGCACTCCCAATTAACTTTCTTTCACAGGCACAACTCTCGGGAGATAAATGTGTACTTTCGGTGTGCTGCACTCCCGAAAGACCACAGGCGAGTAAAAATAGGAAGCACCAGGTGAAACTCGAAATTTGATATGAAATCACCAATTGCCGTCTTCCCAAGAGGGATCGGCACAGCGGAGGGGAGCTATTGTCAAAAGATTAAAGTGTGTAAATAATTGCCTTCTCGTGAGGAAAGAAAACGTGGATTATGTGGGAAATTTAGCGGTTTCTTTCAGAGGGTTGTTCGTTTTTGTTATGCAATGCATTATAGCAAGTAAAAGATTGTCCGATCTGTGCATGACGCGATATTACTGGAGTCATGTGCAGTCCTTGTCTTCCTCCATCAAATAACCTTTCATTTTTTCCTAGCCCCAGTGCAGCCATGGCTCTCTTTACTTCTAGCGGGGCCCTCCCTGTTACGCATACGGGTGCCCTTTGTCAGTAGCCTTGCGCTATTAAGCAATGAAAGACACCGAAGGCGGGAAATCCTTTGGGCCAAAAGACCAGTGTCACCGATACCCGTTGTGGAGACAAGAACAGCAGGTTAACTCAATGCACCGTGGCGAGACGCGCAGTCTTTGCTTGTTATATATACAATTATCCACCCCTAAGCTATAATTGGCAGGCCTTATTTATTACCTTGAACGAATAAAGACATGACTCCGGTCTGAAAACGCCCGTTTATCCAGTTGTTATCTCAGGGGAAAGAGCTATACATGCAACACAAACACTTCGAACAACAAAATGCTGCGATTTACACATTTTCGGTACATTTTTCTTTTAAAGCTAAATGGATTTACTGCAGTGAGGTGAACATATTCCAAACACAGTATCCCCACCCATATGTCGCCGGTTGCCACCTGCCCCGTGAGCCCCCCACCTCCTGATACAGAACAAGCGGACACGGTGCCACTGCGCTGTGATTTCACGTGCATGAGGTGATGAAATGCACTTATTGAGGAAAGGCTCCCATGCACATGGGTGCGTATTATTTCTTTAAGTACATGTTGCTTTCATTCGAGTTCATAATACCTGGGGATATTTTGCGAATGCATTTTTAAAGGTGGTCACATTATTAATTTATTTTTTGATGTTGCTTTCTAAACGCGCATGTCAGCAAAGTTGCTTCAAAGAGCTCTAGGCTACACTTGGATTGGAAAATGGAAAAGGAAAGTTCCAGAACATAGTTGGAAGGGAGCCGGGAGGTATCCAGACCCCTGTGGTACTTTATACAGTCGTGCAAACCGAAAGTGGGAGTCTCAATGGGCCACGTGTCTCGTGTGTATTCCTTTTGAAAATGTGAACACGTCTCACACAAAGGGAATCATCGTATGAACTTTTGTAAGGTCTAGTCAAAGTGATACATTTGAGATAATCACAGACCCCACGCCGGTCTTTTTCCATTGGAGTTGAAGCCATTTATGTTATGTTCTATGTGCAGAAACCTTGAGCCATAAAAGTGTGAACTAATGTCATCAATGATCAATAGAAGCAAATGTCTTTCCTTTGAGCTTTTACACTCACCACCCACTTGTGACATTACTGATTTTGGTATTCAGTTCCATTTGCATCCAGAGTTATCGAGCAAAACGGAAGAACAAGTGCCAGATTGGGCCTCACTGGGAGCAGAGAAGATGACTCTAGGGGTGCTTTAACTGGGCAGGTACTTGCCAGTCCTGAGTACCTGCACTTCTTTTATTTCAAGGGAATAGTACCAGAACTCCGTGGTAGGAAGTCAATACATTTAATGGAGGAATACTGGCACATCTCAACAGTAAGCAGATACTCTGGGATAGTGAGTACCTGCACTTCTGTATTTTCATTTCAAGCACTCTCACACGCCATATGCTCGCTCACCCACACTACATTGAAGATGCTGTCTCAAACAGTGTGGCAAAGCCAACAGGACCTGGGCTCATTGGGAGCAGAGAAGAAGACCCCTAGGACCTCGGAGCAGCTTTCTGAACCGCTGCATGCTTGCATGATGTACAGTCATTCACAACCAAAGTTGAAGACTGTTTGGAGCGAAGCAGCAGAGCGAGCAGCAGTTTGAGCAGTTTGGGTGGGTTGGTGAGAGCCAGAGCTCGATCAATTTGCAGTTCACCGGTTGTTCATTTATGGCTTCATTTAGATTACCCACCCACATCATCTGCTTTTTCAGTCCTAACATTAATATCACTATCAATATTAAAACATGTTTCACGTGGACTGGAAAGTAAAATAGCCTCAGAGAAAAACTGTGAGATGAAGCCCATCAGGCACACAGCTTGGAAGGCTCGGGGCGTGTATTGGGGCCAAACATCAAAGGAGGCAACAAACAAGATCTGCCATTTCAGGTAAGGGAGGTAACACTCTACTATAAATTTGATGGTCATCACACTGGACAAGGTGAGCTAGTCTAATGCTTTGGCTGACTCCTGCATAGTATTTCAGTGATGCTGCCTCCAACACCTGTTCTGTTTGATTAGGAGATACTGTTTTGCATATTGTCTTCCCTGGTATAATTTGGCAATAAAGCTATTGCCCCACATTACAATAATATTCATGGAGCTCATAAGAACGAAAACACCAGAGTGATAGCTTCCCAGGCGAACGGGGGCCTGGGACTTGGATCCTGGGAGTTTAAATCATTCTCATTTGCTGGCATTTGGTTTTTAGACCTTCCCCCCATTTCAAACTTAGTTGAACTAAGAGTGTTCAAAAAGATTGGGGCCAATGGTCTGAAAATGATGCTATAAGATTTAAAGGATGTTCTACTGCTGCATTGATTTGAGTTGATTATTTATACTTTTGGCTCCATTAGTCTTTCGTCCACCGAACATGACCAAAATCATATCTAATATAACACATCAAAGGGAAACAAAACAGAAAGAAAGAAGAAAACAAATGGAAAATATAATATTGTGGCATCTATTATATCTTTCATGTATTTTCCAAGCTCATGCAAGAAAAGCAGCAGTCATCCAGGTAATGCTCTTCTCAAAACCGCCCAGAAGAAGGAATGTGTCTCTATATGATTCTCAAGTAGACCTCTTTGCAGGATAGGACCAATACAATTACTTCTCAAGCAGTTATAGCATGGACAGCTGAGGAGAAAGTGTGCAAATCTCTTCATCTGCTTTGCAGATGTTACAGGCTGAATTATTTGAACAGTTACATGTTTGCTGATTGCCTCCAATAGCGAATTTATTTGCTCTGGCTAGTGAAAAAAGCCTTCTCTCGTGTGGTCTCGTCAGTGTCCGTGGGTACGGTTGTTGATGGAGACCATCTGAAAACACATTGAACCAGCCTATAAAAGTTAGATTTGTCGGTTCTCTTTCTAGCCTTTGATAATCCTGTTCTTGTTGTTTCACTTTCAATTGTCTTAATGGGGCACTGATGGAACCTATATCGCGGTGGTCCATATCCAGAATTGCCTCCATCCCCAAGGACTTTAAATCCACGAGGAGCTGTTTTCTGTAATTTGAGACCAAAGGCTTTGAGAAATGCTCCTTCCATCCTTTATCTACCAGGTTTTAATTGGCAGATGTGTCTCTTTTAACTGCTTGACAGAATTTCCTTTAGCTGATTCCCACTTTTGTGGTGGTTTTATCTTCTAGAACCCATGTCTCAGCTGCAAAAGATACTGAGCTGCCCTCTCTGGGTCCAAAAAAAACATTTCACTTCTAATCCTAGATTATTATTATGTTTTACAGTTAAAATAGTGAGAGCTGTTGTTATTGAATACCACTTCTTGATTTCCAGTCAAATGTGGGGTTTCCATGAAATGGTTAGAGATGGTAACATCCAGATAGGAAAAAGAATCAACTTGTTCAATTTCCTCTCCTACTAAAACCACAGTTGGACCTCTTGCTTGCGCTTCTGCTGAAAACCATGATTTGCAATTTAAAATTGTTTAGCACCATCAGATAATTCAGTTTGCAATAACTTTTTTTTATTGTTTACTTGTTTTGGTTGTTTATCATAACCTTTCAAATGTATACAAATTACATAAGGGAATATTCAACTAAAACAAGACAAATTGGACAATACCAATAAACATTCATTTAACATACATTTTTCTAACCTTCTCTCAAACTCAACAGCAATCTTTTTCGTCCTCTAGCCATTCATCATTAATTTCTAAAGCAAGAAGGAACTTAACAGTAGCAATATTCAACGATATGGAAGTGGCATTAAAAATCATGTTCCACATTCCATCTTCATTTAGAATTAAGAATTGATAAAAAAAAACTTAAAGAAGAATTCTTTTCTTAAATTACTCAAGTTCTGACATTCTACCAAGAGATGTTTTAGAGTTTCACTTTTACCTCGGTCATTACAAAATCTACAACTTATACTGGCGTCCATATTCTTAGAGGGTTTTGCCAGTTGAACTCTCATTGGCCATAAATTTAGCCGTATTTGCATTAGGATTCTAGCATAGTTTGGGTCAGGAAATGTTAGAAAATACGCTGGTACTGTATGTAGGGCTTTTAATACACATTTCCCAGTTTTGAAAGTCAAGTATATGTTACATTTGGCCCATGTGGTTCACCAATCCCATTGCCATAGTTTACGTTTTGCCTTATCAGGGAAGTCCAATAGGAGCTGCTGTGATATATCTGCCTCCTTCAGGATCTCTTTAAAATTTAAATCCCAAGCATTGATAGGTCTGTTGTTGATTTTAAAGGCAGCATGCAGCAGTGGAAGTAGTGTCTACGTATTCTCCTGCAACAAAAAACATTTCCTCCATAAACTCAGAGTTTGCCATTCTACTATGGCATTCAAGGATATTAGCTCCAATTCATAGCAGAGGATCTCCATGGAACAGTCTGAGGAAGGTATAGAACCATTTTCCAAAATAGACCTCCTAAAAGGACCCAGTTTGGATGATTTTTTGGGTGCTTAGCCTGGCCCCATAAATGATCACTGGAACCACTTTTTGCTTACAGAATTGAATAAAAACCGCATGTGTGAACTTGTCAGATTTAGCCTGTATAATTCTCCCATCAGAGGGCAGAGTTTGCATTTTCATTTTGAACTCTAATATATATGGTTGTTCAGTTAGTCTGTTGTTTATGTTTTGGCCTAGACATCTATATTAATTCACTAAGGTCACAAGTATAGTATTAAGTGTCCATGTGAAGTTGGAGAACATGCATCTAGTTTTGTGATGAAATATAATATTAGATTTTTGCGAATTTACCATCAACCCATTCTTAACTGCATAATTATCTATATCAATAATAACGAGGTCATCGGCACAATACTACCTCTTTACTGAGTTTTGGCGGAAAGGAATGAGGATGATTGAGATGGATGTTTATATCTTTGATATAAAAATGTAAAAGTATTGATGCTAAAATACAACCTTGTTTCAGGCCAGTATCAGTTAAAATTGACTTACTAAGAAGGCCCTCTCGATTAAGCTTGACTTTTATTGAGGTATTTGAATAGGATTGATGTATCCAATATACAATGTATGGTGGGCAGCCTGCATCCAGCAATTTCTCCCATAATCTACCTCTTGATACTGAGTCAGTCAAAAGCTTGTTTTTTAAAAATTGCCAGTGTAAATAATTGTATTGACTTTCATAGTCCTTTAATAAATCCAGATTGAAAGACATCTAGCATTTTAGCCCTTTTCAACCATCAAGTCAGGTCTGTCAATATTAACATTGCAGAAATCTTGCCAGGAATGTCGAGAAGGGCAATCAGACGATAATTGTTTGGTTAATTTCTTTTACCCTTTTTAAATATTGGTAATATTATCGATTCCTTTCAAGACTGAGTAATCTGTCTGTTCTTTACTGTTGTACTAAACATTTTTTCTAGAATTTTTGTCCATTGCTCAGGATATGCCTTGATTATTGCATTTGACAAGCCATCAGGCCCCCACAGCCCTTGATGAGCTAAGTTTCTTAATCATCACAAGGATATCCAATTGGTCAAAGACCAATTTGCTAATCTCGATTTGTGAGACTGATGGTATTCTACTTCTGAAGGTTTTTTTCCAAAACAATTTTGAATATTGGTCAGTCCATGCCTGTTCATTTATTGCATTTAGTAACAAGGCTGCTGAAGGATTTGACGTTATATTGTTTAAGAGACTCCAAGTTTGAGCACTTGTGAGCTATTGCTGCTAACATTCTCTCGCCATCCATTTGTTTATTTTGAGCATTAAATTGCTTGATTGCATTTTGTATTGCGTATGAATCAAGTTTTTCATAATGTCTTTCGTACATTGGTAAATTCTTAAGGAGTTTCTGCTTTTGACAGAATTTTGTTTTTAAGATATAAACGTCGGGATTATATGTATGTTTTTTAAAATCAGGCTGCCTGTTTAGTGACTGATTTTCCAAAATCAATTCAAGTGAGTCTGTGTACTCATAATTCAGCGTTGACGAGGGACACTGTTCTTGCTGGTCTAATTGCACACTTATTATGTTCAGCTTTGTCTCAATCCATTTTATCCTATTCCTACCTTGATTCAGGGAAATAGGTTCTTTGAAATAAGTTTGTGGTGTCATTTTGAGAACGTTGTGATCACTCGCTTGTGTTGGAATAATGCTGAAAGATTGAATAATATTCAATGCATGTGCC
Source organism: Ambystoma mexicanum (assembly GCF_040938575.1). Lineage (NCBI taxonomy): Eukaryota > Metazoa > Chordata > Amphibia > Caudata > Ambystomatidae > Ambystoma > Ambystoma mexicanum. The sequence goes on along the minus strand of NC_090921.1, from coordinate 843,528,737 downwards.
GATACAAAAGCATAATCTAACACTGAGTTTGATGACCCTCTCTCCCATGTAAGTGCTGGAGGAATGTCCCCTGTGATTGTTCCATTTAACATTATGAGATTTCTCTCATTCAATTTTTTGCTCTCATTGAGAGCACTTCTAAGGCTTTAGGTATGCATCTGATGTTAAGATCTCTTACCACCATGATTGTATAAGGGAGATCCTGTTCCGCAATTAAGTCCAACATTTGAACTATGAATTCCATAAACATTTCATCCTCAATGGCCAAAGGATTCCAGTAAATGTACAGAATCGCCATCAACATACCCAGTGGCAACTGAGAATGACCTGCTGTTAATTTAGTTAGCTGGATTCCAGGATGCGCGGACGCCTACGGTTCTAAATGAAGACCAGAATCAAGGTTTACAGTTGTTAATACCAGTACCCCGAAACGGGGAGACCGGAATGAAAGAGAGAGCGCACAGAGAACAAGTAACAACACGAGTTGTAAAAGAAAAACAAGATACATGCTCACAGGTGAGAAGGGGAAGTAGCTGAGCACTCGCACAGACGCAAGCAGGAGCAATGTCGGAGCAGGAGCACAGATGCGAGCAGGAGAGAGAGCCAGAAACTCGTGAACAGGGGCGAGCGTGAAAGAACAATAGAATCAGGCGAAGGGATGGCCGAACAGAGTGGGACCACAGGGTGCGGAATGATTGGGAGCGTTGGCTCAAAGGGCGGAAGCAAAAAACTAGCGTTACCTACGAGAGAAAATTCTGAAGATGCAACGCACCGGAAAACTGCAAGGGAGTCTGTTTACAGAGGCGGCGGCCATCTTGGTTTTGACAACTAGACCGTAACACTAGGAATGGATGAAAATGTAATGGAACATTCAATGGTTCCTCCAGTGGTCCCATAACTTCCAGGAAGGGCGCATGACACAGAGGCTGAAGAGGTTTGGCGTTAATGATTATTAGTGTGTTTTGTTTCCTGTACTGGCTCATCATTGTAGTAAACCTCAGTGGATACATTTAATCTCTCGCCATTGCAAGTGATATATAGAGGTTTAAATTTATCTTGAGTTGGATTTTTATTCTATATTGTGTCAGCTGGTCTATATTTTGTATAAGATCAATTTTGGACTCTTTGATTGAGCAAAACACCACTGGAATCATTTGATTATGATACATGTTTAGTTTTAGGTCTTGAGCTGGTGGTGTGAATGAACATGTCAAACCCACAGTGCCCCATTTTGTTTTTTGTCTGCCATATCAATTCCTTTACAATCTGGGATGGTATGCCTAACTCCACTGTATCCAGTTTCAAGTTGTTAATAAATCAAATTGATTTTATATCTTGATATTGTATATACTTTAACGCTGCAATAGACTGAAATACAGTGAACAGGGTTGATCTATTTGGAAACTGATCTAACATATGTCTGTTCAACATCATTATCCATATATTATCTGAGCATTGTAGCCTAGGATGCTCTTGTTTGGTCTTATTGCTCACTAGGATTGGTATATCATCTTCCTTTGTATCACATGACATTCGCCAGCTAGAGAGACCCCTAGCAGACTTTCCGACAAGCTCTGAATTTCTAGAGACTTGCCTCTCACCAGGAATTCCCATTCTTCTCTGTTCCAAGGTGATAAAATGTGGCTACTCCTCTTCATCGTCCGATCTTGCCTCTTCTCCACATCTCTCACCATTCAATACCACAGAGCGAGATGTTGGAGAGATATCATTTATTTGGGGAGGATGTGATGGGTGGATACATTTAAGAGCTGTTCATCTACCTCATTGTCGGTTAGCTGCATGGGTTCACAGTCCTATACATTATTGTCAAGTGCATTGGCCACTCTAATTGGCCTCTTTGACTGAGCATCCTGTACATCTTTCCCGATCATGATTTGAGATGTGATTTTCTCGGGAATTGGTGTCGATAAACCATCTATGAATTTCTTAGTTTTGTTTGTACTTATTCTTCTCGGTTGAGCTTGATTTTTGTATTTTTTCCCTTTTTCAGATTGTGCCACTTGGATGTGTTTTTTTTTAAAAAATATTATTTTTACTACCTTGTTTTGGATGGAATAGGTCAAAGACCAAGACGCAATCAGGGGCGTTGTTGCTTGATTGTCATATGATTACAGTGTTTGTAGTAGGATCAGTGCACGGCACAACTCCATTAATCACCCCCCCACACACTCCTTGTCTACATGTTCCAAATATTCATCTGTACAATTTAATGCCAGGTCTGGACTTATGACCACGCCTCCGGCAGAGAAATCCACTGGCTGGTTATTTGCTGGACCGAATTAGAAACCTTCTCTTTCATAAGGCCACCGGCTACTCTTTGAGTTATGTGAGAAGCTATTGAAATCAATTTTATTAACTAAGCCATACAGGATAACATTTTGCCGATCATATTTCTTTTCCATAGATTCATACAATTTTAGAAGGCTAAACATGCCTGTGTTGATGGTGGCTATACTCGTTTGCAAAAGAGTATTCAATGGATAGCTCATGCCGAATGATGGTCTCGGGGTGGGCCTGTGTCATGATGCCTACCCCCGGGGACCCAAAACAAGTCCAGAAAACCCGGAAGCAGGCATCAAGTTACCCCAAGCAAGCCCAACAACCCCTACTAGGGGCTATTTGGGTGCAGTCCTGGCGCCTATGGCGCCAGGTTCATATGGAGAGTCAGTCCTAGCACCATAGGCGCCAGGCTCATAGATTAAAACTTACCTGATGCAGACCATGCTGCAAACATACCTGATGCAGACCATGCTGCAAGAGCTCCAAGCCAAACGAGGCTTGGAAGGGACTATTTTACCTAGGGACTATTTTACCTAGGGACTATTTTTTTACTCGGGTGGGGCTGGGGAGGAATACTTACTTGGGACTACTTTGGAGGCTATTTAAACCACGCCCGAACAGCAGCACACGCTTTGCGTTATTCTGCATCCAGCAGCGTAACGCTCACCGTGCCTGCAAGTCTGCATCCAGTCTTCTGCCACGCCCGCCTCGAGTTTGGAGCTTCTAGAAAAAGGGAGAAAGAAGGAGAAAAGGTTAGAACAAGAGCAATACCTTTGATCCTTACCTGAATTCCCAATCCATCGCGCCTTCGAGCTGGAAGAAAGAAGTTATTTTATGCGCGTCGCCTCGCCTGCTGCGGCGCCGCGCTGAAGTCACCGGCCTTCGCAGCACCTTCACATTTCACCGCATCTTCCTGCATGTTACCGCCGCACTCCGGCACCTAAGGAGAAGACAAGGACAGCAAGGTGAGCCAAGGGAATTCACAGAGGAATACCCCCATAGACCTAACTGATTTTACCACCGGGGGTACTATTCTTCTTCACGGGTCGGCGCAGCTTCCACTGCATCCTAGCAGAACCCCGGCCCCTAAGGGGAAACAAAAGGACAGCAAGGTGAAACAAGGGACTAACAAGGGGAACCCTCCTCACCACAAAAGACTTACCTGATTTTACCGCTGGAGGCATTATTCCCCGAGACTTCATACTTTCAGTGCCTGAATAAGGGAGAAAGCAACAGGTTACATAGGGACATTATTTTATCGAACTATGTTGGATAATACAAATCCTTACCAGAACATTACCGGTTGCCACAAGGAACTCTTCAGTAGGGTCAAGCTGCAACCTGCAAGAAATCGGACAGGAGTGAAAGTCAGGCATTTGAACTCTTACAAACTACATACTTACGGCATCTTGCTGGGAATATCAGAGTCAATATTGTCCAGTAACTCACCAATTCCTTCGAGCCAGTGAAGCAACTGGTTATCTATGCGCCCCTGTGCTCAATGCAGGATGGCAAGCTCATCTTTTCAAATCATCAGGTGAGACTATAAGAGGGAACATCCAAGGTGATCAGTGGGGAGAACAGCGGGCTGGGGGGATTTACGCTCAACTCCAAGAGTGATTAATTCCCTTTCTCCACTTGCAGAAGAATATTCCTACGGGCCAAGCAAACGAAGCTAGGTGGGCCAGTCCAGTCCGTCATCTCGGCCCTACGCGTCACATTGGTGGAGATCGCAGCAGTCCAGTCCAGATGGACGCCTCCGTGGGAGCCAGATGAGCGTAACAGTCTGGCAAAGGAGATTGGGGTGGCTCTCAATGAGTCAGAAGAGTTCACTGACTCGGGGTAAAGTATCAGCGAAGTAGATAGGTTCAAAGATGGTTTAATTTTTTCTTTCGGACTTTGCGTATCTACAATTATAGCCAGACACCTTGGCAGCATGCCCTGGCATTGCTTTAAAGAAGATTGAACTTCAAACAACCTCCGGGTGTTAACAATATGCATTGCATTAGAACCTGCCCTGTCAAAATTCAAAGAATCTGTTTTTTGTACATCAACATTCTGGCTCCCATCAAATAAGCCTACGGCATTGTCCCTGGAAACATTGACCAGTACTTCTTTGTTCTGACTCGGGAGGGCTGTGACTTGCGAATATAACAGGGGACATGGTAATTGCTCAATAGCATGAACAATGATATCTCTAGGGATTTGGGGCGCGACTATGATCTGCTCTCGCCCATGACTAAGGTCCCATTCAGGAACATCAGTCAGTGGCTGTGTTGGCCATTCAAGTAGAGTCCTATCCATTACCACAGTCCTTGCTTCTACATTTGCCAGTGGATGCGGATGCATACCACAATTTTCCTTGTTAGTCTCACCCTCCTCACCAATCACCAAATGGGGAAAAAGAGATGATTGTGTGGGGACGCGAGTTGGACTCATTAGGTGATCCTTCTGGGCATGATAGAAATGCTGGATGTCACAGACTACCGGCTTCGTACATTTCAAATGTACTGTTCTGGAGACAGTCATGGAAGCTGCTAACTCTGGTACTTGAGATTCAGTGCTAAAGAGAGCCGGTGTAAATGCGCAAGCGGCCTTCTCCTGCATGTTCGTTGTTAAGGAGTATAACACCATAGAGATGCCAATCAAAAATATATGAACAAGAGAGTAAGAGTGCTCACCACCGAAACCACTGAACAGCGGAACAGCACTCAAACGAAGCACTCCCACAAATGCGCGCCCACTCCAGATTAAATGGACACACTGAGATGAAGGGGGTTGGCTTCCACACTCCACAAGTAAAGAGTGATAAAGGAGAAATGTTAACAATGAAAAAGGTCCTCCAGTTCATAGATGATGAAAAAGTGTCAATAGAGGTTTTGTTTCGTACCGCAGCCTCAGATGTATAATCACTCGAAGTCAACAGTTCCAAACACCAAAGGCTCTCATCAGCGGAACAGCCCTCAAACAAAGCACTTCCACAAATGCACACACAATAACTCACTACTACCACTAGTTGTGCTTTTAAGAACTTTGGTATCCTGGCCGGTAAAATGGAATCATCTGCATACAGAAGCATGGGCACTGGTACACTTTCAATTTGTGAGACATCTGGGACTACTCTGAAAATTAAATTTGGCGTGTCATTAATATAAAGCAAACAAGAACCAAGGATAAAAGAAAAACCTGTTTCCCTCCTCTCATTGTTGGAATCTTTACGGTTAGTCCCCACTGCAATAAAAGTGCACCTGGGCAGTGGAATTTTGACTGAAGACGTTCTCTCACGAAAAAGTCAAAGGCTTAGGAGAAGTCCATAAAGCCAGCATACAGCAGCATTTTCTTGTAAAAGCATGCTTGTGGGCCAGATGGATCAGGATGAATGTTTGATCACATGTAGACAATCCAGGCCTGAAGCCACTTTGAACAGGTTTCATGGTGACTTTTTCACTAACAAAGGAAACAAGCTAAGGCCCCGGATGAGGGACAAGTATGCGTAACCACCTTTACTGTTCTGAGTTTGAAGATAAGTAACATAATGCAAAAACACTGGATAGTCTTTGAGACTTCAAAGACACCATTAACATGTATGATTTTTACATATAAGAAGAGTACTTCAATCGGCAACAAAATCAGCACCAGCAAACTGAAACCTAGCCATCCCAAGCAGGATAGGAACGCTACCCTGTGGAAGACCGGCAAACCAAGGGGGCACCACCCATGGGGCACATGTGGGGTGTGTAAACTGACAAAGAAAAGCCTAGAAATAGACATAGGAAATAACAAAAAATGGATCCAGCTGAGTTTTTCAAATTGCAATACCAGTCATGTGGTTTATCTAATCAGATACACCTTTGGATTACCCTATATAGGGAAAACCAATCGCAAAATCAAAACCAGGATCATAGAACATCAGAGTTGCCTGAAAAACAAAACAGAGAAAGCCCCCATGGTCAAACATTTCCAGGAGAAAAATCACAACTTTGAGGACTTCACATGGACAGTACTACTGGTCCTGAAAGGAGACAATACCACACACCTTGAGGACCTACTCCTGAAAAAAGAACAGGAAATGATTTATATTATGCAAAGCGATACACACAGTCTGAATGAGGCTATTGAATGGCACAAGATCAAACACTAGCACCAGAACTGAAAACTGAGACCCTGATCTCCCCAGTGTACCACCGAGCTGGAGACATGAACTAAAGATCCAATACACGATACAGGGAATTATTATGAAAACGCAACACCGATTGTTATATCCTAGACCTAGGCCCCAGGGGGATTTCGCAATGCCATCCCGGTGCATTATGCACAGTTGACTCAAAATGCTAATATGTGACCAGGCCTAACTGTTTAGGTTAAAAGATTATTGTGAATGGCAAACCTGAATTACAGATAATGGGCAGAGTAGCCGCATAGTAGAAAAAATGCATGAATGGGTTGAAAAATCGGTTCTATTCATGACCTCTAAACTAATTACCTTTATTGTGCCAGCATGTATAAATTGTCCTAATAAATGTACATGCAGATTGTAAATGAAAAAGGAGTTGAGAATTGAGACCCATGCTTCCCTTTACATCTTTAGACACATATACACTGACAAAATCTCGGGCTCTATACAAGTACTAGTACTGGTTCACCATTAACATGTGTGTCGTCACTCTACTAGATTATTTGATAAACACAGAGTACACATGACTATATGTAGTAGGGTGCAGGACACTATGAACTAGGTAGTTTAACTTAGGTCCAACAGTGATTGTGGCACACCACAGAGGTTTGACATATATTCATATGAAGACATTGTGCCGGATCATACTTACTATATCTGAATGAGGCTTCCTTTTAAACAAGAGCTAGTGTTTTACCTTTTACATGTGCCATCACTAGACAATAAAACCAGGTCTGCCATTCAAAGATGGCGTGCTGGCACTCAACGAACGCTAGCACAATAGTGGAAGGACTGCTATGCCCTTAAACATACCCGTTACCACGGCTACAGTTGCCAACACACTGAGACACCGGCAGTGCGACGAGACAGCAGCAGTAGCCTGCAACAGGGAGCCTCACACGCAGAGTTGCAGAAACTTTGGTAAGACTCGTCGAATCAAACAGCACACTGTATTTGGATGTTAGTATCTAGATGACACAACCCACTAGAATCGAAATCTGTATATTTGTCTCCTCCGGTGTAGAAATACCACTGATCGAGCTGATTTCAGCAGATTATTCGGAAAATGTTCACGTTGGCTGACTCGGATCGTGGGCATCACTAAGGTATTTAATGTGTGCCCTCTATGCCTCAGTACTTGTACCCGTGAGTTATTACACAGGATAGGAGGCCTAACCATCATATCCTCTCACTCTGGGCAATCTACACCGTTCTTGCTACGGGTATCACTTAAACCCACTGGCAGTTTGGATAAAAGCGACGCATATTTGATTTGAACACGTGAACCCTTATATCTGAATCTAGATCCTCCAGAAGAGAGGTGAGTGACTCAGGACTTTAAGCCCTAAACTGAGGTCCAGTCTGCACAAGAGGAACTGCATACCTGTGCATGTCACGAAGAAAAGTACTTTACTTTGGTGATGGTTTTTAGCCATAACTAAAAGCATAATTTCTTTATGCTTTTCCATTAATTAGGTAGAAGGATGGACAAACTATATCTCCTCCCCACGTACAGATGAAGGGGATTGCCCTCTAAAAATCGCCTACACAGGTAATTCATTTAACCCTGAATAGGTGTACACTCACTGTTAGAGTATTACTGGCACTTAGAGTTATAGACACTCAATCCAGTTTGTCTTTGTGTTGTCCGATAGATACAATCAACACACTAGCACAGTTTGAATGCCAGTGTAACAACCAGGTTCCCACTCCTGATGGATATTCTGGATTGATTACCCATATGAACAGAAACATGTTGAGAATTGATACTGTATAATGCAAATGCAATTAACTATCAAATGTTATGCATAAACTCAAGGTTTTATTGAAATTATATAAAAACCAGAGGTCAACAAGTGTCACAATTGAAGGCTGTTTGAAATACCCTGGCAACGGAAGTGACAGTTTGTATATGTTTCTTTGACCCACTATCACATTTTAGGTGTTGTTTTACCGAAAACATTTTTTAAATACTGAAAGCGACCCCACTTTCAGCAGCCCACCCTACTAGACATTGCCTCTATCTCCTTTTTCTTCATGACTTTTTCACTAATCCATTAGCTCAGAGAATACGATGTAACAAATGATTTTGCAGTCAATGGGCCTCATTACGACCCTGCCGGTCTGGACAGGCATATTACAGGTCTGCCTGCCGGAGCTGCCGGGCACAGCAGCCACGGTAGGTAGATCAGTCATGGACTCTATGGGAATGGGGACTTACATTTTACCAGTGCCTGACTTTCCGGGCCGCCGGGGTTGTAATCTCCCGGTGGCACCAGGAAGTCAGGCGTCAGTAAATATTTACTGGTCTGGCGGCAAACCCGCCGGTAGCACCGGCATGGTTACCGCCGGATTCATAATGAGGCACTATATCAATTTAGCTGATGGCTGCGTAGGACATTCTTAGCTTTATGGAGCCTTTTTTGTAAAGCAGAACTAAAATGGAGTTTAACTAGGAATCAGGAATCAGGAAATCTACCAGTTGCCAAAAAGAACAGAAAGACTAGTTGGAACATCTTGGGCATGGTGGAAAAGTTCAGCTGAATTGATATTTGGGACAGGCGCCTTGCATCTGGACAAGGCGTTGATGGCCTCATTTACTTTTTTGAGCAGAAAAAATAGTATCCTCTGGGATGTAGTTTCTGAGGAACAGGCGACCATTGAGCTCCATATTGGGGAGAAGATAGTGTAAAAGTTGACCATCACATTCTTTTGAGTTGCCTACACTTGGAAGATGTCCTTTATCTGTTATAAGTGGGACACAAGGTGGCTCATTGAATAGTAAAGTAAAATGGTCGGTCCAGTCTTGATCCAATATATTTGCTTCAATTCTGGAGATGTATTGGGCTGAGCTTTGATGGATATATCTTCACAAGGATTTTGAATAATTTTCTCTGGCAGCCTTCTCCATGGCCTGTCAACCTTGATTCCAAAATTGCTTTTTCTTGTGAGTTTATAATGATTCATAATATGACCTCAAATGTTGGATTTCATCTGTGTTTGATGGCTTCATGCATCTCAGATGTTTTACTGCACATTCTTTCGTGAACAAACATGATCCTATTTGTATAGCCACTGTGTGTTTCTTTTCTGCTTTTTGCTCATAGATTACAATTATGAATAAGGATGCCATTAACAAGTTTAGTTCATCCAGATTTTCACCATCAAACTCCATTATGTTCATGCTACGTCTGCACACTTCCTGGGCCTTATTTCACGTTTCGTCCTCTGAGAGACAGATGTTGATCATTTTCTTCTAGATGAGGGCCCCATATGACTTTGCTTTGTTCTAACATAAGCACTTGATCATTGGACAAAACATCATCCTCTTTCTATGTAGCTTTCTGTAGAAGAATTAGAGTGTTGTGATCACTTTTGATCCTTCTTCATACCTCAAAGTTCTCATAGTTGGTACATTCATCTGCATGAAGCAGGATGTAATCAATTACAGAGACAGCTCCTTTGGCATTATAAGTTGTCCACAATGTGAAATGCTTACAATTCCACACAATTAGCTGCTGCCGGCGTAACATACACCATTCTAGCAGATCTTAAAGGTCAGTATCAGTCGGTAATTCATAGGGTCACTTCGTTCGCCCTTCTTAATTATCGGAATTGCCACTGATCGCTTCCAGGAAGAGGGCATAGGTCCCTGTGACTTATTAATGGTCATTGAAAAGACTAAATGTATAGGTAACTGTCTTCTTTTGAATTTGAAAGGCATATTCGTATCAGATGGAATGAGAGGTATGCACAGTATAAGAACAGCATCTAAATTCCACTGATTACACAGGCCTCTATGATGTGTCTTTGTAGACGCGTAATTGTCAACCTTGTTCCAATGCAGAGTCCCTGTGCTGGCATAAGATTGCATAGTAGTATAATTACAGCACCTACTTTCAGTTTTAGCACATGAGGAGGCATTCATCCTACAACATTTCGTTCTTCAGAGACTGCAATCCTGAGCCTGTAATTTACTGTTTATTGACACTGGAACTGCTGTGCCCTGTGTGAAGAGAAGTGGGGGTGGAAAAAAGTAACTTGAAATTATTCAGAATGTTTGCAATAGTGGAAGTTGAAGGTGACCACATAGAACCGTGCTCATTTTGTTTATTAAAATGATAGCTGTTTTTTAAGTGGCAGGGCACAGAGGTGCACTTTGCCATTTGGACAACGGAGTGCAACCTAACACTGATGAAGTGCAACAGCAGAGTATGGAAACATACCTAAGCGTTTTATATATATATTACACAGCCATGTCAGTGGCTGTGTAGTTATGGTTAAGTTGCTGTTTCCATAGGAAGATCATTTTTTGGGCGGTTTATAACTCCGCTCCCCCTGGACGAATCCTCACCAAACCTTGCAAAAAAAAGTATATGGGGCACTCTGAATTATTTTGCAAAGTTTGGTGATGTTTTCTCCAAGGGGAGAAAAGTTATAAGGGGGGCCCAAAACATCTTTTTTCCCATAGACTGAATGGGGGAAAAACTTTGCGCACGCCTACAGTCCAAACCGCTGGATGGATTGTCACCAAATTTGTGGCTGGGGAAGGGGCTTGGTCCCGAAAGCATGCTTTTGTTAATTTGATGCCAATCCGTCCAGTAGTTTTCTTTAAATCAACCAACAAATATGTCTAAAAAAATAAGTGATATGAATGTCCGCTCCGCAGTCACACTTCCCTGTTCGCTCCACAGACAGGATATCGATTGGCCAGGGGGGTGGCATCATGATCGCGGACACACAACGTCTTCGCCAATTGGCTACAGCGAGCCGTGATGAGCGTCAGAATGTGTGGATGTGCCCGACATCTTGGATCCGAAGACAGAGCGGTCGCCACCAGAGGCGAAATGCTGTTTCGGAAACTGTTTTGCTCTCCTACAGTGCGTGAGGAGGATCGCAAAGTAAGAGATGGGTTAAATATTGTACTTGTTTGGGCGGCAGGCGGTAATGATATATTCGTCATGCAAAATGGTGTTTGGGAAATTCTTCTGACCACCTACAGTGCTTGGAGAGGTTCAGAGCGTAAGAGATGACTGAAATACTGTACCTGTTTGGGCGGCAAATGTTAATGATGTATTCTCCATTGCCGCCTTGTTCAGGACATTTGTAAATGCAGAAAATGAGGGGTATAATAAGGGTAATATTTGAGTCGGTGCTGTGTAAAGGCACCTTGAAAATGTTCGAAGGACACGCGTGGTGTTACTGACCATACTAATTGAGTACATGTCGTTATTACATTAGATTTTCCTATGGGTCTGTAATTGATTAGTATGCCATGGGACATTCTTCTGACCACCTACAGTGCTTGGAGAGGTTCAGAGCGTAAGAGCTGACTGAAATACTGTACTTGTTTGGGCGGCAACTGTTAATGATGTATTCTCCATTGCTGCCTTGTTCAGGACATTTGTACATGCAGAAAATGAGGGGTATAATAAGGGTAGTATTTCAGTCCGTGCTGTGTAGAGGCACCTTGAAAATGTTCGAAGGACACGCGTGGTACTGACCATTCAAATTGAGTACATGTCGTTATTACATTACATTTTCCTATGGGTCTGTAATTGATTAGTATGCCACCATGGTTATGACATGCTGCGGTGGTTGTGGCTAGGGCCTAGAGTCTTGGATGCATGGCCGCAGTGCACACCCACACATTGTAATATCTATGGACATACAGCTAGGAGTGCAGTCTCTGGCCAAAACAAGTGAAGCAAACCACACCTATCAATACACCCATACTACTGCACATCACTGAGGTGGTTGTGGGCAGGATGTAGAGTTTTGGTTGCATGGCTGCGGGCTGTAGCCCATATGCCATACTCCTACAACCCTAGGCCCTGGCCACACCCACCGCGTCATATTACAGCAATGCATACACCCATAGTATATGTTAGCATGTTAGATGGTTCTGGGGAGGGTGTACTGTCTTGTGTGCATGGCCGAAGGCCATGCACCCAGAAACGACCTTATAAGCAGTGGAGTTATAAGCCAATGTACACGTATACATTCAAATATATGCAGACATATATCCAACTCTCTAGGTCCAGCCCACAACCACTACAGTATATTAGACAGGCACGTTAGTGGCTGTGTTGTTATGGTGGAGTTGCTGTTTCCATAGGAAAAACACTTTTTTACTGCCTTATAACCCTTGGACGAATTGTCACCAAAGTTTGCAAAAAAAATATATTGCACACTGTGACTTTCTTTGCAAAGTTTGGTGATGTTTGGTGCAGGGGGGTGCAAGTTATAAGAGGCAGGGGTTCTCAAAACGTCTATTTTCCCCTTAGATTGATTGGGGGAAAAAGTGTGTGCCCGCGAACATGTGGCTCTTTCCCTGATTGGTTGTAGAACAGTGTAAAGTAAGTGAGCTTTCTACGGTGCCCCCCCTATGTTTTATTCATGTTTTAGTGTACACCGATATCGCCAGTAACACATCGAAAACAAGACTGCATTGGACTTGACACACTCATGTAACAGTATTTCAGAAGGTGACCTTTGAGGGGGGCGGAATGGGATGTGGAAGCACAAAATGAACAAGTGGAGCTTTTTCGTCACCAAAGTGATACGTTTAAATGGAAGTTCCTGCTTACTGCTCCACGACCAATTACTGCGTGTGGGTTAAAATGTTTTTGGAATAAAATTGCCGTCAGACTGGCGTCCTCAGTTTTGTAAACTACAGCCACCATCTGCAATGTTTGCTGGAAACATCGCTTCTAGAGTTGTATGGGAGTAGCGGTTCTCATAATTGGATTGAAATATGTTGCTTCAAAGAACGAATGTATTTGGCTTCTGAGTGAAGGCCATATGAGTTGCTTTTTTGGTTGAACGCTCAATACGCCCGAGTATCTGAGTGAATGTATAAGGGGCAATTGTTTTTTGACCTTGAGCGAAAGGGAAACTTACTGGCAATTCTCGGAATGAAAGGGTAAAATAAAAATAGCAATTGATAACGTTATGTTTTAAAAAGTTTGTAAGGGACATGGAATATCAGTATACGAAGATTCTTCGATGCAAATACATTGCTGTCTGACTTGCACAAACAGAATCGAGGCAGTAAATATTGTGTACGTTTAATTTTGCCCACTCTACAGCGAACCGTGCTTTATTGTTATATTACCGCACATCTAATTGTGGCAATATAATTGTCGTATTATCTTTCTGCGCTATTACATTTTTCCTGTAATATTGCAGATTGCCCAGGTATTACATTTGTAGGGTATGACTGCACTAATCCTTTTTTAGCATTAATATTTTTTATTTGAAACGTTAACTTTGTCCACATAGCTTTGTGTATACGGTTGCACGTTTTTTTAGTCTTCTTTGAAAACATGAGACGTAATTTTTTTTAATTGTCCCTTCTTTTTCATTTCATAACTGAATTATCCTCTTCCTGTGTAGTTGGCATTTTTTTTCCTCTTACGGCGCATGCAAAATCTCGACGTTTGTAGCCTGCCACTATAGGTACACATGGACATTAGTAACATTTTACTAAAATGTCATGTTTGACCACGTACATTTGTGTAGTACTTTGCACATTTTTTTTGTCTTTTTTGAAATTTTTTGGTACAGGTTGGTTATTGACAAGTATTTTCTGTAACCTTTCACACCTAGGTACATCTTGCCGTACTGTGAGTGCCATGGCTTCCAATTGCCGAGTGACGGCTTCTTCGGACAGCAAATGCAACTGCTGGTGAGCGTTTGCCTGTCCATATCAATTATGTGGAAGGAGACTGTAAGCCCACTTTGTCCGTACGCTGAACTCACTCTTCGGAACAACGTTACATCATTTATGGTGGTGTAGGCTGAAGGTCATGACGACTTTTGGGAAATCACTGTGGAAACTGTGGGATGTCTCAACCCACTAGTCCAGGCCCTGCAACATTATTGTGCATTGCTGGCAGCAGAAGCATCAGAAATGGATGCCGGAAAGCATTCTGCTCGCTAAAAATCACCAGAAAGTGTGCAGTAAAAATCTGAAAAATAGGCCGCCATCCACTTTTGCCTATGTTAGTGGTAACACAGGAGACCTCTGCCAAAACCCACCATTGGGCTACCCACAAAGTAGCCTGAGATCACTTGAAAAAGCAATGCTGATTGCCAAAAAGAAACACAGAGCTGTTTGGAAATCCGTTTTCTTCATTGTCAAAAATGTGCAAAAATCATGGCTCACAAACCACCTAAAAGATCCAACCTCCTTGTTGGGTGTTCCACATTATTCTACTGCAAGAATCCACATAAATACAATGTCAGCAAGAATCATATGTTATCAGAACAAAATCTTCTTTTAAAGATACTTGATGGAAAGAAAGCTGTCAAAAATAGGTGTAGTACCGTTACTCACCTCTGTCAGAAGCCGGCGATTTAAAACCTATCATGTGTAAATTTGAACATTGAACTCAAACTATGCCAAAGAAGAGAGTTCCATCAAAATGCCATATAAGAGTGCCACACATTGATTTTCATGTTGAAAAAGGACTGGAAGTAAAGATAGGTTTGCTTATTTTAAATTTATAAATGTATTTCTTTCACAAGGAACTATGTTACAATTGACCAGAAGGTAACCTGATTCAGTTAAAACTTCCAAGAGGCTTTCTTCCCTTGGGAAACTCACACCTTGTTCATTCCCACCAAAAGGAGAGGATTTCACATTGGCATGTTAATCAGAAGGGGAGGAGATTTCCCCTGATGCCTGGAGAAAGAAACAGTGGGTTCCTTGGGCGGAATAGGAATGCTAATTCGGGTGTGACTGACAACAAACTGCTCTGGCAGGAAGGCAGGCCATGTGACCCTCTGACTCAGATGGAAATTGTTGATTGAAGTTGGTGTAAATGTATGTTTTATAAAAATGCTCATAGCAAAGTGTACTGAACTGACAAAAATATGAAACTTAGAGACTGTTGAAATGGATAATTCTCTCACAGTTTAAGCCTAAGCTGGAATCTGTGCGATGTTCTGAGTTTGAACTCTGGAAATTATCCATATTGTAGCCATGGTGTTTATGTTAGGAACATGAAAAATTAAAGGAATGTGCCCAGAGGGGACATGCATGCATGTATACAAATTGGTGCAGAACTAACATTGAGAAACCCACCAAAAGCGCGAAAAGGTGGTCATTTATGAACCATAGCTCGCAGGAGGATGGGATGGCAGAAATGTACCTTAAGCAATCTGTCATGTAATTATGTATTATGAACAACTTGTGTATCTTGGAAATATGTTTTTTGGGGGAAATAGATTTCCTAAGAAAAAGCAAAGGGGAGGGATTTCATTTGGGTCATAAACACAGCATCACTCTAACACCTGATGACACACTGCTCCTGTCTCAAATCAGGAGAGGGGACATTCTCTGACCTATCAGATCCTTAGAGGGTTGGGCGTAGTAGAATCAGCCTCCCACCCACTTTGGAAATACATAAATAGGGACTGCTGAGGACAGGCAGGGACACACACTTCCCACTCCTCGACTGATTTCTTGGCGAAGCACCCTGCAGGAGGATCCAGGCTCCAGACATAGATCCAGAGACCAGACTCTAGAACCAAACTCTAGAACTTTGAAGCCGAGAGGCCTAACCCAAGAAGCAGAACCCTTTTTCTACAGGCCTCAGAATCTTTTGCAACCTGATTCTAACCCCTAAACCTCCAAGGGGCACCACAAAATCCAACAGCCTGGCTGAGCTGTTTTGCTGTTCTAGCTAAGAACCTCTTGCTAGAACCAAGATCCAGACCCATAGAGCAGAGCTGTACCCAGAACCAACCTGTCAGATCCAGTCCAAGAGGCCGCGCAGACCAGAGGGCCTTGCCGAGAGCAGAACCCAGTGCCTGAGACCTGTCCGGTGGCGAGTGAAGTCCAAACCCTTGACCAGATCTTTGACGGGTCCATTGCATTCCAAAGCCATAGGAGTGAGTATTTAGTCTAGAACTGTCCATAGTCATTCTTAGTTTAAAGTAATCCTATTCAATCCATTTTAACCTATCCAGAACTGCATTATAGAATTTTGTGTCCATCCTGAATTCTTCTCATTATAGTCTGTGATAATTGTAGCGATAATCATGTGTGCGCTGATATTTTCTGAAGAAAGTCAAGTGTCCTGGCGCACAACAATCAGAGTGGAAGGCGCCCTGTTCTGGTGGTTGTCCCGTTGTGTATCTTGTACTTTCATAGTTCCTTAGTATAAGTCCATCTTGATTCCTAATCTTTAAAGCGCATCTTTCATTTTTGAAATCTTGACTCTGTTTCTGAAAAATCTACCTTCACAAAAACCTCTGTAACTTCTGAACCGTACGTCCTAGAAACAAAATTTAAATGTCATCTCGAAGCTAACACCGACGGCTTTCAAACCAGTTTGTTGGTAAATAAACCTACTTTGCAAACTGCAAAATGTTCACGTTTTCTTTTACATTCAACTGTATTATTTCCAAATGTAAGTTATTAGGTTGTACATCGCTGGATGTTCATTTACAAGTGCGGCGTCACGTCACGTCACGCACTTGTGCTATTTGCAGCCTACCATGGAAAGGGAAGAGGGGCTATGTATGGAATAACCGCCTTGCCTTTCTATGGCGGCCATCTTGAAAGAGGATTTTGTTTTGTAATCCAAACTACGAAAGCCGCCCCGGATTACAAGTAATCGTCCTTTTCAGTAGCACACGTTACTGCTTTGCTAATTTAGAGTATTACTGGCAAAGATTATTGCGTCTATGTACTTTACTGAGTAAGATCCAGTATTTGGAGTGTATTCAAATTTTTATTTTTCATTACACTGTGAAAGGTTGTTATTAACGCATTATTATCCTTGTTTACGGGTAGCTTTATTTTTTGGCACGCCAGCCAATAAAGGAATTTGCGAACGGCAATGAGCAAAGAGGCAATAAACGGTAATATGGGTTGGTAGATGTACGGCGAAAAATGTTGTCCGTTTGTTATGTGCAAGGTAGCGCCACTGTTTCTTATGCTTCCACATTACACCAGTGCTGCTGTTTCTTAGGGAGGAAGGATGCCTTTAGCTGATGTCTTTTTCAGATAAGTACAGCTTTTGCTAACGATATATAATGTGTAGTGTTTTAGTAATCCTTGCATACCAAGACGTGTTGGCGTTCTGTAGGCAAATGTTGAAGGTGGACGTTCCTACATAAATATAAAATATATTTCCACACTGCCCACGAGGCATAGATCGTACAGTTAAGTGTGTACTGATTCTGGAACATGTCACAGTGCTGTACGCCAGCATACTTTCATGTGGTATTCTTCGCAAAGTGTATACTGTTTACCAAACAACCCTTGCTAAAGGGATGTTATGGTTACGTTGCCCTACTGAAAATCTGTGACATACAGTACAAAATGTCTTTCTTAGCAAGACCTTACACTTAAATTGTCCTACGAAAAACCTGTACAATTCACAAAAAAAAACATTATTAGGGGACGTTATGGTTAAGTTACGCTAATAAAAACCTCTCAAATTCACTAAAAACAACTTTACAAACGTGACATTATGGTTCGCAGTAAAACAGAAAAAAAAACCTGAAATTCGCCAGTTATGGTTGCTTAACGTACCATAACTGGCGAATTTCAAGGGTTTTTTGGTTTTACTGCGAACCATAATGTCACGTTTGTAAAGTTGTTTTTAGTGAATTTGACAGGTTTTTAGTAGTAGCGCAACTTAACCATAACGTCCCCGTAACAATGTTTTTTTTAGTGTATATATATATATATATATAGATAGATAGATTTAGATAACAGCTTTCCATTGTTGTCTGTCCTTTGATGACAGTTGCTTAATTTTGGAATGTCTAGGTCTCTTAGCTTTTCATGCAATGGCTCTTGGTTTCCTTCCCAGGGCCTCATCTTAGGCTTCATGTCTCCACATACGATATATGCAGGATGACTGTTTGTTCTAGGGAATCAATAGCCGCGCTCAAGAGGGGTGCCCAAGGTATAGAGAACTCCCTAGTGTTTGAGCAATTGGCATAGACATTTATGACTCTGAGTTAGCTTCCATTTTGCAAAGCAATGTCAACCGGTATTGCATGTATGGTATTTAGGTGTCTAATTTCAGCCTTTCTTCAGGCTTCAACCCTGCATGAGAATTGAAGTCCACCTGTATTTTTTCCCCATTCCCCTTTTTCAGCTGATTTAGAAAAGTTTAAATAGCTCCCAGATCCCAAACCGCTAGCATCCAGGTATCCTGGAGAGCAAAAATATCAGAATTTGCTATAAGGGCTAACATGTCTACATCCCCTATTTTATGAGGTATTCCCTCTATGTTCCATATATAAGGGTGGATGTTCAGCTTCATTGCAGGCTGAGTTTAAATTATTTGAATTAGAAAGAGCTAGTCACATGTTTTTGTAGATCTTTGGGTTTTCACCTTCCTTTACTAATACCTTTGGTTTTTATTTAAACAGAGCGCTCACTTACTAGATGTTTACTTGTCAGGTTCGTTTAGGCTTATTGATGGATATATCGGAATCATTTAAGCTCCGTGAGTACATAGAGAGATCCAACTGTGAAGGATGGGGTGCCGCTACACTTCCATGATGAAATTGTGCACTAGTTTCTCGTGGTGGGGGGAGTCACCTCCTGATAAATGTTTGCATTTGGCCATGTTTAATTCCTTATTCATCCTGTCCCTTTGTTTTCCATGGTTTGAATCCATTCTGCCACCTTTGTCTATTTCCATATTTTTGGTTTAAGGAGCTTCAGATTATCCTGATTGTACTGAAGGTATTAACCAGTGGGTCCACTTTCCTAAAGTAGGGAATCAAGCTGGATGCTCCACACTCGAGCATAATGGCACTACAGTTTTCATCATCTTATTTCTATCGTATCCTTTTGATTACCTTGAATTCTGATCTCATCATTGTCCCTTCTCCAAATTTGGTGTTTAAACAATCTGTCTTTTTAATTAAAACCTCTCAGGACTCAGAGGCACCTGAGGCTTGTCGGAAGCGGCCACTGTTTCCTGCTTCACTTGACTCGTTGTGGTGCGGCTTGATGAGCAATGAGAGACGTTGCGAGGTCCTTTCCTCTGATCCTGCTCTGAGGTCAGTGGCAAGCAGAGGACAAAGGAAGGAGAGCAGAGAACAGAGATTGGAGTAGGTGGATGCTGCGTGTCGATCCTGATATCCTTTTGTCCACGATTCAACTCGGTTCAATCCGATCCGGGCCCCGGAACGAACACCTGACACCTACACCTTGCACCTACTCGTCCCGGAGTGTGGGAGCATCGGGAGCTGCTGCCGAGGGTTGGTGTGTTGAGTGGCTGGAGGCTGGATACGCGCTGAGCCACCTTTGCTGACTCCAATTTCACATTTGGCAGTACTAGTAGCACTAGTAACACCATTAGCACTAGCAGTGCCTTGTATTTGGGGATCCAAGATTCACCTCGTGTCTCATGCCCTGTCTAGGTAAAGTGGAGCTAAGTAGATCACGGTGTGCAGCCATCCACCTCTTTGCACTTTTTTCTGACCACAGATAAAGGCAGCGTGCAGCGGTGTCTGTGTGGGGTAAAGAAAACCCTGACTAAGGGCCTGTGCAGGCCGCTGCCCTTGCTGTCTCTCTCAAGTCCCACGCTTCCCTTCATTTCCCTGTATGCAGTAAGCCTCGGCTGCTGTTGCAACTCTAAATGCGAGGTTTAAAGAAGAGCTATACTCTCTGCAGCGATAAAACAAGAGCCCAGGTACATGCATTTCCTGTACTGGCTTTACCACATAAGGAAAACCCCCTACCTCCTGATAAAACTAAAATGTCAGTGTTTTTCTTACCTCATCAAAAGAAAACCTATAGTGAGGTTATGCAAACAATAACCTACATCCAGGACTCTGGGTGGTGGAAGTGGAAAATGGCACCCCTGACTTCTCGGTGTATGAGATCTCAGGCCCTGTGTTGGGTGACATAGAGAGTCACCTCAGCATCTCCATACTGGATGCCTGGGTAAGCCTCGCCAAAGAGCTGACAACCTGTGACACTGTGCCAAGAGTATTTGGCCCCAGATGTCTGAAACTCAAGCACAGTTGCAACTAGATCTGCCGGAAGAAAGCCTATTGGATACGGCGAATGAAGCTGAGATGGAAGGGGAATCCGAAGACTTAGCGCAGGTGTCTCAAGAGGAGTTTGCCTCTGATATGCCAGACCTGGACTCAAAGTCTACTCCATTAGTAGCCTTGAATATTGTACTGCAGTCGTTCATCAGGCTTTACTACACTGTAGTCCATGAAGTCAGGGAAAATACAAGCATCCTTAGAACAATTCAAACGATGCTGTCTGAAGGGTGCAAGGCACAGCAGGCGGCACAGGATGACCGGCCTCGAGTGATCTTTCAGCAGGCAAGGATCCCAGTCCCGACCTTAAATAAAGCCAGCTTGTTGATACGAAATCTGGAGGACCCGAACCCCGAGAGTGATTCTTGCAGTACTGCCATGTGTCAGGTGCCGATAGTCCCGGTGTCAGCTAAAGAGCGTCTCGTGGATGATGTGACCAAAATTAAATCCAGAAACAAACTGGCCTCAAAGTCGCATAGAAATAGTGGCTCCAGGACATTTCTAAGGACTATGTTCCATGCTGCCAGTAACCTATGACTGAGGGACTCGATTGATGCTATTCCCGAAGCGACCCATCAAAGTGGCAATACTACTGCTCTCAGGAGATCATCAGTCTTTCGGGGATACTTCATATGTCGCAATTTCTGGTTTCCAGCATATAGGCAAAATAGGAGTGGGACTTCTTGTAGGGGCACTCGGCTGCTGCTCTACAATATGCATTCAGGGGCTGGTACAGTTATTGCCGGTGACTTCAACTGTGAGTGCAGAGTAGACAAAGAAGGGGCGGACAATGGTGAAGTAGAACTATCTACCACTGCCAATGACGCTGGGGCCTTGGAAAGAAAGCGGCACAAGTCAGGAAATGGCCCCAATTTCTTTCTTGGTGAGGCTTTACCCAAACCAATTTACTATTTGGTGAGGCTCGGTCAAAAACACCCACATGGCAACATTTTGGAGCTGATAGATTACATCTTTCTTATAAACATTGACAGGATGAAAATCAAAGCGTCTAGATTTTGAAATCTTCTAAAAGTGATCACGCTATGCCCTGCCTCTCGTTAAGAGCAGGACTAGCAACCACAATCAGTACTGGGGGCCTGACCAACTTGATGATCATGAGCAGTAAACGAGCACTGTGCAGCCCAGGCAAAGTCCGTAAAGCAAATCACAAATTGAATATTTGGTGGTCCCTTTTGTCGGAAAATTCAAGGAGCGAAGCCACTCTTCCAACAGATTTTGCATCTATTTTGGCTAAATTAGTGAGTATGGGCTTTGATCAGCGGGTGACTCCCCCAGCCCCTTTTGCACTCAAACATGCAAAATCCTCTGATCTGCTGATTCAAGATCGGAAAAGGGATCAAAGGCAGAAACTGAGAAAACTTGACATCTCTATGAGGAAAGGATCGGGCTGGGCTAAAGGGAAAAAAGCAATAAAGCTTGATTATACAAACTGGCTAATGGGGCACAGAATCCTACTTCATATTGCCAAAAACCAATCTTTCTTCAAACGTTTAATGGAAAAGGACACCAGAAGTATATGGAGGATATTCAATGGAACTCAGGAAAAACAATCTGCCCTGCAATCATGTTGCATATCTGAGGCGGAGTGGTGTGCCTTCAGTCATAAAAGATTTAATCCAATCCCTGAATAACTCGAGAGCCAGTGGCCCTCAGGGAGTCTCCAATCAATTCTTCAAGGAGGATCCCATTTCATGGTTGCATATATTATGCCGACTATTCTGATGTATTGCTAGTGGCATAGAGTGTCTGATCTCCTGGCGATCTGCAACTGTTGTCTCAATCTATAAGAGCGGGGACCGACTCAAGCCAGCAAACTATCGGTCAATAGCACTGATCTACTTGGAAGCTAAGATCTTTGTCAAGCTGGTCTTAAAAGATCTTACAAGATGGATAGATAGGGAGAAAATACTTAGCCCATTGCAAACTGGCTTCAGGAAGAACATAGGCACCCTTCCGAGTGCAGCTGCCCTGTCCATCTGTAGGTCATACTGTAGGAATACTGGGAAATCACTATATGTGGCAGTTCTGGATCTTAGTGCTGCCTTTGATAATGTTAACATACAGAGGCTCTGGGTGAAACTCAGAAGGTGGGGTATTGATGAAAGTCTCCTCACTATGATCAACCAGTTGTATAAGGAAAATACAATAACAATTTGGCTAAAACATCAGGGGGAGGTTTCAATCCCCATTCAGATGACAGAAGGGTTACGACAAGGGTTTGTGGTGGCCCCCACAATTTTCAACCTATATTTAGCAGACCTTTGGGACAAAAGCTTGCAGTGGAGGGGGGGGGGTTATGCGCCTAGGTGGCAGGACCTGCGAGTCAATGTCATCACCTACGCAGATGATCTAGTCTTAATGGATTATAGGCCTGCAGGCCTGCAAAGGTTAACCGAGGGTGTACAATGTTATCTAGCAATTAATCATCTTAAAATTAACCAGCTTAAGTCTTACACACTGACCTTCACAACCAAAGCTAAGACCAAGAGGTTACCACTGTAATGTATCTAGGCTTTCCCATCTCTACTAAACAGTATCTAATGATCCAAAAGGGGAAAATGGAAGCTAAAATAGGTACGTCCATTCTACTAATGAAAGTTCTAAAGAACAAGCTCCGTGCCTATTCTCTGCTTCCTCTAATTGAAGTATAAAAATTAAAGGTCACGGCCACAGTCTTATATGGCTGTGAGTTCATCTTTTTGGAAACCGAACCTTCCTCGATAATATGGAGGGTAAAATCTGGAAGACAGTATTGGAGTTGCTGTAGTCTACTCTGATTAGTGTAATCCGTTTAGAACTGGGTCTGACCTTTTGTGGGGCGCAGCCACGCAGCACATCAATAGATCCCTATCGCTGTTGACCAAACTGGAGGAAGGGGAGGTAAACTCACTGAATGCCCGCATTTATGCGCACATGAGTAATTGCCAAAATTGCAGCTCTTTCTTGTATACATTTTCCAGGAAATGTATTGTCTATCGAAATCTGATCATACTGAAGGGTTCCAATACTCCTTATACAAGGAAAAACAAGATTAAGATATGGGATACAAATAGTGATTACAAGGACTTAAACAGACTTCATCTGTATCAAAAGGATCACTACCTAAATATGCCACAGAAAGCCCAAGATTCCATATGCAAAGGTTTCCCTCTACAAAGCATCGAGATCTTTATTTAAGATTTCGTCTTCGAGCATTGCCAACAATGGAAGTCATGGGTCCAAAATTACAGGTTCTGAGAGAAATGCAGAGCTGCCGGGTGTGTGGTTCAGTGCTAAGTGAATCACTTTTCCACCTGCTTCTTGAATGTCTGGGCTTTTCGGGCCTCCAACTTATCTTTCTGGGAAGTTTATTGCACTGGACTATGAGTGTCCTCACCGGAAAACTTTGGGTCAGAATTATGATGACTGCAAACGAGAATTTGATTGTTGCAGTGACTTCCCTGTTGAAGATTATCTTTACGGAGCTGGTTAAGAGGATGCTCCAGGGAGTTTTGGGGGAGAGTAGTCCTTGCCACAGGATTGTGGCCATATTATATCTGCAAGGCCCCATGGTGGGGATGGGGCAATGCTGGACCCCCAGACTGCCTAAATCCGTATGACCTGCTTTTGCTTTACCTGATTTTGTATTGTTAGTAGGACTTTGATTTATGTATGCTGGAGCTGGCAAGGTCCAAGGCTTTGTGCCAGTAGAGCTCTGAACTATTTTGCTGTTTTCTATCTTTATAATTATTGTGTTTTTGTTATTAGTGTAAAAGTTTATTTTGCAAACTAAAAACACTTTAAAACAAAAAAACGTCTCTGTTCTCAAGTCCATTATGTTGTGGGCTGTTGTAAGTAATGATGTTCCTCTTTTCCTTTACAAAGTCTATCATTTTACTTGTTCCAATTGAACTATCATCCTTGGCTGCCTTGAATAACCTGATTGTATTTATATCTGCCAAAGTGAATGCAGGTTGCCATTCAGTTGTGCCTTCTGACTCTATGTATAAGTCATTATCAGTGCATCAACGTCTTCCAAGTTTTTCATTCCTTTGCTGCCTCTCACTCAATCCATTGGCTTTCACTTCATTGTAAAGGCATCTCTTAGTGGGACTTTGCAGATCTTTCACAGAACCAGGAGCAAATTGCACACAGGCATCCATAGCCTTACCTCTCTCATTGGTCTCCGGGATTAGCCGATAATCAAATGACCCCAAGACCTCCGCAATGTTGTGCTTCAATTTGGGTTCTGATTGTGATATTTTTGAGACTTCCTATGCATGGGGAGACAATCCGATAACATCTCATGAGCGCTACTATTGTGAATGGATAGCCTCAATTCAAGAATCAGGTCCTTTAGCACGTTTGCCAAGTGTGTTTCTTGCATGAAAACCTGTCTGTTGCATCTTCTCAGGTCATCATTTAGCAATAGGACAGTAGAGGTAAGATTGCAAGGGGCTAGATGTATTTTATTTGTTTGGTTCCTGTAATACTTGCCCAGGGACAGAGGAGGACTGGCATTTGGCCTTGCAGTGATATCGGACAAAATTAGGCTCATATCTAATACTTATAAACTTCTTAAGTGTGGTCATATAACCCGATTCCATCTTTCTTTATTGAAGAATCTCCTTGGCTCACCATGCTTGGTGTGCCTCTTCTACTGATACCATATGATGACGTTTCTGGGGTCCTTAGTGTTTTGTCTTCAACATTTACTTTAGCTGCTATTTTCAACAGGGTCAGAAGCTCCCCCAGTCATCTCATCCTTGTTTCACCTTGTCAAGTGCAGCTTTCAAAGGGTCTGCATAGTTTGAACGTGAACTATCCACTCGAATGACTACTTCTAACACATACTTTATCTTACCACATGCACCTTTGTGGGTTCTAACATTCTTATCAGTTAACAATTCTTCTAAGCATTTCCAGGTGCAGTAATGTCTTACCTGACGTCTAATTTATTTAACGAGCCTGAGCTTTTAGATCATAGTTAAAAGCAAGACATCTCATGGCCCCATGCCTGAGCTTTCAGAATCCCAAAGCAGTGGTGGTCTTGAGTCGGCGAATGCCCGGGATGAAAACCTGGGGACAGATCATGTGAATTAACTTTTGTTGGGTTGAAAAATATTATTTATTCTTCATATATCACCCCTCCACAAGTTTGTTCATGCTCTTCTGCTATAATATGTAGCTGCTTCCTATCTTCAGCACTTACCTGCCCTGTGTGCTCTATGCACCTTTTTTATTTTCCCTTTTTGCTAAACAGGAGTACGCTTACATTTTCTTGCCACATCCCCACAATTCATTCATACTCCTCTGGCATAGTTGGTCAAAGGTATGGAATGCCTTTTCTGTTATATTAGGCTTCACTTGAAGAGATGTTTCCTCTAATTCATTTGAAGTTTTAATAATGATGGCAGAAGTGCGGCAACCAATGCTTGTGAATTGGAGGCAAATGATGGTGGCAGCCAGGATCATGGTGAACACCAAGTCATGGGTTGTTCATCACCTAACTCAACTGACAGCATAGTAACTGTGGTCAACATGATATCATACACCCCACTCATCTTTCAAACCAAGGTAGAATAAATGTAGTTCTTGAAAATCAATAACAATATGCAGCCTTTCCGATAGTAGTTTTGGTCCGCGGTTCTGAGATGAAACAGCCATGAGTATCATAGATCAGCTCTGAGGAAAGCTATGGTTGCATTAAATAGTAACATTAGTGCAGCAGAATTTACTTTAAGCTGGAAAATGGGTCTGAGAGTATTGTACAATGTACTAGAAAATGTGACGGTGGCAAGGATGGAACAGGAGGCATCTGACCTTAGGGGAGTTGGCCAACAAACAGAAATGATCTATCAGAAAAGATGGACCTGTTTGCATTTGATAGATCAAAGGGTGTCCTGTTCTGCTGCCTAAGCGGATCATTTCACCAGTTTGAGTAAGGTGTTTAAGTGAAAGCCTAAAACTGATACCATAAAAAGAAAAAAGGGTCAATGCATAAGGTGGAAGCCTTGAAGGGAATGGTCAATCAAATGCAAGGAGGATGCCTGCCACTCCCAGAAAATATAATGGTCACTGAAGTTAGGTTGAATGATTGTCTTATAAAACCACATGAAGGGGATTGTTCATTAGAAAATCATTTACACAAACCTCTTATCTTGATTCAGCCAATGGTATTAAATTTGGTAAAGAGAATGATCTTCTTCCAGCCCCCATGGAAGAATATTATTCATTCTTATAATTTTATATCTAGTTTGGAGAATGAAAGTCCAACTCAGAAAGCCACCTACCACTTGAGGGGTGTGCCAGTTAAAGTATAGGATTGTAGGACTGAAGAAGAGCCATATTTGGTGAGTTTGACAGGGGCAAAAAGTATAATGTGTTCTGATTAATAACCGGAGTAGTCCTTTATAGGCACAACCTTCTAATACTGCCCCTATGTCACTTGCCGCACCACATAGTGAAAGCCAACATTTACCGCGAAAAGCAAGCCACTTGGGAGTGGCGTTAAATGGAGTCCTACCATTAGTTAAGACTGCCAAGAAGTTGATAGTCTCCCTAATTAATAAATCATTATTTTGGATTAAAGGCTGTGGCATAGATTTACAAAGGCATAATATCAAAGAGTGGGGTGGATTGGTAGAGGTGTAAAAAAGAATACAAATGATTGTGTGGTATTAACTATACAACAGTATGATACCTGACCATTTGCTGTCGCAACATGACTATTCCTATGAGCCTAACCAAGGTATTACTATGCATCATTTGGACCTTTTTACCCTCCATTCACTGTAGGTTGTCCCAATTTCAAGTGTAATGGATTGGTATACATTTAGAAATGGGGAAGAGGGTTCAGGTAGGGAATGAGAAAGGGGAAGTTAGTCTGGCCACAAGGCTTGAAGTCTTGTCAACTATGGCCACTAATGACTAAACAGATTTGACCCCTGATGTGGCTGTGTGTGTCACCAACCTTTGGGGGATCTAGTTTCAAATTCCTTTGAAAGAACCAAGTGGTGTGCATAAATAAACTCTTATTTATTTTGAGTAGTGAGCCCCAGTGGCTAATCATACCATGACCTGAAGAGATGAAGATGCATATTCTACTGCTTGGGTGTTATGGGAAAAAAGTCCTCACAAAAAAAAGGGAACGGATACTTTAGAAATCTTGTGGATGAAGTTGTAGAGGATGCTTTTTTTTAGACAAAACAATTGCCCAGTAAGGATTTTTGTTTGTCTTGGATTATCTTTGGTCTGGTGACGACCCATATAAATAATGTGAAAAATGAAGAGATTGTTGCAACATATTAAATAATGGAACAATCAGGTAACAATAAAGGATAGTTTTAATATGATGTATGGACTTAAAATAGTTCTGCGGTCTAAAATTAAATAAAATAATTAATCACTGATTCAACTGAAGACCAAATACATAGGATGAATGTAGCAATACGGCTTTGAGAAGTCACTACAAAGCATGAATAAGAAATCATACGATTGCTATATAAAGCAATAGAACAGTTGCTAGCAAATATTGAGTTCACATTTCTTTTTTGTTTCCCCCTTGTCTTTTTTTCTCTCAATTCTTCTCCGAACATGATATTGTTCATATCATAACATTTCATATTATCATTAAATGATGTACAGACGCCCTTCATTAAATATGTATTTGTAGCCTTCAGCAAGCAGAGAGTGGGCAAAACACATGCTGGCAAACACTGTCTAGTTACAAATCCAGGCACATTAGGCATTAGCTATGTATATGAATGCATGCAGGCTTACTATGTCTATCTAAAAATGTATACAATTGCAAGTCTTAATGTTGGTTACTAATACCGACATAAAGATTGGTAAATAACATTACAGTATTCACTGTCCACAATGTAATAAAACTCAATGGCATATAAATAATAAATCTAATCAAGGGCAATCAATTCTCAATAAGAAATCGATAATTAATTACAACATATCAATTTATGAAGTTGACTGTCCAATATTTTGAAACTTCCTATATACAAAAAGACAGTCTTATGTTCTGTTCAGTGTCATTTTGGGTTCTTCCCATAAATATGAGAATTCATTATCACAAAGTTTTATTAAACATTTAGTCTGACTAAATGTTTAATAAAACTTTGTGATAATGAATTCTCATGGTTCTTCCCATAAATATGAGAATTCATTATCACAAAGTTTTATTAAACATTTAGTCTGACTAAATGTTTAATAAAACTTTGTGATAATGAATTCTCATGTTTATGGGAAGAACCCAAAATGACACCGAACAGAACATAAGACTGTCTTTTTGTATATAGGAACTATAGATCCACAGAGCAAGAAGTATTTTTTTGATCCCTACCTGTGACATATAACCGTTTGCTGAAAGAGCAATATTTTGAAACTACAGACTGTAATGCATATATTGTTTTTTTTTAGTTGATTTCTTTGGAACACATTATTAAAATATCAACTCTATTCACGTATGTGGAAGAGCGCCTAAATATTAAGGTACATTTTTTTGGATTAATTATACATAGTCACTAGGTTTGAATGACAATCCCAAAATAGTTCTTATGCCAGACTCATAAACCTTGTAGTAAAAATAGTGAACCGGAGTTGTCAAAGTTCAGGTTCAAACCAATCTTTAAAAGTCTCAATTATTTAAATAGTTTGCATTTGTTGCAGCATCTAATTTTTAAACATAGATGTTTAAGTTTATCCAAAACAGACCAACATACATTTATACAACATTGTTTATTCCATGCCAACATTTCTCCCCTAAAAATCTACACATCTCCCTTAAGTAGGGAATTAAAACTAGAATTAGTGCCAGCTGTTTACCATACCTTAATTGTGCCCAAAACATCTCTATTGCTAAGGAGCTAATTGAGCGAACAAATTGTTAAGAATATTTTTGTCTAATATCCACTAAGGCATTACAGTGAGTGACAACATGTCTCAAAGTTTCCTCATTATTCATCTTGCAGATCCTACAGGTGAGTTGGTTTTGGTCCAAACTCCTCCTTGGACCTACCACTTCCAATGTCTCCAACAAACCAAAGCAGAATCTTAAGTACCCTTTCTATACATCGGACAAGGGATTTATTTCAGGTACCTAATTGGTGATGTCATTGAGGGAGGATATTTAACATATTCACTCAATTTATTTTTGGTTGATGTTGCCCAGTTTTCTATGATGTCTAATTGCTAATTTTCTATTTCACCAATTTAAGATTTTCATTTGGAGAGTTGCTTGTCTTAGATAATCCTCACAATGTAATAAATTACTGAACTGCCTCACCATTTTCATATAATGCAATGTTTTTCAATTCTGCAAATAGGTTTCCTGCATCAGCTGAGCAAATCGTGAGATACTCTGTTTATTCCATTTAATGATGGAAACCCAAGATAGATGGCCTTACTTAAATGTAGCAGTTATGATAGGAAAGGAAGGGGGAACGTCTCAAAAATATCCACCAGGCTGGGGGGATAGCTCAGGGGCAACGCATTTGTCTTAAAAGCAAGGCAGCGCATAGCAACACAGGTTCAAATCCCTGTCTCACGCTTAGGATCTGGTCTATGGTATCAAGCACATTATAAAAAAAACAATTATAATTATAGAGTCAGACTTCTGGGACAACTACCCATTTGCAATTGTTAAGGTCCAAATCCTTGTGGCTATACAAAAAGATAGGGGTACCTTTAGCCTTAAAAAACTAAATTGTTGGCTGTATTGAGAAGGGTCCATATTTCCAGGGAATGACTTTCATTTGTGCAATAAAATCACCCACTTTTAAATTTCATTTGTGTTTTATTAAAGGAGTCTGTTGTCTACAAGCAATTAAAAAACCTCAGTAGGTGAATTGCTCCACTTCTTCAATTAAGACATCATTAATTTACCATTTGAAGCCATTAAATTGCCTATTTCATTTGAAGCTAAAGATCTTTAAGTAGGATTGATTTTGAAATTATTACCAAGGGCATATTTCACAAAACAGTTCAAATTCCTTTGTAGGTCTATCAGGGTAGAGTCCAATAAGATGACATCGTCTGCACATACCAACCTTTCTAGATATAAGGAGTGGGGAGGAAGGATTGCCCTTTGCTAGAGCCTCTTGTATAATGGAGATATATAAGTTAAATAGGCAGGGGCCAGTATACCGCTCTGACTGAGCCCTGTCTGAGGCCTGAATAGGTATTTATCTCCTTAGTTAGAGTTCCTCCATATGTAATCTTCAATGCATTTATTTGAGCAATCGGTCCTGAGCATGGGGGGCATTACCACTTCATGTAATGCCCCGGGGCCCATAGTTGCAGGCCTGAGGGAAGCCTGAGGGAATTACCTGAAGTGGCAATGCCCCCCCCCCGCGAGGGGCATATTGCTATTAAGAGCAATTTATTTTTTTTCTTCAAAAAATGGCCGCCGGGAAATGGAAAATAAAGTCTGTTTTCCTTTTCCATGGTGGCCATTGAAAATGAATGGGAAAGGTAAACAAAAAAGATGGCCATCATGGAAAGGGAGATGGGACTACAAGTAGTCCCATCTCCATGGCCATTCAAACAATAGGGAAAAATGTAAACAAAGAAAATGGCCACCATGGAAATGACAGAAGGGACTTTGTAGTCCCTTACCGCCTTCCCCATTCCCATTGAGCCCTATGGGGCAAAAATGGGAATGGGGAAGAGCCAATGGTGAATAGGGAATTACCGCCCCGCCAACCTTGGAATGGGGTGGTAATTCCCCATTTCACCATGGCGGAGTCGGTAAGTTACCAGCGTAATAGCACCATTGGTTAACGCCGGGGTCATAATGAGGGCCTATATGTCTGCCTCACTTTCTATGTCTGCTCAAGTTAGTGCTGTATGCAAAACTGTCCACTTCCTACTACGGCTACTGCGGGGGATCTGCCATTTCTCCTTGCCCATCTGCATACGCTGGTTGTAGCTTCAGCTGTACTTAGTCGCATTGACTATTGTAATGCCTTGTTTCTGGCACAACCTTTGGGATTGATACGCCGGTTGCAGCTTCTCCAGAATCTTGCTGCTGCTGCTATGGTGTCTTCATCCACCCACTGCCAGGCTCATATTAGCCCAGTACTCCACTCTCTACACTGGCTTCCTGTCACCAAGAGGATTGACTTTAAGTTGCTCTGCCTGGTACACAGAGCCTTCTATGGACAAGGAGCCGACTACCTTCGTGAGAAATGTCTACCTTATGTCCCGGGTCGCGCTCTTCGCTCTGGTAATACTGTCCTATTGACTATTCCCTCATAGGTACTCTGATGTAGTTCCCCACAACAAGAGTCGAGCTTTCCAAAGCATGTTACTTTAATATCCAGGCCCAATGTATGCCTGTCGTGTTTTTTTTGTAACCTGTCCACTGTTAGCACTTACTGGAACCACTTTCTTAAGCTAAAGCACCTAGATGCCTCTGGGCTTTGTGAGCTATATAAATAAAAGAAATATAAATAAATAAATATTCCTAAATTTCACTTCTCTAGGAACGGTGGGTGGGCCTTTTGTATTTCTGCTGCCAAATTATGTAATGAGTTACCTGTTACCCTTATACCTGTTGAGAATAACCTTCAATGCCGCTGTCTCCTGAAAATTCTGCTCTTCTAGAACGCTGCTACTCATTAGTGTTCTGTGCGTTGTCCTCACGCCATGATGCCCCTGGGTGTCCGTGCGCGTTATAAATGCTGATAACATAACATAACCTAACACCACCCGGCACCTTTCTACACAGCAGTCTACCTGCCCAACATAATTTCTGCCCTGAACTGCACCCATGTGGCATTGGTCACCCCCCAGGATCCAAAGAGGCATACCGCAACAGGAAGCAGTATCACTCCATGAATTTCCAGGTCACCTGCGATGCTGACCTCATGATCACACACTGTTATTCATGCTACCCTGGTTTCACACACAATGCTACGGTCCTGCAGAACAGCACATTGCTTGCATACATGGAGAGCCAAGAGGCCAACAGACACGGATACTGCGTGAGTACAAGTGCCATCATACAAACCAATCTCACAACACTAGTGAAATGCTACGTGAAAGAGGGGACATTACCATAACTGATCAATGCATGCAATGTCAAGGCCCTGTACATACAGGACCTGCTGTCCCACCCTGCCATCTCACATGACAGCGACCAGCCCACAGGACTAGACCATGCAGGACAATGCAGTAGTATGTCAGAGATGCATATTGCCCCAGCAAGTAAGTAGTACACACAGAGAGGACTGCAGGAACCATGATGCAAGGGAATACATACCTGCACATCCAATGTCACAGTTAAACACGGCACAAAGACAATGCAACACTGGAAGAAAGTAATGCTATGTAATCTGGTATCCATGTATGTGAAGCAACAACTAATCACCCATCAAGGTACATGCATGATAGCAACGCACAGGCCCAACTGCTGGTTGTGAGCTGTGTGTGTGATGTAACACAACAATGCATGTGTTCCCCCATAGTAAATGACTCTACATTCAGTAACTGGGATGGAAAACCAAGTTGTATGACAATTTAGGAAAAATGCATGAACAGAGTGTCCATCAACATGCTTTTAAAAAAGGCAACACATCCACAATGCACTGTGACTGACACCTATGACCTTTGCCCTGGCATGTGACTCTGGATGCCTCCAGCTACCATGGCTAATGATACCTGTGCATAATCCACGTATTCCACTGGAGGTGGACTACAATTAGGCACATGTCAGGACCAGACTGTGCATAGAGTGGACCTTTGACCTGCTCAAGGGTCATTTTCGATGTCTACACAGGACCAGAGGGGCCTTGAAGTACAGGCCAGAGAAGGCTGCACAAATATTTCTTGTCTGTGCCATGCTGCACAACATCTTCCTTTGGCAAAATGTCCCACTGCCCCCTGATGAGGACCTGCCTCCCCAGAAGACAATGACTCTGTACCTGCAGGTGCAGTTCTGCCACACAGTGAGCAGGAAGACGGAAGGGATGGTTGTCTGGTGTGTCAAGAACTAATGGACAATTATTTCTGAACACATCGATAATCACCTACTGCTCACCTTTGTATATATCCACATTTTGAATACATCACTTTCACACAAAAATAATTGCCCTAGCATTGCTTCAAGTGAACTAGTATTTAATAGTGAAGTGTCAAAAACATGCATCCCAACACCCATAACCACCTACTTCCCCCATCACCAACACCAACACCCATACCCACCCACCCACCTCTCCTAACCCCAACGCCCATGCCGACCCACCTCCCATGCCAAGTGAAATAGTGTAGTGAGGTAACAATCATTTCCTTGGCCTCTTGCCCTTGCCAGGCTGTTCTGGCTATGGGCAGGCCACATTTCTCAAAGAGCGGTGCAGTGGGCTGCCAGCTGATGATCCTTCCGTGGGGGTGACTGAGGTTGACAGGTCAGACTCTGGCCCCAGTTGTGCTGGAGGGTCAGGAGCATGCTCGCTTGAAACAACTCAGCAAATGCTGAGATGACCTCCATCAGCTTTTTCGCCCTGTAGCCCACAACAGTTAGGGCAGAAGTTGCCACTGATTGCTGTTGCTCCCGGTCCAAGAACCTTGGAATCCTCCTTAATGTGCCCTGATTAATCTGCTGCCACTTCATTGCATCCTGTCTCCTCCATATAGCAGCCCTGGAAGGCTGTGCAATGGGCTACGGGGTGGGCTGGGCTGTAGTTGGTGGACCCAAAACCACTGTCACCTCTGTTGCGTGGTCCACTGACATCAGTGTCACTGCTGATTCCATGCCACACTGCACATGCGCTTGGTCGTCATGCTCAGGTGCTCAGGTGTTGAGGGGAGTCATGGGGCTGATGGGTGGGTGTGGGTGTAGATTGATGTGTACCAGTGGCAGCATCTGGCTCCTCGGACACAACCACAGCGGCCATCTGTGGAGTGGCGGTTGCAGCTGCCGGATGCAGCACCTGCAGATGTGTGTGTTGTGCTGCTATCAGGTACAGTGGCAGCAGTGGCATGTGTAATGCTGGTGGTTGGACCACTTGGCTCTCTGGTGGGGATTGTGGCAGTGTCTCCACTCCTTGCAGCTGGCATGGCGTTGATGGGCCCTGGCGCCTCACTCTTGAACATTTTGCTGCTTTTCACAGTGCTGGGAGGTGCAGGGGTGGAGATTGGTGTGGTTGCACCGGTGGCACTACCATGGGACGCAGATGGGCTTGCATCCTCCTCCCGAGTCGACTGTGAGCCTGTGGGGTAGACAATGTGCTGAAAATCATCATGCATACTTGTACGTGGGCTTGCAATTCACTCATGCTACGTGATGGAAGTTCATCATACACACGTGTGGTCTGATGGGCAGGGTCGATTGCAGGCCAATGTATATAGCTAATGAAAGGTGGAGGAAGTGTCTGCTGAGTGTGTACACCTCGTATGCATGGGCTCTTTGACTGTTGGGCTAGCAATGTGGTATGCACATGTGGTTGTACTGGGGGTTACCTGTGGCACTTGGCCTTTCTCAGCACACATGGGTGCTGCTCATGGTTGCATGAGCTCACTTGCAAATTACTATTCCAGTGCATGGGTATGTGCACAGTCACCCATCTTCCCTTGCATACACATTTGGTGGTATTGCTTTTGTACGCATTGTCATGTGGTTGCACATTACCCTGTCCATTGGACCCATCTATGCTGAGGGACAAATGTGTGGAGTGGTCATTTGGCCACTGCATTGTCATGAGAGAGGAGACATTTATACTCACCAAGTTCGCCTTGGCTGCTAACTCCGACCTCGTCACTCCCAACACCTTTGAACCCTTCCATGTGGGGATGCTGCTTGACTTCCCTCCCACTCGTCAGTACAAGAGGGTCCACACTGCCACCTCCTGTGGCAAATGTCTCACGCCGGTGTTTTGACATGAGGCTGCAGAACCTGTCCTTGAGGTCATTCTAGCGCTTGTGGCAGTCCTCACTGTTCCATTGGACTGCGCCTACTGCCGCAACCTTATCGCATATGCTGGCCCAGATGGCAGCCTTCCTCTGCCAAGATGACTTCTTGTGCCTTGAGCCATACAGCTCTTCAGCATGGGCCACAACCTCATCTGTGAGGACCTGCAGCCCCGCCTCACTAAATTTCCGCCAGCGGAATTAGCGCTGAATGTGGCGGTGATAATGGAAATTCTATCAATTCCGGGTAGAATTATCATCCAAAACTCATTTACAACAGTAATTCCACCAGATGGAATTACGTTACCGCCAACTGTGTGTGCACAATCCCGACATCTTGTAATATCGCGGTAATTTCACCAGACACCACGGTGGTAACAGTAATTCTGACAAGGCAGAATTACCACTGTATTACCGCCCAAATAGTAATGTGGCCCTAATTCCTTAGAAAAATCCAGTGCCATCCACCAAGGGTGAATTTTAGCAGCCCTCTGTTTGTATTATATCTTAATGATGTGGATTTAAAGCTGCAAACCTAGACACAGCAAATATTAAGGATCATTCTACCACACTCTACTTTCTTGCATATCATGCTGTAGTGATGGCCAAAACAGGAAAGGCTGTGGTAAAACTCCTAGAAGCGTTTTCTATCTTTTGTGAGGAATACAACTTTTCTTTCAATACTAGTGAAAGTAAGGTAATGGTAGTGGGACAAAGAAACCCCTATTAAATTGTATTGTTGGTAATGAAGAGTTTAAATTGATTGTATAATACAACTATTTGGGGACCCACATCAATAAAACAAGAAACGAGAGCAATAGTGAGTTTGTACAGGAGGATAACGAGTGGCAGTTCACCAAAAGCAACTGTTATACGTTTTCAAGCCGATGCTAAGGCACAGGTTTTATATAGTACCATATTATGGGGTTTGCAAAGATGCAAATGTTTCAATACTATACTTTTAGATCTCTCAGCTGCCTTCGACTTGTTAGATAACTCCTGCTTCTTGAACCGGCTGACCTCCACAGGCCAATGCTCAGAGAGCACAATCAAATGGATCTCCTCCTTTCTTGGTAATAGGATTTTACATGTGTGCTGGGCAAGGGCCTCCTCGGGACCTGAACCCATTAAGGAGGGTGTCCACCAAGGTACATGCTTATCCCCAGCACTGTTCAACTTATACATTAGGCCTTTATGTGACTTGCTGAGTTCACTCAATGTATATTTTCCCAACTATGCAGATGACACTCAACTCATTCTTGAGTTCAGTGGCAACTACAATCAAGATCTGGAACAATTAGAGCACATCCTTTTTACTATCAACGACTGGATGGACCTCAACTCTATGTGTCTTAACCCATCTAAAACTGAACTGTTTATTTTCGGTTCAGGGCACGCTAGCGGTAAACTCTCAGATGCGTATGCTTGCATGCTCATCGACAAACACGCTATCCCCATCTTGAATAAAGTGAAAACTCTCAGTGTCTTTATGAACAAGGACGTAAACTCCACAGCTCATTAGATGGAATTACTCATGGCACAAAATACCACCTTAAAATGCTAAGACATGCCAAACCCCTTCTATCTCAAAGAAACCAAGCCACGCTGGCCAGGGCAATTATACTTCCACACCTTGACTACTGCAACTCGCTCCTGTCCGGGGCCTCGTCGCGTTGCATTGATCAGCTGCAGATTGTACAGAACAATGCTGATCTATCAAAAAGAGAACAGGTATTCAGTGCTCCTAGGGAGCTTCACTGGCTTCCCTTTTCGGCAAGGATATGTTTCAAGGCTATGACCATGATTATAAATGCATATTTAGCTATGCCCCGAAATACCTGAAAGAGCACTTGACGCCACACACCCCATTAAGGCCCCTCCGCTCTAGCACCCAGGGTATTGGGAAGAACCTTCCCGGTTCGGGCCACTCAATTTTGGAACGCCATTCCCCTTGGATTAAGGAAAGTGTTCATCTGCCACGTTTTAAAAATCTTTTGAAAACCCACCTCTTCACTTAGCTTCCTAAACTGCTCCTAGGACATTTTGTTATATCCCGTTGTTTCCACTATCTGGCGTGTTTTTGTGGCGCCCTGATGCCTACGGGCTTTCGGCGCTTGATAAATAAATGAATAATAAAATAAATGAACTTTTTTTTAACAAAAATATATTGTATGACAATAAAGCAGTGGCCAATATTATAGGAAATAACTAAATAAACATAGATCGGATTGGGTATAAATTGTTGGGCAGGATGCACAGTGTACAAGATCAGGCAGCCTGATGATCAATAACTTTGTAGAGATATATAGAAGAACTAATGATCATCTGGGATATCTTTAACATCAAAATGTTTTCTAATGTCATAAATCTTTTGCAGAAAATAGGGAAGGGCACTTCTTTCTAGAC
Source organism: Ambystoma mexicanum (assembly GCF_040938575.1). Lineage (NCBI taxonomy): Eukaryota > Metazoa > Chordata > Amphibia > Caudata > Ambystomatidae > Ambystoma > Ambystoma mexicanum. The sequence goes on along the minus strand of NC_090921.1, from coordinate 843,490,900 downwards.
CTAAATAATATTCCTGTACAGGCAAACTAATTTCTGAAACCTGCCGCTACTTCGGATTTATTTATTTATTTATAGAGCGCACCTAACCCAAGGGTATCTAGGCGCTTTTGCTTAAGGATTCCACAATACATAGAGAATACAGTTGCCAGTTGGCTTGTGTTACAGATCAAGGCAACTTGCCAGACAAAAGCAATGTTTGAGTTATGCACAATAGTTACAAACATAGAGAATACACGACATTTGCTTGTGATACAGAACTAGGCAGCTCTCCAGGCAAAGCATGTGACATTTGCAGCAAAACAAAGTAGCAACCTTTAACTCTGCTGTTGGTTTTGCGAGATGGGAGGCTTCCAGGTTTCGGTACTTCTAGCAGACCTTTGCGTTGCTTAGATTTGATTCTCATGTGTGTACACACAGGAGACTAATTATCAGACTCAGGTTAGACCTCTTACATGTATTAAGTGATGTGGCTAGAAGGAGTAATGCACACCTGATGCTCCATGATTGCAGACATCTGCTGTCAGAAAAAAACATGTTATACTGCTCTGTCCCTGGCACAGGTCCTTGTGGAGAAGGTGGTTAGTTCATATCATTCTAGAGGCTGGCTTGTTGAACCAAAATGCAGCTTTTTCAATCTCATGAATTTGTCAGATCGGTCAAATGTATTTAAATGGGTGATATTTGGGAGGTTGGAATTGAAGCAAAGAATATCTAGAATTTTGCTGTAATTAGGAATAGCTTGGCCAAGCTTGTATTCTAGAGTGCAAGCACTTTAGTATCTGTGTGCAGTACGATAATCACATGATTTATTACACCAGAGCCAACGCAACACACTTATTATTGAGGAGCATTGTCTGCTCTGCTTTTATATGTTTAACGTTTGTTTGTCATGGCCACACCTTAGATTTATGCAAGTATCATTTAGTAATCCCATGATATAACTTTCGTTCACTTTGATTTTATATATGTTTTCATTTACAGGTCTATCTTTAAATGGGTTTATTCTGTGGTCAGAAATGTGAATTAATTATGTTTTATTGTTGGTTTTACATATCCAAAATTAAATTAATTTGACTTATCCAAGTGTATTTTGCATGGTCTCTGCAGTCATATACCACTATAGGCTCCACACAGATATGTGAAAAGCATTTATCCTCGTTACATCATTACACACTCCGTATAGACTGAGGTGTAAATGTATTGTCTGACTGGCATGTGGTCATCACATCAGGATGTGTGTGCGTTTACATATGTCATCAACGGCTGTGCTGGCAAAAGTAATTTAGAATCCCAACAGGCTACATTTTGTGGGTGCTTTGATTGACACATGTGGATCACGCATGCACATGGCTGTGTGCACACAGATTTACCGCTTTGACCCGCTACACACAAAGAATGCCGACAGGGGACATTTTGTGGGAGCAACTGCCGCAGATGAAAGCATTTGCCTGAACCCTGGAGGCAGGCGCTCCCACACTTGCCGCATTCCTTGCCCTCATTGCCCTGCTCCTCGATTCCACTGTCAGAAACTAGGTCCGTGGAGAATGTTTAATGCGGTCAAAAGGGCTTCTCAGGTTCCAAGAAATTGTATTCGACACCAAATAGAAACACTGATTTTTACATTTCTACCTACAAAAGTGAGGTAAAAATCTCAACATTGTATTTTTAGTGACAGGCGGTTTATAGCACTTCCTGAGCCCACACGGTTAGGATGCTGATCGCAGACCCCCATCCACACGGAGGAAGGAAGCCAATTGGGCTGTGTGAGCCTGAGCACCTCAAGAGTCCCACCCATGAATCGGGGGCTTACCACGCAAAGGCTGAGGGCAGAGATGCGAGGCCAAAGCGCCCTTCACAGTATGTGCTGCACTTCATAAGTTAATTGGGCCCGATATGCCATAGGGAGAACCCGGAGGGGGGAAATGCACAACGAATAGAGGTTTAGAGCAGCTGCACACGTGTTAATCATTTGTGAATGATCAGTGGATTGGACCATGCTTGGAGCTGCAGAGATAATGCCAGAAAATGTCACGCTGTCAAAGGAGCCAGGGAAGGAGACATTCGCCTGCCCCACAGTTCCTTGGTAATTGGTCTGTCCGCTTTATAATGAGAGCTGGCACCCTGCGACCATACGGGGTCCTGTTGGTCTTCAAGGCATAATCAGTTATTGCTGTCACGTTCATTTACCATACACCCATTTTTACATAATGCACTGTTGACAGTGCCCATTATGCCGTCTTTTTTGAGCTCGAGGTTAAGTTCCTTTCTGTGGATAGCGTTGAACTACCAATTTTCTGCGTCCTATGGGGATTGGCTATGCGCCTGCCAATTGTGTGGGCAATTATCTAAATGGGAAAGCTGTAATTGCAGCTAGATTGGGTTTTTCACGAGGGTATTATATCGTTCATGTTAGCTGCTGTTTTTGTTTATTCAGCCAAACCAGTGACATAACCAGCTGCCCGTTGATTTGACGCAGTAGGCTCCAAAAAAGTGTAGACTGCAGAAAAGAGATATCGAATGGTTCATTTCTTGCAAAGAATTCTAAGCTGTTACTGCAAACATCTTGTGAAATATACGAACAATAACAGCTGGTTAAAATATGCGCTAGTCAAGCGCAATCCAATGTCCCATTATTACATGTTTATAGCATATGCATGTTATGCAGCGCGATAAATTCTGTGTAGCTTATCTCAGAAAGAAGCTAACAGATGGGCAGAGGAGGATCAGAGACAATTAAAGAAGTCAAAGTTTGCTGGAGGGAAGATCCTGTCAGTAATCGAGCACTGTTGCATTGTTGACATTGGTAGCTCGGGTGTCCATTAGGTTTTGCCAAAGCAGCCACCAGGTTGCCAGAATCCTCTCATGAGTAGCCCAGGAGACCAGAACAGAGTTGTACTGATTCTGGGCAGGAGGTCCCATATTACTTACTGCCCTCCTTCTCGTTGCGTTATTTTCTCAAAATGGAGGACTTCAGACTTCAGGTCTCTTTGGAATTGCAGGGACCATGGTCAGGGCTTCTATGCTTTGTTCGAGATTTGGCCTGCCAGGACCTTTGAAAGAAAGGAGGCCTCATACTACAACGAGAAAAGCAGAAATGTGCACAATGTTTAGCTAAGTCTGGTAGGAAGAAGTTCAAAAAGGATATCTTGGTCTCTAACCCTGGTCTCCCTATCGCTGACACCTATACCAGCGCTTTCTCCAGACAGACCCTCACCAACATCCTCTTTGTCATTCCTTCACCAGACCTATGCACTTCTCGAATGGTCTCAGTGTTCTCTCCCTTCTCTTCTTCTCACATTAATGGTGACAGCCGTTGGGAGGCCCTCCTGGCCCCCTTCCATTCCTCTAAGGTCATCATTAATGTTTACCTGAATGGCACTGTCTTGGTCCAAGGCCCTCAGGCCACCCTCCTCCTCTTTGATAGAGGCTTCCCGCGCCTCATTAACTTCCTTCCGACACCTGCTGTGCCTTCTCTCTCTTCTCCTGCTTCCTTGCCCCCAACCTCTACCTCCTCCTTGGCTACCTTGACCTCCCCTCCTTCCTCTTCTGCCCCCCATTCTATACCTCTGCAGGGCGTACTTCTGACTTGTACCCCTCCCCGGAAGTCTTTCAAGGTTGGCAACCTTCTCCATATTGCTACTCTCAAGTCTGGCTCTGCAGTCAAACACTCCTCTGACATCTGCCGCCTCTTGGAAGAACTCGACCTCAATGTACTTGCTCTTACCGAAACATGGTTCACGGCCAGCTCTGTCACAAGCCTTGACACTCTCCTCCCTGATGGCTACAAGATCCACTCCGCGCAGAGATCCAACTGTCCCGGTGGGGGTGTAGCCTTGATGTTCCTGGAGTGGATTCCTGCCTCTGTCATTCCTATTCAGACATACTCCTCCTTTGAATGCCTTGTCTGCAGGCTTTCTCTCTCCCCTGGCCACACTCTCACCAATGCTACTTTCTATCAGCCACCTGGTCAGAGTACCTCTTTCCTCGCTGAGTGGGCTTACCTCTCCTCCTCCCTCCGGCCTCAACCATTCAACTCATCCTCCTTGGAGACCTCAACATCCACCTAGATGCTTCCTGTCCCTCCTCTGGTCTCTTTTGCAACCTCTGCGACTCTCTCTCTCTTTCTATTCTTCCTTCGGCCCTCACCCACTCTGCAGGGCACACTCTGAATGTTCTCATCTCCTCAGACCTCCCCCTCTCAAACCCTCTCACCACTCCCCTCTCCTGGAGTGATCACTTTCTCCTTTCCTCCCATCTCTCCCTATCTATCCCTCAGGCCAAGCCAACTCCAGCACTGTCATCTACCTTCTCGGTCATCCGGCCCATGAAGTGTGTGTCAGTTGAGGCTTTCGCGGCCACTTTCTCTCCCCCTCTTCCACCTCTGCCTTACACACATCCTGACACAGCCCTTTCCAAGCTCCACTCTTCTATCTTTGATACTCTCAATATTCTTGCCCCTGTCATGAGGATCCACTTGAAGACCAAAGCCAAGTGCAACTCCTGATACAACTCTGACCTTGTCACCCTTAAACGCAAGTGTAGGGTGGCTGAGAGGAAATGGGTGGCATCTTGTACATCCTCTGACAAACTGGCCTGCCGCCTGCTCCAAAGGCAATACCAGCTCATCCAAGCCTGTGTCTCTGCGGCATCTAACAACTCAGGCAAACTCTTTAAAATCTTCAAGGAGCTGGTCAATCCTGCTGCAGTCTCTACTTCCCCTGTCCCCTCCCAGGCCCTCTGCACGGCCCTGGCTTCTCATATCATATCTAAAATCCAGGACATCCTGTCAACCCTCTCGTACTCTCCTCCTCTTCCTGCTTCTCTCCCCACTACCTCTGGCCCCCCATACGCTGCCTCTCCTCCCCCTTTCTCTTCCTTTCCACTGATGAGATTTCTACACAGGTCGAATCTATGAAAGTCTTGTCAAAACAGGTTCTTCCCTGTTCTTCAAAAAGGACCATATTGAAACCCTCACTCCTGCCCTGGCTGACTTCTGCAATCACTCCTTCACCACTGCAGCCTTCCCCTCCCCACTGAAGCACTCTCTTGTGCTCCCCCTTCTCAAGCAACCCTCAGCCAACCCCTCCTGCCCGGCACACTATCACCCAATCTCCATCATTCCTTTCCTGGCCAAATTCCTGGATAAATTGGCCATCTCCCAGCTTAACTTCCACACCGATTCTGTTGGTTGGCTTCATGATCATGAGTCTGGCTTCAGAGCAGCCAGAAGCACAGAAACGGCTCTCCTGAACATCCGTGAAGACCTGCTCTCCAACCTTGACTCCAATCTCCCCTCTGTACTTATCTTACTCGATCTCTCTTCTGCCTTTGACACGGTCAACCATGCCATCCTGCTCAACCGCCTCCGTGATAACCTGGGATTCGCCGATCAGGCCCTTGCCTGGCTGACCTCTTTCCTCTCCAACCGACCCTCCCAGGTCCAACTTGGGTCATTCCTTTCCTTTATCCCACTCTCTACCTGTGGTGTTCCCAGGGGTCAAACCTCTCTCCCTGCCTTTTCTAACAATACCTGGCACCTTTCGCCCACCGCATTGCTGCTCTCTGCTCCAACTTTTAGTGCTATGCGGATAACACTCAGCTCGTTTATAGGCTCCCTTCTGCCTCCCCCTCTCCCTTTCTCATCTCTGACTGTCTGCAACCCAGGAGTGGTGTGCCACCAATGACCTCTGCCTTAATGCCAGTAAAACGGAGATTCTCTGCATTGGCACACCTGCAGCTTCCTGTGCCATCACTCTCTGGCTGCCTCCCTTGGCCCTCTTTCTGCTCCCACCTGTGAGGCTACTACAAACTTCAGGGTCATCTTTGACTCCACACTTTCCTTTTCTCCTTACATCTCTGACATCTCCAAGAAGTCAAACTACCAACTGCACCTCCTCCGAGGTATACTTCTTTTCCTCACCTTCTGCCAGAAGTTCACTGTCTCTAGAGCTCTGGTTCTCTCTAGGCTGGACTACTGCAACAACCTCTTTCTAAATCTTCCTGCCTCTACTCTCCACCCTCTGCAACTCACCCAGAACAGGACTTCAAGACTTGTCCTTGGCCTTAAGCCGTGAGATTGTATCTCTCCAGCCCTGACATATCTTCATTTGCTCCCTGTGGCTGCAAGGATTAAGTTCAAGACCCTCTGCATTGTCCACAAGGCTTTCTGGGGCCTGGGTCTGCAATACCTTCAACTCTTCCTTTGGAAATACCTTCCTACTCGAGCTCTTCACTCCTCCACCTCCAACCCCCACAGGGTCAGTCGCTTCTCTAAGCAACAAGTTGGTGGTAGATCTCTTTCTTTGGCTGGGCCTCCCTGCCTCTCTCAAACCTGAGGAGAACCATCTTCAGTTTCGGAAGTACCTCAAGACCTTCCTCTTTGCTTCTGTTTTCTCTCTTCCACTCCCCTGCTGATCTCGGTTTGTTACAGCACTGGGCACCTGGCTATCCTCTGAACTCAGGCCCAGGTCCCTGCCCACCCATTTGCATATCCGTACTGCCTCCTGGCAACCCTTGCACTTGAGTCTGTATCTGCAACCCTACAGTCCCCCTACATGCACTTATTGGACACCTGTCATCTGCGCTTAACGCTTGCGCTTGCCACCTGCTGGCCGCACTACTTGTTGTTTTGATCACCTGTTCAGCACTTTCCACTCCTCCCCTGCCCCTTGCACTTCCCCCTTCCCCTCTCCCCTGCACTTGAGCGATCTGAATGTCACTGGGCCTAGTAAGATTGTTCTCTTGTCCTCCCCTGATACCCTCCCTTGCCTCATCACGCCTTGAAACACTTGTGTATTGGCATGCTATAAATAAAATATCATATCATATCATAAGGTACATCGGAATTTGCACGTTTACCACTCTACTTTGAACAGCTCTATGACAGAATCCATATCTACTTGTTCACATCGATATATGCTGCGCATGATTCTCCCTATACATAGGTAACAGCCGGCACCACCCAAGCCCAGCATTTCTCTCAACGCCATATTCTCGATCTTCAGTACCTACAAAATGGATGCCGGCAAGGTCTTAAAAAGCAGGACTTTAGAGCAGATTTACTGCTCACTTTACATTGGAACTTTAAAAAAAAATGTGTATATTTCATTTATTATGGCCAAATGTTGAGTAAAACTTCTCCTTAAGTCTACCGACCACTGTGATATTATTGGATCTTTGTTTGACAATTACAGTCACGCTATATTACACTGAATAGCAGCTTCACTTGGAAAACCTACCCTTTGGCATCCTTAAAGCAAAGTAAAATGAAGGCAGAGATTCTGGTAATTTGTCTTTCCAGTAGCTCACTCATTTTTTGGACAGACTCCAGAAAGGTCTTTTTTGGCATAAGGCTACCATATAGATTGCTAGTGTATATTCTGATCTACGTAATGGGTGATATTTCACTTTGCTTGAGGTCTTTGACAATCTTTTCAGGGATGGGGAACAAAGAAAATATAACACAAAGAATAAATATATATTTCTCTTCACCTCAGACTCGAAGCAGGTGACTTTATTTGATTCGGTAGAGGCCTTAACTTACCTTTTCCTTGGGGCCGTTGCCCCGTTGTCTCCATGATTACTACCCATGGACCTTCCGTGTAAATGAATACTCTCTAGATACTGAAAGATGCTGATCCTGTCTAAAATAGTCAAACTAGCCTAATTTCTATGACCTTCATATTTGTGTATTGACTATTCTTGCTTTTGTTGTTCTATAATAATGAACAGCACAATCAAGCGCCCAGTAAGTACTATGAGCGCTGTGCAAAAAACTAAATAAATGTATACTTCACCGCCTTTAATACAAAATTGGGGTTTCTTAATGAGAAAAAAAATCCATAAACCTTTTCATCTGTATTGCATGCCTCCTTCAACTAGCTCTGATAAGATAATGTTCCTCCTCTGTAATCAATTAAATATTGTATGTCATGTCAATTAAAACCTATTGATACATGAAAACTCTCTCGTGCTTGAGCTCCATATCTTGTTCTTTAATCTCAAGCCAAAAAAAACTGTGTACAGCTTCACTGTATAACATGATTTGTTGCAGTGGTGGATGGTTAGTTGGGGGTCGCAAACATTTTTCTGGAACATGCGAGAGCAACCGGTTGTAGCGTGGGAACCCAAACCACCCAAGGGTGATTCAATGGGGTTCCCTCCCCCAAGACACTTTTTAAATTATGGATTAAAATGGTGCATTTTACGCACTCTTTCTGAGAAAAAGTATGTACAACGCTATACAGTTTACAATTGGTTTTGTAGGTAAAGATGAAAAAATGAATTCGTTGCCAACTTCCCGACAGTGCGCAGAAGCATTTTCTACAGCATTTTCATGATGCCTTTGCCCATTATAATCAAATATTAAAAAATATGTTCATGCTGACTGTGCCCATAAATGTCCATGCTAGCTGCAACAATGCATGCCAGCATTCGAACATACTCATGTTTGCTTTGGCTCCAATGCTAGTAATGGTACCATATGAAAACACTTTCATGCTGTCTCTGCCAATTTAAGCCAGTACCCCTATGTAGGAATTACTCCTGTTGACTGGTTGCGCCAATGTAGGTCAATATGGCCACGTGAGAACGCTAACCCTGTTGGGTTACCCTTAAAATCAGGAAAAATGCCAAGCCACAATAAGCAAACATTCCTTTGCTAAGAGCACACATGCCCCCCCATGTAAGAACCTTCATTATGCCGGCTTTGTCTTTAACGCCATTATGAAATGCCATGCCACAATCAGAAAAATGCCTTTGCATGTGCACAAATCCCCCCCCCCCACCAATGTAAGAACACTCATCTGACTTTTTCCTTTAGCCCTTTTTTCTAATTAAAATGCCATGCCATAGTAAGAAAACCTTTTGTTTCTGCTTGCTCACTATGTGCACCAATGCCACAAGGCTTCCACTTACACACACGTGCATACACATTCAAATAAGCAGTTACACACCCAGAAAGAACTTTCACACCATGTTCTCTTTCACACACAGACACTTCTCTCACACAGATAGTCTGTCTGTCATTCACACACACGCATCCTTTTCAAATAAACATCGTCTCACACTTACACTAACACAATCCCCATGCATGCACAACATTTCCCTTTTTAAATAAAAATCATACCTGGCCCGCAGCAGTGATCTTGTTTTCAGGAGGGGCTTCATCCGAGCATCATCACGTTTGGGCAAGGAGGTCAGGAGTCAAGCGAGACCTTTTAACCCTTCTTCTTACTATTCTTGGATCAGGCAGATGGCAGGATCTGCAGTCTGGCCCCATCCCGGCCAGAGACAGTCAGGCAGAGGTGGGGTGAAGAGTTCACCAGTATCCTGAATGCCCCATGTTTTCTGGCACCACTGAACGATTCTTAAGGCCGGTATGTCACTGATGGTCTCCCTAATGCTTTCCCAGAGCACTTCATGAGTGAAGGCAGGGTGTTTTATTCCCCAACCGTCACCCATGTAAAGTGCTGTTCAGGATATAAGGAACACCACCAGTCTTTGAATGTGCAGAAAATGTAAATGATTTTAGATTCTTTGCAAAACAAACACTACATTCACATTATTATGGAGCAAATTAAAATCACTCGCTCAACAATGCAAATACATTTTCTTTTTTGCTGTTACCTTTGGGACCTAGAGGGTCTGGACCTGAAGGGAGGGCACTGCCACTGCACTCTCTATTGGTGAGCCACCCCTGCCTTGTTGACGTAAATGACGTTTATTTGTTGAAGTTCCCTCAGACACCATGAGCAAAACGGGGAATGATGAGTCTTTTCTTACAGATCATGACAATGTGTCACAGCCAGCAGCTCCCCCTACAGAGAAAAGGTTAAACAAACAGCGAGAGAGGTTATATTGAACGTAGAAGCTGTCGACAGTCCAGGAAGGCAGTCACAGTATGAGGCAGCACAGATCATATACAGCCTGGGAGCAGCACCGTATGTGAAGAGGGCATTGTACCAGACTGCCTCCTTTCCCTCTGGATATGACGCTCTTTTCCTACCTGCTGCTGCTCATAGGCTCTGTGTAGTAGAACAGGATGCCTCTAAGAGAGTTAGTGAGTGAGAGGCGGGTGAGAAATGCTAGATGCCTCATGGAACCGCCAGAGGTATGCATGCCTCAGAGATATGGTTGAACAGGCAGATTGTGAGACGGAGAGGAGGTATCGAGTGGAACCAATGTTGAAGAGAGGTTTGGGAACATCCACTATTGTAGAGAAGGTAACTCAAGGAAGATGTAATGAGATGGATAGGAGATGTCTGAGGAAATAAATACAAGGGAATTACAGCAAGAGACTAATAGCAGTAACGCTGCCGAAAAGAACTTAGAGGTTAATTTCCTAGAGCTTGGTGAGAAAGGGATCACAGGGAGAAACACTGCATGCTGAAACCTAGACGCAAAGTTCCTAACGCATAGTGCGAAAAGTGATTCGAAGGCTAAACCTTTCAAGGCCATGGGTGAAAGAAACTGAGAGATGACGCATTGCATTCTAGAGGTTGAAGGCAAAGTTCCTTGATATATTTGAAAAAGAGTGAGAGTTGAGAAAATGGATTGCATTTAGGAGCTTGGACATAAAGTTGTTCTTGTCTCTGTTAGGAACACCCTGACCTAGAAAAAAAATCGATCTCATCAAAAAATATCACCACAATGCAGAAAGACTGAAACAGCGTACCATGTCTCCTTTTGCAGGTGCAGCTGTGCTACAATTCACCGGTCCACACAAGCAAGTGTTTACCAGCACAGATACAAAAATCAAAGATCGCAGTGAAAAATATGTATTGTGATTACTACGGTAATATTTGGAGTGCTCATCAAGTAGGCACCCCAATATAATGCTCCTTTAATGAGTAACCCACATATTAGAATATTAACTACAATAAATATCTTACAGAAAATGAGGGCTCTTTGTGCCGGGATATTAGGTAGATGACATCACTTATGTCCACACACTCATGCACTGAGTAACACAAAATGTGCCTAAAATAACACAAATGTGTGTGAAGCTGCATTAGTGCATGGAATTAGATTGTCCCTGTTGTATAATCGTATAAAAGTATGAAGGATGTGATTATTCTTGCCATTTCTGGAATTGTAGATTGAGAAATAGCAGATTTTGAAATAGAGGAAAATAAGTGAGGTGGATTGCTTATTTTGATTGGAGGTTAGTGATTTATATTTACATTAAACATAATTGTAATCCGATATAAAGTCCAGCCATGACATCACAGTACATCAGAGCTGATCTGGAAGTGGCTTTTGATCATGTACTGACCAGATATTTCATGTATGGGAAATAGTCAGTGCAGTATCTGCAGTCATGGGAAGATCAAATTAAAAATGTTGATATTTTGGGCACATATATTTGTGCACCAGAAGGCCTGTTTGGTGATGCTTTACAGAATTTGTTTTTGACCTACGCAGCTTGGGAGGAAAAGCAATTCAACTTGAACGTTTCTACCCACCATTTCTTTGACCTCAAGATGATGGTTGGCTGACAATGTACTTTCTTTGCACCAATTTACAGAATATGCCCCAAAAATACTCAGCAGAATTGATACTTGTGCAAAAGATAATGAACAGTGTGAACAAGAGGTCAAACAGTTTAGGTACAGAGGTAATACGGAATGAATTAAAAGTGTACATAGAAGCCGAACAATGCTTAGAGAGAATGTTTAAACACTAATGACAGCCATAGTCATTGGGCCTCATTATGGGGTTGGCGGCTAAACCGGCCGGTAGGCGGCAGCTACCGCCGACCCCGTAACACTGTTTCTGCCGTCTGACATCCCTGTGCTACCTGGACATTATAACAGATGGCAGAACAGTCCGATAGGACTCCACAGGAATGGGGACACAGAAGCGCCGGCACCATTGTTAACAGTGCCGGCGCTTCAGTGAAAACACTGCTGGTAGGTGCCTGAACTCCCGGCAGGTCAGGCCTGCTGAGAGTACCGTGCCCCTGCCCACAGACTATTAGTTTGGCGGTCCGGATAGGGTGCCAGTACGTTGTTATCAGCGCCCTTATTTCCGGACCACCAAACTTATAATGAAGCCAATTGTCTACAGAAACATGATAAGTTAAAGGCCAAAATAACTGATCAATCCACCTATACCACGATGGTTAATTAGATGATATGGTGAATACAAAAATGCAATTAGAAGAGAGCAACGGGGCAAATGTGTAACTTGTTGTGAAGGATATATACTCCCAAGCTGGCTAGAGCATTTGACACTAGCCAGGCTAATCTAGATGTATTTAGGGAACAGCTAGTATACATTAAACATCCAATGGTAATTGAAATGGACCATAATGCTAGATTAAGGCAACAAATCAGAGATATTAAATTGGGTTCAGAGTCACAATTGAAAGCTCTCAGATAGATACTTTTCATGAAAGATGGGAGATAATCCACAATCCCTGAGGCAACCTCTCTTTTTTTTGTTTAATAATTTTTATGAAAGTATTAGAATCTGAACAAATAGAAGTAAACAGTCAGTAGTACATAATGATAAAATATATCCTAAGCATTCAAGAATCTATATTTGTAAAAGTGAACATTTGTGGGTTTGTTTGTGGCATAGCAAAGCTTTTTTCCTTATACAATTCCACACCGTTTCATCAGTCTGCACCAAATGTTGCATAGATACATGTTAGGACCCTCCGGAAAACCCTGGCTACATGACATTTGGACACCCCACCCCGTTCCCCGGATTTCAGCAAAAGTCAAAATGTGTCCGTTTGTGGCTTTGTGAAGGGTTGTTCCTTATACAATTCCACAATACTTCACCAACCTGCACCACATTTTGCATATTTACGTTTTAGGACCCTCTGGCCATTACTGGCTACATGACATTTTGACACCCTACGCATTTCCCTGGAATTCATTAAAACTCTAAATGTTTGGTGGGTTTGTGGCTTGGTAAATTACTGTTCCTTATACAACACCGTTTCACCAATCTGAACCAATTTTTGCATAGTTACCTGTTTGGACCCTCCGGACAATACTGGCTACATGACATTTGGACCCCCCACCCGGTTCCCCAGATTTCAGCAAAAGTCTAAATTCGTTTGTGGGTTTGTTCATTATACAATTCCACACCATGCACCAATCTGCACCAAACTATGTATAGTCACATGTTTGGACACTCTGGACATTATTGGCCAGATAACATTTGCACAACGCACTCCTTTCCCAGGATTTCAGCACATTCACACATGAGAAGGTTGCCTGAAATCAGTGAAACATCAATGTGGTCATAGAAGGACTGGTCCTCAATCCTAGAATGCACGGTTTCTGGGACATTTGTACTGCAATGTACCACAACAAAATGCACCACAGCAGGGTGAGGAAATAGGTGGAGAAGAAGCACAGTAGGTCCCAGTATGTAGCAGCACACCAACTCATGCCTCCACCCAATGTCTGCTCTGGGGTATGTCAGCCAGCCACAGACACCCATTCTCAGTGCAGTTTACTTCACAGTGCAAAGCACATCAAGCGATAAGCGAATCGGAACAGTGACCTACAGGATTCTTGATTTTCAACCATTTATGAGAATGTCATCATGTCTGTACACAGAACCCATTCGTAGAATGGGCTCTTTTTGCTAGTATTTAATAAAATAACAGCACAGTAAAAAGGTATAATAGCAGTACAATAGAGAGCCAAATAGAGTATGCATGAAATAAATGATTCAACATCAAATAAAGCAACCATCCAATAAACAGAACAGAATATAATGCAGATATATAAGGAGCAGGTAATTCAACTTTAAAAATGTTACAAATAACTACTGCCAATAAATCAGAACTACAAATTTGAGCGAGTATGGAGCATAGGCTGACATGGGAGGGACAAGCAACCAGAGACTAACAAGATACAATAAGAATACAGCGAGGGGGGAAGAGCATAGCAAGGACAAGCTGGTGTAAGAACTACATACCAAAAATAAATGGCCTATTCATGACTAAAACAGATCTTATACACAAACACTTCATGAGCAGACATGTTATGAAAGGCTAGATAATTAGTGACATTAGCCCACTTGGTATCATATTTAGGCATTGCATTAAGCTGTGTAGCCATACATTGTTCAAGCTTTTGTATCTTACAAATATTATTCCACCAACCTGTAATAGAAAAATCATGAAATTGTTTCCAGTTTGCAGTAATTATTTTAATGGCGATGCACAGGTCATACAACACATATGAATCATCTACCAAACGGGCATGAAATGCAATGCTACATAACAGAATATTTCTAAAGAAAAGTGGGAGGTTAACATTAAAAATACTATTTAAAGATCTCCATATGTCTTGCTAAAATTTGTGAACAAATGGGCACTCAAAAAACATGCTTGAAAGAGGCTGGGGTGTTTCATCAGGACCAGCAGTTTCCATCAGCGCTATGTCCAGTCTTAAATAACTTAATCGGGTAATGAAGGCTCTGTGTAAGAAAAATAAATGATTTTGTGGAATGTTGGCCGAGGTGGATATACATTTCATTTTAGACCAAACCATTGTCCGTGTCTGCTCATCAAACAGCATGACACAGTCATCCTCCCATTGGGATAGAACAGCCCAATTTAAAATGGGACGTTTACTCTCAGTAAGTAGCCCATAGATAGGAGCAACTTTAACATCAGAGATTTTGGCCAACATCAGAAGTCCAAGGGGTCAGGAAGGAGTTAATTGTTTATAAAATTATCACATTTGTCTAGACAAACATTAACCAAATTGTTGTAAAAATTGTTTTCGGGTACAGGTAGAGAAAACATCTGTCTGAGATCGAAAAAAGATTTAAAACTAGGCCTTTGAAATATATGATGAATACGCCTGATCCCGTTGTTTAGCCATAGCTTCCAAAATACAGTTCTACCATTGGCAGTGATAGATTTGTTATGCCATAGGTACAGTGAGATCCCCTGGGAGGGGGAATCGACAGTCAAGAAAAGGAAAACCCTGAGTGACTACGTGGAGGCTTTAATGGGGCTGGAACAGTTAGAAAGAAAAGGGCCAAATATATAAACCAGATCACATGAATTGATGGGGGAAACAAACTCTTTCTAGAGTGAACCAAGTAGTAAAGACACAATAATCAGATGATGCGAACCAAGTACAAGATTGTTTAAGTAAAAATGCATTGTGATAACACCTAAAGTCAGGAAATCGGACATTCCCATTCTCAAAAGATGCCCTAAGTTTACCAATCGCAATTCTTTTATTTCTACTTTTACCCCAAAGAAATTTAGCTGGGATACAGTCAAAAGATCTAAAAAAAGGGCCAGGAAGGGAAACCGAAAGTAGATGCAAATAATAAAATTTAATAAGAAAAAACATAATCTCAATAGTCTCCAATCGATCCCACCAAGATAAATATAAAGGAGACCAGAGCAAGGATAGTTCTGAAAGTCTATCAAGGGGGGCTTTCATATTAAGTTTAATAGTACTATCCACGGAAGAGGAAAAGTGTAGACCCAAATATTTAATAGAGTTGTCACACCATTTAAACCCGAGTGCATCAATTTCATGTTTGAGACAAAAAAAATAAAGGGGTAAGATTAAGGATTTGTCTTTATTAAGTTTATAACCCGAGACCGAAGAGAAAATATTCAATACTGACAACAAATTAAGTAGATTATTTTTAGGATTTCTTTAGAAGAATAAGCATATCATCTGCATAAGCAGCTATCTTAGTTTCATGTTTGCCACAGCGGATGCCAGGGATAAGAATATCATTACTAGCAAGTTCTAACAAAGGTTCAATGGACAGTATATATAAAATCGGGAACAAGGGGCACCCTTGCCTAGTTCCCCTTTTGAGGGAGAAAAACGCTGATGATTGATCATTAATAAAGATGGAAGATGTAGGGTCAGAATAGAGGACCTTAACTAGAGATACAAAACCATCCCCACACCTGTGCCAATGTGAGGCCTGAAAAAGGCCTGAAAAAGAGGTACAGCTGGTAGTGGGACTTCTTGGGGATGTCTGTGAGGTGGGAAGAGAAGCAGAGGGTGGAGTCGAAGATGACACCAAGGTTTTTTGCCTCTCAGGAAGGTGCAGGTAGAGGACCCAATGAGGGCGTCCAGAGTGAAAGGGGGAAAGCAGAAGCAGGAGTCTTAATGAGAAGGATCTTATTCTTACTGGCAAAGATCATTGGAGGCACACCATTCCTGAGTCGCAGATAGACAGTCAGCAATGAGCGAGAGAGGAGAGGAGGTTGAGGGGAGCCTAAAGGAGAGCTGAGTGTCATCCGCATAACACTGAAGTTAGGAGAGAAGGTAGAGATGAGGTCGGCCTGAGGTGCCAAGTAAAGGTTGAAGAGCCAGGGTGAGACATTAGATATTAGAACCCTGGGGAACACCACAGGAGGATAGAGAGGTGGTGGAGAGAAAGGATCCCAATTGGACCTGAGATCAAAGAGGAAGGAGGTCAACCAGGCTAGGGCCTGACCCGTGACGCCCAGCTTGTCACAGAGATGATTGATCAGGCCTTCTAGATCGATAAGGGAAAATGATCTGTAGTTCTTTGGGAGAAGTGTGTCTTTTTGGGCTTTTGGAAAAAGAATTAATAGTGATTCGGGAAAAGTACCAGACGAGATACCTCTATCGTTAAAACACAAGAAAAGCGCCTCAAGCTTAGGGGAGAGCAATTTAGAAAAATGGTTAAAGAATTGTATGAAAAAACTATCTGGGCCAGGGGCCTTCCCTTTCTTTAAGTCCTTAATAGCTCAATTGATTTCGTCAATAGTAATTTTGCAATCAAGACCACTAAGATCAACTTTAGGGTAAGACTTTCTGCTAATATTATTAAAAAAGGAATTTAGAATATCTGAAGGGACTACATTATTGGGAGTATATATACATTCAAAAACATGTTTTAAAAACATCCAATATCTCACTAGGATTGGTAATGGTAGCACCCACATTATTTATGATGTGGGAAATAAAGAATTTATCTTTTTAGCCCTGTGGTGTGGTAGGAAGCAAGTGCTTTGCTACCCTTATATGAAATTTGATACATTTTATATTTATATTTTAGAATGGTTCCAGATGCAAGTTCTGTTAACTTCTTATTATCTTGAAAGCACAATGATAAAACATTGCGATGGCTTAATACAGAGGGGCACTGATAGCATTGCTTCTCAGCACTGGTGAGTTGACGATAGAGTGAATCTAAACCTTTTTTATAATCTTTCATACATTTGCTCAAATATGCAATAACATGTCCTCTTAAAGCAGCTATAAATGCTTCCCAATTATTAACGGCAGAGGTATCTCATTATTATTAGAGAAGAATGGTTGTTGAAAGTCAGAAATAGACTGAACAAAGAGATCATCTTGTAGTAAAATGTTATTAAATCTCCAAAGGGCAGAGTGTGTTGAGATATCAAGGAGGTCGAAAGTAGTAATAATAGAGGCATAATCTGAAATAATAATATTCACAATTGAAGTGTCCACTATAGTGCACAATAGGGATTTCACTGCAAAAATACAATACAATCGTGACAGAGAATTATGAGGGAGGCAATGAAAAGTAAAGTAAAAATCCAACGGATGAGAAAGCCTCCACGTATCAACCACACCCACTTCTGAAATACAACAAGTCAAGCCTTATGGGACTTGAAGCCTTTAAAGATACCTGCCTACAGATCCACATCGTCCGGCCAAGAAGTGTTACTTGCCGCAACGACAGGCTGTGGAACAGAGTCCAGCACCTCAAATAGGCACCCAGAACCACATGCCGCAGGGTTCCCATACCACCGTCAGGGGCCCAGCGAACACAGTGCCTCTGCATACCTCCCACATTGGCAACTGTGCTAACACCTGCTGGCTCCACCCCTCTTGCGTTACATGTCCCTTCAACCATCAAGTTGCCCACCACACATACACAATCACGTTGCCACCCTGCCCACGTGTGACATCACTACAATTGCGTTATGCACTATGGCCTCTATGGTGCCTGCTGTTGCCACCATGTTATGATGTTACTATTTATGCATGTGCCACTGCCTCCATGTCGACTACTGCTGCCACCATGCCCATATGTGATGCTGTTACCATTGATGTTTGCCCCATTGCCTCCATGTTGCCTACTGCTGCCGCCATGCCCTCATTTGATGATGTTACTATTTATGCATGTCCCAATGCCTTCATGTCGCCTACTGCTGCCACCATGCCCATATGTGATGCTTTTACCATTGATGTATGCCCCATTGCCTCCATGTCGCCTACTGCTGCCACCATGCCCCTATGTGATGCTGTTACCATTGAGGTATGCCCCATTGCCTCCATGTCACCTACTGCTGCCACCATGCCCATATGTGATGCTGTTACCATTCATGTATGCCCCATTGCCTCCATGTCACCTACTGCAGCCACCACTCCTATATCTGACCATGCTACTACAATTGCTATGCCTTCCTGTGATCTTGTAAACAAAGTTGCTGGCCTCACGGCCTCCATGTTGCCTAACACTGCCACTCTGCCCATGCCTGATACCTCCAAGCCCCACGCCACACTGGCTCCCACACCCAATTTGCACACCCTTAACAGCACATACCTAGCCCAGTGCACCTCCCCTTCCTCACCCCCTGCCCCACCCCAGAGGTACTGACTCACCTCAAAAACCCATCACACCGACCAGCACACACACTTAGTTGTGCCCTCATCAATGCACACTCCCTCCCAGCTCATGCTTTAGATCTACATGACCTGAGCCAGAGCGCTTGCACTCCCCTCTTGCTACAATATCTTCCGACAAGGCCATCTGCAATCTAAAGGCAGCGGGGTAGCCCTCATAGCCAAGGAGTCCATCTCCATCAGAAAAATTGAAAAGCCAGTCTTAAGTAACTGCGACTCCATATTCCTCAAACGTAACACCTCACACAACTGCACTATCACACTCCACATTGTGTACCGCCCCGCTGCCCCCTAGCTGACTTCCACGTGACCCTCACACAGCACCTCTCTGACAATCTCAAGACCTCCACAAATGTCATCCTGGCAGGAGACCTTAATTTAGGGCTTAATGACCCTAAAGGCACCCCAGCTAAATCCCTTGCAAAGGCTCTGGAAACCTTTGGCTTCAAACATTCCATCTCAGAGCCTAAACACATCAAAAGCCGCACCTTAGACTGGCTAGCACACCACAACTGCCCACCAGCCGTCAGTGCTAACACCCCTCTCCCCTGCCTGACCACCACCTTATCCAGTTCACCCTTTCCCCCCAAATACCAGAAACCGCCCGCTGTGCCCCTCCCTCAGCTGTTGCCAGAAGCTCACACCTACTCACCAAAGAGAGATTCATACCACATCTACTAGTCCCAGCCCTGAGGCCCCCGATCTCTAACACCCCGAACACACTGGCCCAGACTTTCAGCATCACCTAACACCTATAGTCGAATCCATTGCCCCACTAGCCACACGGAAAGCCAAACCCACGAAACACTTCAACGCATGGTTCTCCATCTAGCTTCTAGAACAACACTCTAAGATACACACAGCCCTGTCTACCTGGCTATCTAATCACCTTGACCCAGCGAACTTGAGTTTAATAAACTCTAAAAGGAATACAAAAAAGCAAACATCCATGCCAAAGCCACTTCTTTCAACACCAGAAATGCCAACGCCAATTCTGACTCTAAAGAAATGTCTGCCATCTTCAGGGAACTGGAAACACCCTCTCCCCAGGCCATTACCAGAGATGAAGCCTGGTGTTCGAACATACAATCAGCCATGCTTAACAAGCTATACTCCCTCCATAACAGAATACTAGATAACCAACACCCACTTAACTACCCCAAACACTCACACACGCCTGCATTCAACCGCAGTGCCCCTGACACCCCACTCTTCTCATTTAGGGTTGTCAATGAAACAGAAGTTATCACGCTCATGAAGAACATTAAACCCCCCCCCATGTGCAAAGGGGATATCAGCCCTGCCACCCTCACCAAAGAGTGTGCAGAAACACTTGCACCCTTCCTCGCTGCATTCATTAATACCTCTTTTGCTTCAGGTTCCACCTCATCTAGCCATAAGGAAGCATGGGGTCGCCCCCTCCTAAAAAAAAACTCACTCGGCCCTAACAACCCCAACAACTACAAACCCATAACCACAATCCCCTTCCTATTAAAAATTCTGGACGATGCAGTTTACCTACAAGTCCAACACTTCCTGGAATCCAACAACATCCTTGGCACCCAACAATCTGGCTTCTGCCCCAGTCATGGGCCCTGCTCGACCTAAAAAATACAGGTGGGTGACGTCAGAGACACAGGCAAACCCACCTTACTCCACCTTTTAAACCTCTCGGCTGCATTCGACCTGGTTGACAATAAGCTACTCTGTCATCACCTTTCCTCCTCAGCACACTTCTCCGGTAACTCTAACATCTGGATCTCCTCATTCCTCCAAGGCAGAGCCATGCAAGTATTCTCTGACCAAGTGTCTGCAAAACCAGCCATCATCCAATGTGGAGTACCACAGGACTCTTGCATATCCCCTACGCTCCACAACATATTCACCTTTTTGACATACTTGACTCCCTCGGCATCATGTACACCAACTATGCCGATGATACTCAAGTCCTCCTCCCTTTGTCTGGCGACTATGAGGCTGATGCCAAGACCCTCAACCCCTCCTACACCACCATCCACACCTGGATGGCTGAAAACTGGCTTTGCCTCAACGGTGAAAAGACAGAACTACTACTGCTAGGACCCACTGACCCGATGAAATAATTTGACACCCAATACTCATCCTTCAATATTGACAACTCCACTATCTCAGTATCCCAGGCTGTAAAAAACATTTGGGGTATACCTAGATGCCAATTTATCCATGTCTAGGCAGCCTACCACAATAACATTCTAAACGCAGCCAGGCCAATCATCACCACCGCTAATTGCCTAACCATTGCCAGAGCCTTAATCGGTCCTCTTCACGGACACTTTGGCAAAAAACCTTGCCAAACTTCAAACCATCCAAAATAAGACCATAAAAGCAGTGGTCCGAAAATTGTGGAACATAGACCATTGCATAGAAAGTGAGACATTTAAGGAAAGAAACACAGGTGGAAAGGAGGAAATTTACAAAATTGACAACAACGTAATGAGAACTAGAAAGGAGCATAATTGAAAACACCATAGTTATATTAGGAGGCATGAAAGATGCAAATAAAAAAATAAAAAGAAATAAAAAGATAATAGTAGTCAAGTTATACAAAACGAAAGGGCAAAAAGAAGTCAAGGACTAGGTGACACCAGAAATGACCTAAAACAGATCCACAATGAAGATGGGCACCTCAATAGCACACCCGCCCAAGCATATATGAAAAACCATAACAATCTGTGGAGCTTAGGTAAGAAAAAGACAAGATATTATAACCTCAGAGATAAGGACTCAAGAGCTAGTGGTTGGAGAATTAGAAGGTGTCGAATTATCATTAATGTCAACTTCAAACAACCTGATGAATGTCCCGAGGCCGGTGGGGTCATCAAAAAAGTATGTTCTTCCATTGAGGGTAACTGTAAATGAGCAAGAATGATATAGGCCACATCGAGCATTGAGTTGCTTCAAAGCGGGACAAAAGGACATTAATTGTCTTCCATGTTGAGCATTTTTTTTTTGCCAGGTTTTAGAAATATAAATTCAACTGCCATGCCAAAACAGGGTACTTTTTTCCTTGGAAATTAGAAATTAAAGATAAGTCCAACGCCCTGATCCTGAGTATTATCAATGACATTGATCCAAATGACTTGGAAGAAGATTTATCTTTGACAGGCTGGTTCCACACAATAATTGAAACAAATATAAAGACTACTTTATTACAAGATTGTTTGTCAAAGATACAACTTCTTCCAAGTCATTTGGATCAATGTCATTGATAATACTTAAGATCTGCGCGTTGGATTTATCTTCAATTTGTAATTTCTGATTCATGTACCCTGGTACCTTCTAGGGGGCCCCAGTGGAAGTATACTAACGCAGCAGATCCAATCTTGAACAATACTTCTCCTAAACAGTTATTGGCGGTATGAACTAGCGCACTCTCTCCTTACGACCCCTAGGTTTTCCTTTACAGTACTTTTTTTCCTTGGCCTTAGATATAATGAGTTGTACTTGGGTGTATTTCAACAAAATGAAGCTCAATGTGCGTGGTGCTGAAGGCCAATGTTGAATGTTCTTTATAGGCCCGATACGGTGTGCCCATTGAATGTTAAGAACAATTTCAGGTGGGATATGGAACAATGCAGGTAACATTTTCTGTAAGAAATCAATAGCGTCAATCCCCTCAAGTCCCTCCGAAAGGCCAGAAATACAAATATAATTATGTCTCCCTCTGTTTTCGAGCTCTTCATTATGCTTTTCCAAATCTTTAACAGCTTTTTCTAGGTGGAGAACTCTGTGACATACATCTTCCACAAGACTGATTCTGGCTTCCACTGCCCCATTCTAGTTTCTATCGTTGAGTTGTTGCAGTTTTTTTATTTCTAGCCTCAATGAAAGGCTTAAGAGACCTAATTTCCTGCAAAAGTAGGTCCATGTCTGGATCCATACATGAAAGCCGGGGAGGGGATTCACTTTTTGGCCTTTTATGGGTGGTTTAGGCGGCAAGTACTTGAGTATATTTGTAACCAGGGAGGACTTTCGGCCCGCTTCTGCCAGATGACATAATTAATACTGAAAAGTATTAACAGGCTGTACCAATTGAAAGCCAATTCAAGAGGGGGCATATAATGTTCCCACCAACAACACACGGGGCAGTATGGTAATGTAATAAAAAAATAAAAAGCAAATAGCAAAGAAAGACTGGCAAAAGGAAGTACAGTTGAGGAATATGTTTTAGTTACCACATGACAAGAGTTACTTGTATACTCTTACATGAGGTGGCAGTACGACAGAAGGGAAGGTCCACTTTCGCCCGACCAGCTAAGTATCGCACCAAATAGCACCGAAATTCTCTTCACGGCATGCGGCCTCCGACGGCCGCTCCAACCTCTCCTGAACACCAGATGTCGTTAAAGTTACTGTGTCCATAGAGCCGACACCATAACACAGTACATGAGCAAGGTTAGGAGAAATAAAGAGTGAATTAAAGCTATGCAGAACAAGAATATTAAAGTTATGGGCGGGTGCAACGCATTCAGGCGGCCATCATCACACATCACCAAGCCATGCCCTGAGTCAACCTCTCTAATGCCCAGAACTTCCCAGAGACATAATGGTGGTCTGGTGTGCTTAGCCATAACCAGGACATTAGGGACGCCAGGCCTGCCAATTTCCTCTACCCCAAACTCACCCAGATATACAAGAAGGCTTGATTTCCCTGTCAGATACATTAGAAGATAAATTCATGTGAGAGGAGAGGGGAGTAGCACACTTAGTATGTCAGGCATGGATAGGGGTTAGGACATGGGAGCAACCCCCAAACAGAATTGGCAAATCAAGATATTAAAATGAGTTAAGGGAACAAGAATAACAAACTATGATACAACAGAGAGACTATTTAGCCTGTTTGGTTGACACTGAGAGACAGAAAATGCACCATAGAAAGTCCATTTAAAAAAAAACTATCTATGCCCAGGGTATTAGGGATACCCCAAAACCCTTAAGTAGCTGGGGAACACTGATTCTGAGTAACAATTTGAAGAAATGCTCCACTATCTAACCCCCCATAATCCAGAAAAACAATAGGGAAGAAAAAAGAGAGCATAATCAGTACTGGAAAACCTCTTACCGTCAGACGGGGTGGGGGCAAATATGCAAGCAGGGAGGGGGATTCAAGTAGTAGCTCTGACTCTGATGAGGGTAGTTGGACTCAAGTGATGAGACATAGAACATTAATCACAATCACAGTATATGAAAGACCCAATCAAGCAGATTAAAGCTATAAAAAGCTTTATGAACCCTTACCATAAAAATGTAAAACATTCTGTTTGGGAAAATTTTGAATTGGACACACAGATGATGACATCATTTGGATTGACCAATTATCGAAACAGCATAGGATTCATCAAATGGATGTTCTCTCCCGAGTTTTCTAGTTTCTTTGCTTGGCTGGAAGATCAAAATTATTACAAATGGTCCTCTTATAAGGGAGCCATTTTGAAATATTTTTCAACTCACAGAAATCCCCAAGAACCCACAAGGCAGCCTATAATTTAACATGTGCTGTGGACTAATCACCTAGCGAGTTTTCTCAAGAACTCAAGTATGCTTTGGTCCACATTTCTTGGTGTGTCAATACTGAAAGTCAAGATTTAGAAACTACACTGTTCCAGCTCTTCTAAAATATGTAGTGACTCAATTAGTTCATGATTTTGATGACTCAAGAAATCCCGAGTGGATAATCATGCAAGCTATGAGGCTATATGAAGTATAGAACGCAACAACTCCCACAAATAAAGAAAAGAACTTCAAACGAATGCCTGCTGCAACTGCCATTAAGGTAGCTGAGATGAAGAGAACTCTTTAGTTGGACTTGGTGACCAGGGGGCTAAAGACTGCAGTTAAGGATCCTTATAGACAGAGAATACCAGCTGTTCACAGCCAGCCTACTAGTCCTCCACTTGCCATGCAAAATACTAATTCCACAAAACCAGACTTACATTAATCCTCTGTATTTAGACTCTAGGTCTATCCTGGGCAACACATATGTTCCTTTTTCTGAGAGGAATAGAACACAGAATTACATTCCCAGGGAAATCCAAGTCAGAATTTTACCAGTGAGGGAAGCCAATCACCACCTCCTAGAACCAATTACCGAGACATTTATCCTCCTTCTGCTCCTAAGTTCCCGGATAATTGATCCCAGTACCAGGATGAGTGGAGACCAAGCAACACATATAACAACAGTTATCAGAATTAACTAAACTATCCTCCCCTGAGAGATAGTTACTCTTCTAGGGAAGAACAGAGATATAACCAAGACCACCCCACCATCAGGAGAGTGGAGAAACATTCTCACAACTTAAATGACAGGTTAAACATTTGACCAAAAGCCTTGGCTAAATCATGAGATCCCAACATGAAAATCCTAATTCTAATGTTCACAGAAATCTTGGCCAGAATGAATCTATAGTTCAGGATGGACAATGACAAGAGGAAAGTAAAAAACACAGGCAAGATATGCCATACCTAAGAAGCTGCTTACTTTACCTCACAAGAAAATACCCCACACTTTGCTAAGTTTTTCTAAGTATCACAATCCAAGCAGTAGCAGTGACCCATAACCCTTAAGGGGAGGGGGGTAGTCCCTGTGCCTATGTTGATTTCCAGGTGTATTTGAATTCCCAAGAAGAGTTTCCACATATGCCGCTTGCCATATCACAATTGTACTTATTCCAACAGAGTCCTTGACCAACCCTCATGAACTCACAATTCTGTAAA
This sequence comes from Ambystoma mexicanum, assembly GCF_040938575.1. Lineage (NCBI taxonomy): Eukaryota > Metazoa > Chordata > Amphibia > Caudata > Ambystomatidae > Ambystoma > Ambystoma mexicanum. The sequence continues at coordinate 843,465,503 of NC_090921.1, read as the reverse complement.
CCCTCTAAGTGGGATTCAAAAGGTGAAACATATGTAATTCCACACATTAGCAAAATACAAGCCGAATGTTCCACTAACTCATACTTTCTTTGTTAGTTGGAGATGAAAGATAAAAGGTTTTTTGTGCCTATCCATGTTCAAGCACAGTGTGACTTATTCGCTCACATAGATACAGTGTCGAGAGGCTGATGAATACGTCATTCATTGTGTCTGCCCCTAGCCCACCTCCATATCGTAGAAATGAGAGGACTACATCATTTATGGCATTTACCCCTCCCCGTCGATATACCGCAAGTGCAAGAGATGCTATTCAATAAGACATCCCTACCGACCTTATCCAATCGCAGAAGAGATGAATCTTCAAGCTTAAGAAGATATTGTAGAGGAGCAGGTATATGCTTTCTCACTAGTCCCCGCCCCCTTACCACCGTCATGCTGGAACAGCAGGTGGAGAGCAGTAAATGGGCCCCCTGTATTGTTTCCATACCACATTGAGTGTATGAGAGACGTTATGCACTCAGACAGCCATATATAATGTACCCTTGCACTGAAGGTGTGGACGGATGCCATGTGGATGGATGCCACCTGGAAGGATGTCAGAACCCACCTGTGGACAGCATGGACGTGCGTTAAGTGAAATCAGAGTGATGTCATAAAGAAGATGAATTTCTGCTGAAACAATATGAAAATACTTAAGAGTAACATGTAACTGAAGTTCCAAGAGAAACATGTACTTAAGGATAATGTAATCATGGAGAAAAAAGAAGATGAAGTAACTTACTGACCAATAACAGTAAATAATTCAAAATATAAAGAATACATATAGAAGGTTGCGATAGAGGAATATATAACTTGACAAGGATGGCCATAATGGGAAAATGGACGCTGGCTCACGTTGAACTTAACCAAGCAACCTTAAAGACAAGCCGAGGCTGTAGAATCAGGAGACGTGGAAAAATGCTCCATGTGCAGAGCCAACAATGAGTCAAGTTTGGCCCAGAATTAAGGATGCTATTTTAAGGGATAAGTACAACGCACAAAGGGAGTTACATGGATAAACTCTAAATGTGGGACATTCTTCATAGATTAAATACGAAAAAAACATAAATTAGAGCCAAACTGTTGGTCAATTAAAGGTATACAAAGTTCATATGAGATAGAGTGAGCGAGTCTCTAGCGGTCAAGAGGATGAACAACACACTGCATAATTACATCAAATAGCAGTAAATAGAAGGCTGAAATGGACAAATTCATGCTCTCTTCACATGTGGCTCATAAATCGAAAACCAAGGCTATTCATTGGAGCCTCAAGCTAAGATAGTGGTGTGCTCACACTCCCTTGAATGTTCCAGGACAGTGAGCAGCAACAAGGTCAACTACAAATGGAAGACTTTGGCTTATGGCCTATTGATGAGAGAGAGAAAACACAGAGTAATCTGACAGGATTAAAACACCTACGTTTTTTTTCCACGTACGTGCTGCTAAAGAGCTAAAAGTCCAAGGTTGGGATAGTATGCCAACCCATCAGTGGGGTTTGAGGAAAACCTAACATAAAATGTAATATACACCAAGCCACTGTTGTTTAGTCCACTAAATACAGTGCTATATGTATTTAGAGGCAGTTTAAGGTGTGCCCTACAGATAAGGGGTAGCCAATGATGCACTAATCCGTATATGTTCTATATGTAGATATGTTCCCTTAGCCAATCCTTTCCCTTGACGTGTATGCACACTCCTCACATGTCTTGGTCTTCCTCCAGCTCTGCTGACTTTGCCCAAACACCTCTCACTGCCAACTGATTCTGCAGGCCCTTTATATCCCTTCCCTTCCAGCCTAGAACATTCTCTCCACTCCCATTGGCAACCTGAGACATCTGCTTTCCTGGACCAATTTCTAGCTTCTCTAATCCTATCTTCTTCCCAACCCCCTTTTCCGATAGCAATTTCCTCCCTGCCAGCCATGCAGTCTACTGCATTGTTTGCTCTCTGATTCCAGTCGGTACCCAGTTAGCCAATGTCCACAAATGCTTTGGGTAGGGTTCCCTGTTCTACCCTATGGCTGTATTGTGTTCTAGCTCCAGCTGCACTGCTGATACTTTCCTGCTACCCTTTAGCAAGACCAGGCAGTCCGTAGTAGTTGTTTGGAAATTCATTCAGATCCTGGGTAGGGAGCCTAGACCATTTTCATTTTTATAACCTGTCCATTCCTCCTGTCCCAGGCCAGGTCCTGCCTGGTGGGCCCATGTGTATTGTGGTACTTGTTTATGTTTGGATAATGTTGCCTGAGTGGGACCACGTGAAGGGGAAGAGAAAGAGACTTAGGCAGGACAGATGCTGCTGGGCATCAGTACACACAAAAGGGGTACCAATAAGCATACCAAACTCATGGCCCTGTCACAATAAGTAACAAGAGAGAAATTTCATACACTAAAGCACAGAGCCCACTCACTACATAACACAAGTAATAGAATATGTTAATAATATATGCAAGCTACACAGCACAGGTCAAAAACTAATTAAAAACACAGCTCTATAGTAAAGCACAGTATTGAATCAGGAAGGAACTGCAGTAAATAGAGGGTGATGAGAAAGAAAACATTCCATGACAAGAGAATGTTTATGCATAGGAGAATACTTGCACATCAGAAGGCATTGTAATGTGCAATGCAAATTATGAAAACTTGCAATATTATGATAAGCTATTAGGTATTAATAGAACTTTAAAGGCTAAAAAAGAGGACAGATGCAACGTGCAGAGTCAGCAGAATGTAGCTGCTCTAGTATTTGGAGGGTGAGCAGAACCACACACTCAATCAGTCATCCAGACAAAGAGAATGCCCTGGAGACAATCAAGCTTAAGGTTACTAACACCCTTAGCCTGGCATCCTGAATGAGCGAGTAGTAAGGTCTCTCAAATACGGACACGAGGCCAAAGCATAGCATGCTTATATATGGAACCATCAGCATGGTGTTCTTAGATAGAAAATAGATACTTATCATACGGAACTTGACACAGTACTTCCTGCAACCCACTTACCATCGTGTAGTCACCACTGCAGGGTGACATAGAAAACAGTTTTTAAAAAAAATGTGCTTCTTATGTAAAGCCAGAAAAAAAAAATGTAAACATGTTTTTTACTGTGCAAAAGCCAGGAAAATGTAAGTCAGTGGTGTCAACACTTTCTGCTTCCACTGTACGAATTCTTTAGTACATGTGAAAGTGAGCAGTCCCCCAAAATACAATTCAAAACTCCCCAATGAGAGTCAATAACGGGCACACCCCAGGAGGGATTGAGACCAAGACAAAGTGCGGGTGAAGTTAAAGGTAAAGTTGATCTAAAACCAAAATAGGGCAAGCAGAGGACTACGAGAGCACTCTGCCCAACATTACTCTGACATTACTTCAAAAAGGGTTGAAAAGGGTTACAGCATCATAAATGATGCCATTCTACACAGTACAGAAATTACATTTCATTGGAGGAGTCACAGATCCAGTAAAGCTACATAGGCACCGCCTCCAGATGATTGGATAGTTGCTTGGCGGGAAGGCGGATATCACGTGCCTCAGCCAGGCTGGTCAGTGTGAGGTGAAGGTGATGTGGCTCCGGATAAGGTAATGGATACTAACTCTCAAATCTAAACACTACTTCAAAGTACACAATAAAAAACATCCATAAAAAAATAACCATTGACATCATGACAGTTGGGGGAGAGTCATATATTTCACTTGTTGTATATGCATACATTTATCTTACATCATTGATAGGGAGAAAGGTATGGGGGTCTATGTCAGGGAGCATAGGGGTAAACACTTCATGTGGGCCCAGTGTAAGGATGAGAGGATACATTTGTTGCTTTAAGACATCAGTGAGAAATGGGCGTTTGGCGGCAGTCCTATCGAGGGTCAGGAAGAAGGGTGGGGGCTGTGCGCTCGTCGTGCACGGCGCTGCTGGAGAGGGGAGAGAAGGCCCTTTGACTCTTCAGGTTTGGCCCAGTTTGATTAGTGGCATTATAAGTAAACCATTAGGATGGGGTTTGAACATGTTTTCTGTGACTTAATTTATAACAAGTAGAAAAGAGTTTCTGATTACAACGTGGGCTATATCTTGATATATACCATGGTCACCATGCTACAGAATTGCTCTATGTACATTCGCTGCATAGGTCGCACCTCTTACATCACACACATCAGTCTCCCAGAATCGTAACACATTTGCAAATATGCACAGTACTAAAAAGTTCCACCGATGGAAGAAGCACCGAATGTGCCAGCGTTAAAGGTAATTCAGCCAATTCTGGGCAGAATTACCACCCAAAAGGCATTGACAGTGGTAATTCCGCCAGACGGAATTACCGTTACCACCAATGGTGTGTGTGCGCTCCCTCCAAGTTGTAATACGGCGGTAACGCTGCCGTATTACCACTGCACTCATGATGAGGGCCTTAGTATGTTGGGAATTTTCCATTTTAGGAGAGGGCTAAGGGTGAAACGGAGAAGCCTAACAGTGTATAATTCTTTATCTGAAAACTCGGAAATTTAAATTGCCATCCAATATATTTTGTGTGCAGATTTTCCAGAGAAAAATCAAGTGTGATGAATTTGTGCCATTTTGTATTCGGCGTAAAAAGGGAGATTCCTATAAGAGTTGGTAAAGTTGCTCAAATGTGAATTATTTAACACTGAGACTGCCATTCCGGATGTCCAAATAATAAACTGTGATTTGAAGCAACAAAGGCTTCCTCAGTGTGAAAGCCTGCAGTTCAATGGCGAGTGTTTGTGTGCTGAGCCCACAGGCTCCCTCTGTAGACCAGCGAGAAAACTGCATTTCGGAAAGGGAACATGACCAGCTAAAAATAATGCTGCTCTGTTGTAATAAGCACTTAGCTCAGACATGGCACTGTACCAACCAATCCGTTTCCAATTCAAGCATTGGTTGAGGCTAGGGGAAGCATGGATGCATTGAAAACTACATCATAATAAAGTGTGGATTTTAATGAACACAGGTCAAGTGCACAGAACGTGAAAAGGCCACTGCCGAGAAACTATTTCCATAGTAACAGTGGGCTAATTGGATTACAGGCAAGTGGCTAGGATCAGGGACTACTTTGACCTTCGTTTAGTACCTGCTGGATATTTCTCCCCGTTCGTGTGAAACCGCAGGCGTTACTCACAGTCACTATGGAAGCGAAGCTTCTCAGAGTGATGTTAATAATCTGCGCTGTACATGAAATGGAGGTTGGTCATAAATAAGGAACATTGCTAATGAATCAGATTATGCGCCCGTCGAACTGGCCCCACTGCTATACACAATACCAACACCAGTGCTAGGCCCACTATACATTGCCTCTTATTCTGCTCGCCGTAGGCACCAGATTAAGATATTATAATTAGACACTTTTATATGTAGATCAATTGTGGACAAAAAGAAAACCATCTAGGCCATAATGAGTCCATATTGATATCCTTGCCCCATTGCTCACATAATCAAGGGTGCCTATATCCTTCGACAGACACACTAAGTAACTCACCTATGCATTCACCCCCTATTTTTTGTAAAAAAAATAATCTTTCACTCTTCCCCAAAAACCCCAGCCTCTTTCAAGGGACCCTCCTCTAAGGGACTTTCTGTCTTTTCCATACTGAATGCAAGTTGGATGGATGCGTCGTGCACCTGGGTGGGTGGGAAGGAGAAATGGAGGAAAGGGTGGTATTAAGTATCGACGAGGAAAAGTAGTACTTTCAGTAATGGAGATGAACACATGTAATCAAAAGGAAAACCACTTCTCTTTCTTCCTTACATAGTGTAGGGATTCCAAAGAAAATCGAACATCAATACTTATCGAAAAATAGACCCACACGCCCATAGATGCAGTGCCACGAGAAAGCACTGTAAACGGCAAAAGGCAAAGTGCTACAGAGGGAAGTCTAAATTCATCAAGAAACGCAAACGTAAAAGAGCATTCCCAATAGTGGTGTAAGAATCATTCTCCACCTGTAACCCATGAAAATAAATAAACATGCATGGAGAGGCCTTCGCTGCTACCATACAAACATCCAATAGGAGAAAGTTGTACATCAGAATAAGGAATGTTTGTACAACAGTGTTCCAATGGCAGCAGTCTGTGGTGCTGCCACTTTAAGGGCACATGCACGAGGTGGAGTGACGCTGCACTCTGCCGCGTATGATACAAATAAAGTGGGCGTTCCCGGCCGCTTCAGAGCAACCGGGGAGCCCGACCCAACTACAAGTGTGTGTGCATGGCCTTTGTAGGAGGGAGTGGGGCTCGCCGACACTCCGTGTGCGGCGCATGCAACCGTAGACACTTCACACAGTCCGGAGAATCAGTAGAAGGGCAACTACCTTCAATGACCAAGTAAAACCTAAAAAAACTGGTTTGGACACGTGTTAGTATGTTATTGATCTTTTACACTGCGCACATCGCCAATGTAGTGGTCCTAAATTGCTAAGCCTTGTCGGTGTAGAGGAAAATTCTGACGTGCCAACATTGGCAGCCATATCGCGATCAGTGGTGTGAAAAGGAAACAAGGCCAAGGAGAGTGGGAAAGGGGAAGAGTGGGAAACATCAGGGAGAACAAAGCATACGGCCTTAACACACACCACGTAGGAAAATTAAAACATAAGGATAAGTGATAATGATTGTTGGGGTGTATGTATAGTTTTTGGTGTTTTGACATGAAGGAAATGTAATGAAGAAACGAGAGATCCTCTTATAGGCCAAAAGAACTTTCATGGAGGCAATTACCACTGTGATGGAGATATTACATTGTCATTGTGTGGATGCGTAATGGTGTTGAGATGTGCTCAGGAATGCCTAGGAAATGTGTGTGGAGGGTTACTAACCAGATAATCAGATTGGATTACCTCTTGCTGATAGCCAAAGGGGGTTCTGGAAAAGCAAAGCCCACTGATATAGGTGCCAGAGACAGGAATTGGATGTGCGAAGATGGAGTGCAGGTGGACACAAAAGGAAATTTGGTCATAGAATCTTCCCAAGCCTGAGACATACCAGATTGGCCTCTGTTGGAGAGGAGAGAATGAGTGTCACACTTGTAAGTAGTGAATTAGTAAATTAGCCACTGCAATGCAACATGAGAGAATTGTATTAGACGTAAGGTTGTACAACAATGCATGGAAGGCTAGCTAGGAGACACCACTCTAGGAGGGCAACTGTCCGTTGTGAGACCTGTATGCAGGGACCATCTGGGACCTTAGCCACAGTCTTTGAGGCTTTCCAAAACTACCTAGATGTGTTCAACCAATGCACAAGGGAACAGGAGGGAACATACTGTGCGACTTACTCCCTAAGCCCCAAACGGCCATAAACAGCTAGCTTCTGTAGACAGGAAAGCTGGTATGAATTATGCACACTCTTGGTTTTTTGATCTGTGGCTACTCTGGGAGCAGGGTGCTAGTCTAGGCTTCCTGAAAGTTCTTGAGGTCTGCTGACAGCTTTAAGGGGATGATAATACTGATGTGGGAGGTTTGATTTCTTTTTGCTTTGAGGCTGGGGGCCCATGGGAGTTAATCTGAATAATCCTGCCTTGTCTTCCTTTCTCTACCCTGGCTGCAGTTACCTTTGTCATGTTAACAGAGGACAGTAGGGGATTCTTAGGTTCAGAAGGTTTGTAGAGTCATATTACCAGTACACGTTTACTTTGCGTGCTGTGTTCCTGCTCATGAGCTCAGAGCAACTAAGGTGTGTTTTCTATTTGCGTGTTTGAGGAGTGCCAGACATCAACTTCCAGCTGCCTCACAGCCCTTGTTGCCCTTCTTAAATGAACGCCCAAGTCCACACTATGTCCCCAGGGATTTCATCATGGAACTGCAACGGGTCGTTTTATGTAACAACTATTATGTATTTGGGAATTAGATTTTCCTACAAAAGAAAGGAACTGTCAATTTGCGCCAAGGCTGGTAAATATATTCATGGCAGTCTTCAAGGATCGACATATCTTCTCTAACAATCCATATTCTGGAAACATTTATATTTGGAAACACTATTAACAATATATTTTTCATCTTCAAAGTGTTTATGTGAGGAGGACATCGTATCAAAGAGATCATCTCTGGTGAAGATGCTTAGGAACAAAAGACATTCACCTTAACAGAACAATAAAAAAAAACACACAACCACACTCCCCCCCCCCGCCACCCACTGAATAGGAAAGTCACCTGAAAGCATCCCTTGAACACCAGGTGAAGGTTCTCTGCCAGATAGATCGACTATAAAGCCAGAAGGAAAGCTAAGCCTAGAGAACATGAGTATCCAGAAAAGCACATACATCCAGGGCTGAATTAGCACTAACCTTAATTGTCTGCAATGGGCAGCAGACAGCCCCCCAACCCCGCCCTGAATCCACAACATTGCAAATAGAGGAAACTGTATACAAGACATGGGACACCAAGCTAAGAAAGGAAAAATCATCTTAAATGTAGAACTTCCCAACTCAAACCTATGAAGTAAATGAGAAGTACCATTCTTGTCCTGTGAAGCATGTCCCCATGACGCTGTGGACCACTCCACTTCCAGAGTAAAAACTGCTAGACCAGTCTCATACGCCCATTTAAAACAGACAATATCTTGGACTGATCAAAACACAAAGGAGAGGTAGACCTTCCACCACATGAAGCCCACAGGGAAGATTAATGTTTAACATAGTCCTGCAACTGCTGGCTCTAAAGTCACTCCTTACAACTGAAGTCACGCCTTACAATGTTCAAACCAGAGGGACAACGAAGACTCCAACCACCTTCAAGAGATATGAGGCCTCCTCGGCGCTAGGGAACCGTTAAAAAGTAATTTCCCATTCGAGCAGCATCATTTCCATCATTTTCATGTGAAGGTATTTGTAGTGCTAATACTGCCAAATTCAATTACCATTACCTCCGTTGAGATGACCGATATTCTCATTCTGGTGTCTCATTAAACTTCATTTGGGGATGATACCTCTTATCATTACAAATGAAAATAACAGCGACATCATTACTGCCATTTTCTGGAGGTAACACTGTATTGCACATGCAGATGATTTTTCCACTCATGGGTTTACAAACACATAATCGGGCACCCTAAAAAAAGCCACTAATACTGTCATTGCCTTTTTAAAAAACAGTTAATGCTTAACTTGCAATGAGGCCCAAAGAGTCCTACATTATGCCGTGATGGCGAGTTGCAACCAAAACAACAACATGAAGAGGGATACCAAGGTTTAATGGAATTGAGACATGACCCACTATGAATACAGAAATAACCAGCTAAAGGAAGCAACAGACTGATAATGGACTAAGTAGAAAGAGGCACACACTTGAAGGACAGAAGCTGCTACTTATAACTAGCCAACAAACCTATGACAAATAGCACTAAGATCATTGGTTTAGAGAGTATTTCCTTCCAACGACCATACATAAGCAACTAACTTTCAATAAAGATATGGAACTGTGTGGCATTTTACATAACATATTACACATGAATCACCTAATATCACAAATTATGCAACAGTATACATGTGAACTTGTCAAACCTATCACTTGATTCTTGACATTACCAAGCAATGTCAACGTATATATGTAAATATTATGGTGGACATCTACGGGAGAACGCCCAGTTAAACTGGTCATGACTCAGCCCACTCCCATTGATGTCTACCATAATGTCTACCATAATGACATTTTGTATGTCATTGTGAATCCCTTCTCCTATTGTATGTGCTCATGAGCTTTGCAACGGGAATGCACCAAGTTAATCTGGTCATGACTTCCCATGCCCGTTGAATTTCAAGGGTTTTGTTGCGTTAAATCTGCACAATTTAAATACACCTTATGTAACGTTTTTTTCAGTTAATTTCAAGGGTTTTGTTATACCATAGTTTTTTTACAGGCCACTAGCTATGGCTTTTGGCCGTGTCCACTGTACATGTTCCCCCAATATGTTTCTTTTGGACCGACTAGGTAGCCACAGCCTTCAGCTGTGGCCACTACATGTATTTTGGGCCTAGTAGACTTTGGCCATGCCCACTGTATCTTTTAAAACACTACCTTTCTTTCCCACACACTATCCATGGCCTTCGCCCATGACCATTGTCCCTGGCCTTTGGCCGTGGCCCCTTTACATGTTTACATGATTGCCCAATAGTTTTCTTCCAGTCCCACTAGTCATTGTTTTGATCATGGCCACTCTACATATTGCTCCAATAGGTTTCCCAAACGGACCCACTAGCCATGGCCTTCTCCACACCACACCACTAGGTTTCTTTTGGGCACACGAGCCAGAACCTTCAGCCTCGGCCAGTGGTCCGCTGTGGTCCCTTGAGATGTTGCCCTAATAGGTTTCGTTGGGGCCCAGTAGCCATGGCCGTCTGCCGTGGCCACATTCCATATTGCACCCTTCGGTTCCATAAAGTATCCCAGTAGCCATAGTCCTCAGACACACTCATCATCGCCCACCTCACTGTAGCTGTAACATTCACTTTTTTTATTTCATTAATCACATTTTTGGAACATTCTTTTAAAAAAAAAACGTTTTCCCATAACCGCAGTTAGTATAACCCTGAGAATAGTAATTGTCTACAAATACCCCTGGTTATTTGTAAAATAACCCTGGTTATTCATGTGACGCACTTTCATTCCCAGTCCCATTTTCCACTATAAACCTGGTCAGGCAAAAATAACCCTAGTTATGAGTAAACGATTGAGCTCTGAACTTGGTCCCCAGTCACCTTAGTCCCCCACTTTCACATGGTGTCCTCTTTCCCCTCCCCACCTCTTATCCTGATGCCATTTCATCCTTTTTTTCCTTTTTTGTTTTCGGCTAACCCTGGTTATTTCTCGCATTGAACAAAAAAAATGGTGGCTTTTTCATTCAGAAAAAGCCTCTCTGCTGCAAAGCACCATGGGAGATATAGATATATTTTTGGGAGAAGGGGGCATCCCCTTCTCTGTTTAATATTTTAACAAATAGTGGACAGAATAATCCCAGACCCCTCATGGAAATTGAGTCAATGCTCCGTGCCCAAGTTGTTTGCAACCTGGCCCTAATTCTGTCCAGCGGTTTCTGCTGTGCGCTGCAGAGACATTTGGACTTTTTCTCTATGGGGAAATTAATGGGACTAGGCTAAAAACAGTGTTTTTTTGCTTTCTTAATAACTTTTCATTTTTTAACAAATCCTTCCATAAAAACTCTAGTCTGTGGGTGCGGGGGTCTGTGCCAAAACTTTTGTTTGCAAAATATCAAGCAAATCCGCCATCTGAGTCAAACGTTATTAGCAATGAAATTTTCAGGTTTCCTATGGAACTTGATACTCAACTATAGTTGGGTAAACCGCCGCCCTAACCGTAACAATATATAGAGACTACCTTACGCCTACCATGGGTACACTGTGCCTCTGTTTACGCCTACTATCGTCTTCTTACGCGGCCTACACCTAGTTGAAGCCGAGCAACTTCAATCACGTCGAACACTAGGATAATAACCATGGTATTGTCACACTCTTATTCCATTGTGCGCCACCAGTATTCTGCATAGTACTAGACTACTGTATTGTAACAACCTTGTACTGCATTAATTAATGTATCAATGTATGAACGCTCTTGTAGCATATTCAGCAGCCAACGGCCTAGCGATCAATATAGCAAAAGGCAAAATCATGGTTTTCAACCACAAATCCAGACCCAAAAGATCTAATTGGACACTATCTTCCAAAACGCTTGAACAGGTGTCATCGTACAAACACTTGGGACTCACACTCGATGACAAAAAGAAATGGGACCTACACTGGTCCGACTTGAAACGGAAATGTATGACATAAGTTAATGCTTTAAGTGCATTTATTGGTCGTAACAATGGCTACTGTGCATCGGCTGTTATGTACATTTATAATGCAAAGATTGCAGCTATGCTGTCCTACACAATAGCCATCTGGGCCATACATTTAGGAAACAGATTATTACCTTCGAAGCAAAACTATTGAGGAAGATATCCCACAATGTGTAGGCATCGAATACCTTTATCTTGAATTTAATATAAAAGGCATTTGGAACATCTACACAGCCCAATGCGTATTGTTCTTTGAACGTTTACTCACTGTGCAAACTGATACCACCATGGTTCCCTATATGAAGGCCTTTTTAGGGCTTGCTGATAAAACTCTGATAGATACAATCAGTCTTTTAAAGCAGACCCACAAAAAATGGTTACACAAGGGTAATAATACATATCTAACTGGTGATATAAAGCTCTGGCTCAAGAACAAATTGTGTGAGGTAGCATTTATGGAAACTATGCTCCACATTGGGCGTTTGTCCTCCAGTCGTGACTATTGCAATGAGAGAATACCTAGGACATTCCCACCTGCATATATCACTGCTTATCCCAGCCTGCATATTTTCTGAACTTATTTATTAATCAAATTTAATGTCACAGTAGTGTTGCACCTCCGGCTGGGGTGCAGTTGTTGCGGTGGCCACCCCTGCTGGACGTCCGACTCCCGACTGTGGCAGGGATGTGTCCTCCACCAGCCTGGCCGCAGGGTCAGAGGCAGCTCCACAGGGCACCCAGGTGACACATGGGTGGGAAGATGGCACGGAGTACGACTGGCACATAGGGGGTTTAGTTGAGGAGGGGTTGGAACAAGGCCCAGCAAACGGAGGAATCTGTCCCTGGTGACCTGTCCAGTAGGTCGACGTGGTCAACGAGCCATTCGAGACGACTTGCAGTCTCCCCATGAAAAGACTGCATTTCGCCTCGCATGGCTCGTTGACGCAACGCCACACCACCCAGGGCAGGCTCAACCCAGTCCCGGATAGCCACGTCCGCAGGCAGAGGAAGGCCAGTTGTCGTAAGCTCATCCCCTGCCTGAAAACGGGTCTGGACATAGGTATCCCTGCTGGTGCAGGATGATGCAGTCACAGGATCGGGGACAGGATTACACACAGGCACCTCTGCGGCGCCCTGTGCTGCCTCCTGTCCCTGCCCCTGCACTGCACCACTAGCACCAGTGGAATCCCCACCTCCAGACCCCGTCTCTGTCCCTTTCACGGCCTCCTCCTCCACCAAACCCCCCACCAACCTGGATGACTCCGTGCCATCTTCCTCCGTCGGGCCCTGTGGTGTCTCAGCTGCTGCCGATGAGTCCAACTTCGACCTCTGCCTCTTGGACCTCCCCTCGGCAGCTGCGACCTGGGACGCGGCACCGGACTCCTCACTCCCCGACGAGATGACAACCTGGGAGGGGAGCCGGGCCTTGCGTCTCCAGCTGGCGGTGCGATCCCTGCCGCTGTGCTCCACAGCACCCTCTCCGCCCTCTTCATCAATCGACGCTGCAGACAGGGAGAGATAGGAGACAGGCATCAGGGCACTGTACAATGGACTCATACACACATGACAGTTGCACACGAGTGTCATTGTCAAACTTCAGACATGGCATCACAATCCCCAACACACATGTCATTTCAAATCACACACATGAGCTATTCCACAGCCATATCGCAACAGCCAGCACCATCCATACACATACAACTGCATGAGCAGGCAAAGGTGAGCCAGACATCACATGAGACACAGGGAGTGCACTAGACATGCACACACGCCACCACACTTACATGCATGTGTACACCACCACCAAGTGTCGCAGTGATGAGATCGGCATCCATGTCACATCTGGCAATCAGTCTTCTACATAGCAGTCTCACATGCATCCATGTTGCATGACAGTTGCACATTTGTCAGATACACATACATGCACATGTACACAGTGCAGATACATGCAACTGGAACCAACATCCATGTGTGACACCACAACCTTGACAACTTACATACACAGTCATTCAAACATGTGTGCTCACACATCTGCATTTGACCTGCATGCTTACCCACAAATACACCATCCATGTGTCTCACACATGAAAGGACTCGCATGTGTCAGCCTCACGGCCCTGTACATACACATCCATACATGGCCCTACAAAACCACATGTGCAACCTGCACACTACTGGCACACCACCACACGCACAGCTTCGGTATGCATGTACACTTACTGCTCGACTCCAGATGGGTGTGCCTCTCAAGGACCTGGACGTGGAGCGCTGGGCATACGCGTTCCAGGACCCTCATTTGGTCTTCCGACAGGTGGCCCCGGGGCCCCTTAGCATCCGCTGCCTTCAAGAGGCGCCGGGCCTTGTTGAGGGTCCTGGACCTTAAGTCCTCCCAGCGCTTCTTGACATGATGGAATTCGCGGACTGCCACCCCCTCCGCGTTGATGGCAGTCACGATGTCCGTCCAGATCCTGGTCCGTCCTTCTTTGTCGGCGCGCGACCTTCTGAAGAGGGCATCATACTGCCCCAGGACTTGCTCCACCAGGACACCAACTTCGGTGGCAGTGAAGCTGGTGGCCCTCTGCCTCTCTGGCTGGGGGTTGCCAGTGCTGCCAGATGGTGTAGTGCTGGACATGGCAACCCTAGAGGCAGGAATGGGTGGGCAACTGGGTCCTGGGGCTGGGCTGTGGAGTGATGGAATCCCAGTCGGGAGTCTTCGGTTCCAGCAGGGGTGGTCACAGCAACAGCACCCCTGGCTGACGTGCAGGCAGAAAATGGCAGGGTACGTGGGCAGCAGGCAATCAGGCAGCAGCAGATGGCAGGTGGGAGCGTGCTCGGGGCTCTGGGGGGAAGTAATTCAGCCTTCTGGGCAGGAGCGTGGTCTTCCGTGTGTGATCGCGTGGCCAGCTTGATACGGAGTGATTTGGTACGTGAAAATCTTGCACGTCAACATGTAATTCGAAGAAAGGCCCTTAGCGCATAAGCGCGTCAGCGCATGTACGCGATTTCATTGGACCAAAGGCCCTTAGCACGTAAGCGTGTCTGTGACGTGACGCGCACGAGTGTTTCCCTCATAGCACGTGATGACAGAGCACACGTGGAAAAGCTGCACGTCCGAGTGTCAGCGTGTGTAATTGGAGGAAAGGGCGCGTACACGCGTAAGTGACGTGTACGTGTGGGCCGGTTTAAAAGGTACGTGTAGGACGCCATTTCCTTGTACGTGCTTGTTGTGGAGAGCGAGTGGGTGGATTCTGTACTTCTTGTCAGTTCACACGCGATTACTTCACAGCGTTTCAAGTTTGTACTCCCTGTTACCTCTGACAGCTTTCATTTTCCTACTTTTTTTGGGCCTGTTTCCTCAAACAGTGTTCACTTCTCCTTTTGTCCTGTCTCCTCAGACAGCGTACAATTCTTCTTTTGGCGGGGGTGTTGCCAACGCGCACACGCGCGTCTTTTTCATGTTCTTTTTCCAGGCAGACGGTGAGTTCCGCACGTACTTAGCAACTGTGCTTGCCCCGTGTGTCACCTTCCCCTTCAGAGGTCATTGCAGGCTGCGTGTATTACGCGTACGCTTATTTTTGTGTTTCTGGGTGCCACAGAGTAGTGAGGGTACATTTTTCCACGCACGTGGTCTACGAGGGGTTGTGTGCACGTTTATTTTTGTTTTGGGCTGCCTGTGCGTTGCGTGACCTGTCATCTTCCCCCAGGGGTCACAGACAGCCTTGTTAGAGCACTAGGGTACGAATTTCATCTAGTACCCTACCCCTTTGACCCCCAATTGCCCAGGACAATAGTTTACTGCTCCTCCCATACGCACAACAACATCAGTGCCATGGTTGGGAGGTGACCAAGCGGTAAGGGAGGCAAAGGTGGCCGACCTTCAAAAGGTGGACGTGGTGGGCGCGGTAGGGGACGTGGCCGGGATTTGCAGGGTGCCCCTATACCCCCATGTGTGGAGGACCAATCAGGGACACCCATGCCCCCCCCCCATGGTAGAGGGAAACGTGGCTGAGACCATCCCAGCTCAGCCCTTGTTGGAACAGCCCATTGTGGCACCTGACCTGGCACAGGATGACTCCCTGGCTGACTTCCAGGTCAGCAGGTCTAAGCCACGTGTGGCGGTGCAAGTTGTTGTCACCAAGCCACATGGATCTGGGGCAGCTATGTCATCTGCTGCCCCAAGTATGCAGGGTGGTGAGGCTGCAGGGGCAGCTGCAGCTCCATCCGCCCCAGCTCTGACTCTCCCAGCCAGGACAGTGTCGGTCCTGGTCCATCATACTGATGTTCCCCCTGCCAACATCACACTTCAGACAACGCCTGCACCAAGTCCTATGGTCAATGTGCATTCGCACAGTCCAACAACCCAGTCCACCGGTGCTTCTGCCCCTACTGACCAGCGCAGCGTTACCCACTCTGGCTCCACTCCACCTTCTAAAAAGAGGAAGAAGGGTGCTCTGGCACAACAGGCTGAGACCCCAGGCACGGCTACACACTCCGGCACATCAAGGAAGCCTAGCTTTAACAACGCTGAGCTTAATGCACTTGTGACCTATGTGTCAGAACATAGCCATGACATGCTGTTGACTGCATGGTGCAAGACCACAACTGCTCAACGTAGGGCACACTGGCAGATCATCGCAGACATTTTGCACTTGGATTTGTGAGGTGCACAGCTGATGATTGCTACAAGCACTGGAATGACCTTTAACACAGACAAAAGAACAAGCTGGCCTCAAATCATGCCGCTACTCTGGTGACTGGCGGTGGGTCTCCACAAGAGGACAACAAACTCACTGAACACGAGTCTGTTGCTGGGACCTTTGTCACAGAGGAACAGATCCAAGGTGTGGGAGAACTACCTGATTACGAAGCCTTGTCCGGTGAGTGCCCATGTGTGTGTGTGTAGTGCATGTGTGTGTAGTTTGGGTGACGGGTTCTGATTGAGTGCCAGGTGACGGTGTGTACTCAAGAGTGTTATGGGTCACCCATTTCCTTCCTCACATGGGATCATGTGCCTTGTATTTGGCTATGACTGCATCCCTTCTGCCCACAGTAGCCTATTAGGTCCACAATAGTGCAGTTGACCTTGTACTGCCATCTTGCAACTACATTGGTCAGAATTTGTAAGTGTGCCTTCAGGATGATATTTTCCACTCTCCCCTTTTTTGCTAGACATTTATCAACCCTATTGTGACATATGTGATATGCTTCGGTCATTGTTTACTGGCCACACTGGGGCAATGTTTTACCTGGTTATGTACACAATGAGACCATTCAGGCTGATGGAGTATTGGCCTGCACAAATGTTTAGATGAGTGCCTGTTTGCATGTGGAAAATGATAGATGTTTCCTGTGATGTCAATGTGACGAAAAATAAATCAGACAATAATTACTGTATTCTTGTACACTGCATGTGTTGCAGTGAGTGGCACATGTGTATTTAGTCACAGTATGCAGCATTTTTCATGTCATCATGTCCATCTCACATGGATGGGTGACAGTACTCAATCACTGACATATGGCTTTACTTGTCAAATGTACCATGGCTATGCTACATGCCATCTGTGTGCTGCCATGTGTCATATATGTGTATTGGACATGACACTCACAGGCCAATGTGTGATGGCAGTGCTACCCAGCATGCAGCAAATGTGTTGCTCTCCCATATTGGTGCCATCAGTGTCTGCCTTTTGCCTCCCCTTACTACTCAGTGACAGTGCAGGCATGGGAGGGTTATAGTCATGTGGGACATGTGTGAATCATGTACTGGTTCTGTAGCTTGTTAGGCCTATTTGTGTGCTATGGTGCTAATGCCTGTTTCTATTTCTTCTCTTTCATGTTTTTGCAGGGGATGACGCACTTGATGCTGTTGAGGTTGAGGAGATGGTGCAGACCCAGGAGGAATCCCAGGCACGACCAGGCACCAGCAGGGGACGTGGTGTGGTGGTGGGTGAGAACCCAACCCTCCTGCAGACCATACTTTCCAGGGGTGTCTCTGGGTGCACCTCCCCAGACCGATATTCAGGTGCTGATTCGGATGATGAGACCTATGTGCCATTGTAGGTAAGTGTTTCTGGCAGGGATTCTGTTCTGTCCAACCCACCTGCACCAGGGGTAGAACCCTCTATGGGGATGTCAGTGTTGGTAGAGTTCCCTTTGGCGTTTACGGATGGAGGGTCACACTCCACAGCATCTGATCCTGTTCCTGGGCCAGCAGATCAGAGGGGGAATGCAGTACTGCAGCCTCAGGCGGTGCCAGCACAGCAAGGTGCACATCGCCTTGCCCCAAACAGGTTTGGTGCCCGTCGACGCGGTGGCCGTATGCCACCAGGCAATACCGTATGGGAGAACTCCATGTACGCTATGGCAACCCAACAGGCAGCATCAGTTGAAATGATGGCTCAGGCAATGGAGAGGGTGGCCACTTCCATTATACCCCCTGAAAGGCAGATGGAGCAACTACAGCAGGCAACAGACTCCATTTGCCAATCACACAGGGAAGACATGTTGGCGTCCAACAGGGACCGACGGGCGACACTGGAGACTCTGCGCCAATCCATCTCAATAGAGTCCCAGGCCCACAGGGAAGCCCTGAGGGAAGAACTCCATAACCTCAGGCAGACTCTTCTTGACCTTGAGGCTTCCACTAATTTTAGGGCAGAACAGCGGCTGGAGCAGCTCACAACTACGCTCTCAGCTGAGATGCGGGCAACTCAGGAGGAGATCCGGGCATCACGTCAGGTGTTGCATGGGGATCTCCGCACTATAATCCTCCAGAACCAGACCTTCAACACCTGCATGCTTGCTGCCATGAAGGACCATACCAGGGCTTTGTGTGGGCTGCCTCCCATAGCACCACCACCTCCTGATGCAGCATCAGAGGGTCATGAGAGCGACGCAGCAGTTCTCCCACAATAGCATAGCCGTGCATGCCATGAGCCCATGGAGGTGTTTTTTTCCCCCAACATCCACACAGGTGGCTGTTGGTGCGCACCCTGTCCTTGGACCTCCTGGGTGGCCTCCTCCCCCCCCCCCGGCACCCACATGGCCATTTTTGATTTTTGATTTTTGATTATTTTTTGACAGTGTGTTGCCTTGTGTGGCTCCCGTGGGCATCCACTGTATTCCGGCTGGGCACATGCAGGCTTGTCCTGAGTTTGGGTTCGATGCTTGGGTTCGTGAGACACACCCCTTCTGCTTCCCGTTTCCATGGGCTTGCAAACGGTGTGACCAAGTGACAGTGATGTACACAGTGATGTTGGGCTCCAATGAGCTGTGTGGGCAGTCTGTAGTCAATACTGTGTAGACATTCCTTGTGTATATTGTTGTTGTATTGTACACTGCATGTTGCAATTATGTATGCTTCTGCTTCCATGTCTCCCTCTAAATTTGCAGGTTCATTCCTCATGTCTTCCCAAGGCCGTCTAGTTTGGAGATGGAGTTCATGTTGTATGCAGTACACAGACAAGTTGTGAAACCTGCAAGACTACAGTTGGAAGGGGGAGATGTGGTGGCATATTCAGGTTGTAAGACTACGACTACTTTAACTTAGTACTGTCATGTTTTAGTTAGGTTTGAGCTTGTGTATCTGCATTGTATTGTTGGTAAGTATTTGGTCATGTGTGTTGTCAGTTCAACATTACTAGGAGCATATTGTGTGTGGCCAGGTTCCATTAGAGACACTGTACTTTGTGACACTTGTGTCAGGTTTTCGGGATTGCTTTGTTTGCTCTCACATAGCATGACATGCCATGGTGTGTTGGGTGGCGGTGCTGGGGAGGGGTTGGGTGACATGGCACTGTTCTCATGTTGTATTTTGCAAGGGGGTAATGCATTTAGCAGCATATGTGTCTTTTGATGACACAGCATTGGTGGTGTTTCTGTAGGTAGGGATGCACACATTGTGACACTTCCAGGTGACCAATCTCAGGCTGGTATGGTTGTGACAGTTGACTGTCCCTTATGTCATCATCATTGATTGTCAGCTGGTATGTGGCAGGGCTGTGTGCACTCCACAGGGGTGTGATTCTAAGTGAAGTAATTAGCCACCAGCTGTGTTCGGGCTGCCTCACCCCGTGCCCTTCCCCTCCCATGCACAGCGGGCGTGCATGTGGTTGGGGATGTGGGGGCACCACCATGTCCACCGGCAGGCCCCGGCGTGTTGCAACGTTGTGCAGGACACGCGCTGCCACTATGATCCTGCACACTACTGGGGGAGCGTATAACAGCTGCCTGCCAGAACGGTCAAGGGAGCAAAAGCGTGACTTGAGCACTCCGAATGTGCGCTCCACTATGCCCCGGGTTGCAATATGGGCTGTGTTGTATCTTACCTCGGGTGGCGTGGTGGGGTTCCGAATTGGCGTCATCATGTGGGTGCTCAGAGGGTAGGCACTGTCCCCTGGGGAGGTGGTGATGGGTATCATTAGTGGGGTTGTGACATTACTCAGTATCTGGCATGCATGCATGTGCTGTGGCATTTATACTCACCAAGCAGCCATGTATCGCCATGCCGCCCAGCTTCTAGGTCCCAGTTTAGGGTTGACATTCTGTAAATGAAACTGTCGTGGGTGGACCCTGGATAGTTGGCATATACTGAGGTGATGATTCCCTTGGCATCACATACTACCTGCACGTTGATGGAATGCCAGTGCTTGCGGTTTCTATAGATGTGCTCTGATGCCCTGGGGGGACGTAGAGCCACATGGGTGCAATCAATGGCACCTAGGACTTTGGGGAATTGTGCCACCCCGTAGAAATCCTGGACGGCAGCCTGCCTTTCTGCAGGTGTTCTGGGCAGGTATATGTGCCTGCGGACTGATGGGCATGCAGTCATGATGGCCAAGATCTGGTGTAGGCAGCATGACTGCGTGGCCTGTGACACCCCCCCCGACTATGGCACTTGTCCGCTGAAATGATCCGGTGGCCAAAAAGTGCAGTACATTGAGGACCTTCTCCAGGGGGCTGAGTGCTTGGGAGCAGAGGGTGGGTGATGTGAGGTCATCCTCCCACTCACTGACCAGGTCGAGTTTTATGTGAGGTGGAAACCTGTACCTCCCATACACCTGGTCATCAGGGATGCCAAAAAGGCTGGTTCTGGGTGTGAAAATGCTGGGCCTGACTATCCTCCTCCTCCGGTATCCCACGACCACTGCTGCTAGGAACGGTATGTTCATCCTGGCGTCTGAGCTTGCTTGTTGTTTGCGCGCACTTTTATGCTGTGCGGGTCCACGTACGCCTGCTTCCTGCTGGCGTATGTGTTTCCGGATTAGCGCGTCTTTTTTGGTGCATGCGTATGGGCGTGCCGCGCATTTGCCTCCTGTACTTCCCCGCCCACCCCAGTAATACACGTACCCCGCTCGCCCAGGCCCAATCGCGTGTAAAACTTCCCACGAGCCCCTGTAATACACGCACCCCGCTCGTCCAGGCACAATCGCGTGTGATACTTGCAGCGCACCCCCGAAATACACGCTATTTTTGACACAGCGGGTGTCCGTGTTTGTCGCGTACCCCTTTGTACATTTTTGTCCTAGAGCACCACAGTATGGGACATTCATCAGAGCTGTATATATGTGCTTTTTGTTAGCGCACAGTTTTTTAATGTGCAGGGACGCTACCGCCTGCCTTCGTGTGGCGGACATGTGTTGATGTACATAGTTGACTTTTGGTTTGTGTCATGAGATCGCCATTTCACTGCTGGGGGTGGGGGTGCTGGGGGACATGAGTGGGGGCCTGCTGGCAGGTGCCCCTGACTGCTGGGGGGTGGGGTGCTGGGGGACATGAGTGGGGGCCTGCTGGCAGGTGCCCTGCACTGCTGGGGGTGGGGGTCCTGGGGGACATGAGTGGGGGCCTGCTGGCAGGTGCCCCTGACTGCTGGGGGGTGGGGGTGCATGGGGACATGAGTGGGGGCATGCTGGCAAGTGCCCTGCACTGCTGAGGGGTGGGGGTGCTAGGGGACATGAGTGGGGGCCTGCTGGCAGGTGCCCCTCAGTGCTGGGGGGTGGGGGTGCTCGGGGACATGAGTGGGGGCCTGCTGGCAGGTGCCCCTCAGTGCTGGGGGGTGGGGGTGCTGGGGGACATGAGTGGGGGCCTGCTGGCAGGTGCCCGTCAGTGCTGGGGGGTGGGGGTGCTGGGGGACATGAGTGGGGGCCTGCTGGCAGGTGCCCCTGACTGATGGGGGGTGGGGGTGCAAGTGGACATGAGTAGGGGCATGCTGTCAGGTACCCTGCACTGCTGGGGGGTAGGGGTGCTGGGGGACATGAGTGGGGGCCTGCTGGCAGGTGCCCTCAGTGCTGGGGGTTGGGGGTCCTGGGGGACATGAGTGGGGGCCTGCTGGCAGGTGCCCCTCAGTGCTGGGGGGTGGGGGTGCTGGGGGACATGAGTGGGGGCCTGCTGGCAGGTGCCCCTCAATGCTGGGGGGTGGGGGTCCTGGGGGACATGAGTGGGGGCCTGCTGGCAGGTGCCCCTCAGTGCTGGGGGGTAGGGGTGGAGGGGTTCATGCGTTGGTGATCAGTAGTGCAAGCTGACATGTGGCTTGCCTGGGGGGGCATGCCCATGGTGGATGGTCTGCCTGCGGGACATGACCAGGGGTGCAGGGTAGTCCTCTGTGGTGTGGGCTGCCTGCAGGGGCGGTGGAGGGTGTAGAGGGAACACCTGGGAGGACACACACTGCCAATTCACGTGTAGGACTCCCCTGCACCCGAGATATGTACGTACCCCACTCGCACAGGGCCTGTCGCGTGTGAAACTTCCTGCGCAACCCCGAAATACACATACCCCATTCGCACAGGGCCCATCGCGTGTGAAACTTCCCGCGAACCCCAGAAATACACGTACCCTGCTGGAATCGCGTGTGAAAGTTCCCACGAACCCCAGAAATACATGTACCCTGCTGAAATCGCGTGTGAAACTTCCCGCGCACCCCAGAAATACACGTACCCCGCTCGCCCAAGGCCAATCGCGTGTGAAACTTCCCGCAAACCCCAGATTTAAACGTACCCAGGCTAATCGCATGTGAAACTTCACACGAACCCCAGGAATACACGCACCCCACTCGCACAGGGCCTATCACGTGTGAGACGTCCCGCGAACCCCAGATTTACACGTACCCAGGCCAATCGCATGTGCAACTTCACGCAAACCCCAGGAATACACGCACCCCACTCGCACAGGGCCTATCGCGTATGAAACTTCCCACGAACCCCAGATTTACACGTACCCTGCTCGCCCAAGGCCAATCGCGTGCGAAACTTCCTGCGCACCACCGAAATACACGCACATGCTATTTTTGACACAGCGGGTGTCCATGTTTGTCCGTACCCCTTTTCACGTCATTTGTCCTAGAGGGCCACAGTATGGGACAATCATCAGAGCTGTATATACGTGATTTTTGTTAGCGCACATTTTGGCGCACATTTTTTTCATGCGCAGGGATGCTACCGCCTGCCTTCGTGTGGCAGACGTGTTTAGGACTGTGCGCGTCTTCGCCTGTGCGCTGGTTTGTCCTATTCGATTCCATGAATACGTGTTGTAGGCGAGCGTGTGGGCGTTCCGCGCACTTGCCTCCTGTACTTCCCCGTGACGCCCACATTTTCACGCGTTGTTCCCTCTTCCGCGTGTCACGCCCCGTGTTACGCCTACTTTTGTTATGTGCGCCGCGCTATGTGCGCTTTCGCTGTGGCTGTAGCGCAAGCCGTTAGATGACCTGTGCGCCGGCGTGCGCCACGCAGATTTTCAGCGCACATCCCAGATTTTACTCGCGCACGGACTTCCATGTATCGATGTGCGCGGGTTTTGCTGCGATTTTCACACTTGCACTGCGATTTTCGCACTTGCACTGCGATTCGCACGGTTTCGCACGCTTGCGTGGGAATTTCCAGCGCACATTAATTCCATGAATCGGCCTGTTAATGTATTGTACAGAACAGAATCAGCCTCATGTCCTACTATTCTAAGGCATTCAGCACACCATATAATCATTAAAGAATAAGTTGTCTCAACCCTTCGCACTTGTAAAGTATCCTACATTAGAACATGGTACCTTAACTATGCCTCTTCTTACGGTACTAGCCTAGCCAGTGCCATGTTAATGCACCATATAATGAATTCTCACTATCCCATTGCATGAGCCCTTTTGTACATCTGCTAAGGAACAGTTGCCATAGTCTTCAATGTAATACCTCTCAGACTAACTTCTGTATCCTAACTGCTAAACCATCATACTGAATCAGTCTAGTTCATGTACTTCCATGCCTCACCATATCTAACAAGCTTTTGTGTAAGTAAGAGCGAACCTTATCAGCTATAATAGACAGAATGCATGCATACTATATGTTATTGCTAGGCCTCATCAAGGTATTGATTGTACCAACACCATCTAATCTCATTATCGAGACTTCCTTCTTACACAATATGGCCTCCACTTTAAGCAATATTATCTTAGTGATGGCAACTAACTTGCCATTGACAAATAACATTCAGCCATCAACATTTTTAAAACCATGTTTTAACAGGTTTACATATGCCCACCCTAGGCTCCCTCCTCTACTACCTATACAGGTTGCCCTAGACTCTGATGCTAAAGTTAGGCCAGATATTGTAAATCCCAAACTATGTCTCTTATCTAATTGCCCGTCGATGGGGCACCTAACATCAAGCTGCCCATCACAAAGAACCATACCACATTCTCGCCTCACATCTCACCCATGCCCTTTATTACAGAGAAATTTCAGACTTGGGTCCAGACTCCAACAACACCACAAACCTAAACTTAAAAATAACCAGTCCACTTCATCTAGTACAATCGGCGCCACTATAGAACATACGAAAATAGACAACAACTGTATAACACAGTCTCCGCCACCCAGCATTACCACCAATTCATTAAAAATAGGGCTTATCAATGTCAGATCGCTCCAAACGCATGCTCTAGACATCTTAGACATCCTGTCCATTAATGATTTTGACATCCTGGCCATCACTGAAACTTGGCTGAACCTCACATTTGGCCCAGCACTAGCATTAGCCTTACCAGATAACTACTCCATTATAGGTTCTGACAGAGTGGCTAACTCTGCTAAAGGAGGTGGAATCGCATTAATCTACAAAACAACACTAGAATTAAGAATGATTAACAACCAGCATCTACTCTCCACTGAACTACTCTCAGCTAAACTATCCACATCTGCCACATCTACCATTACCATGCATTTGATTTACTGACCCCCTGGTAATACTATTACATTCAAAGATGATATATCTCATCTACTATCGGCTAACACAAAATGCAAATCCCAAATCATAATTCTAGGAGACTTTAATGTGGGGTTGAATGACCCTAAAGACTCTAAAGCATCTTCCCTCAAGGATACCATTTCTAACTTTGGGTTCACTCACTGTGTCACTAGTCCAACTCACAACAAAGGTCGTACACTTGACTAGCTCGCAGACCTCAATTGCAGCATTAATGTTTTGGCAAACACACCATGTGCGTGGACTGACCACCACTTTATCACCTTCTCCATTGACAAAACTAGACAACAACCTCCACCCGCCCAAGCCCCTGCATCCATGACAAGAAGCAAACGTAATCTCACACTTGAAAATCTGCTACCACTACTACGACCTATAACGCATCCTACAACGATTCTCTCAGATCCATCTGAGCTGGTACATTTATACAATGAAACTATCCTCAAAGCCATCAACAAAATAGCTGCACTAAAACTAAAGAAATCAAAACACTGTGCCCAAATTAATAAATGGTACACACCTCATTTAAAGTTACTTAGGAAAGAGAAACGCTCAGCAGAAACTACCTGCAAAAATTCCCCCTCTAAACAAAATAAAGATCTATTCACAGCAGCCTCCTTCAATTACAAAATAGCTATCATTCAGGCTAAAAAAGATAACCATAATGACCGAATTGCGAAAGCCAATTCCAATACTAAGGAACTGTTCAACATTCTCAAAGAATTGGAATCACCTGCTCCTAGACCTGATTCTTGCACCAAGGACACCTTATGGTGCACCAATATTCAGAATGCATTACAAGATAAATTCGCTCTCCTTCTCAATAAAATGTATACTAAAAAGAATCTCATAGATCATGCCTTACCACAGAACCAGCCTCCTACCACTAACCAGAGCCTGCCACAATTCAACTTCAAAACCCTATCCATTAAAGAAGTAGAATTAATCATACTCAAACTCAAACCATCCAACTGTAAGGGTGATGTCTGCCCAGCTGCAATTATTAAGGAAGCTACTACTGCACTTGCTCCCTTTATCCCTACATTTATTAATGCATCCTTCAAATCAAGCTTTTTACCTACCAATTTGAAAGATGCTTGGGTACTCTCTCTTTTGAAAAAACCTACACTAGATCCCAATAACCTGTCTAATTATAGACCTATCACAACGGTACCATTCTTGTTAAAAATATTGGACCGTGCAGCATACCTCCAAATTCAGCAATATTTGGAAACTAAAAACTTACTAGGCCTAAGGCAATCAGGTTTTAGATCAAGACACGGGACAGAAACTGCACCCTTGGACTTAAAGACACAAATTCAAGCCTTAAAAGATAAAAGAAAGTCTGCCCTCCTTCTATTACTCGACCTATCCGTGGCATTCGATCTGGTGAACCATGAAATCCTCCGTAAACACTTGTCATCTGCAGCACACTTCTCCATTCATGCTAATGCCTGGATCTAATATTTTCTTAGCAATAGATCCATGAGGGTCTTTGCACCCACTGCATCAGTTTATCCCCCACCAGTCTCCTGTGGTGTCCCTCAAGGGTCCTGTGTGTCCCAGACACTCTACAACGTTTTCACCAAGCCCTTATTCGACATACTTGATTACCTGGGCGTTCCGTATACAAACTATGCGGACGATACCCAGGTACTCATACCCATCACCGGTGACTACGCTGCAGATAGCAAAAGTTGAATGACATATATACTACGATACAAATATGGATGGCCAAGCATGGTTTATATTTAAACGACAATAAAACTGAACTACTCTTGCTTGTCTCCCCACACAAACTGAACAAACTAGGACAGTCATTCAAAACCTTCAGTATTGACGGCAACATCATGAAAGTTGCTAATGATGTGAAAACACTTGGTATCTACCTTGATTCTACACTGTCCCTCACAAGACAAACAAATGCCTTAGATTCACCTACATCAAAAACATGTAAACTTATTACAGAATGTCACCCATATTTATCTTTAAACAACTGCACTACAGTAGCAAGAGCCTTAGTACTATTGAAGTTAGACTATTGTTACGCACTATACTTAGGAACTTCACAACATAACATCAACAAAATGCAAGTCATGCAAAATAATGCATTCAGATCAGCCTTCAATATCCCCAGGAAACAGCACATCACATCAGCTGGACAGAACATTAAATGGCTCAATATCAAGCAAAGGATAGACCTCAAAGTTGCCAATTTTGTGATATTTGGTTGGAAATGTTTTCCTCTATGGGAAAACCAATGTTAAAACCTGTTCAAGACTCAATCAAAGTAAATATTTTACACACTATGAAGCTGTTGCTGTACAATTTAGAAATGTTGCATGCACAGGTGCCTGCCTCACAATACACAACTTTGATTTTCCCAATTTTTGGCATGCACCAAGATTTCTTCACAAATTGCTGCACTGAAAAAAACTTTGAAAATCGACTTGGCAAATTGAAATATTATCGTTTTAAATGTATCTAAATATTACCAGGGGGTCAGTAAATCAAACGCATGGTAATGGTAGATGTGGCAGATGTGGATAGTTTAGCTGAGAGTACTTCAGTGGAGGGTAGATGCTGGTTGTTAATCATTCTTAATTCTAGTGTTGTTTTGTAGATAAATGCGATTCCGCCTCCTTTAGCAGAGTTAGCCACTCTGTCAGAACCTACAATGGAGTAGTTATCTGGTAAGGCTAATGCTAGTGCTGGGCCAGATGTGAGGTTCAGCCAAGTTTCAGTGATGGCCAGGATGTCAAAATCATTAATGGACAGGATGTCTAAGATGTCTGGAGCATGCGCTTAGAGAGATCTGACATTGATAAGCCCTATTTTTAATTAATTGGTGGTAATGCTGGGTTACGGAGACTGTGTTATACAGTTGTTGTCTATTTTGGTATGTTCTATAGTGGCGCCGATTGTACTAGATGAAGTGGACTGGTTATTTTTAAGTTTAGGTTTGTGGTGTTGTGGGAGTCTGGACCCAAGTCTGAAATTTCTCAGTAATAAAGGGCATGGGTGAGATGTGAGGCGAGAATGTGGTATGGTTCTTTGTGATGGGCAGCTTGATGTTAGATGCCCCATGGTCGGGCAATTAGATAAGAGACTAACAGGGTAATTCATAGAATTTCGCACAAAATTGGCGCACGCGGCTGGCGCAAAGTGTGCGCGTGCGAATGTCTGCGCCAGCCGCGTGCGCTAAAATCGATTTCCGCGCACAGCATATTCATGGATTTTAGCCTCCAAAATCAGCCGTGGCGCAGAGTGGCGCAGCGACCCTGCAGCAGCGCCAGTTACGCCCCAAAGAACGCCCTCGCGCAAGGAAAAGCCATCAAAATTCCCATTTCAGCGCAAAGGGCTGCGCTAACCCTGGACCAGTTTACAGGGCTGCCAAACAGCAAACGCCAAGCGGGGAACGTGTATTACTGGGGTGCGCAGGAATTTTCACACGCGATTTCAGCAGGGTACGTGTATTACAGGGTTCGCTGGAACTTTCACACGCGAAAGGGCCTGTGCAAGTGGGGTACATGTATTACGGGGGTGCGCGGGAAGTTTCACACGCGATTGGGCTGGGTACGTGTATTTCAGGGGTGCGCAGGAAGTTTCACACGCGAATGGCCTGGGTATGTGTATGTCAGGGGGGCAGAGGAAGTTTCACACGCGATTGGCCTGTGTACGTGTATTTCAGGGGTTCGCGGAAAGTTTCACACGCGATTTTAGCAGGGTACGTGTATTACGGGGTTTGCGGGAACTTTCACACGCAAAAGGGCCTGTGCGAGTGGGGTACGTGTATTACGGGGTGCACGGGAAGTTTCACACACGATTGGGCTGGGTACGTGTATCTCAGGGGTGCGCGGGAAGTTTCACACACGAATGGCCTGGGTACGTGTATTTCAGGGGTGCGTGGGAAGTTTCACACGCGATTGGGCCTGGGTACGTGTATTTCAGGGGGGCCCGGGAAGTTTCACACGCGATTGGGCTTGGTACGTGTATTTCAGGGGTGCGCAGGAAGTTTCACACGCGATTGGCCTGGGTACGTGTATTTCAGGGGTGCGCAAGAAGTTTCACATGCGTTTTGCCAGGGTACGTGTATTTCAGGGGTGCGCGGGAAGTTTCACACACGATTGGAGTAGGGTACGTGTATTACCGTGCTGCGCATGAAGTTTCACGCGCGATTTTGCTGTCAGAGCAGGGAACGCGTATTTCGGGGGTGCGCGGGGAGTCCTACATGTGAATTGGCAGTGTGGGTCCTCCCAGGTGTACCCTCTACCCCCTCCACGGCCCCTGCAGGCAGCGCACACCACAGGGGGCTACCCCGCACCCCTGGTCATGTCCCGCAGGCAGCACATCCACCATGGGCATGCCCCCCAGCCAAGCCACATGTCACATTGCAATATGATCACCAACTCATGTCTCCCAGCACCCCCACCCCCAGCAGTGCAGGGCACCTGCCAGCAGGCCCCCACTCATGTCCCACTCATGTCCCCTTGCACCCCCACCCCCCAGCAGTGCAGGCCACCTGCCAGCAGGCCCCCACTCATGTCCCCTTGCACACCCAACCCCCAGCAGTGCAGGGCACCTGCCAGCAAGCCCCCACTCATGTCCCCTTGCACCCCCACACCCCAGCAGTGCAGGGCACCTGCCAGCAGGCCCCCACTCATGTCCCACTCATGTCCCCTTGCACCCCCACCCCCCAGCAGTGGAGGGCACCTGCCAGCAGGCCCCCACACATGTCCCCCAGCCAACACGTCATCACAATCCAGATCCCTGGC
This sequence comes from Ambystoma mexicanum, assembly GCF_040938575.1. Taxonomy (NCBI): domain Eukaryota; kingdom Metazoa; phylum Chordata; class Amphibia; order Caudata; family Ambystomatidae; genus Ambystoma; species Ambystoma mexicanum. The sequence goes on along the minus strand of NC_090921.1, from coordinate 843,435,648 downwards.
TCTTATGGCCACACAAATCCCACACCACAGCACCCCAGTCCAAACAACCAACCAAGCTTTACATCCACTCCAAATTGAAATCCCCATTACATGATAGATCACAAATAAGCAGTATGTGCATGAGTACAAGTCTGTCGTACCCACACAATGGCAACACATGACTGAGAAAACCCACATTGTGACATGCATGAAACCAATGAGAGAAGACCACACATTGAAGTAAGAAACAAAAATGTAATCAACTCAAAATGAAGGGAATGAAATAAAAACACACAATAATGCCAATAATAATGAAAATTCAGCATGTCCCAAAAATGATAAATAAAAAAAGAGAATCCAAATTAATCCAAATGAAAATGTGTCCAAAGTCACCGTCCAACAAAGCAAATCCAAAGGGAAAGAAAAGTGTAATATCCATTGCTCCATGGTGAAGAAAAATAAAGATGAAGGAGAAAAATCCACTGTAAAACTATGTACAAATAGCAAATCCAGGGTCCATGAGCCCAACGACATAAATGAAACCTACAATGAAACCTACCAAATTACTAACTATATACAAAAATGTGGGGCATAGACCATGCGCCCCAAATGAAATAAAAAAGAAATGAAACTTAACACTAATGAACTATATACAATGGCGGCGGCAAGTCCAACGGCTCCCTTGTTGATGTCATGGGCCAGGGCATCATCGAACTCCTGTTCAATGTCTTGGAGGCGGGCCTGTTCTCTGGCCTCGAGGTCTCGCAGGGATAACGCCATGTCCACCTCCAACTCCCTGCGAATTCCCTCGAGGCACTCAGCCCGCCTCAGCGCCCTGCGCATGAAGTTCTCCGCCCTGACCATCGTGAGCCATGCCTCCTCCGCCCGCCGCCACTCCGCACCTATCTGCTGGCCCAACCGTTCCGACACGGAAGACACTCCCATTCCAGGGCCCTCCTGCCCTCCGGCCAATGCCTGCCCCTCTGATGTAGATTGCCCCAAGCCATGATGCCTCCCACGTTGAGCCTGCCGCTGCCTCCGACGCAACTGCCTCTGCCAGCACAACGGCATCCAGGCTGATGGAATCCACCGACGCCGTCGTGCACGTGCCCTGCTCGATGATGCCGGCACATTCTCCATCTGCTGGGGTCCAGTTGCTGTGGTGTCCACCCCTGTTGGACCTCCGACTCCTGACTGTGGCAGGGATGGGATCCCCACCGAGCTGGCTGCGTTGGTCAGGGCAGGTCCACAGGGGGCCCTGGTGGCATCTGGGCCAGAAGACGGCATGGACAATGACTGGCGCATAGTCTCCACAGAGGAGGAGAGGGCTGCCAGAGTGGCCGACACATGTACAAAACCCCCGACCATGGACACTCCCAACTGGGCCACGTTGGCACGCTGCTCTTCGTGATGACGTGCGTGCTCTCCCTGGGAAGCATGCACGTCATCACGAATGTCACGCATGCGCAACGCGACACCAATCAGGACCTTCGCCATACGGCCAGGGGTCCCCTCATCCGCAGGTAGAGGAGTGTCAGATGACATGGACATCCCCCCTACCTGCGGACGGGCCTGGGATGGGGCATCCCTGCTGGTGCATGGTGGTGCAGTCACAGGGTCAGGGACAGCGATATGCACAGGCCCCTCCGCGGTGACCTGTGCTGCCTCCTGCCCCTGGCCCTGGACTGCACCACTTGCACCAGTGGTACCACCCCCACAAAGGCCCCATGTGCGGCTCAGTAGCGGCCTCCTCCTCCTCTGTGGAAACCACCAACCTGGATGGCTCCACACCGTCTTCTGCCGTTGCAAGCCCCTGTGGGGTCTCACCCACCCCTTCTGCTGCAGCCATAGTGGCAGACGCAGCACCAGTCCCCTCACTCCCGGACGATGGTAAATTCTGGGAAGGTGACTGGGCCTTGCATCACCGGCCGGTGGGGGCATCCGCGCTGCTTTGCTCCACAGCGCCGTCTCCGCCCTCTTCATCACTTGCCGCTGTGTAGAGGGAGACATAGAACACAAGCATCAGGCTACTGTACAATGGTCCCCCAGACAGGAAGCAATAGCAGATGAGTGGCACTGTCAAACATGACTTCCATCATGTCCCTCCACAACACATGGGTCAGTGCAGGCAAAACACATGCAGTAACAGGCATGGCGCATGCTATAAACATTAGCATACATGTCCAAGGGACTCTTCAAACATACAATGCTGGTTTGAAACTCACATGCATCATGGGTCATGCCCATCACATACACACACTTCACCCTAGTTTCATCCATCTGGCCTCTTACACCCCAGACACAGTGGATACAAGGATGAGTAAGCTGCATCAGTGAATCTGAACATTGTCACAGACATGTGTCATCCATCCATGGCATTGCCAAGTCACAGACACGCAAGTCAGACACACAGACATGGACACCATACATGTCAATGACAGCAGCACCCATCTCTCACACCCCATCCATGTCCAATAACAGACAGCCATGCATTAATGTGTGCATTCCCCATGCTGCTCTGCATTTTGCATTGTAACACATGCACCATCCATGTGGTTCACACATTACTGGTCTCACATGCATGACTATGATGTCCCTGCACACACACATACATACATGGCCTATGTCACACATACAGGCAAGTATCAGACAACCAGCACCCTGCAACATGCCCTGTCTCACACAGCAATGCTTGGCCACTTACCGCTCAACTCTGGACGGGTCTGCCTCCGAAGGATCTGGGCGTGGAGCACTGGGCCTACGCGTTCCAGGAACCTCATCTGGATGGTACTCATGCTACCCCGGTCCCCCTCCACGAGGCGCCGGGCCTTGTTGAGGGTCCTGGACCTGAAGTCCTCCCAGCGCTTCTTGACATGATGGAATTTGCAGACTGCCACCCCCTCCGTGTTGATGGCAGTCACGATGTCCGTCCAGATCCTGGTCTGTCCTTCCTTGTTGGCACGCAACCTTCCGAAGAGGGCATCATATTGCCCCAGGACCTGCTCCACCAGGACACCAACTTCGGTGGCAGTGAAGCTGATGGCCCTCTGCCTCTCTGGCTGGGGGTTGCCAGTGGTGCCAGATGGAGATGTGCCCGACATGGCAACCCCAGAGGCAGGAGTGGGTGGGCAACTGGGTCCTGTAGAGCGATGGAATCCCAGTCAGGAGTCTTCTGTTCCAGCATGGGTGGACACAGCAACTGCGACCCTGCAGATGGCTGACGTGCAGGCACCAAATAGCAGGGCACGTGGGCAGCAGGCAGGCAGCAGCAGATGGCTGGTGGGAGCGTGCTCGGGGCTCTTGGGGGACGGAAAATGGCCTTCAGGGCAGGAGCGTGGTCTTCCGTGTGTGTACGCGGGGCCAGCTTGATACGGAGTGATTTGGCACGTGAAAAGCTTGCACGCCGGCGTGTAATTCGAGGAAAGGCCCTTAGCGCGTAAGCGCGTCAGCACACGTACGCGATATCATTGGACCAAAGGCCCTTAGCGCGTAGGCGCGTCTGTGACGTATTGTGCACAGGTGTTGCCCTTTCGCATGTAAAACTTGCCGCGCACCCCTGAAATACAGGTACTCCACTCGAACAGGACCCTTTCGCGTGTGAAACTTCACGCGAAACCCGTAATACACATACCCTGCTGAAATCGCGGGTGAAACTTCCCGCGAACCCCAGGAATACACGTACCCTGCTGAAATCGCGGGTGAAACTTCCCGCGACCCCCAGGAATACACATACTCCGCTCAACAGGGCCCTTTCGCGTGTAAAACTTCACGCTGTACCCGAGAACTACACGTACCCCACTCGCTCGGACAGGGCCAATATTTCTGGGCTTCGTGGGAAGTTTCACACGTGATTCCAGCAGTGAACGTGTATTTCTGGGGTTCGCGGGAAGTTTCACACGCGATAGGCCCTGTGCGAGTGGGGTACGTGTATTTCTGGGGTGCAGGGGAGTCCTACACGTGAATTGGCAATGTGGGTCCTCCCAGGTGTTCCCTCTACACCCTCCACGGCCCCTGCAGGCAGCCTACACTACAGGGGACTACCCTGCACCCCTGGTCATGTCCTACAGGCAGCCCATTCACCATGGGCATGCCCCCCAGCCAAGCCACATGTCACCTTGTACTAGTGATCACCAACGCATTACCCCCTTGCACCACCACCCCCCAGCAGTGCAGGGCACCTGCCAGCAGGACCCCACTCATGTCCCACTCATGTCCCCTTGCACACCCACCCCCCAGCAGTGCAGGGCACCTGCCAGCAGGCCCCCACTCATGTCCCCTTGCACACCCACCCCCCAGCACTGAGGGACACCTGCCAACAGGCCCCCACTCATGTCCCCTTGCACCCCCACCCCCCAGCAGTGCAGGGCACCTGCCAGCAGGCCCGCACTCATGTCCCCTTGCACACCCACCCCCCAGCACTCAGGGGTACCTGCCAACAGGCCCCCACTCATGTCCCCTTGCACCCCCAGCCCCCAGCAGTGCGGGGCACCTGCCAGCAGGCCCCCACTCACGTCCCACTCATGTCCCCTTGCACCCCCACCCCCCAGCAGTGCAGGGCACCTGCCAGCAGGCCCCCACTCATGTCCCCTTGTACACCCACCCCCCAGAAGTGCAGGGCATCTGCCAGCAGGCCCCCACTCATGTCCCACTCATGTCCCCTTGCACCCCCAGCCCGCAGCAGTGCAGGGCATCTGCCAGCAGGCCCCCACTCACGTCCCACTCATGTCCCCTTGCACCCCCAGCCCGCAGCAGTGCGGGGCACCTGCCAGCAGGCCCCCACTCACGTCCCACTCATGTCCCCTTGCACCCCCACCCCCAGCAGTGCAGGGCATCTGCCAGCAGGCCCCCACTCATGTCCCCCTGCCCCCAGGTCATGACGATCCTCAATCATGGCCCTTATGGCCAGTCTCCCCAGCCCAAAGACCCAACCAAGTATTGCATCCACCCACATAGAAAAGGCAATTACATGATACAACCCCAATGGCAAGTATGTAAATGAACACATGTCCGTCACACACACACAATGGGTGCAAGTGAATGTGAAAACCCATATCATGACATGCATGAAACCAATGAGATAATACCACACATCGAGGTATGAAGAAAAAAATGTATTAAAAGCAACATGAATGGAATTTAAATCAAACAAACAACAATGGGAATAAAAAAAGAAAAGCTGCATGTCCGTAAAATAATGAAAAACAAGAAATCATAATCCAAAGGAAAGGTGTCCAAAGTCACAGTCCAACAAAGCAAATCCAAGGGAAAACCATTGCTCCATGGGGAAATCCAAAAAAAAGAGATGAATGCAATAGTGAACTATATACAGATGAACAATCCAGGGTCCATGATCCCAACTGAAGAAATGAAACCTATCAAAAATACTACCTAATGAAAAACTATATACAGAAACGTGGTGCATTGTCCAAGCGCAACCAAAATAAAGAAAAAACCAAAGGAAATCTAACACTATCTAACTATTTACAAGGGCAGCGGGCTAGTCCGACGGCTCACTTTTGGATGTCCCGGGCCAGGGCATCATCGAACTCCTACTCAATGTCTCGGAGGCGGTCCTCTTCCATGGCCCTGAGCGTTCGCAGGGACGATGACATGTTCTCCTCCAACTCCCTGCGAATTGCCTCGAGGCACTCGGCCTGCCTCAGGGTCCTCCGCATGGAGTTCTCTGCCCTGACCATCGTGAGCCGTGCCTCTTCTGCCCGCTGCCGCTCCGCATCTATGGCATGGCCTAACCGCTGCCACACGGAAGACACTTCCGGTCCTGGGTCTTCCTGCCCTCTGGCCGATGCCTGCCCCTCCGATGACGAAGGCCCCGAGCCATCATGGCTCCCACCTTGTTGCTGCTGCTGCTGTGCCTCTGCCTGTGCCCTGGCTCTTGCTGCCTGCACATCCTCCTCCGGCTGGGGTGCAGTTGTTGAGGTGGCTACCCCTGCTGGACGTCCGACTCCCGACTGTGGCAGGGATGTGTCCTCCACCAGCCTGGCCGCAGGGTCAGAAGCAGCTCCACAGGGCACCGAGGTGACACATGGGTGGGAAGATGGCACGGAGTACGACTGGCGCATAGGGGGTTCAGTTGAGGAGGGGTTCAGAACAAGGCCCAGCAAACGGAGGAATCCGGCCCTGGTGACCTGTCCCAGTAGGTCAACGTGGTCAACAAGCCATTTGAGATGACATGCAGTCTCCCCATGAAAAGACTGCATTTCGCCTCGCATGGCCCGTTGACACGACGCAACGCCACACCACCCAGGACAGGCTCAACCCGGTCCCGGATAGCCACGTCCGCAGGCAGAGGAAGGCCAGTTGTCGTAAGCTCATCCCCTGCCTGAAAACGGGTCTGGACGTAGGTATCCCTGCTGGTGCAAGATGATGCAGTCACAGGATCGGGTGACAGGATTACACACAGGCACCTCTGCGGCAGCCTGTGCTGCCTCCTGTCCCTGCCCCTGCACTGCACCACTAGCACCAGTGGAATCCCCACCTCCAGACCCTGTCTCTGTCCCTTGCATGGCCTCCTCCTCCACCAAACCCCCCACCAACCTGGATGACTCTGTGCCATCTTTCTCCGTCGGGCCCTATGGGGTCTCAGCTGCCCCTTCTGCTGCCGAGGAGTCCAACTCCGACCTCCGCCTCTTGGACCTCCCCTCGGCAGCTGCGACCTGGGACGCGGCACCGGACTCCTCACTCCCCGACGAGATGACAACCTGGGAGGGGAGCCAGGCCTTGCGTCTCCGGCTGGCGGTGCGATCCCTGCCGCTGTGCTCCACAGCACTCTTCATCAGTCGACGCTGCAGACAGGGAGAGATAGGACACAGGCATCAGGGCACTGTACAATAGACTCATACACACATGACAGTTGCACACGAGTGTCATTGTCAAACTTCAGACATGTCATCACAATCCCCAACACACATGTCATTTCAAATCACACACATGAGCTATTCCTCAGCCATATCGCAAAAGCCAGCACCATCCATACACATACAACAGCATGAGCAGGCAAAGGTGAGCAAGACATCACATGAGACACAGGGAGTGCACTAGATATGCACACACGCCACCACACTTACATGCATGTGTACACCTCCACCAAGTGTCGCAGTGATGAGATCGGCATCCATGTCACATCTGGCAATCAGTCTTCTACATATCAGTCTCACATGCATCCAGATTGCATGACAGTTGCACACTTGTCAGATACACATACATGCACATGTACACAGTGCAGATACATGCAGCTGGAACCAACATCCATGTGTGACACCACAACCTTGACAACTTACATACACAGTCATTCAAACATGTGTGCTCACACATCTGCATTTGGCCTGCATGCTTACCCACAAATACACCATCCATGTGTCTCACACATGAAAGGACTCGCATGTGTCAGCCTCACGGCCCTGTACATACACATCCATACATGGCCCTACAAAACGACATGTGCAACCTGCACACTACTGGCACACCACCACACGCACAGCTTCCAATCAGTATGCATGTACACTTACCGCTCGACTCCAGATGGGTGTGCCTCTCAAGGACCTGGACGTGGAGCGCTGGACATACACGTCCCAGGACCCTCATTTGGTCTTCCAACAGGTGGCCCTGGTGCCCCTTAGCATCTGTTGCCTTCAAGAGGCGCCAGGCCTTGTTGAGGGTCCTGGACCTGAAGTCCTCCCAGTGCTTCTTGACATGATGGCATTCGCATACTGCCACCCCCTCCGCGTTTATGGCAGTCACGATGGCCGTCCAGATCCTGGTCCGTCCTTCCTTGTCGGCGTGCGACCTTCCGAAGAGGGCATCATACTGCCCCAGGACTTGCTCCACCAGGACACCAACTTCGGTGGCAGTGAAGCTGGTGGCCCTCTGCCTCTCTGGCTGGGGGTTGCCAGTGCCGCCAGATGGTGTAGTGCTGGAAATGGCAACCTCAGAGGCAGGAGTGGGTGGGCAACTGGGTCCTGGGGCTGGGCTGTGGAGCGATGGAATCCCAGTCGGGAGTCTTCGTTTCCAGCAGGGGTGTTTACAGCAACAGCACCCCTGGCTGACGTGCAGGCAGAAAATGGCAGGGCACGTGGGCAGCAGGCAATCAGGCAGCAGAAAATGGCAGGTGGGAGCGTGCTCGGGGTTCTGGGGGGGTAGTAATTCGGCCTTCTGGGCAGGAGCGTGGTCTTCCGTGTGTGAACGCGTGGCCAGCTTGATACGGAGTGATTTGGCACGTGAAAATCTTGCACGTCAGCCTGTAATTCGAGGAAAGGCCCTTAGTGCGCAAGCCCGTCAGCGCACGTACGCGATTTCATTGGACCAAAGGCCCTTAGCGCGTAAGCGCGTCTGTGACGAGACACGCACGGGTGTTTCCCTCATAGCACGTGATGACAGAGCACACATGGAAAAGCTGCACGTACGAGTGTGGTGACGCGCGCGGGTGTTTCCCTCATAGCACGTGATGATAGAGCACACGTGGAAAAGCTGCACATCCGAGGGTCAGCGCGTGTAATTGGAGGAAAGGGCACATACACGCATAAGTGACGTGTACGTGTGGGCCGGTTTAATAGGTACGTGTAGGATGCCATTTCCTTGTATGTGCTTTTTGTGGAGAGCGAGTGGGTGGATTCTGTACTTCTTGTTGGTTCACACGCGATTACTTCACAGCGTTTCAAGTTTGTACTCCCTGTTACCTCTGACAGCTTTCATTTTTCTACTTTTTTTGGGCCTGTTTCCTCAAACAGTGTTCACTTCTCCTTTTGTCCTGTCTCCTCGGACAGCGTACAATTCTTCTTTTGGCAGGGTGTTGCCAATGCGCACATGCGCATATTTTTCACGTTCTTTTTCCAGGCAGACGGTGAGTTCCGCACGTACTTAGCAACTGTGCTTGCCCCGTGTGTCGCGTACCCCTTCAGAGGTCATTGTAGGCTGCGTGTATCACGTGTACGCTTATTTAAGTGTTTCTGGGTGCCACAGCATAGTGCGGGTTTATTTATCCACGCACGTGGTCTACGAGGGGTTGTGTGCACGTTTATTTTTGTTTTTGGGCTGCCTGTGTGTTGCGTGACCCGTCATCTTCCCCCAGGGGTCACAGACAGCCTTGTTAGAGCACTAGGGTACGAATTCCATCTAGTACCCTACCCCTTTGACCCCCAATTGCCCAGGACAATAGTTTACTGCTCCTCCCATACGCACAACAACATCAGTGCCATGGTTGGGAGGCGACCAAGCGGTAAGGGAGGCAAAGGTGGCCGACCTTCAAAAGGTAGATGTGGTGGGCACGGTAGGGGACGTGGCCAGGATTTGCAGGGTGCCCCTAGACTCCCATGTGTGGAGGACCAATCAGGGACACCCATGCCCCCCCATGGTTGAGGGAAACATGGCTGAAACCATCCCAGCTCAGCCCTTGTTGGACCAGCCTACTGTGGCACCTGACCTGGCACAGGATGACTCCCTGGCTGACTTCCAGGTCAGCAAGTCTAAGCCACATGTGGCGGTGCAAGTTGTCACCAAGCCACGTGGATCTGGGGCAGCTATGTCATCTGCTGCCCCAAGTATGCAGGGTGTTGAGGCTGCAGGGGCAGCTCCATCCGCCCCAGCTCTGACTCTCCCAAACAGGACAGTGTCGGTCCTGGTCCATCATACTGATGTTCCCCCTGCCAACATCACACTTCAGACAATGCCTGCACCAAGTCCTATGGTCAATGTGCATTCGCACACTCCAACAACCCAGTCCACCAGTAATTCTGCCCCTACTGACCAGAGCGGCGTTAGCCACTCTGGCTCTGCTCCACCTTCTAAAAAGAGGGAGAAGGGTGCTCTGGCACGACAGGCTGAGACCCCAGGCACGGCTACACACTCCTGTACCTCAAGGAAGCCTTGCTTCAATGATTCGGAACTTAATGCACTTGTGAGCTATGTGTTGCAACATAGCCACGAAATGGTGGTGACTGCAGGGTCGAAGACCACACCTGGTCAACGTAAGGCACACTGGCAGACCATCGCCAACGACATAAGTGCCCTTGGATTTGTGAGGTGCTCAGCTGATGATTGCTACAAGCGGTGGAATGGCCTGAAATGCAGAGCAAAGGACAAGCTGGCCTCAAGTCATGCCGCTACTCTGGTGACTCCACAAGAGGACAACAAACTCACTGAACATGAGTCTGTTGCTGGGACCTTCGTCACAGAGGAACAGATCCGAGGTGTGTGAGAACTACCCGATTATGACACATTGTCCCGTAAGTGCCCATGCGTGTGTGTGTGTAATGCATGTGTCTGTTGTTTGAGTGACGGGTTCTGATTGAGTGCCTGGTGAGGGTGTGTATATGACTGAGTAGTATGGGTTACCCATGTGCTTCATCCAAAACATTCTGCAGCCTTGAATTTGGGTGTGACACTATCCCTTCTGCCCACAGTAGTAATTTAGCGCAACATTACGGCAGTTGCCCTTGGGGTGGCATCATGCAACAACATTGTTTGTATTTTTCATTGTTCTTTCAGGCTGATTGTTTCAATTCTCCCACTTTTGCAACACATTTCTCAGCCCTATTGTGACATATGTGACATGCTTCTGTCATTGAAGAACCCCACATTGGCCCACATGTGTCACCTTGGTAGTTGAATGATTTGATCATTCAGCTGAATGAGTATTGTCCTGATCACATGATGTTTTTGGGCCTGTTTGAATGTGGAACATGCTAGTTGTTTCCTGTCATGTTGAAGTGCACAACCATTGATGTGTATATGGCCCTGCAATCACTATATTTTTGTACACTGGATGTGTTGCAGTGTGTGGCACATGGCGTATTTTTTCACATTATGTGGCATTTTTCATCTCTTCATGTCCATCTCACATGGATGGGTGACAGTACTCATTCACTGACATATGGATGTACTTGTGGAATGTACCATGACTATGGTACATGCCATCTGTGTGATGGCATGTGTCATTTATGTGTATAGGACATGCCACTCACAGGCCAATGTATGATAGCAGTGCTACCCAGCATGCAGCAAATGTGTTGCTCTTCAATCTTGGTGTCATCAGTGTCAGACTTTTGCCTCCCCTTCCAACTCTGTGACAGTGCATGCATGGGAGGGTTATAGGCATGTGGGACATGTGTAAATCATGTACTGGTTCTGTAGCTTGTCAGGTCTATTTGTGTGCTATGGTGCTAATGCCTGTTTCCATTTTTTGTCTTTCATGTTTTTGCAGGGTATGACGCACTTGATGCTGTTGAGGTTGAGGAGATGGTGCAGACCCAGGAGGAACCTGATGCACAACCGGCCACCAGTGGGGGACGTGGTGTGGTGGTGAGTGAGAACCCACTCTTGCTGCAGACGATTCTGTCCAGGGGTGTCTCTGGGTGCACCTCCCCAGACCTCTATTCAGGTGTTGATTCGGATGATGAGACCTATGTGGCGTCGCAGGTAAGTGTTTCTGGAAGGGGTTCTGTTCTGTCCAACCCACCTGCACCAGGGGTAGAACCCTCTATGGGGATGTCAGTGTTGGTTAGTCAGCCTTTGGCAGTTACGGGTGCCGGGTCACACTCCACAACATCTGATCCTGTTCCTGGGCCAGCAGATCAGAGGGGGAATGCAGTCCTGCAGCCTCAGGCAGTGCCAGCACAGCAAGGCGCAGATTGCCTTGCCCCAAACAGGTGTGGTGCCCGCCGACGCGGTGGCCGTACGCCACCAGGCAATACCGCATGGGAACAATCCATTTACGGTATGGCAACCCAACAGGCAGCATCAGTTGAGATGATGGCTCAAGCAATGGAGAGGGTGGCCACTTCCATTGTCCCCCCTGAAAGGCAGATGGAGCTACTACAGCAGGCAACAGACACCATTTGCCAATCACACAGGGAAGACATGTTGGTGTCCAACAGGAACAGACGGGCGGCACTGGAGACTCTACGCCAATCGATAACAATAGAGTCCCAGGGCCACAGGGAAGCCCTGAGGGTAGAACTCCATCACCTCAGGGAGATTCTTGTTGACCTTGAGACTTCCACTAACTTGAGGATAGAACAGCAGCTGGAGCGGCTCACACGTTCGCTCTCATCTGAGATGCAGGCAACTCGGGAGGAGATCCGGGCATCACGTCAGGTGCTGCATGGGGATCTCCGCACTATAATCCTCCAGAACGAGACCTTCCACACCCGCATGCTTGCTGCCATGGAGGACCATACCAGGGCTTTGCGTGGGCTGCCTCCCATAGCACCACCACCTCCTGTGGCAGCAGCAGAGGTTAATGAGAACGACAGCAGCAGTTCTCCCACATTGGCATAGCCGTGCAGGCCATGAGCCCATGGAGGTGTTTTTTCTTCCCAACATCCACACAGGTGGCTGTTGGTGTGCACCCTGTCCTCGGACCTCCTGGGTGTCCTCCCCCCCCCCGCTGGCCCCACATGGCCATTTTTGATTTTTGATTTTTGCTTTTTTGATTTTTGATTTTTTGCAAGGGGGTAATGCATTTAGCAGCATATGTGTCTTTTGATGACACAGCATTGGTGGTGTTTCTGTAGGTAGGGATGCACACATTGTGACACTTCCAGGTGACCAATCTCAGGCTGGTAGGGTTGTGACAGTTCACTATCCCTTGTGTCATCATCGATTGTCAGCTGGTATGTGGCAGGGCTGTGTGCACTCCACAGGGGTGTAATTCTAAGTGAAGTAATTAGCCACCAGCTGCGTTCGAGCTGCCTAACCCCGTTCCCTTCCCCTCCCATGCGCAGCGGGCGTGCATGTGGTTGGGGATGTGGGGGCACCACCATGTCCACCGGCAGGCCCCGGCATGTTACAACGTTGTGCAGGACACATGCTGCCACTATGATCCTGCACACTACTGGGGGAGCGTATAACAGCTGCCCGCCAGAACGGTCAAGGAAGCGAAAGCGTGACTTGAGCACTCCGAATGTGCGCTCCACTATGCCCCAGGTTGCAATATGGGCTGTGTTGTATCTTACCTCGGGTGGCGTGGTGGGGTTCCGAATTGGCGTCATCATGTGGGTGCTCAGAGGGTAGGCTCTCTCCCCTGGGGAGGTGGTGATGGGTATCATTAGTAGGGTTGTGACATTACTCTGTATCTGGCATGCATGCATGTGCTGTGGCATTTATACTCACCGAGCAGCCATGTATCGCCATGCCGCCCAGCTTCTAGGTCCCGGTTAAGGGTTGACATTCTGTAAATGAAACTGTCGTGGGTGGACCCTGGATAGTTGGCATATACTGAGGTGATGATTCCCTTGGCATCACATACTACCTGGACGTTGATGGAATGCCAGTGCTTGCGGTTTCTATAGATGTGCTCTGATGCCCTGGGGGGGACGTAGAGCCACATGGGTGCAATCAATGGCACCTAGGACTTTGGGGAATTGTCCCACCCCGTAGAAATCCTGGACGGCAGCCTGCCTTTCTGCAGGTGTTCTGGGCAGGTATATGTGCCTGCGGACTGATGGGCATGCAGTCATGATGGCCAAGATCTGGTGTAGGCAGCATGACTGCGTGGCCTGTGACACCCCCCCCGACTATGGCACTTGTCCGCTGAAATGATCCGGTGGCCAAAAAGTGCAGTACATTGAGGACCTTCTCCAGGGGGCTGAGTGCATGGGTGCAGAGGGTGTGTGATGTGAGGTCATCCTCCCACTCACTGACCAGGTCGAGTATTATGTGAGGTGGAAACCTGTACCTCCCATACACCTGGTCATCAGGCATGCCAAAAAGGCTGGTTCTTGGTGTGAAAATTCTGGGCCTGACTATCCTCCTCCTCCTCCTGCGGTATCCCACGACCACTGCTGCTAGGAACGGTATGTTCATCCTGGCATCTGAGCTTGCTTGTTGTTTGCGCGCACTTTTATGCTGCGCAGGTCCACGTACGCCTGCTTCCTGCTGGCGTACGTGTTTCCAGATTAGCGTGTCTTTTTTGGCGCGTGCGTGTGGGCGTTCCGCGCATTTGCCTCCTGTACTTCCCCACCCACCCCAATAATACACGTACCCCGCTCGCCCAGGCCCAATCGCGTGTAAAACCTCCCGCGAGCCCCTGAAGTACACGTACCCCGCTCGCCCAGGCACAATCGCGTGTAAAACTTCCAGCGAGCCCCTGAAGTACACGTACCCCGCTCACCCAGGCACAATCGTGTGTAAAACTTCCCGCGAGCCCCTGAATGTCATGATCTCTGCTTCCAAAAGGTCAGGGTTTTCCCAACTCCCTTGGAAGCAGATCCATAACCCAGGTTCCGAGTGCCAACCAGTCCCAATTGGGACCTTTTGGACCCAGTCCTGGCGCCAGTGGCACCAGGCTCATAAATATGCCCAGTCCCAGCGCTGGAAGCGCCGGGCTCATAATGCTTGGGTGGACTTACCTTCAGCAGACCATGCTGCTTACTTGCCTGCCAGTTGAGCCTCTGATCCTCTTCTGTTTGGAACTACTTTTCCTGTTGGGTGGGGCTGGAGCCACTCCCTAGATTCAGAACACTGGAACTCTTCTGGAAGGCAGGAACTCTTTTCTTACCAGGAACTCTTTTCTTACTTAGGCGTGGCTGTGGAAGGAGACACCTAAGCACTACAGGAGGCTATTTAAACCACACCCGGTGGATGAATCTTGCTTTGCGTTATTCTGCAACCTCTGCAGCAGAACGCTCATCGTGTCTTCTGCATCCGGTCCAGGGCCTAAGGAAAAAGGCTTACCATCCTGAATCCAGTCTTCAGCAACACCTATAAAGACAAGAAAGAACAGGTTAGCATTCCGGCATCTGAAAGGCAAAGGCTTACCATCCTGAATCCAGTCTTCAACAACACCTATAAAGACAAGAAAGAACAGGTTAGCATTCCGGCATCTGAAAGGCAAAGGCTTACCTACTCTTCGTGCGCTCCGGAGGTCTTCACACTGCATTCCGGCATCTGGAAGACAAAACAAGGTGCGTTTAAAGACATTGGGGAACTTTAATACTCACGTGCCATTACTCCTTTCCACATCTAATCCAGTGGGTATTCCGGCACCCTGCAGCCGCTCCGAACTCGTACCTGCAAAATAAAAAGACAGTTAGAGCGCATAGTGAAGCAGGCAACAAGCGCTTACTTACGTGCTTCCAGGCGCTTCTATTCATCACACGGGCTCCATCTTCAACTCACTTCAGCCCGTCATCCGCCATCGCCGGAACCCTGCAAAACAAGAGACATCATTACTAAAGACTTTAAAGACATTTGAATGACTCGAAACTTACCGTTCGTGCAGTAAACGACGGACAGCAGTCCTCTGAAGTCAAGAGGCCTGCGCTACCTATCCAGTGAAGAAACTGGTTACAGCACCCTGCCCCGAGGCAGATGGAGAGCTCGGCATTCACTTACCTAAGGTGAGAGCGTTAACCTTTGGGGGTCTACAGGAGAGGAGAAGAGGAAAGAGATAGGGACACCCCAATAACCCCAGTTCATTAACCCCATATTTTCTATCTGCAGACATCTTACTCTACACGTCAGGCATACAGTGCACAGAGGTACAGCCCAAAGAGCCAACCGGGTGCTACACATCACCTTTGAAGATACGGTAGTCGCCCAGTCAAGACCGGCGCCTCTGCGAGAATCAGGTGAGCGTTACACTGAAGTACACGTACCCCGCTCACCCAGGCACAATCGCGTGTGAAACTTCCCACGCACCCCTGAAATACATGCTATTTTTGACACAGCGGGTGTCCGTGTTTGTCGCGTAACCCTTTGCATGTCATTTGTCCTAGAGGGCCACAGTATGGGACATTCATCAGAGCTGTATATATGGGCTTTTTGTTAGCGCAGGGACGCTACCGCCTGCCTTCGTGTGGCGGACATGTGTTGATGTACATAGTTGACTTTTGGTTTGTGTTATGAGATCTCCATTTCACTGCTGGGGGGTGGGTGTGCAAGGGGACATGAGTGGGGGCCTGCTGGCAGGTGCCCTGCACTGCTGGGGGTGCAAGGGGACATGAGTGGGGGCCTGCTGGCAGGTGCCCCTCAGTACTGGGGGCTGGGGGTGCAAGGGGACACGAGTGGGGGCCTGCTGGCAGGTGCCCCTCAGTGCTTGGGGGTGGTGGTGCAAGGGGACATGAGTGGGGGCCTGCTGGCAGGTGCCCTGCATTGCTGGGGCCTGGGGGTGGAGGGGGTAATCCGTTGGTGATCAGTAGTGCAAGCTGACATGTGGCTTGGCTGGGGGGCATGCCCATGGTGGATGGGCTGCCTGTGGGACATGACCAGGGGTGCAGGGTAGTCCCCTGTGGTGTGGGCTGCCTGCAGGGGCCGTGGAGGGTGTAGAGGGAACACCTGGGAGGTCCCACACTGCCAATTCATGTATAGGACTCCCCTGCACCACAGATATACACGTACCCCACTCGCACAGGGCCTGTGACGTGTGAAACTTCCCGTGCACCCCCACAATACACGTACCCCGCTCGCCCAAGGCCAATCGCGTGTGTAACTTCCCGCGCACCCCAGATTTACACTTACCGAGGCCAATCGCATGTGAAACTTCACGCGAACCCCAGGAATACACGCACCCCACTCGCACAGGGCCTATCGCGTGTGAAACTTCCTGCAAACCCCAGATTTACACGCACCCCGCTCGCCCAAGGCCAATCGCGTGTCAAACTTCCCGCGCACCCCCGAAATACACGCACATGCTATTTTTGACACAGCGGGTGTTCGTGTTTGTCACCTACCCCTCTGCACGTCATTTGTCCCAGAGGGCCACAGTATGGGACAAACATCAGAGCTGTATATACGTGCTTTTTGTTAGCGCACATTTTGGCGCACATTTTTTTCATGCGCAGGGACGCTACCGCCTGCCTTCGTGTGGCGTACGTGTTTAGGCCTGTGCGCGTCTTCGCCTGTGCGCTGGTTTGCCCTATTTGATTCCATGAATACGTGTTGTAGGCGAGCGTGTGGGCGTTCCGCGCACTTGCCTCCTGTACTTCCCCCGTGACGCCCACAATTTCACGCGTTGTTCCCCATTCCGCGTGTCACGCCCCGTGTTACGCCTAGTTTTGTTATGTGCGCCGCACTATGTGCACTTTCGCTGTGGCTTTAGCGCATGCCGTTAGATGACCTGTGCGCCGGCATGCGCCACGCAGTTTTTCAGCGCACATCCCAGATTTTACTCGCGCACGGATTTCCGTGAATCGATGTGCGCGGGTTTTGCTGCGATTTTTGCACTTGCACTGCGATTCGCACGCTTTCGCATGCTTGCGCAGGAATTTTCAGCGCATATTAATTCCATGAATCGGCCTGTTAATGTATTGTACAGAGCAGAATCAGCCTTATGTCCTACTATGCTATGGCATTCAGCACACCATATAATCATTAAAGAATAAGTTGTCCCAACCCTTCGCACTTGTAAAGTATCCTACATTAGAACATGGTACCTTAACTATGCCTCATCTTAAGGTACTAGCCTAGCCAGTGCCATATTAATGCACTATATAATGAATTCTCACTATCCCATTGCATGAGCCCTTTTGTACATCTGCTAAGGAACAGTTGCCATAGTCTTCAATGTAATACCTCTCAGACTAACTTCTGTATCCTAACTGCTAAACCATCATACTGAATCAGTCTAGTTCATGTACTTCCGAGCCTCACCATACTTAACAAGCTTTTGTGTAAGTAAGAGCGAACCTTATCAGCTATAATAGACAGAATGCATGCATGCTATATGTTATTGCTAGACCTCCTCAAGGTATTGATTGTACCAACACCATCTAATCTCATTATCGAGACTTCCTTCTTACACAATATGGCCTCCACTTTAAGCAATATTATCTTAGTGATGTCAACTAACTTGCCATTGACAAATAACAGTCAGCCATCAACAATTTTAAAAACATGTTTTAACAGGTTTACATATGCCCGCCCTAGGCTCCCTCCTCTACTACCTATACAGGTTGCCCTAGACTCTGATGCTAAAGTTAGGCCAGATATTGTAAATCCCAAACTATGTCTCTTATCTAATTGCCCGACTATGGGGCACCTAACATCAAGCTGCCCATCACAAAGAACCATACCACATTCTCGCCTCACATCTCACCCATGCCCTTTATTTCAGAGAAATTTCAGACTTGGGTCTAGACTCCCACAACACCACAAACCTAAACTTAAAAATAACAAGTCCACTTCATCTAGTACAATTGGCGCCACTATAGAACATACGAAAATAGACAACAACTGTATAACACAGTCTTCGCCACCCAGCATTACCACCAATTCATTAAAAATAGGGTTTATCAATGTCAGATCTATCCAAGCGCATGCTCAAGACATCTTAAACATCCTGTCCATTCATGATTTTGACATCCTGGCCATCACTGAAACTTGGCTGAACCTCACATCTGGCCCAGCACTAGCATTGGCCTTACCAGATAACTACTCCATTATAGGTTCTGACAGAGTGGCTAACTCTGCTAAAGGAGGTGGAATTGCATTTATCTACAAAACAACACTAGAATTAAGAATGATTAACAACCAGCATCTACCCTCCACAGAAGTACTCTCAGCTAAACTATCCACATCTGCCACATCTACCATTACCATGCATTTGATTTACTGACCCCCTGGTAATACTATTACATTCTAAGATGATATATCTCATCTACTATCGGCTAACACAAAATGCAAATCCCAAATCATAATTCTAGGAGACTTTAACCTGTGGTTGAATGACCCTAAAGACTCTAAAGCATCTTCCCTCAAGGATACCATTTCTAACTTTGGGTTCACTCACTGTATCACTAGTCCAACTCACAACAAAGGTAGTACACTTGACTAGCTCGCAGACCTCAATTGCAGCATTAATGTTTTGGCAAACACACCATGTGCGTGGTCTGACCACCACTTTATCACCTTCTCCATTGACAAAACTAGACAACAACCTCCACCCGCCCAAGCCCCTGCATCCATGACTTGAAGCAAACGTAATCTCACACTTGAAAATCTGCTACCACTACTACGACCTATAACACATCCTACAACCATTCTCTCAGATCCATCTGAGCTAGTACATTTATACAATGAAACTATCCTCAAAGCCATCAACAAAACATCTCCACTAAAACTACAGAAATCAAAACACTGTGCCCAAATTAATGAATGGTACACACCTCATTTAAAGTTACTTAGGAAAGAGAAACGCTCAGGAGAAACTACCTGCAAAAATTCCCCCTCTAAACAAAATAAAGATCTATTCACAGCAGCCTCCTTTAATTACAAAATAGCTATCATTCAGGCTAAAAAAGATAACCATAACGACCAAATTGCGAAAGCCAATTCCAATACTAAGGAACTGTTCAACATTCTCAAAGAATTGGAATCACCTGCTCCTAGACCTGATTCTTGCACCAAGGACACCTTATGGTGCACCAATATTCAGAATGCATTACAAGATAAAATCGCTCCCCTTCTCAATAAAATTTCTACTAAAAAGAATCTCATAGATCATGCCTTACCACAGAACCCGCCTCCTACCACTAACCAGAGCCTGCCACAATTCAACTTCAAACCCCTATCCATTAAAGAAGTAGAATTAATCATACTCAAACTCAAACCATCCAACTGTAAGGGTGATGTCTGCCCAGCTGCAATTATTAAGGAAGCTACTACTGCACTTGCTCCCTTTATCCCTACATTTATTAATGCATCCTTCAAATCAATCATTTTACCTACCAATTTGAAAGATGCTTGGGTACTCTCTCTTTTGAAAAAACCTACACTAGATCCCAATAACCCGTCTAATTATAGACCTATCACAACGGTACCATTCTTGTTAAAAATATTGGACCGTGCAGCATACCTCCAAATTCAGCAATATTTGGAAACTAACAACTTACTAGGCCTAAGGCAATCAGGTTTTAGACCAAGACACGGGACAGAAACTGCACCCTTGGACTTAAAGACACAAATTCAAGCCTTAAAAGATAAAAGAAAGTCTGCCCTCCTTCTATTACTCGACCTATCCGTGGCATTCGATCTGGTGAACCATGAAATCCTCCGTAAACACTTGTCATCTGCAGCACACTTCTCCATTCATGCTAATGCCTGGATCTAATCTTTTCTTAGCAATAGATCCATGAGGGTCTTTGCACCCACTGCATCAGTTTATCCCCCACCAGTCTCCTGTGGTGTCCCTCAAGGGTCCTGTGTGTCCCAGACACTCTACAACGGTTTCACCAAGCCCTTATTTGACATACTTGATTACCTGGGCATTCCGTATACAAACGATGCGGACGATACCCAGGTACTCATACCCATCACCGGTGACTACGCTGCAGATAGCAAAAGTTGAATGACATATATACTACGATACAAATATGGATGGCCAAGCATGGTTTATGTTTAAACGACAATAAAACTGAACTACTCTTGCTTGGCTCTCCACACAAACTGAACAAACTAGGACAGTCATTCAAAACCTTCAATATTGACGGCAACATCATGAAAGTTGCTAATGATGTGAAAACACTTGGTATCTACCTTGATTCCACACTGTCCCTCACAAGACAAACACATGCCTTAGATTCAGCTACATCAAACACATGTAAACCTATTACAGAATGTCACCCATATTTATCTTTAAACAACTGCACTACAGTAGCGAGAGCCTTAGTACTATTGAAGTTAGACTATTGTTACGCACTATACTTAGGAACTTCACAACATAACATCAACAAAATGCAAGTCATGCAAAATAATGCATTCAAGTCAGCCTTCAATATCCCCAGGAAACAGCACATCACATCAGCTGGACAGAACATTAAATGGCTCAATATCAAGCAAAGGATAGACCTCAAATCCTTATCAATAACACACAAATGCCTCCATAACAAGGCACCCTCATACCTTTGTGACACTATAGTTCAACACACATCAGCGTGACCTAGTAGATCAGCACAGTCCTACAGTGTCACCATACCAAGATTTAACCAACAACGAGCTGGCAGGGTTAGTTTCCCTGTCCTGGCTGCCAGAAAAATGGAACACACTACTTGTCTCTATGAGGTCAGAACCCTCCTTCACGGTTTTCCGTAACAAGGCCAAACCCTGGCTTTTAAACCAGGATCATATCCCCCACACACTAACGTACCTCACTCACCACTATTACTACTTCTGTACATACGTTTTGCCTATCTGTATACTTTATGCCATTTTCTGTATCAATGTACGATTACTATATCAGCTTTATTATCTAATTGTATAGCTGTTTTGCAAACCATTGAACCTGTAATATCGCTATTTCTATTTATAAATAGTGATAGCTGTATAAATGTTTGTTCTTTGCAAGAACAGCGCTCAGTTGCTTCTGGGTCTTGACATGCTATACAAATAAATAAATACTAAATACTAAATACCATAAAACAATATATATATATATATATATATATATGTATATATATATATATATATATAATGGCTTCGCTGTTGAGCAAGGCATAGTTATGCCATTAAGTTTAAGACAAAGGGCCTCATTACGACCCAGGCGGTAAGGGGTTAACAGCGCCGTAAAAGGTATTGACCAGCCGTTAAGGATTGGACCCGCAAAGGGACCTTGGAGGTAATCACGGTCCCGCAATTTGCACTACCGTAATTACCGCCTTCCCCATTCCCATTGAGCCCTATGAGGGCAAAAATGGGAATAGGGAAGGGCCAATGGGGAATTACCGCACCCGCCAACCTTGGAATGGGGCGGTAATTCCGCCATCCACCATGGTGCAATCGTTAAAATACCGGCGTCAACCAAGGCGCTAATAGCGCCATGGTTAATGCCTGGGTCGTAATGACCCCCAAAGTCTCTATGGCATTTCAAAAAATAACTTTTCTCAATAACTTTCTAACCCTTGCATGAACAAATCTGAAATATTCCACATCAACATTGTGAGGCAGGCACCTGTGCATGCAACATTTCTAAATTGTACAGCAACAGCTTCATAGTGTGCAAAATATTTACTTTAATTGAGTCTTGAACAGGTTTTAACATTGGTTTTCCCATAGAGGAAAACATGTGCGCCTAAATATCACAAAATTGGCAACTTTGATTTTCCCAATTTTTGGCATGCACCAAGGTTTCTTCACAAATTGCTGCACTGAAGAAAACTTTGAAAATCGACTTGGCAAATTGAAATATTATCGTTTTAAATGTATCTAAATATTACCAGGGTTCAGTAAATCAAATGCATGGTATTGGTAGATGTGGCAGATGTGGCTAGTTTAGCTGAGAGTAGTTCAGTGGAGGGTAGATGCTGGTTGTTAATCATTCTAAATTCTAGTGTTGTTTTGTAGATAAATGCGATTCCACCTCCTTTAGCAGAGTTAGCCACTCTGTCAGAACCTATAATGGAGTAGTTATCTGGTAAGGCTAATGCTAGTGCTGGGCCACATGTGAGGTTCAGCCAAGTTTCAGTGATGGCCAGGATGTCAAAATCATTAATGGACAGGATGTCTAAGATGTCTGGAGCATGCGCTTAGAGAGATCTGACATTGATAAGCCCTATTTTTAATGAATTGGTGGTAATGCTGGGTAGCGGAGACTGCATTATACAGTTGTCTATTTTGGTATGTTCTATAGTGGCGCCGATTGTACTAGATGAAGTGGACTGGTTATTTTTAACTTTAGGTTTGTGGTGTTGTGGGAGTCTGGACCCAAGTCTGAAATTTCTCTGTAATAAAGGGCATGGGTGAGATGTGAGGCGAGAATGTGGTATGGTTCTTTGGGATGGGCAGCTTGATGTTAGGTGCCCCATAGTCAGGCAATTAGATTAGAGACATAGTTTGGGATTTACAATATCTGGCCTAACTTTAGCATCAGAGTCTAGGGCAACCTGTATAGGTAGTAGAGGAGGGAGCCTAGGGCGGGCATATGTAAACCTGTTAAGACATGGTTTTAAAAATGTTGATGGCTGAATGTTATTTGTCAATGGCAAGTTAGTTGCCATCACTAAGATAATGTTGCTTAAAGTGGAGGCCAGATTGTGTAAGAAGGAAGTCTCGATAATGAGATTAGAGGTGTTGGTACAATCAATACCTTCAGGAGGCCTAGCAATAACATATAGTATGCATGCATTCTGTCTATTATAGCTGATAAGGTTCGCTCTTACTTACACAAAAGCTTGCTAAATATGGTGAGCCTCGGAAGTACATGAACTAGACTGATTCAGTATGATGGTTTAGCAGTTAGGATACAGAAGTTAGTCTGAGAGGTATTACATTGAAGACTATGGCAACCGTTCCTTAGCAGATGTACAAAAGGGCTCATGCAATGGGATAGTGAGAATTCATTATATAGTGCATTAATATGGCACTGGCTAGGCTAGTACCGTAAGATAAGGCACAGTTAAGGTACCATGTTCTAATGTAGGATACTTTACAAATGCGAAGGCTTCAGACAACTTATTCTTTAATGATGATATGGTGTGCTGAATGCCATAGCATAGTAGAACATGAGGCTGATTCTGTTCTGTACAATACATTAAGTTTAGTTTAGTTTATTAGATATACATATAGCAACAAAGCTTTGTATAACACATGACATACAATATATATCCAAAAGTATTTATACAATTTATATAAAATATCAGAGGGACAACTCGAGATTTATTGAAGACACTTGAAATACACACACACATGCTCCTACAACATGCACTACTACCATATGTGCTTCTACAACACATGGTCCTATGATGCACACTCTGACAACACATACTCCTACCACACAGGCGCTGTGACCATGTGCTGCAATCACGTGCGGAGAGTGTATAGGTTTTACAGTTTGTACATTACAAAATTAACATCTCCTGAAAACTTACATCAAATGAAAGTCAGGGCTAAATTAAGGAGATGGATAAATGTACATTTTTAATACAAACTGTATCGTTAAGCGTATGAGTTCCAGTACATTTATTACGCAGTTTACATATGAAAACTCACATCATAGTCAAGGCTAATTTTTAAGTTAGTTTTCAGGGGATGTAATTTGTTTGTTTGTTTGTTTATTTTATTTATATAGCGCTCCAGACCCGGAGGTAGAAGGGCGCTTTAAGGAATCGGTTACAAAAGTGGGATATATACATTTCCATAATCCAACCAAGTGGGATATGTACATTTCCAAATACAACAATTTATACAATTTGCAAGCATGATTAAAACAGTCGGCCGTATTCTTAGATATTTACGATAGGAAGTAAGTGCTACATTTTGATCAGTAGCCAATCAATAACATGTTTCCTAAAGATCTGAAAGGACTCGATAGTTTTAATGTTTAGTGGTAAGGTGTTCCAAAGTTGGGAGGCAAGCACTGAGAAGCTTGTGCCACCTGCTCTTTTTAAGGTAAATCTAAGCACTGTTAGGCATAATGTATTGGAGGATCTGGTGGTTCAAGTGGCGGATTTCATGATAAATGTATTGGTGACATACGGTGGGGCTAGGTGTTTTAAGGCCTTGTAAGTAAGGCAGATGGTTTTCAAGTACATTTTTTGTTTTATGGAGAGCCATTTGCATGACTTTCTGACTTCAGAGATGTGCTCTCGCCTGGGTATGTTGAGTGCTGCACGTAGTGCATTTTTTTGGAGCACCTGAAGTTTGTTGATTATAGATTGGTTGGCGCCTAGGTACAGGCTATTGCAATAGTCCAGTTTGGACTGTATGAGGGCTCTGGCAAGTGTGAGGCCTCTATTGGGGGATAGGATGGGTCTACTGGCCCTGATCAGCTTGCCAGTGTAGGCAGTGGCTGAGGCTGTCATATTGATTTGTTTGGAGAGATTGGTGTTAGCATCAAGGTAAAAGCCAAGGGTTTTTACGCTTTTAACAATGGGGATGGTATTGCCAACGATGATGATGTTGTTGTAGCTGGGGTTCAGTTTTGACAAGTTATTGGGAGAGCCGACAAGGAGAAGCTCCATCTTCCCATTGTTCAGGCATAGGACGTGTGTAGCCATCCATGCCTGAATGACGGAGAAGAGTTTGTTAATCCGGGTGACAACCGCGTTGTAGTTGCCTGAGATGGTAAGAAGTGTCTGTGTGTCATCTGCATAGTTGGTGTAGGTGACACCCAGAGGGTCCAGTTTGTCGAATAGTGGCTTTGTAAATGTGTTATACAAAGTGGGGGAGACACAGGAGCCTTGTGGGACTCCGCATGTGATGGGGATGAGGTCTGCTGCTGCTATTGTGGAGAAAACCCTCATAGTTCTGTTTGCCAGAAAGGATTGTATCCATGTAGTGGCGGAAGAGGAGAAGTGAGCTGCGGTAGATAAGTGGCTGCAAAGGATTTTGTGATCAACTAAATTGAATGCCGCTGAGAGGTCTAAGAGGAGTAGGATGGCGGCATTACCTTTGTCTTTGATTTCATCAATCTGACTTTTGAGGTCAACAAGGGCAGTTTCTGTTCCATGTTGAGGTCTAAAGCCAGATTGACGTATGCCAAGCAGTTGGTTGGATTCCAGGTACTCTTGAATTTTGAGGTAAGCGACTCTGTCCAGGATTTTTAACAGGAATGGGACAGTGGTGATGGGTCTATAATTGGTGGGTATGGCTGGGTCTAGTGATTGTTTTTTTAAGAGTGGGAGAACCCAGGATTGTTTAAGGTTATTGGGGACTGAGTTGTTGGCGAAGGATAAGTTAATTAGTTTGGTGATGAAAGGGGATAGATCTCTGGATGCGTCTTTTATGATCTTGGCAGGACAGCTGTCCCCTTTGCAGTTGGAAGGTTTTAAGGAGATGATGATTTTATGAACTTCTAATATAGTTACCTTTTTAAATGTGAAGCCTGCATTGGCTTCTATAGGCGTTGGTACGCTTGGACTGGTGGATTTGCTGCTAGAGAGTTGTTGGTGCTTGTCCTCAATTTTAGTTTGGAGTCCTGTGATTTTATTATTGAGGGTGTTTTGGATGCTGGTGCACCAGGGTTTGTTTTTCGTGCAGGTATCTAGGGGTGGATTGGGATTTTCAAGGTCCTTTAGTATTTTAAAAAGTTCTTTGGTACATGAGCCTGCCTGATCTATCCTGACGTTATAGGCATCTTTTTTAGTGCAAATTATCTCCCTTTTATACAGTGAAGATGTGTTTGTCAGATTGGATTTATTTTCAACTGATGGATTTGTTTTCCATAGGAGTTCTAGCTTGGCTTTCTTTTTTCTGAGTAGTTTAAGTTCAGGGTTGTACCAAGAGTTCAGATGAGCTCTTGGTTTACCTTTGCGTAGTTTCAGTGGGGCGATGGTATCAATGGCATTGGCCATGGATTCATTGAAGGTGTCGACCAGAAGGTTTAGATTAGCATTGGCTGGTAGTTTATTTAGGGTGGGTCGGGCCAAGGGTAATAAGGCTTTGGCAGTAATGTTGTGTTAATTTCTAGTCGGACAGGCTGGTGCCATTGGGCACTTTTTTGGTGCTACATGATTGATGTTAATTTCAATAGGGATGAGGTAGTGATCCGTCCATGCGAGAGGTTGGGGGGCCTTACAGGTGGTATTGCAGTTGAGGACCGCTACCCAGTCGATAGTTCTGCCTTTCTGGTGGGTGGGTAAGACACTAAGTTGAGCGAAGCGGTGCTCAGTTAGGGAGTTGACTAGTGATGTAGCTGGGGCGTCATTGGGGTCATTGTAACCGAGGTTGATGTCTCCGATGATAATAGTTTGTGCTAGAGGTTTGGAATTTTCAGCAATGAGCGAGGTGATGTCTTCTTCGAAGACTCCTGGGGGAAATGGGGGGTCTATATATAAGGTGAAAGGAGATTGTGCTTTTGGGAGAGGTTTGTAGCTTGACTGTGAGTAACTCACAGGATTTGAGTGATAAGGAGGAGAATGATCTACAATCTTGTGATGATTTAGATATGAACGCTACGCCTCCTCCCCTAGCATTAGGTCTATCAGCTCTGAGGATAGAATAGTTGTCAGGGATAGCTAGCGATAGGTAGGGTCCTGACTCTTCATGTAGCCAGGGTATAGTTAAGGCGAGGAAGTCAAGATCATTGGTAAGAATGATGTCTGCGATTTCTGTGGGGTGAGTGGCAAGGGATCTGACATTAATTAAGGCACCTTTTAGTGGGGTAGTTCGGGTTTGTTGGGGTCCTCAGGTTTCTTGTTGGTTTTGTTGTAGAGTCTGGCAGAGTCCTGCTAGTAGTGAGGGGGATCCTAGTGCCTAGTCTAATGTTGCGGTCTGCAAGGTTGGGGTTGACTGAGCGTGTAGGTTCTGGAGGTTTAGGTGAGGTGAGGTTGGTGTTGCATTTGGTGTAGTTGGGCTTAGTGGCCGGAGGGGGTCTGCCTGGATTGCTAGGTCTGAGGTGATCAGGAGATGTGTTAAGGATGGAGTTGGCTGGGTGGCCGCTGTCTTTGGAGGTGGTATGGTGGGGGTGGTAGCTAGGTGGGAAGGGTGTAATGAAAGTAAATGTTTTATACCAACATACCAACTGTAACAATGGTCATATGAGTTTCACAGTTCATAGACTACAAGATGTACAACTTTTAAAATCTGACATGAATGTCAGCACTTACTTTGATGTACGTTTCCAAGAGCTGTAAATTGCATACACGTACGAAATGGAAAAGTTATACTTACACACACTCTAATGATGCATGCTCCTATTGCATGCACTCCTACGAGACACACTCCTATAATTTCACTGTTAATTCCGGACCGCCCGATCCCGAGTCCTGCAGGCGGGAGGTGATCTTCCCGCCAGGTCTGACCTGGCGGGTTGAACACCTCCCGCCTGTAGGCGGACGTGGAAACACCAGCACCATCACAAGATGGTGCCGGTGTTTCCACTTCCCCATTCCCATTGAGTCCTTTGGGACTCAATGGGAATGGGGATTTACACCATTCCGCCTCCGGGATTCCCAGGACACCAGGGTCGTAATGCCCTGGTATTTCCGGGAGTCATGGAGGCAGAATGGTAATACGAGTCCGGCAGTAATCAGGCGGTTTTACCGCCGCGGTTACCGCCGGACTCGTAATGAGGCCCAATGTCTTTGGTGTTCTACATGTATGCAGGGTCCTCCATTTTTAACTGATTCTCCATTTGCACTGCAGTCTCTGTTTAATACATTGATGGTTGTGTTTCACAGGTTCGCTCAGCGGTCTCACTTCAAAACATTGCTGCTTTTGGGTCACAGGTTCCTGGTCACTCAGGGTAGCTTCTGTTCGGCTGATGGTTATTCTTTCTCTCACTGTGGGTGCTGGGATTTGTGGTACTCTCGAAAAACAAAGAAAGACTACCCAGAATCATGCAAGAAAGGTATTGGGTAATTGACAGTGGCACTGTTTGCAAGCATACTAGCACTACAAGAAGATACAGGTATTGTGGCCCTCTCAATTGCCACTTTCCCCCTGTGGGGTAGGACGAGATCTGGTTTCCACTCTGGTAGGCCTCCCACGCCAGGCTGAGAGGGGTCTCCACCTCTTCTTGACAGGGCCAGACCATGGACACTGTCACAACAATATCCCTAATTGCCCTGGCTACTGCAAAAGCAATCCCATACCTGAAGACACTGTTAAGATGGATTTCTGAAATCTGGCCTGGTGGACAGATTTTAAGAGGTCACCCTAGTTATAGTGAACAGGGACTCTCTGAGAGGTTAGCCAAAACTTAGTTAAGGTTGCAATGGAGAGCAGTGAAGAATATTTTCAGGAGGGTGTGATGGAGTCAGGGGTCCACAATGAGTCCACACAGTGAAGCATACAATAAATCAATTTAGAGAGGAATGTACAAAATACTATATTTATTCTAAGACCACAACACACACAAGAAAATGAACCAGGCAGAGGATAATATCGCTCAACGCTCAATAATAAACATTTATACAGTCACCATAGGTTATAAAATGCATTCAATGACTTAAATTAATGAAATAAGGTAAGTGATGCAGTAAGACGGAACCAAGTCACAAGAAATATACCCTAGCTTCAAAAGTCTGATCACTCTAATGAGCGGGGCATTAGGCCCAAAAGTCACAATACATCTCCCCAGATTGTATCTGATGCAGGTAAAGTACTTGTGTTGTTGAATGGTTCAAGTAAAAAGATGCAATACAGTTACTTGTAAGTAAAAATGTGCTCTTATCTTTCAGGTTTCACTGCCCAGGTGCAACAACCAAAAAGCAGTGGAATGGAAAAATACAAAGATACTTGTTCTCAATGTTATCCTATGGAGGACAGGGGCAGAAAAACACTTTTTGTTTACTTACCCCCCTGACTATGATTTTTCCCAGAGGACTGGATGGGTCGACTGGGGGTCGCTGGAAGTTGGATTTTCCACTGCTGGTTCTGGTGAGAGTTGCCCAGGAGCTGCGGGTGCAAGGAATCTTCCCGTCGGTTCAAGGGGCAGAGTGCAACCCTTGGCGATGGAGAAATACAGAAAGCACCAAAGCATGACCTCTTCAGGACACTTGACAGGATGGGGGATGGCAGGTTCCAGAGACAGCCATCGCACACGGGCAACGCCAGGAGTCCTTCCAGTTGCGGTTGAAGAAGACCTTCCAGAGCAGGATCCCTTGAAGTTGGGAGGCTGAAATTTGACAGGAAGGTGACTTGCACCACACGCTGGTGACTACTGAAGTTCTGGCTGCAAATGCGGAACATCAATGGTTCTAGTGAGGTAGCCAACTGGAGAGCTGGTCATTCCAACGGGTGACTTAGGGACACTTCCGAAGGCTCGGGATTGCTCGATCCTCATGAACACATCGAGACTGGTTGGTCCCACTAGTCCAGGGGGTGAAGCACTGCACAGGGCCTTCACAAATCAGGTAGTCCAACAGGGCTTTACTGGGCAAGGCGCTGAAAGGAATGCTGGGCCTCTTCAGCAGTCTTCTTTGGATCTTCAGTCAGCTGTTCTTCTATACAGGATTCTTGATTCCAATGTTGATATGAAGAAATGGCTGCAGGAGTCCTCTTCTTATACAAAATCTTGTCTGGAAGCAAGTCCCAAGCCACCAAGGATAAGGATCTGCACCATTCAAACAGCCAGCAGTGGTGCAATCAGGGACCACTGTTGGTTCCACTCATGTCCCACACCCAGACTTTCAGGCAGCATGGATGTGGAGTGGGACGAGGCAGTCCCACCACCTTCCTGAGGCGCACACACACATAAAGGCATTACTAGGCCACGAAAGCAGCAGCTTTCTCCGGGCAAGTGCATGACCTTATATGGGATTTCCTGGCAAGGCATGAAGAAAGGCAAGCAACAATATGGCCAATGAACAAGCAGAAATCTCATGGCGTGGCCATTTTGGGGTACAAGCCACGTTTAATAGCCGTATGCGGTAAACGTGAATGTGCACATTAGACATAACACACAAATCGTAAAAAAATAATTGCTGCCACCAGCTTGTCTTTAGGTACTGTGAGGAAGGCATGGTATCAAGTAGTAGACACAGACACAATGGATACAAGTTTGCAAACCTTTAAGAATGAATTTGGTTGGGATGGTGAAACTACTACCTTGCCCAAACTCTACAATGGGAGTAATCTCGACCATTAAACAATAATAAATAAGTCCAAGTCAGTCTGGTCAAAATAAAAAGGCTTATTCTAAGAAAACCTAACCTTGCCTTCCTTCTCAAGCTAACAAATTTGTTAAGGGAATACAAAAAGGAAAATAGTGCATCAAAAATGAATGTCAGAATGGCTTCAGCACCAACTCCCTTCCCCAGGTTCAATCCCACGGGGTCTAGAGAGTCTCTCAATAAACCAAGGACAGGTGGATGGCACAGTTCTATCAGTCTTGCACATTTGGCTTACTGGTAGAGTTCAACAGTTCAATCTCAGGCGTTTAACTCTTGGTAGTTCAATCACTTCCTTAGGCTTCAGCCGACATGTCAGCAATACCTATTTCGTATACTTTCAATTTCTCACAGTCCTGCACAGGCTTTCCTCTGCCGGGCTCAAGCCTGTACTTCCTTAGGCCTTTGCCCCCTTAGCATATTTCACAATTCACATCTTTCGTATACCACCAATGCCTCTTGGTACTTGTAATTCTTATTCCCTTTCATTTGCCTTCTTGGCCCTTTCCAAAGTTCTTATACTCGACTTTTGCCCTCTTGGCATCTTTCCCAATTCATATCTTTAATTATCCTCTTCTTCAACCTGCTTTCATTTGCTCTCTGCTTGCAATATGTTTCAAAACAAAGTTCAAAACATTTCACAGAGACTTTTGAATGGGTGCCTTCTTTGCGCAGGACCACTCTGCTACTTTGTTTCCTTTCCTTATAACAATTGTCCTCTTCATTCGCGTTTTATCAGCACACATGCAACCTTCACCTTTCAAATCACAGTCACTTTCTCTTTAACATCAACCAGACTTTTGTTCCTGTCGATAACTCACTGGTTGTGCTACATGACTTGTCTTCATCTTTTCCTTGCACTTCAAGGCTGTTCCCATTGACT
Organism: Ambystoma mexicanum; assembly: GCF_040938575.1. Taxonomy (NCBI): domain Eukaryota; kingdom Metazoa; phylum Chordata; class Amphibia; order Caudata; family Ambystomatidae; genus Ambystoma; species Ambystoma mexicanum. The sequence continues at coordinate 843,404,289 of NC_090921.1, read as the reverse complement.
CCTCTGCTCCACACCAACACTGCCGTTCACCTAGGAGGGTCGCTGGTTGTTTCCTGGCACCCGAAAGGTTTCTTGCCTCCCCCTGCTCGGCTCTGCTTTTTGACCACTCATGGCTTCCCGAAAGTTTGGAAATATCGCCTAGTTTATTCTCGATCCTCTCTATTGTTGATCAGCCTGTTGGCCTTCCAACTCCTACAGCCTGCTTTGCATCAGCCTCAGAAGAGCTGTTCCTTCACGTACCCAGCCCCCCTCAAGTGTGCTTGTGCACGCCTCCTTTTATTTTCACCGGGAGTCTTAATAAGTGGCTGGTGTACATTATTAAAGCTACGTGCCTGACTCTGCCTGGCCTCATTACAGGGACAAGGCCAATGCAAGTCAGGGGAGGTAATCCTTCTGACCTCATTCCTCATCTTCCTTGGTTAAGTACTTTTGTCAAAACAAAGTGGGGAGGAATTATGTTGTAGCTTCCCACAAAATAAAAACATGTATAGGGGTTAGATGGATTGTGGAAAAGGGGGGATACCATGTCTCACCATTGGGTGTTTCTCCCCCACTCTCGAGGACCCCCTACCCAGGTGATCCTCCCTCGCTTGTTCTCCCCCAGGGTCGGCATCCAAAAGCGATGGCCTTTCCTTGGCCACCTCAGTACGGGATTGCTAGTCTTTTACAGCACATATAAAAGTAGCCAGAAATCCCAAGAGTAAAAGATTAGGGTGATACTAAAGTATCCCCATTGTACTGCATTGTAGGATGCTGTGTGCAAGGTTAAAAAGTTACCAAAAGTAAAAGTGAAAAGGAAACATTTTCCCAGAATTGATAGGCTGAAGGACTGATTAGTTTTCCCCTAACAAAATGAGCAAAAGGCCAGGGAAGTGAAACTAAAAGCTTCACTTCCCTGTAAAAAGCTAGGACAGGTTAAAAAACATAAGCAAATGATTTTGGGGTCCATAGAACTATGGAGGGAAAATTGCTAAAAGAGAAATATTTCCTAACAGAAATACAATACTATTGGATTAATAAACAAGCTAGAGCATGGGACCGTGGCATACCAGACTGCCAAGAATCCTTGTGAACATAGATGTAGCAGCACCGGACAATGCAATATCACAACACAAACCACCAATAAATTCAAATAAGTGCTGCTCTGGTTTCTGCCAGTGACTGCAGACTATGCTCACCTAAAAACTTACCTCAGCAAATTAAACCACCATCGAATGAAAAGAATAGAGGCTTCCCTGTACATGATTAGACCAAAATAGCCCTGCCACCTGTGAGGGGTCAGAGGCGGACAACTTTGTAAAGTGTTTTTAACTTCTGCAATGTTATTAAATAAAACAGGTTGAATGAACGCCTCACTATCCCTACCCTAACTAGTATTTCCCTGCCTGAAGTAAACTTAAGGGAACACTCCACCCAAGAGATATCTAACCCTCACACTTATACAACAATCAAAGCACAAAGGTATCATATGGCAACTCAAATCAACAAATATATACAACATATAACCTGGTTGACAGTGTGATCAATGTTTTGTCGCTGGCGACTGGGCAAACTTCCCTTCCTCAGATCCAAACAAAGGTTTTTATCCACAGTCCAAAGGAAGCACAAGGAAATCCGATGTAAAACAAAGTTCTGTTGTTTTAATAAAGTATCTTATCATAAACTCTCACTCCTCCTGGAATTAGAACTTTCCAAAAGTATCTTAACAACAAAGTCAAAAGTTCTCCAAAGTTTCTTGCCAACAAAGTCATCAGTTCTCACTCCTCCTGGAGTAAGAGCGTTTCCACATCTTTGGCACCAACAAATAGTTTGGTCAGAATGGTCTGCTTCAAGAATAACTGCAGGAAGAATTGTAACTTTCCTTCAATCAGCATTCACAATTCTTCCCCCAAATGTCACAATTTAGGGGCTGATTCATGGAATTATGTGCGCCGTAAAACAGGCGTTGTGCGCCATTCTGCCTGCAAATCCCTGTTTCACAAATGGGGATTTGCGAGCAGAAAGGCGTACAAAGCGCGTTTTTAGGCGCACATGATTCCATGAATCAGCCCCATAATATGTTACTTTCCAATAGTCCCACTCTTCAACACTTGTTCATTCTACTACCTGCCGTAAGATTTTGCTAGGTTTCTTCGGGGCAATCACCTCTTGCCCTAGAGGTCTATTCACCTGATTATCTACAAAAACAGATAAGTGCTTCAATGGTAACTTCCACAGCAGAATAACAACAACTTAAATTTACTTTTTTTAAATCACACACAGATTAACAGCTTTCAGGGAATAGAACATTCACATTGATCCTTATCAGGAACTCTCAACAAATGATGCTCATCTCCCTGTGGATAACCACCTCCAGGAGGGCAACCTGTTTGCTATCTTTCTTTCCGTTCTGCTCAATATCGAAAATAATAGTCAGGATCAAGTCTTTTCCTGCTTCTATTTTGTATTATTCTGTAGCACTGTGAATCTACATCAACCACAATATCAGGTATTCCCGAACCTGAATGGCAACCTTTACAACCTTGGGGCTTCTCACTATTCCCTTCTTCTGTTTGGAGACCTTTATTGGTGTAATATTGCCATTTTCTCAATGGCTTGGGTATTGGTGGTTTGCTTTGGTTTCTAGTACGACCTCCCCACCAGCTTATTGGTGTTTGCCCAAACTCACACTTTCCTTCCTGGACCTCGTTTGGCTTACTATCAGCCACTTTTGCAAGTCTGCAGCAGTTCAGTATTCTTGCCTTCATAAGTTTGTAACAGTTCGGTATTCATGATGCGTATTAGCTGGTTTTTGTACGTTAACAGCACTTCGGCAATTCTAACATTGCTTATAGTGCCTTTTACCCAATTGTTAGGGATCCTGCCTGCACTGAACAAATGGCCTGCACCAGAGCGCCCCGGAGTCACTTGCGTGGCTTAGACTCAAATGGTAAGTCACTTTTAGGTGCTCCACGCCGCGTTCGGAGGACTACTGCAACTGTGGCGCACCTTCTCTCTTCAGTTGCCACGTTGATTTGAGTCGCTCTGACTCCCGAGAGTCTCTGGTGCTACCCTGCCACCTGAGACCCCTTGACTGCTCACACTACATCGGCTTCCCACTGCAAAAGCTCTAAACGAAGTAGTCTTCCTGGGTAAGCTTTTCTACCACATGTTTCCCGCTGCCCAACCTCTGCAGTTTAGGATGACAGAGGCACAGACCCTCTCAGGACGCACAATGGTCCAAGCATCTTCCAGCTCCTCTACTCCCGTTTCCTGCAGCATATACGGTCCGCACTTCTTCTGCTTCTCAAACTGCTTCTGCTTCTTCTCCTTCTCTACTACCTGCATCCGAGGGGGCCTTTTATGCCTCCCAGTCTCCCTCAGGTGCAGGCCATTCCTGTTCATTAGCTGACCACTTCTACATCTTTGTTCCTCTGTATCCCTTTTCCTCGTCTCAGTACTGAGGGAATTATGGGACTTGAAGTCCGGAATAAAAGAGTTTGTTTTGTTTACTCATTCCACATTGTGAGTTTGATTTCCACTTTTTACAACATTTAATAAAGTGATATTACAAGAGCCCGTCATAAGGCAGGTTTGAGAAGGGGAATATGGTTCTTGGCTCTTAAGACCTATGTTATTATACAACTTCCTCTTAGCAGGCTTTTGAGAACTAGGGGAATTCATAACCACATGCATTTCTTGGGTTATAACAGGATATTTATTATTCTTACCACCACAATGTTTATGGCTGAATTCATTCTCACTCAGATGGTTACTTTGCAGAATACTAGATTTACTATGGCAACAAGCCATTACTTACTGTGGTATTGGTGGAAGGTCATCTTGAAAAGAGGTTAAATACTGTGTCTCATCCCACAGGTATCCCTTGCCCTCCTAGTCCTGTCTCCTCACATGTGATCCTCCTACAGTACACCACCCCCAAGATCAGGATCAGGAAGTGTCTTTCTTTCCCTGGCCACCCGGGAGGATACCTTAGGTAGGGTTTCAGTGAGGAATCCATAGGATTCATCGCAAACCTTCTGTATGAATATCCATTGTGCAGTCATCCCAAAATGTGAGACAAAATAAGCCATGATCGTGAATTTAACCCTCCATCTAAGCTAACATTTTGATGAAAACCCCTAGCTCAATTGTGAGCAAAGGAATTCCATATATTTTTTCCATATGGACACGTGGCAGTATGTGTCATTGATATACAGTGAGCAGGGAAATACTTTTTGCTAATCAAAAGAAGGATATGTTTGAAGCTCCTCTATATTTGACAATTTAGCCACCAGAGCACAAATTGAATAAAGCCCAGGCCATCTTTTGTAGAGAGGAACTGTTACTGAGAACCTTTTCTGAAATACCACATGTATTCCATGGAACAATGTTTACCTCTTGGTCTGAATGTGAGGCACTGTGGTGATCAAAGACGCAGACACCTGAAGAAGTGCTGAGAATCTGGCAGGCCTGATGAATCACCTGATGGTGCCTGCTGTCTTCTAGAATTGAAAAGGGAATATAATTGCCATTCAAGTGGACCTCCCTGGGAACATTGTTTTAGATTATTTGACTGGCAAAAAGGATAACAGCAAAACAAAGACAATTAACAAATTTGACATATAGCTGGAAAAAGCTGTGGAAGAAACGTAAAGCATTCTGTTGACATTCATAGGCCCACTTCTCCTAATGTCTTGAAGTCAACTAAGTTGTACCGCTGCAGGAACGATGGAGGCTACAATGGGAAACCATGCAGGGACCAACATCTAATCAGCCTGCTTCTTATTTATCACAAGTACTGATGAACAATCCCACTCATGACCTGGTTAGAAGTTTAGGCTACATAAGCCCCAAGCACCTTAATTGCCATATGAACAGTTAGCGCAAGATTATATTGACAAATGTTAGCGTGCCCAATCCAATCAAGCAGCATAAAGTTTACCCAAACAGAGACATCCATTCCTCTACCAGATAATGTCAGGTCATCATAAAAATAGCTCCATGTAGCAGTTCATATTGAGCTTACTAGGCTGTGCTATGCTGCAATGAGAATCAAAAAAAGTCTCAGCCCTCATTAATTTTTAATTGAAGATACGAGGGCTTAAACTCTCAGATTTGAACTGAACACCTTTTGGTACAATATCCCACAACTAGAGAACAACACAGCTGGGCCTTCTCACCTCTCCATGGTCAGGACAGCATCAGGCTCACTTACCATAAGCAGCCCCATAACACCTTATCATATCACCCTCTTAATTCCTAAAACTAGGATCTGCAGACTTAGGTTTGAGCCTCAAATGAGGCATGAACTCACAAGTGTTTGAATGCATGCGTAATGTTCTAGACTTTACACTATAAAACAGGCTTCACTTAGTTAAAGGGGCCCTTGTGGCCGAACTGGTGAGCTGCCCGAGGACCTTGATGCCTCTGTACAGTGTCAGACTAAATGTGCTGCTCTTGGAACCCTTATTTCTGTCCATCGTGGTTACAGCAAAAAAAGAAAAACAGGTTGCAGGAGACACCTCACAAACACCCAAAGTAGAAATTGTAAATACTCACGTTGGTTGTCAATGAAGACACTGTCTGTTCCTCTCTTCTCAAAGTAATGTAAAGGCAGTGCACTCCCAACTCGTGTCTCAAAACAATGGAAAAAAATCTATCCACAGAAACTCAAAAAGGAGTGCACCACATTCAGAAAAGACAAACATTTATTTGTACATCATGGCCGGGAAGAGGAAAAAGCAAGCCATCTTGAACACGCCCCTTGCGGCCTAACCATTTATAGTCATATCAGAACATTATCATATTACAATAAAAATGTAATCATCACCTTAACATTGTGATTGGTTGGGTATCCCCAGCCACCTAAATATACATTACTAGAAAAGTATTTGTTACACAAAGAACAGCACCCACCCAACATGGTAACAACCCCATTGATGAGTCCGAAAAAAATGCACCAATCGCAACTCGTGAGAATAGTTTGATAAAGGGCTTCATTTTAATTGGGCCATTCCACCTCAGACAATTGGGCCATAAAATCCAACCGCAGTGACCAATGGTTGGCAAACAAACATGGCACACACCACTCCTATTTATTTCTCATTCCCACCATCTGTACCTTCTCAGGAAGTAGGATGGCCCACTAGAATAAATGTGATTGGTCCACTGTGAAGCACAGCTTCTCGACCCCAATTTATGCTAATTTCTCCATATAATTCAGTTAATTTCATAGATTGCGGGCAGGGAGTACAGCTATTACTGTACACCAGTAGAACCCCACCGATCTGACTGGCTAATATCATATACGTATATGTTTTTAACCTAATTGTGTACAGCAGCCATTTTTTTGCTTGTAGCTTATTGTGTAATGTAGCCATATCTTACATTTAGTCTAATTGTGTAAAGGTAGCCATACCTGCAGTTACCTGCCAACTGCAAACAGATGAGCAGGAAGTGCTGAAAAAGCAACATCTCCATGATTAGAGACACAACAGCCAATGTGGCGAAATTGGGATCACACATGGATATCCCTCTACGTGGGTAACCAGTTGGTACCCACACAGATCTCGCAGGCCCTAGACCGCTTACCAGTTGGATCTCCCAGATGGACTCCCACTTCAGGGGGATTGTCACGCCTTCGGGGTAATTGAAACATTGAACCCACGTGCTTAAGCATTAAGGCAGCGACAGCAAACCTGAGACCAGACATCAATTCACTGTCCTGATGAAGGCCTACTGACTTGTAGCCAACAGAATAGGCTCTAAGCTGACACACCATTGTGTTGACTTTTACACTAAACAGCACCCGTCTTAGAGAGCAAGCACTCACTTTGTTTGGTGTAAAAACCTGTATGAATTGCCTTTCCTGTACTAATCTCTCGGGGTAGATGAATTAGTTATCAGAAACTCTTCTTTGTACCATGCGTCACTATCACTATTAAATACAGTGTATGTTAAATGTTGGGAATGTGTCTGTACCTACCAATCTGTGGACTTTATTGAACTGTATAAATTACTAAATGGTTTGTCATTGTGAAAATCCTCCTTAACCTGTGTTTCTGTGTCGTCTGTGTCAAGTCGCACAGCGAGTAGAGCAGTGCAGAGCCTGCGAACGCAGGTTCGAATCCCGGCAGCGCCACACTCAGCGTTTCATCCTTCCGAGGTCGATAAATGAGCACCACACACCGTGGGTAATAATATGCAGCGCTCAGATACCTGAGGGTTCGTAGCGCTATATAAATGCCAAATTATTATTATTATTTATTATTATTAATTATTATTATTATTATTATTATTATTATTATTATTATTATTATTATTATTATGGGCTCGTCCTGATCTTTTGTTGTTTGAAAGGTAGCCATACTTTACTTTTAGCCCAACTGTGTTAGTCAGCCATACTTTGCATTTAGCCTAATCATGTAAATTCGCCATATTTTGCATTTAGCCTAATTGTGTAAGGTAGAAATGTTCTGTATTTAGCCTACTTGTGTGAGTTGGCCACGGTTTGCATTTAGCCTAACGGTGTGAGTTGACCGCAGTTTGCGTTTAGCCTAATTATGTGAATTAGAAACATTTGCATTTAGCCTGTGTCAAGTTGCAACAGTTAATATTTAACCTAATTGTATAAGGTGGCCACAATTTTCACCTGGCCTAATTATGTTTAATGCCCACATCTTGCAACTGGCCCTGCAGAGTAAGTATGCCTGATTCACATCTGGCCCAAATTGATAGGCTGTCTGTGTGCCCCGACCACACTCTGGGATAGGCTTGTGTGGCATCTATATTGTGTGGGGTTTTGCTTGCTTTTGAATTCAGAGATAAGCATTGTGCCATAGTTACAGTCTGCTGGATTCTACTTCCTACTGCGCTCAAAAACAGGTACCATGGGGAACAACCTGCCTGAAATTATAAAACCCTTGATAAGGACTGTGTGATATCTTACTCCCGGCTGCACTCAGGGGTAGCAACTCTGGGGTTCGCTTCCCTCTGATCTGCCCTGTACCACTAGGGCCTCACCCCTTATATGATATGATATGGCATTTATAACGCGCCTATACACAAGTGTTTCAAGACGCGACGAGGCAATGAAGGGAGAACAGAGGGAAGACAGACAACGATCCTACTAGGCCATGTGTCATTCAGATCGCGCAAGTGCATGGGAAGGGGGAGAAGTGCGGGGACTAAAACTCTCCTTGATGCCGGATATAGGCACAGTATATCCCATTGAAAGCCACCAACTCCTCAACCTAGTCCCACTCACAATTTGCCAACACCAACTACAGACATTACAAAGAAACTCCCACTACATAAAGGGACCCGCAAACAAAACAACCACTGACGAACCAAGAATTAGACAAAATCCACTCAACGTCACAGGAAGGCTAACGCCTCTGTGATCCAATAACATATACACCAAAGACCCAACTAAAGGAACCTGAATGAAAAGAAAAGGAAAGAAGGAAAACAAAAATAAACCATTGAAAGAACCTCACATTGACAACTACAGCACTTAAAACAAAGCCACAAGACCCTTCAAATAAATAGAAAACCTCAGACTCACAGGAAGGAAGTCACAGCTGTGAAATACAACAATACATTTAGGTACTGAACAGAAAACCCAAGAAGCGACCCAGGGGGAACCTCAAATCAGCAAGTACCACCATTGGCACAAAACCAAAGAATACATTACAATAAAATATTAAACCTCAGATTCACAACTGTGAAATACACCAACACATCCAAGTATTCAATGGAAAACCACAAGAAGACATAGAAGCACAGAATATGAAACGCCACTGGAGAGGACGACGTGCGAGAAACCACAAAAAAGTGCAAATAATATAGAATCACACCAGGCTACCATGCCAGGAAACTTAACACAGCAATGGAACGCACACCCATGCGCCAGACTGAAATAATATCCACCACGAAAACCAGACAAAAATCACTCTACCTTACACCTTATCCATGAACAGAGCAGCAACCAACACTCATAAAAATTAGACACATCAGCAGGTTATGGGGACTCCAAAGGGGAAGGGAAAAAATACACAGAAGGAAAACAATAGGAAACACCTCCCCTCCATACAAAGGGGACCATCGGAACCATCAACCTGAAACAGAAGAGGATCCAGAAGAAGACGTGAATCCAGTAAGAAACCCAACTGAACTACTTAATGATGAAACAGAACCAACAGGAAACAATACACTGCAACCTAACCAACGTCAGATCTATGTCCAAACACACAACAGAGATATATGATCAACTTTGCGATGGGAAGGGCTTGGATTGACAGCCATGGAGTAGGGCTACTCTTCCCATGAGCTCTCGCACATCCGAAGCTAATCCTGCGGCGTACGGCTGATAATGACCGAGAAATGTAGTACAAATTAATCTACTGCAGTCGGAGAACAAGGGGCTTGTATTGCAAGTCCTGCGGTGCGGACCGGATGGCCTAAGCTGAAGTTACAGACTTGTAAAGGATACTGCAGGGTCCTGCGAAGTCCACGACAAAATGGCAGACATCCGCAGACAAAGGATTACACCAGAGCATTGGGTTGGACAGAGATGGTAGTAGTTGCGAATAACTGCAAGCAACAAACGCTGAAGGGATAGACCTCTTGCATCTAGCAGGGAGATACATTTGTCTCAGACTTCCCCTTGTGCACCGCGGGGATACTTTGTCTCACGCTGTGCACGAGGCTCCTGCATTACGGAGCGAGAAACTGACTAAGAGGCTTGCAACAGTGCGATTGGGGTCGCTAAGCCAGGCGGCCCCAGCGAGTAATCTGGAGTTGCGTCAGTGTGGCGGGAGACGTAAACAGAGAACAAAGGGCTCTGAGATCCTACACATTGCTAGTGCCAGGAGGACTGGAGCGGAAATGCCCATGGCAGGAGGGTATGCCCCCTTGCACAAGATTAAAACGAAAAACACACTGTGAGCACAGCAGTGTGATCCAAATAGTGGGAACAAGGGACTTTGTAGATATGGATCACAACCGTGCCTGCGAGGTGGCCCGGTGACAAAACAGTATGTGGGAACCACAACCTCAGGAGAGCACACGAGAAACAGGAGGTCGTAAAAGCTGTACCCGATGAAAACGTATGCATGCAGTCATAACTACACATGCAAAAAAGAGGCACACATTGTATAAGGTGTGTGCTGCCTGCCACAGCCTGGGACCTGTAGGCCATGAGAGAGGTTGAGAGCCCAGAAAGGACATGGCACAACCAATGGCGCTCGGCAGCCATGAAAATGAGGCTGTTACTACTGGCAGAAGAGAGTGAGCCATAGTGGAGGGCTCCCCCCACAGAACCTGATCCTTTGGGGGTCTGGGCACGCATAACAGCATAAAAGAGCGGCACCATAAAGGCCAGGCCTAGTGCCTGGGAAACAACATTGGAAGGCGCAATCAAGACCTGGGGGGCCAAGGTCAAAAGCCAGGCTGGTGAAATAGGAATCAGACAGAGGGTAGCCAGATCGATGACCAGACACAGTAGCGCCCGGGGGCCCCAAGGGGCAGTTATCCCTGAACAACTACACTGCCGCAATACACTGTGAGGCCACTGAAAGCACACTGGAGGGTTGCCCGAGAGGCTTTGCTATACTGAACGAAACCAGCTGAAAGTCAGCAGGGAGCTCTCACTGGGGCCCCTGCTAAGGGTCAGCATAAACCTAAGGGCCAGCACAAGTGAGAAGCAGACGTTCCCCTCTCCCCAGCAGGGGAATAGAACAAGCAGCACCCAGGCCACTGCCCCACTGGAAACACCAAACACTAGCAGTAGCAGAACGGCAGCCTAACAAAGGGAAAGCACTGCAGTACGGGCACAAGACTCTGCGGCAAGAAGCCAACTGGTGGGCAACAGTGACAATGGCGCTAAAGGGCGGCAAGTCCAAAATAAAACAACCAATGATGGACATTTTTACAAAACCGCTGTAATCCCCGACCACAGCAGCGCAAGCGAAAACTGGTCTGCAAAACATGCCGGCCCCGCCACAGGAAGACCAACTGATCCTGCAGGCCGTAACGGAGATGAAATCCTTGTGGACCACCATGATAGCGGACCTCAAAGCGGCACTGGAATTCAAGATTGATGCGGTAGGCGTGGATGTCAACCTCCTGAGACAAGACGTGAGGGTGCTAGCGGAGCGCACAAGCAGTCTCGAGAGCGTGGTGAAAAGCAACACGGCAGTCAGTACTACCAACGCCAAGGAGGTCCACATATTGAAACAACAAATGCACAATTTGGAAAACCGAATGGAGGAGGCAGAAGGGCGGGCAAGGCGCAACAATATCCACGTGGTGGGACTGTCAGAAGCAGAAGGAGGAACAGATCCCAGGGAGAATGTGGAAAATATGCTGATCCAAGAAATTGGGGCTGGCAAGCTCTCTCAAGGCTTTGCGATCGAACGTGCACACAGGGCCTTAGCAAGGAGACCGCCACCTGGAGCTCCCCCACGAGCGATCATTGCAAAAATCCTAAACTACAGGGACAGGGAATAGATCCTGGATTTTTTTCAGAAAGGCGGAACGATAACCCGAGTGGAAGCGACAGTTACAGTTTACCCGGACTACACCATGTTGGTGCAAAGACAATGCTTTAGCTATGTTGCAGTGAAGAGGCGACTGAGGGCGGCAGGATTCAAATACATGCTGTTATATCCCGCGAAGCTTAAGATTTTGCATAAGGGCAAGGCACACTTCTTTGAAGATCCAGAGGAGGCAACGAACTGGCTAAACACTCAAGGCTGCCCAGACAAGGATCAGAGCAAGTGATAAGGATAAGGATAAGTGAAGCAATGCCATACTAACATTTCCTGATTCAGGGATACAGACAGTAGAGGAATGTAATGGAGTCGCATAGGGCGCGCCAATAGGGCGTAGATAATAGTGATTTAAAAATTTCAACATGAGGACTTGTGCGGACTAGAATATAGTGGTTTGAATAGTTAACTAAGTATGATTAGTACGCAGCACAATATTGCTTAATGGGAGGGCCACGGATGGAGCAAAACCTACCCCCAATAGTTAGAGTAGGCGAATCGCCAGTAGGGTGGTATCCCCCCACTGTGCACCAAGTATTGGCTGTAGCCAAGAAAAGCGGTAGATGCGGGTTAGCCTGAGATCCAGGGATGGAGCTGAGCATCAGTTGTGGATGGGTTGGGAAAGGGAGGGAACAGTTGGGGACGGGATGGGCAGGGGGGAGGGGAGGAAGTTGTGGAGCTTGCGGTGGAATTGTGGGGGGAACAAGCTTACATCCAGGCACTGCGGTTCCTTCTGCAGAGGACACGGGAGTACAGAGGCAGGAAGGGATATGGATAAGGGATGGGGGACCTCAGGATAGTAACCTGGAATGTCAGGGGACTCAATAGCTTTTTGAAGAGAAACAAGATTATTTTGTACGCGAGGAGGCAGAAAATAGACATAGCTTTATTACAAGAATTACAAAAAAGGTAGCAGGCGCCCCTCTCTCGAAAGAACAAGGCATGATAACCTGTTCAGTGGTTATTAACCACATTGAGAGTTTGCAGCCATTGCTTTTTGCTCACTGTACCTTCACATATGGGAATTATCCATTTGCATATCAGTCTTTGTCCCGCCCACAAGAGCAGTCCAGCACCGAAATGATATGGCAATTCCTCTCTGAACAAGAGTACCATCAGCAACCCCATACACGTGTTTCAGCCTTGTTGGGCATCATCAGTGAGGTGAAGCTGAGCCTCTCTAAGCACAGTGAGCAGGGAGTCCACGTCCGGTTGCCCCCAGGTAACCTAGGGTGACCAACCCCAAGGTCCTTTCAAAATTACAAAAAAGGTAGCAGGCGCCCCTCTCTCGAAAGAACAAGGCATGATAACCTGTTCAGTGGTTATTAACCACATTGAGAGTTCGCAGCCATTGCTTTCTGCTCACTGTACCTTCACAGATGGGAAATAACCATTTGCATATCAGTCTCTGTCCCGCCCACAAGAGCAGTCCAGCACCGAAATGCTATGGAAATTCCTCTCTGAACAAGAGTACCATCAGCAACCCCATACACGTGTTTCAGCCTTATTGGGCATCATCAGTGATGTGAAGCTGAGCCTCTCTAAGCACATTGAGCAGGGAGTCCACGTCTGGTTGCCCCCAGGTAACCTAGGGTGACCAACCCCAAGGTCCTTTCAAAATTACAAAAAAGGTAGCAGGCGCCCCTCTCTCGAAAGAACAAGGCATGTTAACCTGTCCAGTGGTTATTAACCACATTGAGAGTTCGCAGCCATTGCTTTTTGCTCACTGTACGTTCACAGATGGGAAATAACCATTTGCATATCAGTCTTTGTCCCGCCCACAAGAGCAGTCCAGCACCGAAATGCTATGGCAATTCCTCTCTGAACAAGAGTACCATCAGCAACCCCATACACGTGTTTCAGCCTTATTGGGCATCATCAGTGATGTGAAGCTGAGCCTCTCTAAGCACATTGAGCAGGGAGTCCACGTCTGGTTGCCCCCAGGTAACCTAGGCTGACCAACCCCAAGGTCCTTTCAAAATTACAAAAAAGGTGGCAGGCGCCCCTCTCTCGAAAGAACAAGGCATGTTAACCTGTTCAGTGGTTATTAACCACATTGAGAGTTCGCAGCCATTGCTTTTTGCTCACTGTACCTTCACAGATGGGAAATATCCATTTGCATATCAGTCTTTGTCCCGCCCACAAGAGCAGTCCAGCACCGAAATGCTATGGCAATTCCTCTCTGAACAAGAGTACCATCAGCAACCCCATACACATGTTTCAGCCTTGTTGGGCATCATCAGTGAGGTGAAACTGAGCCTCTCGAAGCACAGTGAGCAGGGAGTCCACGTTTGGTTGCCCCCAGGTAACCTAGGGTGACCAACCCCAAGGTCCTTTCAAAATTACAAAAAAGGTAGCAGGCGCCCCTCTCTAGAAAGAACAAGGCATGATAACCTGTTCAGTGGTTATTAACCACATTGAGAGTTCGCAGCCATTGCTTTTTGCTCACTATACCTTCACAGATGGGAAATATCCATTTGCATATCAGTCTTTGTCCCGCCCACAAGAGCAGTCCAGCACCGAAATGCTATGGCAATTCCTCTCTGAACAAGAGTACCATCTGCAACCCCATACACGTGTTTCAGCCTTAGAGAGGCTCTGTTACACTCACGAAGCGCTGGTCCCTTTGGTCTAGAAGCCGGCTCTGTGGCTCCATTCGGGAAAGTACCTTCAAGATGGTGGATCGCAGCACGGACGATTCCGCTATCACCGTTCCAGTCCTCTCACGTTCGCCAGAGGTACGGCGTACCGCTCACGTGACTCTTCATAGGACACAGAGACTTCCAGCTCTTCGCGTCGCTACTGTACTAGTGGACGCTCCGTGAGTTCGCAACCAGGCAATCTCAAATCTTCAGCATAACTCTCTTACCTCTGATCAATACTAACCCCTCTCCTCTTAATATTCCAGATTCTCCTTTCAGCATTCTTTGTTTACACAAATCCCCCGGATTCATCTCGCGTCTCATTCGGAAACGCTGCCTTTGAGTTCTCGAGTCACTACATTCTGGGTAACATTAAATACTCCCGTCCCAGTCCCTTTCTGAATCTGTCTTCAGGTATTGTAGGAATTGCCTTTACGGGCTTACTCACCTTTACTTTCTTCTGACAGACTTGTGTTCCAGTCGCCCTCTCCGTTCCTCGTATTCTCAGCTTCTCTTCTGGTATTTACATTCCGGCTGGTTAAGAGGTCAGGGAAATTAGTCTCTTTCCTGTTTCTTATCCTCTTCCTATAGCTCTGCTATTCCTTACTTCGCTTCTCATTTCTTCCCTCTCCAGAAGCAGTCTTCCAATACGCTACACCACGATCGAATAGGCGTCATCAACCTGCACACCACGCTCCAATCTTCGGATCCGGCGCTCGACCAGGGTTTTCTTCCCCAGAGGGTTTCCCTGACTGATGCGTACCTCTTACTCTGGGTTTCCCTACCAGTTGAGAGGTTGACGCATGGGTCGGGGAGATTCTTGAGTTCAGCATTTGCTTCCCGTTGAACATATCAGTCTGCTCAGGTAAGACCTCCAGACCTATTTATCGGGGGTTCTTAAAGATCCATTGAACCTAGACTCGAGTATTTTGTAACAGGCTCAGCTTCACCTCACTGATGATGTTCAGAGAGGAATTGCCATAGCATTTCGGTGCTGGACGGTGCCGGCCCCTCCTTGTTGTAGAAGTTGGCGTGCTCTCCATCCTGCTTTTGGGGCAGGGGCGCATTGTCTTTCGTGGGCGTGTGTGAAAGGGGCCCCTAGGGGTCCGTTACGTCTATGGAAACAAGGCGAGTCACCACACACGATAGATACACCAGACACGAGGTTGTATTCCCAAAGCTTGGGTTTATTGCAAAGCAAAAGTCTCAGTTGGCCAACTCGGTCTCACGCCCCACGACGTGTATCTCTAGACCTCGAGGGACGCAAGAGAGTGAATTACGTACATCAGTTACATATATACAAAATGCATATCAAACAATCAGCTATGACATGTTTAACACCCCCCCTTTATTGGGTTTATTTGAACTTGGTGTGATGATGGACACTTTCGACAACTATGACACCTTCAAATATCTATTCTAGTAACAATTTGCAATTTGTGAGTGCAGAGGCATCTTTCAGTTGTTGAATAGAACACAGCGCTTCTGTTCTTGGAAGCGAGCTACATACGGGGGAAGAGTTGCATTCCAGACCTTGCTATCTATGAGGTGCTATTCGTGTCCTGGGAGCCGACACGCTCTAAAGGGGCTCAGCAAAGGGGGGCCGTAAGAAGAGCATAATTCAAGCCTTTAGCTGCTTTATTCTAACATATTCTACCATATAACGAGACTGGCTGGCAGCTGCGAAATGATTAAATGCCCTGCAGCTCTGCTTCAAGGCTACATTCGGGAGGGAGCCAGGCATTCTTCCTAGCGCTGCCTACGTTGTGTTTCCTCGCGGCCCTGGGGCCTTGTCCTTTCATGTGCAGACAACAATGTTTTACATTCGAGCAGTGTAAACAGAAAATATACTGTGAAGCAATAAGAACAGAAAGCAATGAGCAATGGTTAGAGAACAAAATGTCGATTCTTCCTACATCAAAATGGCCATTCATTGGCAAACTCGGAAACCTATATTCTGTCATATCGTGCATGAGACGGTTGGCCCACGGCCATCAGAATACGTTTGCGGTCACATATAAGAGGTATCCATTTTTCTAGACTGACAAACCCTCCTTTGGCCGTATGCCAAACGTCTCATCTATTTATTGAAACCTCCTCTAATGATGATAAATCTGAAGTACTTATGTCTGAATTTTGCATGCTATCGTAAACATCATCATTTTCATCAAGATCTATAGCCATCAATTCTTTTACTGTTTTCATCTCATTTGTGTCTTGGTCAGCCCGACCATGAGTTTGTTTTCTTTTTGTCATCATATGCATACATTCCTTAGTACATCGCTCAGTTACCTCAGCGCAAACTATTGGCAGGCAGTGTATGCAACAACAGCATGTTATGAATATTCCAAACACCACTATTAATATTGAAATCAACTTCCATCCCCAAGAACGCAATATTCTCCAAAAACAAGACCCTATTCCCCAGCTTCCTTCTCCAGTAGGGAGTTCGGAACTTAGGACATGCATTTTCTTTATTGCTTCAAAGATTGTAGGGGAATAGTCATCTACATATACACAACACGCTGATCCCACTATTTTGCAAATTCCCCCACGATCAACCAGGATCACATCGAGAGCCATTCTATTTTGCAGCGTCATTAACCTGATTCCTCTTTCTTCCAACGTCATGTTAAATAGTATATCTGTCGTGTTTATGGTATTTTTTAGTATTCTGGACAGCTGTCTTATATTATAGGCGTTCACTATCTGCCCCAAGAATGGAATGAATGATTTTGCTACGTCAGTCGCTATCAAAACACCCTCGCTAGTCCTTTTGACTCTAGCTCTGGATAGTCTGGCCATGTCTGCTGTTTCTAAGAGGAATACTCCTGGGAACAGTAGACCTAGGTAACATGTACCTCCCCAGTTTCTGGGCAACCAAGGATATGCTTTCTCTCTGCATATAAAATGAACTGGATCTCCCACATATACTGGTTCTATTTCCCATTTCAATACCACTGTATTCATACACCCAGTATATGTTCCGACTGAAAAGGAGCCTTTCTTTTTTAGACAAAAAGGGACAGTTCTTGGGCTATAATTCACTATGTAAGAAGGGGGAATTGCATCTTTGTCCCCGTCTGTTCTTACACGAAATGTCATTACAGATGTTTTTTCTGGTGGGGACAATCTATCTCGTCTATTTTGTCGTGTTATCTTTTGCGTACTTTTCCTCGTGGGCTCTCGGGCCATTACTTGTGCTTTATGGAATATGGAACAACCCACAGGCTTCATTATTATTTCCTCAAACTCATTCATGTTGGTTCTGTCTAATTGACCCGTACTACCCTCATTCCATTTCCCATAGAACATTGCACTTAAAGATGCACTACATGCAGAACTTAATGGTAATGGCTGTACATACCAAACTATTCCTTTCCCAGCATGCTGTGGTAAATGGGCACATATCCAGCAATTTGTTTTCTTCAGAATTGCATGTGTCATATTCATAATTAATAACAAGGTGTTATTCCCAAACCATTCCCTGTGTCTTTCTTCCATTGGGGGCAGGGTATAAGTAATCACATGAACCGGGCTTTCAGTAGTGGATATATTAACTATTGGTAAAAACATTTCTAATGGGTGTATCGATTCCACATACCATAATACTAGGGCTGTCATTATTGGTGCTACCAGGCTCATAAAGCACATAATTATTGTCAGTGCCAGCATACCATTCTTTTTACCATGCGTTTTTCTTAAGCTTGCAGTCTTTATAATTGACTCATTCTCAGCAGTGGTGCAGGAGGAGGCTGGAACCGGTACCGACATGTTTCTCATCGTCCTTCTTCTTCCTTATTACAGTTCGTCGTGGATATCTCTCTTCGTTGCGCTTGCTCTGATGTCAATAAGTTCAACGGAATTGTCACAGTTCAGTTCTGCCAGTACTTTATAGCCTGAATTTGCTTATTTATTTTAGGCAAGATCACTTGTCCTTTCTCATACTGCTCAGAGGACTTTTGATCAGTTATCTTATTGCCTTAGTACCATGTGCGCCCAGCTTTTCCGCTCTGGTTCCAGACACATGTACTTTTTATGATCGCACCGAGGAGCCGTGAGTCTTGAATTGTCCAACTTGCACAATTCTCACGCTTCTCTCCTCTACACCTCTAGTTCCTTCTCCGTCCATGAGCAGAACCAGAGGTTGATATAAACGCCAAAGAACTGTGGATCACTTTGTCTTTCGAGGCCGCAAATTGTATCACCTTACTCCTGGTATTGTGTGATCCGTGAACAGTGCCGTGCACTTCCAGATTCAGGCTCAAAGTCAGCCTGTGGCACTACTGCAGGTGGTGGTGTGCGCCACGCCAGTGATGCAGATCCGGTTTTTGGCGTGCTGGCAAGTGCTGGTGGGCACCAAAGGGGTACACGTTTAGTTTCTGCTGATATTTGCAAGGCAAATTTCGTGTCGGCCAACAGTGATGTCGATTCTGCTGGGCAACGTTGGGGCACTCTTTGTCCTTCTTCTTTTTTGGCAGTCGTCTCAGGATTTGTTTCGAGTTTCACTTCTCTTTTGGACAGATTTGGTGGCTGCTTACTGGCAACAGTTTCTTCTGTTTCTGGGACCGTTGCCTGTTTCCGGTCGTCTGGGTCAGGCAAGTCTTTCAGTGACGTTGGAACCTTTTTGGCATGGGTGGCATGGATCCACGACTTCCGTCCATCCACCAGTATCGCCGTCTGCTTTGCCAAGAGTACTTGATAGGGGCCGCGCCACCTGGGTTCTAACAATGACTCTTTCAAAATTTTGAAAGAAAGCAGCACCCGTGCCCCGGACCGGTGTATCTCACTGGTAATGCCTCCTGCACCTGCTGATGAATCAAACGCTATTTCTGCATTAAAAGGCCACAATAAGTACTAAGCACAGGATGTTCTACCTCTCTAAGTCATTTTGGCTGAGGTGCGCACCAAACATTTGCCGGCATCCCCATTACGATTTCGTACGGGGAGAGCCCAGTTTTAGCCTGTACAGATGTACGCATGCATAATAGCTCTATTGGTAATGCATCCACCCAACTCAACTTGCTTCCCGCACATATTTTACTGATCTTTGACTTGAGAATCCCATTGTGCCTCTCCACAAGACCGGCCGAACTCGGATGCCTTGAACTATGGAATCTCTTATCGATCCAAAGACCCGCACATATCTGTAACACCACTGCACCCACAAAATGTGGGCCATTATCTGACCATAAGACACGGGGCAAGCCAAAACGGGAAAAATATTCTTTAAGCATTACTTTTGCCGTGTTCATTGCTGTGCAGTCCTTTAAGGGATATGCCTCCACCCACTTACTGAATGCACAAATCACCACTAGGACATATTTCAAATTTTGGCATCCCTCCATCTCTATGAAATCAAAATGGATCACCTCAAAAGGCACAGCGAGCAGGCCAAAACTGCCTATTGGAGTCACTGTTCCCTTTCCTACATTGGGCCTCATTACGACCTTGGCGCTAAGTGAAAAACGATGGCGGTAAATGGTTACCGCCATCGTTTTCCGCCAGGGACGATTATGACCCGTGACCGTGAACTACGATGCCATTAGCGCCATCGTAGTTAACGCTGCCGCTAACTGCACCAAGGGAGCGCGCACGCGACCTCCCACACCATACTTAGCGCCATGGCGGTAAGGTACGCGAATGCCGACCCGAGCGGACATGCACCTAACGCCATCACCCAGGCCGTTAAGTACCTTACCGCCATGGTGCTAATTACGCCATCGCGAACCAACCGTAAAGGGACATGTAAAGTGAATGCAGCTGCCACAGGTGCACAGAAACAGCACAGGTGAAGGCAATACAGACTCAGGAAGTACAAAAAGTGCACACCCCACCCCTTCCCACACCCAGTCACACTCCACAATGATACCAATACGACTAGCAATGTTGGGGCTGGAGGACCTGATAGCAATGCGAGTGCTACAACTGCAGCAACAACAACAACAACAACAACAACAACAACAACAACAGGCTGCACGGAGGAGACGCAGGAGGAGAAGGAGGGCAAGGCAGGACCAGCTAGCCCCACCAGCACAGCCAGTGGCACCACGCAGGCTGCCCCCAATCCCACGCATCAGAGCCAGTCCATTCAACCTCACTGCAGAGCAGATCCATACCCTGTACCGTTTGGACCGGGACACCATTACCGCCATCGTAGACATGACACACAACGACATCGTCAGCATGATAGAAAGTCCAACCGCCATCCCACCCCTACTGAAGGTAGTGTCTGTACTCCACTTCCTGGCCACAGGCACCTATCAGCACACAGTGGGGCACTTGCATGGAATCTCACAACCATTATTCTCACGTACGCTCATCCAAGTGCTCGATGCCCTCCTCAAGCACACAGATGACCACATCTCATTACCACGGACTGCCCAGGAGATTGCAAACACCAAAGTGGGATTCCATGCACTAGCAGGCATACCTGGTTGCATTGGTGCCATCGACTGCACCCATGTGGAATTGGTTGTTCCACGTGCCATGGAGGTACCGTACCGCAACCGGAAACAGTACCACTCAATTAACGTGCAAATGGTCTGTGACTCCAACAAGATCATCACACATTGTTGTGCCCGATTCCCCGGAACAACCCATGACGCAATGGACCCGAGGAACTCCACAATACCACGCTACATGGAGCGACATGCAGGCCCAAGATCCTGGCTACTCGGTGAGTCCAATGTCATGACCATGGAAATGTGAAGTGGGTAGGTGAATGACGTACCGATGCATACTCCACCTGGCTGAAATGGGGGGGGGGATGATGCATACTCCACCTGGCTGAAAGGGGGGGGGAATGATGCATACTCCACCTGGCTGAAAGGGGGGGGGAATGATGCATACTCCACCTGGCTGAAAGGGGGGGGGAATGATGCATACTCCACCTGGCTGAAAGGGGGGGGGAATGATGCATACTCCACCTGGCTGAAAGGGGGGGGAATGATGCATACTCCACCTGGCTGAAAGGGGGGGGGGAATGATGCATACTCCACCTGGCTGAAAGCGGGGGGGAATGATGCATACTCCACCTGGCTGAAAGGGGGGGGGGGGATGATGCATACTCCACCTGGCTGAAAGGGGGGGGGAAATGATGCATACTCCACCTGGCTGAAAGGGGGGGGGGAATGATGCATACTCCACCTGGCTGTGAGTAGCAGAGAGAACGGAGATAGATGATACCCTAGAGCAACCCAGACTCCACCCAACGCCAGTAAAGCCAATACCCAATGTATGCAGCCCTCCCCTGTGAATGAGGTCGTGCCCCAACCATGACACAACCATCTGCATGTGCATTTTACCAAATCAGACCCCATTGCCAACAATGAAGAACACCTAAATGCACCAAACACCATCAACCGACAGGCCTGTCCCCCACAACTGACCACGAAGGAGGCACATGACGGACAGAAACATCAACACACCATTACACAGACAGCAGGGCCCCCAAAATGGCCCTGTCCACATCACCATCGCTCACTGGGGCCATGATGAGGCGCACAGAAATGTTGCAATGATGTGCGCATTGCCATTACAGGACATGTGCCAGGCCAACTAACCAAACGGCATGAACGGACACAGTGGATGGGCACTCACAATGCACTCCACCCCACTGCATACATTGGGTGATGGCATGCAAGACAGGCCATGGGAGACATGAGCATATACTTGTTGCATTGTGTGAATTGATCAGTGCATGTAGGAGTGATCCAAAGTAACAGTTGGATACAAGCCATGGTGGCACATCATGTTTTTTGTCATACGTCATGACTGACACATACAATCTCGCCCAAATACAGGTGATGCAGGCTATCCCCTGAAGAGGTGGCTCCTTACACCAGTCCGGAACCCGCAGAACCAGCACGAGGAGGACTTCAACCGTGCACATACACGTACCCGTGTGGTCATAGAGCAAACATTTGGCCTATTGAAGGCACGGTTCCGATGCCTCAGCAGGTCTGGTGGTGCACTCCTGTACCGCCATGAGAAGGTGGCAAAGATCGTCATGTCATGTGTCATGCTACACAATATGTGCGTCAGACGGAATGTGCCCCTGCCCCCTGACGCAGAACTGCAACCACCTGACGATGAGGATGAGGAGGGTGCAGATGGGGCAGCACCCTATGGAGGAGGCGATGCCCAGGAGGGGCGTGCAATGCGCCAAACTATCATCAACCACTGCTTCTAACACACACGGCTGGTGTGTACCACATGGAGACTGCACTTGGGCCACTGTGTGTTCCTGGGACATGCACACTGTGGACTGTACACCAATAAAGCACACATATGCAATGAAAATGTCGACACAATTCATTTTGGAGAAGCAAAAAGTGTATTTCGGAGATAACATGTCGTGGCACACCCCCTCCCCCCTGAATACCCCAACACACCCACTCCCCCCTCCCCCCTCCCCCCTGAATACCCCAACACACCCACTCCCTCCTCCCCCCTCCCCCCTGAATACCCCAACACCCCCTGTGATCAAGTGGCTGATGTATTATTGCACCGGGCAGGCACTATTGGCAGCCCCCTCTCCCAGACCCCGGGGCACCCCTGCCTGTGCTCCGCAGGGTCCTGCCTGATCGGCGGTCGGGGCTGCTCGGGGTGGAACTGGCAGCGGAGGATGTGCTTGGCTGCTCAGTTGGATGCATGTCCCGAATTGAGCGTGCAAGCTCAGACAGCACGCGCCGCATGGCAGCAAGTTCGGCACAAATGTCCTTTGTGGAGGACTGCATGTCAGCCCTCAGGGTCTCGGAGGTTTGCACCATCGCTGCCCTCAAGGTCTCGGTGCAGTGTTCCATTGATGCCCTTGCACCCACACATTCCGTGACATGCTCATTAAGGAGCGAGGAGAGTTGCTGCTGGCAAGTTATGATCTCCTCCAGGCTCTGTTGTTCCCTCTGTGCCATGCCTATTGCCTGTGGTGTGTCCATGGGGCTGCTCCCCTCCTGCAGACTTACAACAGGGCTTGGGGGGGATGGCCAATCATCATCATCGATTTGCACCTGTGTGGCATCCTCATGTGGGCTGCTTTGGGACAGGGTGGGGGATTGGAGGTGGGCAGTGGGGGGTCCCACATCAGTATCCTCTGCATCCCCTGCATCACTGTCTGAGCAAGCTGGTATGGCAGCAGTTACCCCCATAGTGCTGCTTCCTGCTGAACCTGTCCCCTCTGTGGGAACCATTTGGGGGATGTTTACTGCTTCTGCTGCAGCTACCTTGCTACCTGCTGGGGTGCCGGTCAGTGGCCTGTCCTGTTGTCTGGCACCGGCTTTTGGCTGCTGTGGTGTTTTTTTAGCTGCAGCAGAGGTGGAGGGTTGTAGTGTTGGCCCTGTGGTCCTGGCCCTCTTGACAGGTGTGGTGTCAGGTGTGTCCTCATCATCGGGTTCTGAGTTTGAGCCTGTGGTGGAGCAAAGGAGGAAGAGTGTTATTGATGGGTCTGCGTACATTGCGCGTGCATCGTGATGGATGACATCATTTGGGTTACTAGATGCGGCACATTTGAGGCAGGGGCATACAGGTTGTCTCACTTTTGCGTGGAAGTAGCATGGAGGTATGTGGGTGCCTGCAGTTAGGGTGTGCATACTGCATGCGTACTGGGTGGAGGTCAGATGTGGCTCTAGGCAGTGCCCTGCTGATGTGTTGCATTTACACTATAGGGTAACATTGGGCTTCACATGAATGGACTTCAGTGACTCTAGCATGGCTTCATTTGAGGCACCTACCTGCATCGCCTGATGCCGGTGCTCCTCGCTCCATCCCTCCTACCCCTTCAATGGACTCCATCCCGATTGTTGAGGCGCATATTTCTTCCCAGGGCTGTAGTTTGATTGGGGACTCAGATCCTCCCCCGGTCGCCATGCCCATGTTGCGGTTCGCCGAGAGGATGCTCCTGACGCGGAGCCGGAGATCGTCCCAGCGCTTCCGGCACTGCCTTGCGTTGCAGGGGACGGTCCCTACCGCACTAACCCGCTGGGCAACAAAGGCCCATATGGCCTTCTTCTTCACAATAGCCGGCCGGGTCATCTGTGTGGAAAAGACCACAGCGGAATTCTCCTGTAGGGTCTCAGCAAGTATGTTGAGCTCCTCCCTTGTGAACTGGTCTTGCCGCTGCCGGTCACAGGCTTTTCGGACAGATTTGGGCATTTTCGAGCAGGGAAATGGGTAGGTATTGGTTTTTGCAGGGTCTCAGGGTCAGATGTCGAGTGGTTGCGGAGGATGCCGATGGATTGTGTTTTTCAAGATGGCCGCCGTGCTCTTTCCCGTTCCGGCGTGATGGCGCTACTTCCGGTTCCGCTTATTTACGGTGACCGTAAAGTACGCTGACCGCTAATTACGGTCACCGCTAAGTACGGTGACCGCTAAGATGGATGGCGGAAGTGTACCTAGCGCGGCGGACGACGCCGGTGAGTGCCGTTTTGGGGTCATTTCCGCCATCGCGTACTTTACATTACCGCCATGGCGTAAAGCTCGTGCCCGATGGGTCAGAATGAGCCGCACTTTACGCCATCGGGCAAAGCCGTAAACGCTATTTACGCCATGGCGGTAATGTCCGATACTTACCGCCAAGGTCGTAATGAGGCCCATTGTGTTGTAAACACGTGATACAGTTCTGCACCAACCTCTCTGTATTCTTCTTTATGTTTACATTCTGCCATACTGTGGATAGGTGCTGTATTATCTTTTTCCCACAGATGTGGGTAGGGCTGTGGGCCATTGTGACCATTGTAGTCACATATGAATTTGGCAACATCCAGTTTCTAGTTCCCTTATCCACCCAACAACCTTCCAGATCTAACTCAGCAGAGCCCTCTGCCCACCCTTGTATTTCATCGGCCGTAGCTTCGGCCTGCATTTCTTTGACAGTGTTAAGTCCATTTTCTATCATACAGGGTACTTCCTCAGTCTGAACCGTCATCATTTTGGTATTTAAATCAGTGGCAGTTTGTTTCGCAATTCTGTCTGCAAACGCGTTTCCCTCTCCTACTTTGCATGTTACCTTTTTGTGTGCCTCGCATTTCACTATTGCTAGGCGTTTTGGAAGCGTGAGTGCAGACAGCAATCGTACAATCAAAGGTCCATGTTGAATCCTGGCACCATGTGATGTCAAAAACCCTCTCTCAGCCCAGAGTCGACCAAAGTTATGAACCACCCCAAAAGCATACTGACTATCAGTATATATATTCACATTCAAATTTTCAGAAATCTCGCAGGCTCTGGTTAATGCTATTATCTCTGCGGCTTGTGCCGAGTTGTAGGGGATTCTTTTGCTTTCTACAACGCTCTCTAGGGTAGTGATAGCGTATGCGGCAGTTGTCGTGCCGTCATGTAATTTAAAACATGAGCCGTCACAAAATAACTCTCCATCTGGCTCTTTCTGTGGGGTATAACTTAAATCAACTCTCCCCTTGGTTTCTTCCTCAGTGACCATTAAGCAATCATGGGGGGGTGATTCATTCTCCCCAATTTCTTTTATGGGTAGTGGCATTAATTCTGCAGGATTCAAAGCGCTACACCTCATAATTTGGATATGGGGCGTGAACAAGATAATCTCATATCTGGTCAATCTAGCAGAGGTGAGGTGTTGTGTCTGTGTCCTATTTAATAGAACGTCTATGGTATGTGGCACCATCAGAATTAAAGTATGCCCCAATACCATCCCTTCCATTTGTTTCACTGATGCAGCAGCCACCGCGACAGATCGCTAACATCGTAGTAGTGCGCGCGCTACAGGGTCCAGCGCAGAAGAAAAATCGCTGCATGGCCTATTTCTTCCCCCTTGTTCCTGTGTCAAAACCGCCAATGCACATCCTTCACTTTCACACACAAACAGTCTAAAAACCTTCTCATAATTCAGCGTGCCCAAAACTGGAGCCGAACATAATGCAGTTTTCAATTGATCAAATGCTTTCTGACATTCCTCATCCCAGTGTAAAGGCATAATCGCATCCTTTCTAGTCAAATTCACCATTGGTTTCACAATTAACGCAAAATTACCAATCCATTGTCGGCAATATGAAGCCATGCCTATTATGGCTCTGACTCCTTTCTGTATCTTTGGAATAGGCATACAAGAAATACTTTCTAACTTGTAAGTCTAGCATGTCTAGCTGCTCTTTCAATGCTCTACTGTAAATACTCAGACTTTCCGTGTAAGCTTGCGGAATCCGCGTGAATGTAAATGATCGTCCTCCTAATGTGAACGCGAACAAATATCTGCTGTCCTTGTCCACTGGAATGCTGAAGAACGCATTTCTTAGATCAACTACACTAAAATATTCTGCTGAAACAGGTATCATTGTCAATATTGTAGTGACATCTGGCACTAAAGGAAATTGTGGATCTACTACTTTGTTTAGCGCACACAAATCAGGTACTTCCTTGCCTCCTTTTTTATAAACTGGAAGAATCGGGCTGTTGCATGGACTGCCTGTAATTTCTTCAATCACCCCTAATTTCACCAAATCTGTAACAATACTCTTCAATCCTTTCTCACCTTCAGCCGAAATTCTGTATTGGGGAATTTGCGGTAGGGTAACACCTTCTTTCAAAATTATTTTTACTGGCTCTATTTTCAAGCATCGTACATCGTTGTCATGCATTGCCCATATACAGGTTGGCACTTTACTTAGTTCTCCTGGTAAGGTTTCAGACATGAATTCTGACACAGGGGCATCTTGTGGCCAAATCGTTAGGAACACCCCGTCTGCCGTGCAATGTATAACAGAACCTAATTTTTTCAACAAATTTAATCCCAACAAGTTCTCCCCACAATTTTCTGTTAAAAGGAAAGGACAATGTTCAGTGAATGGTCCTATAGTAACTGGGACTGGTTGGGACACTGGGTTTATGACTGGTGTACCTGCGAACCCTACGGAAACATTCTTTTGCCCTGAAGGTGGTATATCCGGAACCAAGTGGTGGTCTATTGAACACTTTTGCGCTCCTGTATCTACAAGAAAGCGGTGCTCCTCATTCCCTACTCTCATTTCTACGTAGGGTCCTCTCTGATTCACCGGAATAGACACTGGTTCCGACCCCTGTCCTGGGCTGTCCTATTGGGGGAATAATACATCGTCTGATGTGTAATCATTACTGTTACCGTAATACGTGTTTGGCTGTGTATCGAAAACGTTCCCACTCTTCCCTCTATTTCCCCCACTCTGGTTTCCATACTGTTGATTTGCTGTCCCTGACTCTGGTTAGGGGCACTTTGGTTTTGGGCTTGGTTTTGATTACCTCCATTATTGTGGTGCTGCTGCATACTATTCCTATTTGGTCCATTCGCTCCTTGTTGTCCTCTATGCTGTCTCCTCTGACCTGACCCATTTCTGTTCTGCAGATGCGGACATTGCGCTCGCCAGTGTCCTTCCTCCTTACAATACACACACTGATTTGGTTCCACTGTTCCCCCATGCATATTCGAATTACTCCTTCCTTGTGCGTTCCCTCTCCCTCTATTATGTCCTACTACTTGCTGCAGTAGTACCTGCGTTTTCAATAGACATACTTTCAAATCTGCCCCCATCTGTTTTAACAACGATAATTCGTCCACCATTTCCTTCTGCCTCAGTGATGGTAACTGCTGCCGTTCATTATGTGACCCCCGCATTCCCTTCCAATGTCTCCCGATATCCTCACTCCTGTACCCATGTGTAGTAAAAATGTCGGCATAATCATTGTCTAATTCATCTTTAAGTTCAAAAAGTCCAAATACATGTTCTCTAACTTCTTCATCCCTCTCCCTACAGCGTGCTAATGCATTCAAATATAACAATCGCTGCGGTGGTCATTTCCCAATTAACTGTTTCCATTTCTCCACCAAATATTCACCCATGCATTCCAGCACTACCTGTCTTTCGTTGCTTCTTCGGAAGTCATATATCGAAGCCAATGTTGTCGTCCCATCATTCCCGTCTATATACATCTCTGCCTGTTGCTGCAATTCCACCTTCCTTTCTTTGCTGATGGCACTGCGAGTTACCCTCATGCATCCCCGTTGTTCAGTCCCGCCTCTTGCCCCCGTGGTTTCAACTTCAACCCCGGGAGGAACGGACGGTACCGAGTCTGTGTCTAAGGCGGGAGGTGCGGATGGGACAATGGGAACAGGGAGTGTCTGTTGTGGGCCTGGTTGGCTAATAGGAAGTGTTACGTGCGCGGTCTGTGACTGTGGGAGGGCTTGAGCTACCAGAGGGAGAGCTTGGGCTACGGGCAGGGTTTGGGCACTAGTTACTGACGTGTCTGGCCTCACTTCTGATCTTGGGCCTTGTTTTGTATGGGTCAATATGTTTTCTATCAATTCATCTGCTATGTGTTATTCTCGTTGTGGGTATATGTTTTCTATATTCAACTGGTCATGCCTACCTGCCCTCCTTAGACTCTCAGTCCACTCCTCCTCTTCTTTCTCTTCCGCTACTTCACCTTTCGATTTATGCCTGCGCGCATGCTTCGCTCTACTTCTAAATTGGAGCATTGCTTCCCTTCTCCAGTCCTTAACGATATCAAATGCTGCAGGACGCGCTTTCTTTCTTATCAACACCCTTTCCAAGTTATCTATTCTCGCTATCTCAAAACTACCATTAATCGGCCACTGATGGTCTTTTTGCTTTCTGGTTTGCCTATGCCAAGTCTCGCAGAATATTATCGCACCCACTCCATACTTCACATACATCTCATACGCCGGCGTTCCCCCAGGTGGTACAATTTGGCCATCTTCCAAAGATCGTCTAACACAGCGGGAAAAACCCTGCTAGGGTGGACAATACCCCAGGCATGTTTCAACCTTCC
The DNA here is from genome assembly GCF_040938575.1 of Ambystoma mexicanum. Taxonomy (NCBI): domain Eukaryota; kingdom Metazoa; phylum Chordata; class Amphibia; order Caudata; family Ambystomatidae; genus Ambystoma; species Ambystoma mexicanum. Next base: position 843,375,320 of record NC_090921.1, on the reverse strand, counting down.
CCCTGGTTAATCAACCTTAACTAGGGCGTTTGATTTTGCAAAGTCAACTCTGAACCAATATCAGGATTACTTTGAATCGGAGAATGGCTCACCTGATAAATCAATTTGTCCTTTTGGACACAAGTCGTCTGTATACTGACGCGCCCAATGATGTCGTGTCTGCGTTTCTTGGCTTCCGCCTCGTTTCGGGACCCTCGCCTCCTTGTTCTCTAGCCAGGCACGTCGATCAGGGATCAGATGTGTGCAGATCTGCAAAAGAGTCTCTCATCACTTCTACAAGGCGCCACGAACACCTCTTGATCCCGGCTCGATCGTCCCGTCCTCGCCGTTCTCCGCCTTACTCAACTACAAAGTATGCGATGGAACATGTGGGGGAGGGTCCCTATTCGGGCGCCATCTTGAAAGGGGCCCCTATGGATCCCTTACGTCTATGGAAACAAGGCGAGTCACCACACACGATAGATACGCCAGACACGAGGTTGTATTTCCAAAGCTAGGGTGTATTGCAAAGCAAAAGTCTCAGTTGGCCAACTCGGTCTCACGCTTTGCGACGTGTATCTCTAGACCTCGAGGGACGCAAGAGAGTGAATTACGTACATCAGTTACATATATACAAAATGCATATCAAACAATCAGCTATGACATGTTTAACACCCCCCCTTTATTGGGTTTCTTTGAACTTGGTGTGATGATGGACACTTTCAACAACTATGACACCTTCAAATTTCTATTCTAGTAACAATTTGCAATCTGTGAGTGTGGAGGCATCTTTCAGTTGTTGAATAGAACACAGCGCTTCTGTTCTTGGAAGCGAGCTACATACGGGGGAAGAGTTGCATTCCAGACCTTGCTATCTATGGGGTGCTATTCGTGTCCTGGGAGCCGACACGCTCTAACGGGGCTCAGCAAAGGGGGCCGTAAGAAGAGCATAATTCAAGCCTTTAGCTGCTTTATTCTAACATATTCTACCATATAACGAGACTGGCTGGCAGCTGCGAAATGATTAAATGCCCTGCAGCTCTGTTTCAAGGCTACAATCGGAATGGAGCCGGGCATTCTTCCTGGCACTTCCTACGTTGTGTTTCAACGAACTTTTGTTATCCTCGCGGCCCTGCGGCCTTGTCCTTTCACGTGCAGACAACAATGTTTTACAGTCGAGCAGTGTAAGCAGAAAATGTACTGCGAAGCAATAAGAACAAAAAGCAATGAGCAATGGTTAGAGAACAAAATGGCAATTCTTGTTACATCAAAATGGCCGTTCATTGGCAAACTCAGAAACCTATATTCTGTCATATCGTGCATGAGACGGTTGGCCCACGGCCATCAAAATACGTTTGCGGTCACATAAGAGAGGTATCCATTTTTCTAGACTGACATGTGGGGTCCAGTTACTTCACTGACAGCGGCCCAAGTAATGTCTTTCAGGTAGGTCTTATTGCTGTTCATTGAGTTGTTATTCTTGCATGATATGATATGATAGTTTATTTACATAGCTCCTTTACACAATGTGTTTCAAAGCGCTTCAAGGCTAGGGAGGGAATAAGGGAAAATACAATGACATTATAACAGGCCATGAACAGTAAGGATGTGAAATTAACTATCGTACTCGGTCTGACGACATTTCAGATAGCGCAAGAGCTAAGACATAGATAAGGAAGGGAGGGGGAGAGTGGGAAGGAAATGGAAACAGACTGGCGACTACCGTATTATGCCTGACAACATTTCTGGTAGAGCCGGAGAAAAACAAAAAGTGAGGGAGAGGGGTGCAGAAAGAGGGGAGAGGAACAAAACAAGAGACTATCATACTAGGCCTGACAACATTTCAGATAGTGCTGGAGAAGAGGTGGAGAGGAAAGAAACAGTAATGGGAGGGCATGCCTTTCTCTGTTTGATAATGTCTCTTTTATCTCCCTTAGATGTGCGGAGCGTCCGCGTGGCTAACTGACTAAGCTGGGCCTCGCCGGCAAAAGATGGCGCACAATAAGCGCAATGATGCGGTAAGTAAGCGCTTTGCGCAGCGCTACAATGTCTTGTCTTCGCTGACCTGTGTTTTCTCCCTTTTTCGTAGGTCGCGGTGTGCTCCCAGCGCGTGTGGATTCCCGGAGCGATGCGGCCGAAAGGCGATCCGCCAGGTAAGTCTTTTAAGCAATTTGTGGTTGAAATGTCTCTAATACCTCCTTTAATGATGTCTTTTCTTCCTTTTTCAGGTCCTTTGGTCCGGGCGGAGCACAGATCCAACAGAGCTAGCCAGGAGCTGCGAGCAGTGAAGGATGGAGATCGCAGGTAAGATGCTGCTGCTAACGATGTTCTTTTGTCTTTCTGCAGGTTCTGATTTCCCAGGCTCGTCAGTAAGCTGGACACATAGAGCGTCACGTTGCTAGTTGCAAAGTAACGCGAAGCGTGTTGTCTTGTTCGGTGTGGTTTAAATAGCCTTTGCAAAGTAGTCCAGGTAAAGTATTCCCTAGGCCACCACACCCAAAACACTATACCGCATAGGTTGGTTCTTAGGAATCAAGCTATGTGGATGCCTCCATGTTGGATGAAAGCCTAAATAAAGTAGTTCCCTGAGCAGATGTCTTTCACTGTGTATGAGCCTGGCGCCAGAGGTGCCAGGACTGGCCCAAGAGGGCCTGAGACGTGGATGTCAGGCCTTATTTGAGATCTGAGTCCTGATTCCACCTGGCCAATGGGCTTGCCAGTGGGGATCAGGGCTGAGGGTTGTGACAGCACCCCCCCCCAAGGCCCCTCCCACTCTGTTTCTCCTGTCTGGTCCAGGTTTAGTTGGGAAGTTCCGATGAAACTTCCTGATCAGATATGGTGCGTGGATGTTCTCACTGGGCTCCCAGGATCTATCTTGGGGTCCAAATCCCTTGCAGTCGACGAGATAATATAACTTGGCTCTAGAGTATTTAGAATCCAGGATGCCTTTGACTTCGAATTCAGGTTCTCCATCAATAAGTATGGGTTTTGGTGGTGTCTCAATTCGTGTACCGGGTTGCATTGGTTTTAAGAGGGACACATGAAATACCGGATGGATTTGTAGATTAGATGGTGTAACGCTCACCTGATTCCCGTAGAGGCGCCGGTCTTGACTGGGCGTATACCGTATCTGCAAATGTGATGTGTAACACACGGCTGGCTCTTTGGGCTGGACCTCTGTGCACTGTATGTCTGACTTGAAGGGTAAGATGTCTGCAGATAGAAAATATGGGATTAAGGAACTGGGTTATTGAATGTCTCTCTCTTCTTCCCTTTCTCTTCTCCTGTAGAACCCCAAAGGTTAACGCTCTCACCTTAGGTAAGGGAACGCCGTGCTCTCCATCTGCCTCGGGGCAGGGTGCTGTAACCAGTTTCTTCACTGGGTAAGGGGAGCAGGCCTCTTGACTTCAGAGGACTGCTGTCCGTCGTTTACTGCACGAACAGTAAGTTCCGAGTAATTCTAATGTCTTTAAAGTCTTTAGTAATGATGTTTCTTGTTTTGCAGGGTTCCGGCGATGGCGGATGACGGGCTGATGTGAGTTGAAGATGGAGCCCGTGTGATGAATAGAAGCGCCTGGAAGCACGTAAGTAAGCGCTTGTTGCCTGCTTCACGATGCGCTCTGTCTTTTTATTTTGCAGGTACAAGTTCGGAGCGGCTGCAGGGTGCCGGAATACCCACTGGGTTAGATGTGGAAAGGAGTAATGGCACGTGAGTATTAAAGTTCCCCAATGTCTTTAAACGCACCTTGTTTTGTCTTTCAGATGCGGGATGCAGCGCCGAAGGCCTCCGGAGCGTGCGAAGAGTTGGTAAGCTTTTGTCTTTCAGATGCCGGAATGCAGTGTGAAGACCTCCGGAGCGCACGAAGAGTAGGTAAGCCTTTGTCTTTCAGATGCCGGATTGCAGCGCGAGGCGTTGGTGACAGCCGATGGACCAGGTAAGTGAAGAGCTGTCACTGAAGACCGTAATGCTAACCTGTTCTTTCTTGTCTTTATAGGTGTTGCTGAAGACTGGATTCAGGATGGTAAGCCTTTTTCCTTACGCCCAGGATCAGATGCAGAAGACACGATGAGCGTTCTGCTGCAGAGGATGCAGAATAACGCAAAGCAAGATTCATCCATCAGGTGTGGTTTAAATAGCCTCCTGTAGTGCTTAGGTGTCTCCTTCCACAGCCACGCCTAGGTAAGAAAAGAGTTCCTGCTTTCCAGAAGAGTTCCAGTGTTCTGAATCTAGGGAGTGGCTCCTGCCCCACCCACAGGAAAAGTAGTGCCAAACAGAAGAGGATCAGAGGCTCAACTGGCAGGCAAGTAAGCAGCATGGTCTGCTGCAGGTAAGTCCACCCAAGCATTATGAGCCCGGCGCTTCCAGCGCTGGGACTGGGCATATTTATGAGCCTGGTGCCACTGGCGCCAGGACTGGGTCCAAAAGGTCCCAATTGGGACTGGTTGGCACTCGGAACCTGGGTTATGGATCTGCTTCCAAGGGAGTTGGGAAAACCCTGACCTTTTGGAAGCAGAGATCATGACAGTACCCCCCCTCAAGGCCCCTCCCAAACCGGGCTTCTCCGGGGGTTTTGGCTTGTCAGGAAATGTTCGGTGAAATTTTTTGATTAGGCGAGGAGCGTGGACATATTCAGCAGGTTCCCAGGATCTCTCTTGGGGGCCGTAGCCTTTCCAGTCAATTAGGTAAAATAGTTTACATTTGGAGATCTTGGAGTCCAGAATGCTTTTGACTTCAAACTCGAGTTCTCCATCAACTAGGATAGGTTTTGGAGATTTAGTTAGTCGAGTTTGAGGTTGCACGGGTTTTAATAGAGAGACGTGGAAGACCGGATGTATCTTCATGTGCGGGGGCAAGTCCAACTTGACCGCTACTGGGTTTACTATGGTAGTGATGGAATAGGGACCAAGGTATCTTGGGTTGAATGTGCGTGGCCCTTTTAGAGGTAGATATTTGGTGGATAACCAGACTTGATCCCCTACTTGATATTGAGGGGCTTCCTTCCGATGTTGATCTGCTCCTTTCTTGTATTGTTCTTTAGCCCTTTGAAGGTGAGAAACAGCTTCCTTAAAGGCTTGGGTGATTGTAGAATGCAGGTAGTCTACTGCTGGTGTTTCAAGATCTTGGAGAGGATCCAACTCCGAGGTTCGAGGGTGACTGCCGTACAAAAGAAAAAACGGGGTTTTCCCAGTTCCCGAATGGTCAGAGTTATTGTAGGCATATTCGGCTATCCAAAGGATGTCTTTCCAAGTTTTTTCAGTTTGTTGCAGCATGCAGCGTAAATACTGTTCCAGAGTTTGATTGGTCCTCTCGGTTTGTCCGTCGGTCTGAGGGTGGTGACTGGTCGATAGTCTCACATCAATTTGAGCCGACCGACAGCAACTTCGCCAAAAATGAGAAATAAATTGACTACCTCTATCCGAAATTAGAACCGAAGGAAAACCGTGCAGTCGGACGATGTTTTCGAGAAATTCTCGGGCCAGAGTTGCTGCTGTTGGCTAGCCTTTGAGCGGAATGAAATGCGCCATCTTGCAGAATAAGTCCACGATTACTAGAATCGTATTGTATCCGGAGCATGGAGGTAGATCGGTGATGAAGTCCATAGAAAGCGTATGCCAAGAGCGAGGTGGGATGTCAATAGGGCGTAAGAGGCCTGCTGGTCTTTCCTTTTGACTCTTGTTTTGGGCGCATACTCCACAGGACATTATAAAGTCTCTGATATCTTTTTTCCAAGACGGCCACCAGAAGTAGCGCTTGATCTTTTCTGAGGTCTTGGCCATACCGGGATGTCCTTCCATTAAAGAATCGTGATAACAAGAGATTACTTTTTTCTGTAAATCTGTGCTGGGTAGGTATAATCGTTCTTGGAAATACAATAAGTTGTCCTTTACTGCAAAGTCCTTTCCCTGCAGATGCCAATTCTGTATGTCTGCTGGAGTTACAAGTTGCCTGGCCTTATCCTTAACTTCCTCTATGGATTCTGTGGCGATTACACCCAGAATTCTTTGTTCGGGAATGATTGGTACAGGTTCAGGGTTGATCAAGTGTTCTTCCACTCCCATCCGAGAAAGGGCATCAGCTTTACCGTTCTTTGTACCAGGTCGATAGGTAATTATGAAGTCAAACTCGGCAAAGAATAATGCCCAACGGAGTTGTCTAGAGGATTGGGCTTTTGCGGTTTTCAAATATTGCAGGTTTCGGTGATCCGTAATCACAGTAACGGTGTGTCGGGCCCCCAGCAGATAATGCCGCCAAGCCTTAAAGGCAGACTTGATAGCCAGAAGTTCCTTGTCAGTAATCGTGTAATTGATTTCAGGAGGCGAGAATTTGCGGGACCAAAATGCCACGGGATGCAACTGATTGGTTACCGGGTCCTTTTGTGATAGAACTGCCCCCATGGCAAGGCTTGAAGCATCAGTTTTCACGATGTAGGGGAGTTCGGGGCGAGGGTGTTTTAAGATTGGTGCAGAGATAAATTTAGTCTTCAAATCCTGGAAAGCTTGTTCCGCCTCGGTAGACCATTCAAAACGTTTGTTTTTCTTTAACAAGGCAGTGATGGGCTGGACTATTCGAGAGAATTCGGGGATAAACCTGCGGTAAAAGTTAGCGAAGCCTAACATGCTTTGCACACCTTTTACGGAGGATGGTGATGGCCATTTGAGAACTGCATCGACCTTCTTTGAATCCATACGCACTCCGCCAGGTGATAATATGAATCCCAAGAATTCAACTTCAGTCACGTTGAAAACACATTTTTCCAACTTAGCGAAAAGTTTGTGTTGACGCAATCTTTCGAGGACCATTTTCACGTGTTTCCGATGTTCAGATTCCGATGAAGAATAAACGAGGATGTCGTCAATGTAAACAACAACACACACATCTATGAGCTCTCTGAGGACATCGTTCATAAAATATTGAAATGCGGCCGGGGCATTGCAAAGTCCGAAGGGCATGACCTGATATTTAAATAGCCCATGCTTGGTGCGGAAGGCCGTCTTCCATTCATCGCCCTCTTTTACTCGTACCAAGTGGTAAGCTCCTCTAAGATCCAGCTTTGTATATATGCATGCTTTTCTGACTTGGTCCAGGAGTTCAGGGATCAAAGGTAACGGATATCTATTCTTAACGGTGATCTGGTTCAGGGAGCGATAATCTATACAAGTTCTAAGGTCTCCTTCCTTTTTTTGAACGAAGAACAAAGCTGAAGAAGCAGGGGACTTGGAAGGACGAATAAACCCATTTGCCAGGTATTGATCCAGGTATTGTCGAAGGTGAAGGTTCTCAGGCTCGGTGAGGGCATAAATTCTACTACAAGGAGGAGTAGATCCAGGTATCAGGTCTATCTGGCAGTCATAAGACCTATGAGGAGGTAGAGAGTTAGCCTGATCCTTCCGGAAAACATCTTGGTATTCTAGGTATTCGGGAGGTAACTGGGGAGTCTCTGAAGAAATTGCTGCCAGTGCAACACCAGGTGGAGGGTGACAAGTAGAGACACATTCTGGAAACTGGACCGTTCTTGCTCGCCAATCGATCAGAGGATTGTGTTTCTCTAACCAAGGTATTCCTAGAATAATCTGAAACTGAGGGGCCTTGATCACATCGAACACGATCTTCTCATGGTGTCCATCTTGACTTACTAGCGTCACCTCTTGAGTGGTATGCGTTACTGGCCCGGAGGCTATCTCCGTACCATCCACCGTAGTAATGACGTCCTTTACAGCCTTGGGACAAAGAGTTAGATTCATCCTCAAAACCATTTCATGATCCACATAATTGCCAATGGCACCGCTGTCGACGTAAGCTTCAATTGCATGTAATCGATCCGGATTATCAGGGCTAATGAGGACCATAGGTATCACGAAATGCGAGGTCACGGAACTGGTTTTCACGCTCGGCAAGAGGACCTCTATTCTTGTCGGGCGAGGTCGTTTCCCTGCTCAGAGTTTGTAACTTTGTTAACTGCAGCTCCTACTGCCTTCTTGGCAGGTTTCACCGGACAGTCTCGAAGAAAGTGCCCTGAGTTTCCGCAATAGAGGCATAATTGCAACTGTTTTCTCCTTTCCCGCTCCTTTTGTGTTAGAGAACCTTTCAGACCCCCTATTTGCATGGGTTCCCCGGGGTCTACTCCTTTGGAAGGAGTTGGCGGTTTGGAAAATACTCGAGCATCAAACTTGGAACGATCGGCCTTCCTGTTCTGCAGTCTGTGATCTATTTGAACGACTAAGTCTATATAGTCCGAACAATCTTGTGGGGGATTCACTACTTGGGCTAACACATCTTTGAGCTCTCCACGTAGACCTCTATAAAACAGCGTAATCCTTTTGTCCTCAGGCCATTGAGTTTCCACTATCAGTCTGTTGAAAGACGCAATATAAGCCAAAAGGTCTTGATTACCTTGTCGCAACGAAAGAAGCTCATTGTCCAAGGCCTGCCCCTGTGAATGTCTTGCGAACAGTTTTTTCATACTGAGCTGAAAAGCTTGAAAATCATGGAGGACCGGATCATCTTGGTTTACTAGAGGGATCGACCAGTCTGCTGCATTGCCACTAAGGTACGAAAGCACGAAAGCTACTTTAGCTTGATCAGTTGGAAAGGCTGCTGGCCGGCATAAGAAATGCAACCGGCACTGATTGATAAATACTGCAAACCTCTTTGGGTCACCAGAAAATCGTTCGGGCGGAGCCAGAGGTACATTCCCAGGTAGGTTGATCTGCACTGGATTCATAGCGGATGTAGAAGGAAGATTACCCCCAGATGCGGGTAACGGGGTTTGTCCGGCTTGTGACTGTAGCAATTGTCTAGCGAGATCATCTGTTCGCTCCTTGGAAACAATCAGTTCCCTTCTTAGAGCGTTCGTTTCCTGACGGGCTGCATGCACTTCTGCCCTTAGTTCCCCAAGTAACTGGGCTAGCTGGTCTGTATCCGAGGTTTCCATAGCGCCTGGACGGGAGTTTTGTGGTAGGCTTTGCGTTCTGTAACGCTCACCTGATTCCCGTAGAGGCGCCGGTCTTGACTGGGCGTATACCGTATCTGCAAAGGTGATGTGTAACACACGGCTAGCTCTTTGGGCTGGACCTCTGTGCACTGTATGTCTGACTTGAAGGGTAAGATGTCTGCAGATAGAAAATATGGGATTAAGGAACTGGGTTATTGAATGTCTCTCTCTTCTTCCCTTTCTCTTCTCCTGTAGAACCCCAAAGGTTAACGCTCTCACTTTAGGTAAGGGAACGCCGTGCTCTCCATCTGCCTCGGGGCAGGGTGCTGTAACCAGTTTCTTCACTGGGTAAGGAGAGCAGGCCTCTTGACTTCAGAGGACTGCTGTCCGTCGTTTACTGCACGAACGGTAAGTTTCGAGTAATTCTAATGTCTTTAAAGTCTTTAGTAATGATGTTTCTTGTTTTGCAGGGTTCCGGCGATGGCGGATGACGGGCTGAAGTGAGTTGAAGATGGAGCCCGTGTGATGAATAGAAGCACCTGGAAGCACGTAAGTAAGCGCTTGTTGCCTGCTTCACGATGCGCTCTAACTGTCTTTTTATTTTGCAGGTACAAGTTCGGAGCGGCTGCAGGGTGCCGGAATACCCACTGGGTTAGATGTGGAAAGGAGTAATGGCACGTGAGTATTAAAGTTCCCCAATGTCTTTAAACGCACCTTGTTTTGTCTTTCAGATGCGGGATGCAGCGCCGAAGGCCTCCGGAGCGTGCGAAGAGTTGGTAAGCTTTTGTCTTTCAGATGCCGGAATGCAGTGTGAAGACCTCCGGAGCGCACGAAGAGTAGGTAAGCCTTTGTCTTTCAGATGCCGGAATGCAGCGCGAGGCGTTGGTGACAGCCGATGGACCAGGTAAGTGAAGAGCTGTCACTGAAGACTGTAATGCTAACCTGTTCTTTCTTGTCTTTATAGGTGTTGCTGAAGACTGGATTCAGGATGGTAAGCCTTTTTCCTTACGCCCAGGATCAGATGCAGAAGACACGAAGAGCTTTCTGCTGCAGAGGATGCAGAATAACGCAAAGCAAGATTCATCCATCGGGTGTGGTTTAAATAGCCTCCTGTAGTGCTTAGGTGTCTCCTTCCACAGCCACGCCTAGGTAAGAAAAGAGTTCCTGCTTTCCAGAAGAGTTCCAGTGTTCTGAATCTAGGGAGTGGCTCCTGCCCCACCCACAGGAAAAGTAGTGCCAAACAGAAGAGGATCAGAGGCTCAACTGGCAAGCAAGTAAGCAGCATGGTCTGCTGCAGGTAAGTCCACCCAAGCATTATGAGCCCGGCGCTTCCAGCGCTGGGACTGGGCATATTTATGAGCCTGGTGCCACTGGCGCCAGGACTGGGTCCAAAAGGTCCCAATTGGGACTGGTTGGCACTCGGAACCTGGGTTATGGATCTGCTTCCAAGGGAGTTGGGAAAACCCTGACCTTTTGGAAGCAGAGATCATGACAGATGGTAAGTCCAATTTGATGGCTCCGGGTTGATAATTGCCTTGATGGTATAGGGTCCTAAGTATCATGGATGGAAGGTCCGGGTCCCTTTGATGGGTACAAATTTGGCGGCTAACCAAACCACTTGATAGTCTCTCACTTGATAGTCTGGGGCCTTTTTTCGACGTTGGTCAGCGAAGTGCTTTTGCTTTTCCTTAGCATGAATGAGATGTTCCTTCGCCTTTCTGAAACCCTGAGTGATGGTTGTGTGGAGAGTCTTTACTGCAGGCATTTCCAAGCTGGCTGGAAGGTTGAGCTCCGAGGTACGTGGATGCCTGCCATGCAGGGTGTAAAAAGGTGTTTGTCCTGTGCTAGAATGTACGGAATTGTTGTATGCATACTCGGCTATCCAAAGTAAGTCTTTCAAATCTCTTAATTCATGGTGCAGCATGCACCGTAAATACTGCTCGAGGGTCTGATTGGTCCTCTCGGTTTGCCCGTCCATTTGGGGATGGTGACTGGTAGATAACCGGACGTCAATCTGCGCCATTGCTCAACATTTTCTCCAAAAGTTGGATACAAACTGGCTCCCTCGATCAGAGACCAGAACTGATGGGAAGCCATGTAGCTTAACAATGTCCTCCAGAAACACTTTTGCTAAGGTGAATGCGTCTGGGAGGCCTTTGAGAGGAATAAAGTGTGCCATCTTAGAGAATAAGTCCACGACTAGAAGAATGGTGTTAAACCCTTGACTGGGAGGCAGATCAGTGATGAAGTCAAGGGGAAGAGTGCGCCATGTAACGGGAGGAATGTCCAATGGTTGTAGGAGACCCGATGGTTTTTGTTTTTGTGATTTATTTTGTGCGCAGACACCGCAAGACTGAATATACTGGACGACGTCCTTACACCAGGTAGGCCACCAAAGGTTCTGTTTCACTTTAGCTAAGGTTTTGCCGATCCCAGGGTGTCCTTCGATCAGAGAGTCATGATAATCTGAAATAATATGCTGTTGTAATTCCTTCTTGGGTACATGTAGCTGTTCTCTAAAGACGAGCAATTGATCCTTGATGCAATATTGTTCTCCTTGAGTTTGCCATGCGAGGAAAGCATCAGGGTCCATCGCCTGTCGAATTTTGTTTCGTAATTCTGCTTGTGTTAAGGCTATCATAGTTACTCCTAGGGTAGATACTGCTGTTCTGGGAGTCTTGGAGATACAGAAGTCGGGTTCCGGCTCTGGATAATAGCAGGCCGGAGAGCAGTCACCAGGGAAGGTTAATTTCCGTGCCCGCCAGTCTATCAAAGGGTTGTGAGCAACTAACCATGGCATCCCTAGTATTAACCGGAACTGAGGTGCCTTAATGAGACCGAACGAAATACACTCCCGATGTCCATCCTGGCACAGCAAGGTTACTCCAGCTGTGCACTGGGTTACTGGTCCGGAGGTGATTTCTGTCCCATCCACGGTAGTTACCTTGTCACTGGTTGAGTTGGAACATAAAGGAAGCCCCATCTCTGCTGCCAGCTCTTGATCAATATAATTGCCAACTGCTCTGCTGTCGATGTATGCTTCTACGGCATGCATCTTTGATGACCATTGGTGGTTTATTAAGATCACTGGTATTGCAAAGTGCGAGGTCAGTGGCTCTTTCTTCTCACTCGACAAACTGACCTCTACGGTTGCCGAGCTTGGTAGTTTTCAGATTCCTTAACTTCATCCTTTTCTGTGGCCCCGACTGTTCTCCTTGGGGGTTTCACTGGGCAGTCCTTCTGGAAATGTCCTGGTTTTCCACAATACAAACAAAGTTGTTGTTGTCTTCTTTTATCCCGCTCTTGTTTTGTTAATGGACGTCGTATCCCTCTGATCTGCATGGGTTCTACAGCGTTTTCTGGCACCTGTGGTGCGTTGTCCCTTGATCGAACATAAACCATGCGAGAGTCTGTTTTGGACCGGTCTGCTTTTCGGTCCTGAAACCGATGATCTAGCTGCATGACCAGATTTATGAATTTGGTACAGTCTCTGGGGGTTCAACTACCTGGGCTAAGACATCCTTTAATTCGTCTCGCAAGCCTCGATGGAATAACGTGGTTCTTTTGTTTTCTGGCCAGCTGGCTTCGGCAACCAGTCTATTAAAAGTAGCAATGTACGTCAACAAGTCCGGATTCCCCTGCCGGAGGGTTAAGAGTTTGTTGTCAACTGCTTGTTCCTGGGTATGGCGAGCAAAAAGTTGTTCCATTACTCTCTGGAACCCCCCATAGTCCAGTAACAGTGGATCATCATGGGTCACCAATGGCACCGACCAATCCGCTGCGCTTCCACTCAAGTATGATAAAACAAAAGCTACCATGGCTTGGTCATTTGGAAATGCTCCAGGGCGACAAAGGAAATGAAGGTGACAGTGATTTATGAATGCTGCATACTTCCATGGGTCGCCTGAAAACCTTTCTGGTGGTGCCAGGGGAACTGTTCCAGGTAATGTGATCTGTACTGGAGTAGGGGTAAAAGATGAGGAGGTGGGATTTTGCATCGATGAATTTCCCCCCAGGCAGAGGAGTCTGTCCTGTCTGTGATTGCAAGAACTGTCTACCGATCTCCTCAGTGCGATCTTTGTTCACTATTAAGTCTCTAATGTGCATTAGTCTCTTGTCGGGCAGAATGAACCTCGGCACGAAGGTCCCCCAACAATTGGGCCAATTGGTCAATTTCCAATGTCTCCATGGCACCCAGGTGGATTAGTTATGGTAGGCTTTATGTTCTGTTACGGTCACCTGGTATCCACGGGGACACCACCCAGCCAGTTGGTCGCTGGTATCCTTCTAAGTGATTCCCTGGTATGGTTCTCAGTGGAAGTTCTGCCTGGAAATACAGGAGGACTGTGTTTAGGACTGGCTGACCAAGGTAAGTTTTCCCCCACCTCCCGTATGACTTCAGCCCCTCTGGGCCCTCTTCTCACCTTGTTGTAGAAGTTGGCGTGCTCTCCGTCCTGCTTTTGGGGTGGGGGCGCGTTGTCTTTCGTGGGCGTGTGCGGTCCAGTTACTTCACTGACAGCGGCCCAAGTAATGACTTTCAGGTAGGTCTTATTGCTGCTTATTGAGTTGTTATTCTTGCATGCCTTTCTCTGTTTGATAATGTCTCTTTTATCTCCCTTAGATGTGCGAAGCGTCCGCGTGTTGAACTGGCTAAACTGGGCCTCGCTGGTAAATGATGATGCACAATAAGCACTATGCTGCGGTAAGTAAGCGCTTTGCACAGCGCTGCAATGTCTTGTCTTCGCTGACCTGTGTTTTCTCCCTTTTTCGTAGGTCGCGGTGTGCTCCCAGCACATGTGGATTCCTGGAGCGATGCCGGCCGAAAGGCGATCAGCCAGGTAAGTCTTTCAAGCAATTCGTGGTTGAAATGTCACTAATACCTCCTTTAGTTATGTCTTTTCTTCCTTTTTCAGGTCCTTTGGTCCAGGCGGAGCGCAGATCTAACAGAGCTAGCCAGGAGCTGCGAACAGTGAAGGATGGAGATCGCAGGTAAGATGCTGCTGCTACCAATGTTTTTTGTCTTTCGGCAGGTTCTGATTTCCGGGCTCGTGAGTAAGCTGGACACGGTGAGCTTCACATTGCTAGCTGCAAAGTAACACGAAGCGGGTTGTCTTGGTCGGGTGTGGTTTAAATATCCTCTGCAAAGTAGTCCAGGTAAAGTAATCCCTAGGCCACCACACCCAAAACACTATAACGCATAGCTTGGTTCTTAGGAATCAAGCTATGTGGATGCCTCCATGTTGGATGAAAGCCTAAATAAAGGCTGAGGGTGGGTTGTGACAGTTGAGACAGGAGTGGGAGGAGGACGCGGGAGAACACATGCAGGACGGGCTATGGGAAAGAGCACAGTGGTACCACAAGAAGGTGTCCAGAAACACTAGATTACAACAGATTCAGTTATATGTAACGCACAGGGCATACATGAGCCAAATGAGGGGAACTAAACAGGGGATGTTACACATGTTTTGGGCATGTCCAGAGTTTCGGAAATTCTGGGGGGCGGTTACCCACCGCTTCTCTGAGAAAGGGATCAAGTTAAATGTAGAATCGGTGTGGGCGTGCATGCTGGGAGGATTCACTAGACCACGTAAAAAGAAACAGTTCTGCAAACTTAAGGACTTGGCTTATATTCTGGGCAAACGCAGAATAGCTATGGCATGGAAAACAAGCCAGAGACCCAGGTTAGAAGTGTGGTGGCATGACCTTTTGAAATGGACAGAAGCAGAAACAGCAGCATGGTATGAAGCAGCCTACATGGAGGAGGATGATGAAGTGGGAACTTTGATGGCCTGGAGACAGCTAGTGGCCTCATTAACCGTGCCTGTCCAAGTGAACACGATACCTCTGGGAGCGTGGAAGGAGGGGCGCCCCTGGAAGAATAGGACTAAAGGTGCAATGGAGTAAGCTCGAGTTATGAGGGGAGGGGAAGGGGCTGGCAGTGGTAAATACATGTTGATGCATGATGTTCGGACATTTACAACTTTCACTGTCGGGTGTGCTGTGTTATCTGTAAAACGAAAATTAATAAAAATAGTTTCCAAAAAAAAAAACACTTTGTGATGGGGGATAGACATCCTATACATGACAGCAACTTGGCAAGTTCAAAACTACAAAGCCATACCCAACTTTAAGTGAATACAGGCAAACAGAAAAGGAGAAGGAGGACTCGCCATGGCATACAAATAAGAAGAGCCGATCCACTGAACATCCAGAACTGTGAATCCCTCGTCCTGCACCTTACCTCAGACCTACAAACAAACCTCACATTTATTCTCATCTATAGACCCCTGACCTACGACGCAACCTTCGTAGACACTTTCGTAGAAGCTGTCACTAACATTGCTATTAAACACAATCAACTGGTCATTCTCTATGACTTCAAACTATGGTAAGAGATCGCAGCAAACACTAACTAAACAGCTTGAGACAATACAACTAAAACAAATGGTGAAAGGAGCCACGCTCACAGTGGACCACACTCTAGATGCAATCTTCGAAAAATAAAAATCTGACCCCAATCCAAATACTTTGCAGTGACCACCTCATTACACCTGTCTTGATCCAGATACCATCAAAAGCATCCAACAATCCCCCCAAAAATAAACGATCTGGAAAAGAAACACCAGGACCGTCAAAAGCAGAGGAAAAACTTGAATCCTCACAACCATTGATCACCACCCTGAACGCAACTAACATAGATGAAAAAACTGACAGAATCCTGAACTGGATCACGAAAACAAGAGCTAGCATCTCACTGGAAAAACCTTTCATCCCATCGTGAAAGACGTCAGTGACTAAATGGTTCACACCCCACCTCAAAGCAATGAAAACAATAAATGGAAACAAGAACAAGAATGGAGGAAAAACTATGGCCAAGAAAAAAGAATAACATATCAAAGACAGATTCGATCATATAAAGCAGAAATTCTCAAAGCAAAAAATAAGTACTACCATGAACAAATCACGAAAGCCAACAACACTCTGAAAGAATTGTTCAACATCATAAACAAGATGAGAAATCCTCCTGAGTGCAATAACACACCAGTCCACTCGCAAAAACGATGCCACAATCTTGCAGATCACTTTAAAAGTAAAATCATCCACATACAACAGATCAAACAAAGTAGACTGACCCACTGGACTTTTCACCTCAACCAACCAACCCACAGATCAGGTTGAACCTCTTTTCCCAAATAGGAAGAGAAACATTTATCAGCTGGGTGAACAAAAGCAACAAGGCACGCTTCCAAACTGATCCCTGTCCACCAGACATCTACAAAGCAATCCTTGCACAGGGAACACCATCAGAATACTAACTAAACCTGTTCAATCTGTGACTTTCAATGGGAAGAGTACCACGAGCCTTCAAATCAGCCTACATCAAACCGCTCTTCAAAGATATGACAGGCGATATGGAAGACCTCTCAAACTACATACCTATCTCAAACATTCCATATCCGGCAAAACGAATAGAGACCTATGTTTATGAACAAATGCTGGAACATGTCGAAAACAAATAACTATTGGCTCATGCACAAGTAGGCTTCAGTCCCATGAGAGGTACAGAGGCGGCACTACACCCTCGTCAAGAGATTTGAGGGAATAGCGATCGGTAACACCAGGTTCCTTTGGTTAAATCTTTTTTGTCCATAAGAATAGAAACAATATGACTAAAACCATTCAAATCCGCACCATGGGACACCACTTGTGGATTACCACAAGACTCCTCGCTATCCCCACATCATATTCAGCATCTACATGACGCCCCTAATCAACTTGATCAAAAGACACAGCTTCACATGCTACAATTATGCAGATGATGCCCAAATCATCTACAAAATCAATGGCAATGAAGAGGAGAACCCCACCCTAACACTCCATCTTAAAGAACTACTTTGTGCTTTGTGCTAAAAAGTCAAATCTTGCTGGTTTGCTTTGCTCTTAAAAGTCAAATCTTGCTGTTTTTGCTTTGCTCTTAAAAGTCAAATCTTGCTGTTTCTGCTTTGTGCTAAAAAGTCAAATCTTGCTGTTTCTGCTTTGTGCTAAAAAGTCAAATCTTGCTGTTTTTGCTTTGCTCTTAAAAGTCAAATCTTGCTGTTTTTGCTTTGTACTAAAAAGTCATATCTTGCTGCCCAGTGCGAAATTCTCTGTATTTTGCATGTATACTGTTTCTTCTCTGTAACTTGCCAGCACAGTGGCCTCACCACTCTCTTTTGTCTCACACCTACCAGCCTTAGCCCCCCGCAGTATCTCCATCCTCTCCTTACTTCCACCCCAATGGCACTTTCTGTTTCTCCTATCTTCCCCAACTGCTTCTCCATTGACTATCCTTCCCTTCTCACTAAGTCTGGTAGGAAGAAGTTCAAAAAGGATATCTTGTCCTCTAATCCTGGTCTTCCTATCGCCGACACCTACTCCAATGCTTCCGCCAGACAGACCCTTACCGACATCCTCTTTGTTGTTCCTTCGCCAGATCTATGGACTCCTCGTATGGTCTCTGTGCTGTGCCCTATCTCCTCCTCTCCCATTAATGGTGGCACTTGCTGGGAAGTTCTCATGGCTTTCTTCGACTCCTCTAAAGTCATCATTAAAGTCTACCTAAATGGTACTGTCATGGTCCAAGGCCCTTAGGCCAATCTCCTCCTCTTTGATAGGCGCTTCCCTCGCCTCATCAATTTCCTCTCATCTCCTGCTGTCCCCTCCTCTCCCCCCTTGGCTACCTTGCCCTCTCTCTCCTCCTCCTTCTCTGCTCCTCCTAGGGCTCTTTCTCCTCCACAGGGCGTACCTCTGATCTGTACCCCTCCCCGGAAGGTCTTTAAGGCTGGCAACTTTCTTCATATTGCCACTCTCACCTCTCGCTCTGCCGTCAAACACTCCTCTGACATCTGCCACTTCCTTGAAGAACTAGACCTAATGTCCTTGGTCTTATTGAAACATGGTTCACGGCCAGTTCTGTTACGAGCTTTGACACTCTCCTCCCTGATGGCTACAAGATCCTCTCAGCACCCAGATCCTCCCGGTGCAGTGGGGGGGTAGCCCTGATCTTTCCTGAGTGGATTCCTGCCTCTATCATTCCCACTCAGACCTACTTCTCTTTTGAATGCCTTGTCTGTAGGCTTTCTCTCTCGCCTACCCATTCTCTTACTGTGGTTACCATCTACCGGCCTCCTGGTCATATCACCTAATTTCTCTCTGAGTGGGCAGACCTCTCCTCCTCCCTCCTGGCCTCTACCACTCAACTCCTCCTCCTCGGTGACCTAAATATAAATGTAGACTCTCCTTGCTCCTCCTCTGTACTCTTCCGTGACCTCTGCGACTCCCTCTCCCTATCCATCTTCCCCTATGGCCCGACTCACTCTGCAGGGCACACACTCGATGTCTTGATCTCCTCTGACCTCCCGCTCTCCATCCCTCTGACCACTCCTCTCTCCTGGAGCGATCACTCCCTCCTCTCATCTCATCTCTCCCTCTCTTCCCCCCAAGTCAAGCCTACCCCAACACTGCCACCTACCTTCTCGGACATCCGGCCTATGAAGCTTGTGTCAGTTGAGGCTTTTGCCGCCACTTTCTCTCCCCAAGCTCCACCTTTGGCTGTCTCTCATCCTGATACAGCCCTGTCTCTGCTCTACTCTTCAATTTCTGATACGCTTGATGTTCTTGCCCCTGTCATGAGGATCTGTTTGAAGTCCAAAGCCAAGTGCAATTCCCGGTATGACTCTGACCTAGCTACACTTAAACGTAAGTGTAGGGCAGCTGAGAGGAAATGGAGGACTTCCTGTTCATCCTCTGACAAACTGGCCTGTCGCCTGCTACAAAGGCAATACCGACTCTCTGTCCTCACCAAGAAGAGAGTCCACATTCAAGCTCGTGTCTCTGCGGCATCTAACAAGTCGGCCGAACTCTTTAAAATCTGCAAGGAGCTGGCCAACCCTGCTGCAGTCTCTACCCCTCCTGTTGCCTCCCAGGCTCTTTGCAATGCCCTTGCCTCTCACTTCATTTAAAAAACCCAGGACATCCTGTCCACCCTCTCCACCCACACTCCTCCTCTTCCCTCTCCATCTGTGCTTGCTGACCCTCCTTTAGCCACCCGCTGTCATGATGCCTACCCCCGGGGAACCAGACCAGGTCCAGCAACCCCGGAAGCAGG
The DNA here is from genome assembly GCF_040938575.1 of Ambystoma mexicanum. Lineage (NCBI taxonomy): Eukaryota > Metazoa > Chordata > Amphibia > Caudata > Ambystomatidae > Ambystoma > Ambystoma mexicanum. Next base: position 843,356,261 of record NC_090921.1, on the reverse strand, counting down.
CATCAAGTTGTTTTGAGCAAGCCCAAAAGCCCTTGCTAGGGGCTATTTGGGTGTGGTCCTGGCGCCTGTGGCGCCAGGTTCATATGGAGAGTCAGTCCTGGTGGCGCCATAGGCGCCAAGCTCATAGAGTAGTACTTACCTGATGCAGACCATGCTGCAAGCTTACCTGGTGCAGACCATGCTGCAGAGCTCCAAGCCAAATGAGGCTTGGAAGGGACTATTTTACCTAGGGACTATTTTTTACTCGGGTGGGGCTGGGGAAGAATACTTACCTGGGCCTACTTTGGAGGCTATTTAAACCACGCCCGAAGAGCAGCACATGCTTCGCGTTATTCTGCATCCGGCAGCGTAACGCTCACCGTGTCTGCAAGCCTGCATCCAGTCTTCTGCCACGCCCGCCTCGAATCTGCAGCTCCTAGAAAAAGGGAGGAACAGAAGGAGAAAAGGTTAGAATAAGAGCAAACCTTTGATCCTTACCTGAATTCCGGATCCACCGCACCTTCGAGCTGGAAGAAAGAAGCATTTAAGCGCGCCGCCTCGCCTGCTGCAGCCCAGCGCTGAACTCACCGGCCTTCGCAGCATCCTCACGATCCACTGCATCCTTCTGCACGGTCCCGCTGCATTCTGGCACCTAAGGGGAACACAAGAACAGCAAAGGTGAGCCAAGGAAATAAACAGAGGCAATAGTAACTACCCCCATAGACTTACCTGATTACCGCCGGGGGTACTATTCCTCTTCACGGGTCGGCGCAGCCTCCAGTGCATCCTCGCCGCACGCCGGCCCCTAAGGGGAACAAAAGGACGACAAGGTGAGACAACGAGACAAATAAGGGGAACTCTTCTCACCGCAATAGACTTACCTAATTTTACCGCTGAGGCATAATTCCTCGAACTTCATATTTTCTCGCCACACCTGAATAAGGGAACAAGCAGCTTACATTCTGGCCTTATTTTGTTGTCAGCTACCACGAGAAACTCTTTGCTGGGGTCAAGCTGCAAACTGCAAGGAATCGGACAAGAGTGAAAGTCAGACATGTGAACTCTTACGAACTGCATATTTTTTGGAGTCAATATTGTTCTGGAACTCACCAATTCCTTCGAGCCAGTGAAGCAACTGGTTATCAACGCGCCCCTGCGCTCAATGCAGGATGTAGAGCTCATCTTTTCAAACCATCAGGTGAGACTATAAGAGGGGACATCAAAGGTGATCTGTTGGGAGAACAGCGGGGGTGGGGGGAATTTACGCTCAACTCCACGGGTGGTTAATTCCCTTTCTCCATTTGCAGAAGAATATTCCTATGGGCCAAGCAAACAAAGCTAGGTGGGCCAGTCCAGTCCGTCATCTCGGCCCTACGCGTCACATTGGCGGAGACCGCAGCTGTCCAGTTCAGATCGATGCCTCTGTGGGAGCCAGGTGAGCAGAACAGAACGCAAAGCCTACCCACAAATTCCCACCCGGGCGTTATGGATACCTCAGAGACTGACCAATTAGCCCAATTAGTAGGGGAACTGAGGGCTGAAGTGCATTCAGCCCGTCAAGAAACTAATGCTCTTAGGAGAGAACTGATTTTGTCAAAGGAGCGAACTGATGACCTTGCTAGGCAACTATTGGAAAGCCAGGCTGGCCAAGCACCCCTACCTGGTTCCGGGGGTAATCCAGCTCCTGTGTTATCGAGTAACCCTGTGCAAATAAACCTACCAGAAAATATTCTATTAGCTCCACCCGAACGCTTTGCCGGAGATCCCAAAAGGTTCGCCGTGTTTATGAACCAATGCCGCCTGCACTTTTTATTCAGACCTGGAGCCTTCCCAAACGACCAAGCCAAAGTAGACTTTGTATTGTCATATCTCAGCGGCAGTGCAGCTGATTGGTCAATTCCACTAGTGACTCAGGATGACCCAATTCTTTGGGATTTTCAGGGCTTTCAAACTAGCATGGAAAGACTATTTGCTCGGCACTCCCAAGGACAGGCCCTGGATAACAAAATTTTGTCCCTACGACAGGAAAACCAGGACCTTCTATCCCACATCGCGACCTTTAATTGGTCGATAGTGGAAACTGGATGGCCTGAGGTAAAACGAATCACGTTATTTCATCGTGGGCTTCGAGGAGAACTCAAGGATGTCTTGGCTCAAGTCGTGAACCCACCTCAAGATTGCGCTGAATATATAGACTTAGTGGTCCAGTTAGATCGCAGATTTCAGAACAGAAAGGCCGATCGAGCCAAGTTTGAGAATCGGGTGTTGGTCAAAACCCACGCTAACCCCAAAGGAGCAGATGCTTCAGAACCCATGTAAATCGGAGGGGTTAAAGGACCCTTAACCCAGAAGGAAAGAGAAAGGAGACGACAAGTGCAATTGTGTCTATATTGTGGAAAATCTGGGCATTTTCTACGGGATTGCCCTGTAAAACCACCCAAGAAGGTGGTAGGAGCTGCTGATAAAAGCCATATGGAGTCAGATTCGGGAAACGACCACGCCTGACAAGCGTAGAGGTCCACTTGCCGAGCTTGAAGAAGGATGCTCAGACCTCGCATTTCATCATACCAATGGTCCTCGTAGATCCAGAGCAGCCATCACGTATGCACGCAGTAAGGGCATACATTGATAGCGGGGCCATAGGAAACTATGTGGACTATGAATTGGCTTCCAGGATGAATCTACCTCTCTGCCGAAAAACCACCTCAGATGTCATCACCACAGTCGATGGAACTGAAATTGCCTCTGGGCCTGTAACTCATTCCACCGCAGAGATGACACTATTGGGTCAGGATGGGCATCGAGAGACTATTGTGTTTGATCTAATCAAAGCCCCACAGTTCCAAATAATACTGGGGATACCTTGGTTGGAAACACATAATCCTTGTATTGATTGGTGAGAGAAGAGAATAACCTTCCTGGATTGTGCACAAACCTGTTACCCACAGAAAAATCAGAACGTAGGCCTGGCCACAGTAACCACAGCAGTCATGCAACTACCTCCAGAATACCAAGAATTCCAGGATGTCTTCCAAAAGGAACAGGCAAACACCTTACCTCCTCACAGATCGTACGATTGTCAAATCGATCTCATACCCAGTGCACAACCCCCTAGTAGCAGGATCTATGCCCTTAAGGAACCTGAGAACCTTCACCTACGACAATATTTAGACCAGTACCTTACCAATGGCTTTATTCTCCCATCCAAGTCCCCTGCATCTTCAGCTTTGTTCTTCATGCCCAAAAAGGAAGGTGACCTCAGAACGTGCATAGACTACCGCGCATTGAACCAGATAACTGTTAAGAACCGATACCCATTGCCTCTGATCCCTGTACTATTAGACCAAGATAAGGACGCTTGTATATACACTGAATTAGATCTCCGGGGGCACACCATCTGGTACGTGTAAAAGAGGGCGACGAATGGAAGACTGCTTTCTGCACTAAGTATGGGTTATTCGAGTACCAGGTGATGCCTTTCGGGTTGTGCAATGCACCAGCAGCCTTCCAATACTTCATGAACGATGTCCTTCGTGAACTCATTGACGTTTGTATTGTCGTGTATATCGATGATATTCTAGTATACTCCTCTTCAGAATCTGACCATGTAAAGCACGTCCAAGCAGTCCTTGAGAAATTGCGCCAGCACAAACTATATGCAAAACTAGAAAAAATGCGTTTTTCATGCCACAGAAATTGAATTCCTTGGGTTTATCCTGACCCCAAAGGGAGTCTGAATGGACTCACGAAAGGTGGAAGCAATCCTTAAGTGGCCATCACCAAGTTCAGTTAAAGGAGTACAAAGCATGCTCGGCTTTGCCAATTTCTACCGCAGATTTATCCCAGATTTTTCACATGTCGTACATCCCATCACAGCACTCTTGCGAAAAAATAAACGCTTTATATGGACTGAAGAAGCTGAAAAAGCCTTCCAAGAGCTGAAAGAGAAATTCACGTCTGCACCTGTGTTAAAGCACCCGCACTCTGAACTTCCATACATAGTGGAAACTGATGCATGCAGTCCAGCCATGGGAACTGTCCTGTCTCAAAAGGACCCTGAAACTGGCCAGCTTCAACCAGTAGCATTTTGGTCCAGAAAGTTCTCGACACCCGAGTTAAACTATGCGGTTACCGACAAGGAGTTATTAGCCATTAAATCCGCCTTCAAGGCTTAGCGGCACTATCTTCTCGGTGCCAGGCATATCATTACTGTGATCACCGATCACCGGAACTTACAGTATTTAAAAAAAGCCAAAGCCCAATCATCACGTCAACTCCGATGGGCATTGTTCTTTGTCGAGTTTGATTTCGTGATAACCTATCGACCAGGTTGTAAGAATGGAATAGCAGACTCCTTAACCCGAATAGGGATGGGAGAGGCAGAAGTGAATCCAGAACCAGTACCTATAATTTCCGAACAAAGGATCCTTGGCATGACAACTCTACAGACACTAGAAGACATTCAGGTAAAGATCCAGCAACTCTTTGATCCTACAGCCCTGCAGGACTGGGTAAAGAAAGGCCCGGACTACTCTGTCACCAATGATCTGCCTTATTACCAAGGGCGACTGTTTCTGCCACACAAGGAACTACAAGAGCAAGTCATTTCCCGTTATCATGATACCCTAATGGAGGGGCACCCAGGTATTGCAAAAACTGAAGATTAAAAGACAATTCTGGTGGCCCACCTGGCGAAAGGATATTAAATCATTTGTGATGTCTTGTGGCATTTGCGCCCAAAACAAAAGTCAAAAGAAAAAACCAGCTGGACTCTTACAACCTTTAGACATTCCACCTACACCATGGCACACCCTATCGTTAGACTTTATTACTGATCTACCTCCTTGTAATGAGTTTAATACCATTCTAGTTATTGTGGATCTTTTTTCCAAGATGGCCCACTTTATTCCTTTAAAAGGACTACCTTCAGCCTTAATCCTGGCCAAATAATTCCTTGAAAACATTGTTCACTTACATGGATTTCCGTCCGTGTTGGTCTCTGACCGGGGCAGTCAATTCATTTCACATTTTTTGAAGAAATGGTGTCAATTGGTGCAAATCGACGTGAGATTACCGACCAGTCACCACCCCCAGACCGATGGTCAAACGGAGAGGACCAACCAGACTCTTGAACAATACCTGCGTTGTATGTTACATCAAACTGAGAGTAATTGGAAGGACATCCTTTGGATCGCCGAATATGCATACAATAATTCAGTACATTCTGGAACTGGACAAAGTCCCTTTTATACCCGATATGGGCACCACCTTCGAACCTCAGACCTTGACTCACCCCAACACTTAGAAATACCCGCAGTGGACCATCTAAACACTTCGAATACACAAGCCTTTAAGGAGGCAACTGCACATTTGAAACAGGCGAAGGAGAAATATAAGAAAGAGGCTGATCGGCATAGAAGTGATACTACACAGTACCAGATAGGGGACCAAGTATGGTTGGCCACAAAACACATACCTCTCAAGGGAATGCGGACCTTTAACTCTAGATATTTGGGACCTTACTCTATTAAGGCCATTATCAACTCGGTTGCCGTCAAGTTGGACTTACCTGCTAATATGCAAATTCATTCCGTCTTTCATGTGTCACTTTTGAAGCCAGTGCAACCAGGGAAAAGACTAACCAAGCCACCAGACCCCGTCCTTATAGACGGGGAACCTGAATTTGAAGTTAAGAACATTCTGGACTCCAAGATGGTGAAGTCAAAACTTTTTTATTTAATCGACTGGAAAGGGTACGGACCACAGGAAAGGTCTTAGGAACCTAGTGACCACGTGCATGCACCTCGATTGGTGAAAAGATTCCACCGAAAATTCCCAGAAAAACCAAAACCACCGGGAAGAACGACTTTAGGAGGGGCCTTGGGGGGGGGAGTGCTGTCATGATGCCTACCCCCGGGGAACCAGACCAGGTCCAGCAACCCCGGAAGCAGGCATCAAGTTGTTTTGAGCAAGCCCAAAAGCCCCTGCTAGGGGCTGTTTGGGTGCGGTCCTGGCGCCTATGGAGAGTCAGTCCTGGCGCCACAGGCGCCAAGCTCATAGAGTAGTACTTACCTGATGCAGACCATGCTGCAAGCTTACCTGGTGCAGACCATACTGCAGAGCTCCAAGCCAAATGAGGCTTGGAAGGGACTATTTTACCTAGGGACAATTTTTTACTCGGGTGGGGCTGGGGAAGAATACTTACCTGGGACGACTTTGGATGCTATTTTAACCACGCCCGAAGAGCACCACACGCTTCGCGTTATTCTGCATCCAGCAGCATAACGCTCACAGTGTCTGCAAGCCTGCATCCAGTCTTCTGCCACGCCCGCCTCGAGTCTGCAGCTCCTAGAAAAAGGGAGGAACAGAAGGCGAAAAGGTTAGAATAAGAGCAAACCGTCGATACTTACCTGAATTCCGGATCCACCGCACCTTTGAGCTGGAAGAAAGAAGCATTTACGCGCGCCGCCTTACCTGCTGCAGCCCAGCGCTGAACTCACCAGCCTTCGCAGCATCCTCACCATCCACCGCATCCTTCTGCACGTTCCCGCCGCATTCTGGCACCTAAGGGGAACACAAGAACAGCAAAGGTGAGCCAAGGAAATAAACAGAAGCAATAGTAACTACCCCCATAGACTTACCTGATTACCGCCAGGGGTACTATTCCTCTTCACGGGTCGGCGCAGCCTCCAGTACATCCTCGCCGCACCCCAGCCCCTAAGGGGAACAAAAGGACAAGGTGAGACAACGGAACAAATAAGGGGAACTCTTCTCACCGCAATAGACTTACCTAATTTTACCGCCGGAGGCATAATTCCCCGAACTTCATATTTTCTCGCCACACCTGAATAAGGGAACAAGCAGCTTACATTCTGGCCTTATTTTATTGAACTGTGTAGGATAAGCCAAATCCTTACCTGAACTTCGTCAGCTACTACGAGGAACTCTTCACTGGGGTCAAGCTGCAAACTGCAAGGAATCGGACAAGAGTGAAAGTCAGACATGTGAACTCTTACGAACTACATATTTTTCGGAGTCAATATTGTTCTGGAACTCACCAATTCCTTCGAGCCAGTGAAGCAACTGGTTATCAACGCGCCTCTGCGCTCAATGCAGGATGGAGAGCTCATCTTTTCAAACCATCAGGTGAGACTATAAGAGGGGACATCAAAGGTGATCTGTGGGGAGAACAGCGGGGGTGGGGGGAATTTACGCTCAACTCCACGTGTGGTTAATTCCCTTTCTCCAATTGCAGAAGAATATTCCTACGGGCCAAGCAAATGAAGCTAGGTGGGCCAGTTCAGTCCGTCATCTCGGCCCTACGCGTCACATTGGTGGAGACCGCAGCTCTCCAGTTCAGATCGACGCCTCTGTGGGTGCCAGGTGAGCGTAACACCCTCCCACCATCCTTCTCGTCCTTTCCTCTTTTCACCCCTGATGAGGTTGCTAGACAAGTCTGATCTATGAAAGCCTCTTCAAAACAGGTTCATCCCTGTTCCTCTAAAACCATCAAGGACCACATTGACACCCTCGCTCCGGCCCTTGCTGATTTTTGCAACCACTCCTTTGCCTCTGGATCCTTCCCCTCCCCTCTGAAGCACTCCTTTGTGCATCCTCTTCTCAAGAAACCCACAGCTGATCCTTCTTGTCCAGCTAACTATCGCCCAATTTCCATTACTCCCTTTCTTGGCAAACTCCTGTAAAAGTTGTCCATCTCTCAGCTTAACCTTCATTCCAATTCTGTTGGCTGTCTCCATGACCACCAGTCTGGCTTCAGAGCTGCCAGAAGCATGGAAACTGCTCTCCTAAACATCTGTGAAGATCTGCTCACCAACCTTGACTCTAACATTCCCTCTGTCCTCATCCGCCTCGATCTCTCTTCTGCCTTCGACACGGTCAACATTACCATCCTGCTCAACCGTCTCTGTGAAAACCTGGGTATCACTGATTGGGCTCTGGCCTGGCTGACCTCTTTCCTCTCAGATCGACCCTCCCAGGTCCAACTTGGGTCCTTCCTTTCATCTATCTTCCTCTCTACCTGTGTTGTTCCCCAGGGGTCTAACCTCTTGCCCTGGCTTTTCAACCAATACCTGGCAACTCTCGCCCACTGCATTGCCATTTTCTGCTCAAATTTCCAGTGCTACGCTGACGACACTCAACTCATTTTCAGGCTGCCCTCTGCCACCTGCTCTCCCTCTCTCATCTCTGATTGCCTAAAGCCATTCAAGATTGGTGTGCCACCAATGATCTTTGTCTGAATGCCAGCAAGACAGAGATCCTCCTCATCGGCACACCTTCACCATCCTTTCCCCTCACTCTCTGGCCGGCCTCCCTTGGCCCTCCTCCTACTCCCACCTGCGAGGCTAAGAACCTCGGGTCATCTTTGACTCCACCCTTTCCTTCTCCGCCCACATCTCTGAGGTCTCTAAAAAGTCAAATTTCCGACTGCACCTCCTCTGAGGTACTCTGCATTTCCTCTCCTTCCCCCAGAAGCTCATGGTATCTCAAGCTCTGGTTCTCTCTAGCTTGGACTATTGTAACAGCCTCTTTCTAAATCTACCTACCTCTATTCTCCGCCCTCTGCAGCTAATCCAGAACAGGACTGTGAGACTTGTCCTTGGCCTCAAGCTCTGGGATCGTATCTCTCCAGCTCTGAAATCTCTTCACTGGCTCCCAGCAGATGCAAGGATTACATTCAAAACCCTCTGCATTGTCCACAAGGCTTTCTGGGGCCTGGGTCCAAAATACCTTCAGATACCCCCCGCAAATACCTCCCCTCTCGAGCTCTTCGCTCCTCTACCTCCAACTCACTCAGGGTCAGTCATTTTTCAAAGAAACGAGCTGGGGGTAGATCTCTGTCTTCGCGTGGGGCCTCCCTCTACAACAGCCTCCCTGCCACTCTAAAACTTGAGGAGAACCATCTCCGGTTCCGGAAGCACCTCAAGACCTTCCTCTTTTCTTCTGCCTTCGCTCCCCCTCTCCCCTGCTGATCTGTTCTCTCTTGGCACCGTGCACCTGGCCACCCTCTGTCTTTTGGGCCCAGGTACCTGCTCATCCTGTCACACTCCCGCACTGCCTCCGGGCCACCCCTTGCACGAGGGTCTGTATCTGTACCCATACAGCCCCCCCTTTTTCTTCCTGCACTTATCGGACCTACCCTGCCTGCTGCCTTAAATCTAGCACTTGCAAATTGCTGGCTGTATTACCACTGTTTGTTGCCTTTATTATTTATTTATTGTTATTTATCTGTTTCTCCTCTGCTTCGCACTTTCCACCTCTCCCCCCTTCCATGCACTTTTCCCCTCCCCCCTCTCCCATTCACTTGCGTGTTCTCAATGTCACTGGGCCTAGTAAGATCGCTGTTTTGTTCTCCCCTGTTCCCCTCCCTTGCCTTGTCGCGCTCTGAAACACTTGTGTACGAGCGCAACAGAAATCAAATATCAATCAATCAATCAACTCTACCAATGGATGTACACTAATAGCCTTAAAATTAACCCAGAAAAAACGGAAATCATGATTTCACCTGACAATGAAGGAAACAACCAGGGCATTCCATGGCCCAGAGAACTGGGAACACCACCACAACCATCCAAAGTAGTGAAAATCCTTGGACTTGGATGTGAAAATGGACTAGAATCAAAAATCAACACGATAATTAAGAAATGTTTCTATCATCTGCACACTATCAAAAAGACCTTCTTTCTCTTCACGCACAGAACGCTTGTCATCATCTCCCTTATTATGTCCAGGACAGGCTACGCCAACAGCATGTACCTTCGAATACTGGAATACTTGCTGAGGAAACTACAACGAATACAGAATGCAGCTGCCAGACTTCTCCTCAAACTGTCCGAAAGAGACCACATCACACCAGCGCTAAGGATGCTACATTGGCTCCATCCCAAAAAGGGAATCACCTTCAAAACAATATGCATAACATACAGAGCAATCCATGCCTAGAGAGTGGAATTCATACAACAGAAAATCACCATCTACAAACCAGCAAGAACACGTAGATCCAGTGAAGACATCCGCCTAGAACCTAAACTCCTCCAAAGAAAGAAACTTAGACGATCTGGAACTCCATCCCGGAATAAATGGAAACTACCAAGGGTCATCTAGATTTCAGAAAACTTCTAAAAACCTGGCTCTGCAGCACTTAAGGGGATGAAAGTGCTTCAACAACATCTATGTACCACGAAATGAACAAATACACGTAAAGGCACCCTGCGAAACCAGGGACTAACTGAATACACCCAACATGAACTGAGACCGAGCAAAGGGACCTAACCCAATCAGTACAATCCAATGTGCTAAGCCATGCAAAATCTAGCAAGAGAAACCTACCAGAAAAGCGGGTAGTACAACCACCAATGTACTCCAAAAAAAACCTGTACTGTAATTACCTGATATCATATAGCAACCTGCATTTAGCTTATCCGCATAGGTTAGCCCGATCCGGAATGTAACCTAACTGTGTAAGTTAGCCACTTCAACACTTACCCTGTAATTGTAGGTTAGTGACTTCTGCATCACATCTAATAGTATAGCTAAGCCTTATGATCCCTGCTGCACCCTGAGACAGACACTATGTAGCTTCTGTATCATGCTGGGTTGATTGAAGCAGATTGTTTGGGGCGGGAAATGCATGACACTTCGAAAGACAGTTTGAGGCAGGATATGTATCACACCCAGATGGATTGTTTAAGGGTGGGGAGTATGACGCACCCGGATGGATTGCTAGGGGATGGGAGATGCAGAACATGTGGATGGTCTGTTGGTGACGAGAAGTGTATCGCACTTGGATGGAGTGTTGAGGGTCCAAGGCTTGTCTCACTTAGCTGGAAGATTAGGGGCGGGAGTTATATTGCACTTAGATGGACTGCCGGGGCGCAGGGGGGATACGTCACAGTTAGAGTGATTGGCTGATGGCAGAAACTGTGCTGCATTCGGATGGAATGTTGGGGACAGAGAACATGTCTCTCCTATAGTTTTCTCACAAGTTGCCATTTTATTAAATTAAAAGGGGTGAGACAAATGCCTACTTTTCCCTAACCCAACAAGAATGTCCCTGCCTAACAAACTAAGGTTAAAGAAAAATGACCTAGTCTCCAAAAGGTATCTGACCCTTACACTAACAAGAGAAAGACATAACAGTGAGTCCGATTTGATGTATGATTTTTTGTGCTTTTTTTAGATTAAATGACTTTTTAATTATTGTTGTTTTGCTAGAAATGGTATAATATTATGTGTATGACAACTTTTGCTTTTTTTAATGGTATACAACTAGTGATAATAAAACTGAAAGTAATTTTTGGAAATAATGTCTGTGTAGTGGGTTCATGTTTTTTGGATAGCAACAAATCCAAATTGTTATTTGTTTAGTTTGCAGTTGTTGATCACTTCAAAACACTGGGGCAATGGAAAGAGGGGTAATCGGACTCACTGTTATGTCTTTCTCTTGTTGAGGTAGTTCCTTTTGAGTTCTGATCCCCCGAGAAAAAAAGTTGGGAACTTTACCTGTTTTTTAGGTAACACTCTTACACTAGCATACACAACACAATTATACAAGGTTTGTTTGGCTGTCTTAAATTCCACAAAATAACATATCAATTCAAACTCAAAAGCTTTAAGAACTAATCCTTGTGACCAGGGTTGGACTCCCATTCCCTGGATCAGTTCAGGAATACTTTTATAATGTACACCTGGTGGGCTTGTGGGCCCAACGCCGACCTCCAGCTGTCGCCATGATGGGCTGGCCTCTGCTCCCTTATGGCATTGCATACCCCTCCTTTGTTGGTGCCTCATTTGGATGTGACACCTCAATGTTCATATAGTTGCAGACTTTTCTACAAATGTACCCTCTTTTAAGAAACACTCACTCCATGAACAGTTGAATTCTAATAGTGTGCCTTCCCAGAAGAATATTTGAAGGACAATCAAAAGATAGGTACGAACATTCACATTCCAGAAAAATGTGCAATCAAGTTTGGAATAACAGTGCTGTTGGTGCTAGCATGGTAGAGGAAAATGATGTATCTCGCAACAGGAGCAGAAGGAGGAGTAAGTGGGAGAACAATAATACATCTCAGAAATCGTCAGATAGGTTGTATGAGATTCCACTGGAATTTCGATAATTTTCTTCAACTGCTACCTTTTTTGCATCTCTTTTAGCACCAGGTATTCAGGCAGTCATCAAAGCGAAGTGGCCTTAAATCACTAGGTGGGAGCTTTCTCAATTGGCAAACGCAACAGAGAGGGGTCTTAATGCTATACGGGAGCATTTTAGGGCAGTGAGGTCGATGACCCTGCAAAACAGGTATGTTTTAGACCTTTTGACAGCTATAATGAGTGGAGTTTGTGTGAAGATTTGAGCAAGCTGCTTCACCCTATTACTAGCTAAGGATGAATGGAATGGTAGCTTAACAGCAGCGATATATGCTCTACCCCAGTTGCGCATGAAAATGGAAGCTGAATCTAGCACTGTCATCAAGGAAGAGTGGTACAATGCTATATTTTCATGGTTGCCCATGTGGTTGGCTCAGGTCCTAAAGGTATTGGTCCCTGTCCTCGTATTGGTGCTCATTGTTCTTTTTGCAATCCAAGTAGTATTAGGATGTTGGGGGTGAGAGGGGAGGAACATGGGGAGGAGATTGGGTAGTAGCTTGGGGAGGAAGAGGGGAATGATGTTTAATATGGGGGAAAACAAGGAAAGGAGAAGTTTTGGGAAAAGGGATGATGGGCTGGTAACATGAGGAAAATGGTTGTCAGATGTAGTATTTATGTAACTGCCATTCCTCAACCCTTATGAAACACACTGGGTTAGCTGCATTGGTGAGGGAGAGTGTGTGATTCTTCCCAGGTCTCTAGAGGAGTGTGTGGAGGAGGAACATAGTTTGGAGAGTTTGAAGATGTGGGTGAAAAAGAAGTTTGACGAACGGGTTGTAGTAGAAGAGGAGTTTGCTACTGATGTAACAAAAGTGGGGATTGTTGATGGGGGACCCAAATGCAGGTGCACCACCCACTGCATGAGTGGAAGTACCAGTTTAGGAGGGTCTTTTAACAAAAACCTTAGGAAACGGGCAGTGACATAAGCAACATGTTCCACGAGAACAGTAGCAGCATTAACAGCTTTAAGTGGGCAGCTGAAAGATGGTTAAGAACGAACATACCGTAGCACATTTTCTTTTCATAACATAGGTTGTGAATTGTAGATTTTGTTCTTTCCATTGTAGCTCCTGCCAACATTATAACACAACACTATGCTATTGGCATATATTATTCTCATTCAGAGAACACACTGCTTCACATTGTGATTGGCCCACAGCACACTTCATGACACCACATTTGCCACACTTACCCTGCAAGAAGGTACATGGTGCACGATGCTACATTCCTGCAAGCACCATACAACACAGAAAGCACAAAGTACAGGTGCACGCATGCCCACAACCAAGTACCTGATACCATATTTCCAGATCGCACAACAGCAGAATGGAGGTTGAAGAATAGCCACACATATACATTTACCAACCGGCCCAGCGCATGCAGACACACCCGCACACACCAGTGGCATCGCTAGGGGAGCGCCTGGGGGGACCAAGGCCCCCCTGTGAAACCATGTGCCCCCCTTGTGCCCCCCTGCCTAAGACGAGCAGTGACCAAGTTCTCCCCTTACATTTGTCTGTGCCCCTCGCTACTTTTGTCTTTGGCCCCCTCTGTGCCCCTCCTAAATTTGATTCCTGGGGACGCCACTGGAACACGCTACATTTTTTCATTATGTCAAACAGGTGCACCCTTTGGTTTTGATCTTTTTTTGAGCACCTAATATGGGACACATGACACAGTTTTATTGTGCCCAGTGCTTTTAGAGGCACTAAGCATTTTTGAGCAAGCGCTTCACCATTTTCTATGCCTTAGTTAGAGGCTTGTAGCCACACTTGGTTAAATCATGTCCTGCACTGCACACAAGCTGAGAGCTCAAGGTAAAGTGGGGAGGGGTGTGAGATAGTTGCCAGATTTTTTATTTTGCAAGAAAAGTGCTTCTCAAGGGATGGACGCTTGGTCCCAAACAACAAGTGTTGTCTCATCAGGTCTAGAAAGAATATATAGTGTTTGTGAAGGCCACAGTGAGGTTTCCCAGGAAGCCACAATGTCAATGTTAATGTTAATGGGTCTTGTACCACTGTAGATCTGCGATGGGAGGAAGGTTGTGAGGTTTGTTAGTGGGATTGAGAGGGAAAAGAGCAGGAGAGCTTTGGTGTGCGGTTGGCAGATTCAGTAGGTCCATTTTTGGTTGGTAGCCATCATGTGGTGTGGAGGTGTGATTGTGTATGGTTTGTTTTCATGTCTGGTGTTGTGAAGTGCGTGTGGTTTGTGGTGTGGTAGCGGTATGGTTGTGTTAAGTTTTAGAGTGCTGTGATGAATCTTGTGAAATCCTTCCAAAGATTCCAACATGGGCCTCCTCTCATATGGCTAGGGAAAGCCGACTCCTGATCCTGACCTTGGGGGTGGTATTATTCGGGTGGATCACATGGGAGGGGACATATGACAGGGGGTCTGGGAGACCACTCTAAATGATTCCCCTAATGATCCTAAAGCTTTAATGGCTTATTGTAAACAGACTGACAATTCTGACCTACAAACAACTTGGAAAATCCCATAATGCTCATAGTACTGGGATGAGGAAGAGGGACTCAGAGTTGATGAAGTATTATGAGCTAGTTGTTACAAATGGGTTTCAGGTACAGGAGGAGAGAGAAGCTGATGGTGTAGTTGTGGCGGCAGCAGGACGCTGTGTTGGAGATGCTGTAGATGCTGGTGAAGTGTGGCAATTCAGGGAACCCACAGCGGGAAGCAGTTCTGGAGCAAGCTACACTGTGTGGGAGATGAGCTCCCGACATACCGCGAACTGCTCTGGTAATGAAGTCACACCAGAGATCACCCAGAGCTGCCAGAGCTCCATCGTAGGACTGCACGTGTGGTGGTAGTCAAGTTGGAGCTGGCAGATGCAGAGAAGGCTTAGAAGAAACCTACAGCAACACCTGTGAGTCAGAAGGAGACCTGAAGCAGGTCACCCCAGGGCACTTCGAAGGAGACCATTAGGTGAAAGTAATAGTGTTGAATACCGGACACATGAACTGATGCAAACTGGGCACAACTCTCCTAACAAAAGAAATCAATTAGGGGACAATTGTAACCCACATTGCCAATGCCAACACAGAAGGGACAAATCAAGGCAAACTGGGCACAACTCTCGTAAACAGGGATACCAATTAGGGGACAATTGTAACCCTCCTTGCCAAATCAGCAGAAGAGTGATACAAGGGCAAGCAGGGCGCTACTCTCCTAAACAGGGATGCCAGTTGGGATATAATTTTAACCCGCATTGCCAGCAGCCAGGATGTTGTATAACCAGAAAACAAAGACCCCAGTAGCTAAGCCTTCCTTATATGAGAAACCAAGGGCAAGAGACCTGCATTGCCTATAGCCAAAAAGTGAGCAAGAGAGCTAGAGAGCAATTATCCTTTTAATGCAATACCAATTTGGGAAAAGATGTAACCCATTTTTGTTAAGAGTTAGTAAGAATAAGTATGGTGTTCTAACAATTACGTGGCCTTTGAGAAAAAGAACATTCGTCCTGATGTATGAATCTGTGTTTTGAGGAAAAGACTTTGTTTAAGCAGTTGGAAGAGAGATAGTTACTTTGCCACGTGAAAAGATGTATTGAATGGAAAAGACTTTGTATGCTACACTGAATGGACCTTTGTTATTGCACAGAACTTTCTTGAACCTGAACTTTTCATAATTGTTCTCCCTCTTACTCCTTCTTCTGCTCCTGTTGCGAGAAACGTCATTGTCCTCTACCATGCTAGCACCAACAGCACTGTTATTCCAAACTTTATTGCAAATTTGTCTACCTATCTTTTGTTTGTCCTTCATTTGTACACCCAGGTCGCGAATGTCAGATATTCTTTCAGGAAGGCAAACTATTAGAACTCAACTGTTCATGAACTGTTCATGAAGTGAGTGTTTGTCAAAAGAGGGTACATTGTCTCAAACAGGATGACCATTGAGAGGGATCACATCCGAATGAGACACCACCAAATGTGTGAATACAATGCAATGAATGAGCACAGGCCAGCCCATCGTGGTGGCAGCTAGAGGTAGGCGTTGGACCCGCAATCCCACAAGGTGTCCATTATAGAAGTATTCCTGAATTGTTACAGGGCAAGGGAGCCCAACCCTGGTCACAAAGATTAGTTCTTAAAGCATTTGAGTTTGAATTTATATGTTATGTTGTGGAATTTAAGACAGCCAAACAAATCTTGTATAAGGGAGGGCGTAGCTTGGCAGCCATGGAATAGGCTGCATCTCCTGTGGGCTCTGTCATCCGACAATCGATCTGTGGAAGCGCGTGCAACCTGACTGCAGAGCCCTGCCTCAAAAGAACACCAAGCGTATATAAAGGAGCAGGGACCATGAAACGTGTACCAGTGGGAGGAATGATACATTGTGGCAGGAGAAATTGCACTTTGTAACTCGGGTCGTGAGCCGTGAAACTGACAACAACATGGCGGCGACCCGAGACAAAGGGATCCTCTAAGAAGGCTATTGTGTTGGACAAGCGGGCCACCGGAAAACTTCTGGCCTGCACGGTGCTGAGTGGAGCTGAGCAGCTGTGGCAGGGCTGCTACATTGGTCCGTGAGTGGAGGGGGCTGTGGATGGAAAAGCCCCATTGCACAGAGCCGGTGGCCCGGCTACACAAACTCTCAGCAGAGCGCTCTGTGGGTGCTCCGCGGGTGCAGGTGGCACGGCAGCAGCCACCCAGGGTAGCACGGCGTATAAGCGCGAGATGCGCTAGGACACTGGCGGAGGACGGCTGCACCCAGGGATCATTGTAACGGAGGAGTGGGCCACCAAAATAATCTAGCCGGTACTTCTGTGTGGAGCTGATAAGCTGGTGCGGCGCAGCTGCATTAGCCCTGCGGATAGACAAGCCTCGCATAGAACAGCAGGCAGCCCTGACCGCACATACCTCCAAGCGGAGCATCGGAGGCCCTCTGCTGAGAGCGCTCTGGGTATGCTGCGGGCAGAGGACCGCTCGGCAGGCTGAGCCGCGGATCCGGCCGAGAGCCCAGTAGTGAGGGAGGCACAGCGCGAGAAGCGCTAAAACACTGGCGGGTGACGGCTGCATCCGGGAGCACACCTACGGTGAGTGCAAGGCTACGAACATGCAGCCGGAGTTGTTAGCCCCACGGCTCATTGTTCCGGGCAGGGCTTAATAGCCTCAGCAGGACAACGTGCACACGGCCCATGGCCCATGGAGGTGCTTTAACCGGAGGCTGCAGGGGCAGCTCCTCACACTCCAGCACGAAGGGATGACAGGGCACAACGGACTGCAGTAGCAACTAGGTGGGCAACCCAAGAAATAGGTCACAACACATTGGACAGCCTATGCAAAGCCTATGCAATGTTGTGACCCCAACGGGGGTGCACAAGGGCTAGACCTCAGGTCACATAGGGCAAACCCAGCAGGCAAATGCACCACAATCACGTGCTGCAAATGTGACATTCCAGGCAGCGCAGAACATAGAAAGGAGCAACCTGCAGCGAACATCAAGCCTGCAACTTGAGGGCAGCCCCACACATTACCTCAAGACACTGGGCCTGGGATCGGTCTGCCTCCGATAGGGGTGGACTGGCGGCAAGGCCAGAAGAAACAACCAGCCACATGCCAACGCCAGACAGACACTGTGGAGAGGTTTCGCGGAGAGTATTGAGGCCATGGACTTCACGTGAGAAGAGTGGTAGCCAAGACTATGATACCAGAAGTGCCCAAGTGCTTTGGAGGAAGAGCACACACACGGACCTCCGTACACCAGCTGCGAGATCAGTCCCCCAGAGGGACGCACTTGAGCTGTGCGACAACAATGCGGGGAGATACATTAACAGGAGTCTGTGGTGGAGGGAGTGAGGTGACGCTCTTCCACAGGAAACGAGGTGGTCAGACACACATATGGTCTAGAAGGGAAGCAAAAGTAAAGTGAAGCAACCGACCATGGACATATTCACCAAAGCACAGCAGCCCCCAACCACGCCATCACAGGCATGACGCAAGAAAAAGCGAGTTCGCCAAGAGACAATCAACGGATCCTCACAGCCATCACGGAACTAAAAACCTCTTGGGGAACGGCTGTGGCTGAGCTGAAAGAGGTACTGAAAGCCAAGATAGAGGCTGTGGGAATTGACGTCAATCTACTAAGGCAAGATGTGATGGCGCTGGCAGACCGAACAAGTGGCCTGGAGAGTGCCTTCAAGACAAATACAGAGGCAAGCGCCGCCAATGTGAGAGAGGTCCATATACTGAAACAACATTTGGCCAACCTGGAAAACCGAGCAGAAGAAGCGGAATGACGCGCTAGACACAGCAACATACGAGTGGTAGGCTTACCGGAGGGAGAAGAAGGCATGGACCCCACGGATTACGTCGAGAACATGCTACTCCAGGAAATAGGAGCTGGCAAACTTTCACAGGGGTTCGCAGTTGAACAGAACAGAACAGAAGCACATTGGAAAAAGTGCCCTTCTGTAAATAATAAAAATGAACTAATTCTAGCTATAAACAAACAATTATACTTGCCAAAAAAGACACCTATAACAAAAGGATCGAACAAGCGGAATCTAACACCAAAGAACTTTTTAAGATTCTAAAAGAATTAGAATCCCCGATTGCCCCTTTTGATAAATGTGTCACAGATGCACTATGGTGCAGCAACATCCAGAAGGCACTTCTAAATAAAATAGCCCGTTTACAATCTAAAATCAATGCAAAAAAAGACCTGTTACTCGCTGACCCTGATCACAAACAACTTCCTAACAAGTCACCTACCTTTGAGCGAACATGTAAACCATTTAGTTTCTCACCCCTCTCAATTTGGGAAGTAGAAAACATCATTAGGAAACTTAAACTGTCGAATTGCCAAGGCGACGCTTGTCCTGCTGCGATTATCAAAGCAGCAGCTCATGAACTGCCACCATTCATTACTAACCTTATCAACGCCTCCTTCAAAACGGGAGTAGTGCCTGATAACTTAAAAGACGCCTGGGTCATCCCACTAATCAAAAAACCCACTCTTGACCCAGCCAACCCGTCTAACTATAGACCGATAACAACTGTACCCTTCTTACTAAAGATACTAGACAGAGCAGCCTACCTGCAAATACAGGCTTATCTAGAAACAAACAATCTTCTGGGACTAAGGCAATCCGGCTTCCGACCTAGACATGGCATGGAAACTGCCCTAATAGATCTCACTACTCAGACTCAAATTTTAAAAGACAATGGCAAACTAGCACTGCTCTTATTGCTTGATCTGTCAGCAGCTTTTGACTTGGTCAACCACCAAACGCTTTGCCACCACCTGAAATCTGCAGCTCACTTTTCTGACGCAACCACTGCCTGGATCATTTCCTTCTTGGCTAACAGAACCATGAGGGTCTTTTCTCCTACTGACTCGGCTGAACCCTCACCAGTCCCGTGTGGTGTCCCGCAAGGCTCTTGCGTGTCCCCAATACTCTATAATGTATTTACAAAGCCCCTTTTTGATATCCTTGACTATCTGGGTGTCACATATACTAATTATGCGGATGACACCCAGATACTCATTCCTATCTCTGGCGACTATGAAACTGACAGCAAAACCCTCAATGAAATATACGCATTAATACAAGCGTGGTTGGCACACCATGGACTTTGTCTCAGTGATGAAAAAACTGAGTTGATTATCCTTGGTACTCACGCTAAACTAAAAAAACTAAATACTGCTTTCAAATTGTTCACTATTGATGGTAACCCCATCCCTGTCTCTAATAATACTAAAACCCTTGGTATCTACCTCGATGCCACATTATCCTTCCCCAAACAAACCAATGAAGTAGCGTCTTCATCCGCCTACACATGTAAACTTATTACCACATGTAGGCTGTTTATCTCCACTCCCAACTGCATTACTCTTGCTAGAACGTAAGTCTTGTCCAAAGTAGATTATTGTAATGCCCTCTACTTAGGCACTAGCCGCAAAAATATTCACAAACTACAAGTAACTCAAAATAACGCCATTAGGGCAGCCCTCAACATCCCTAAGAAGTCGCATATCTCTGAGACTAGACGTAATCTGCATTGGCTCCCAATAGAGCACAGAATATCCCTCAAAGTTCTTGCCCTTACCCACAAAGCCAGGGCTAACCTCGCACCATCCTACATCTCTAACCAACTTACCCCACACACATCTACAAGACCACTTAGAACAGCTCAAGTTAACACTATGTCTATACCAAGATTCAAACTCCATAACTCGGGAGGAGTTAGTTTCCCTGTACAAGCCTCAAAGCTATGGAACACACTACCTGTTCCAATCAGGTCTGTAACCTCCTTCAACCTATTTAAACGCAACACCAAACGTTGGCTTCATGACCTGGACACATTGACAGCTTAACATCCTAGAGCTTAGATTTACTGCCTACCCACTGTACATATTGTAAATAATATTACTATCTGTCTCACCTTTGGGCCACCGCCTTAATTGCAACATGTATGCTTGTACCTGTAATACCAATGTATGTATTTATTTGTAACTGCAACTATTGTAACTTTTACCTACTGCTTGCTAATGTAACTGTACTCTTATGTAACATGATCAAAAAACATACGCGCCCGTATGCCCCTGGGCCTGGTTGCGCTTTATAAATAAAGCAAATACAAATACAAATACAAATACGGGCACACAGGGCCCAGACGAGAAGGCCTCAACCTGGGGCTCTGCCCCGTGCCATCATTGCCAATATTTTGAACTATAGAGACCAGGAGAAGATTCTTGAATTCTTCCGAAAAGGCAGAACCATAATTCAAGCGTCAGCTACGATCACGGACTACACCATGCTGGTACAGATACAGCGATTCAACTATGTGGCCGTTAAAAGAAGACTGCGCAAAGCTGGGTTGAAATACATGCTCCTCTACCCTGCGAAATTGAAAATGTTGCATAAAGGGAAAGCCCACTTTTTCGAGACCCCCGAGGAAGCTGCAAACTGGCTGGACACGCAAGGATGCCCAGAGGCGGAAGAAGACCGAGACCAAGAGACACAGGCTAAGTGATCCGACACATGGGTACGGAAAGGGGAGGGAGAGACATAGTAGGAGCAAAAAAGCAAAGGTGGATAAGGCGAGGGGACAGAAAGGGGGGAGTCACCTGTATATACGCACTCGCTGAGTGAACAATGTGGACTGGAATATAGAGGCGAGTAGATTAAACATGGGACGCACAGCGCAGTGACTCATAGATATTTCGGGGCCACGGGACAAATGCGTTCTAACCCCATTAGGTGTATTAGAAGGTGTGCAGATAGGGCAGCATCTCCCCACTGGGTTCCTAGTACGGGCAGCGCCAAGAAAGGGGCCAGATGTGGGGGAACCTGAGATCCAGGGATGGAGCTGGGCACAGGTTGGGAAGGGAAAGGGGGGAGGGAAGTTGGGGGTTCCGTTGGGACCGGGATGGGGAAGGGAGGGAGGGAGGTGGGGGAAATAATAGTAGGGCTGGAGGAGGGAGGTGAGGGAGTTGGGGAGTTTGAAGTGAGAGTGTTAAGGGATCGAGCATACACCAGCGCGCCTCTGGGCATACCCAGATTATGCATTCTCGGGCTGATGATTATGGAGAGATAGTCGGGGGCAAGGACCGGAAGGGTGTTGGGTGACCTCAGAGTGATAACATGGAATGTCAGGGGCCTCAATTCCTACTTAAAGAGGAATAAAGTGATGATGTACTTGAGGCACAAAATAGATATAGCCCTGTTACAAGAGACACCTCACTAAGGAGAAACTGGAGGCTATAAAAAAGAGATGGAACAGTACCACTACAGGTTCAACACATTCAGCATATGCTAGGGGGGTGATCATCTGGGTGGCACCACAAGTGCCTCTCCAGATATTACAGACTACGGTGGAATCGGATGGTAGGATGGTAGCGCTCTGAGGGCTGTTGGAGAATAGGGAACTGAGTATTATAAACACATCTGCCCCCAACCAAGACACAGTGACCTACTATAAATCGCTATATGGGAAAATCAGCCCCCTTACAGGCAGGGCGATCATTGGGAGGGGGGACTTTAACTGTATGCTAGATCCCATACTGGATAGATCGGACACGAACCTAGTCAAACCTACCCCCGCAGCAAGAGCATTACGGGCCCTACTGAGGGACTTTGGGCTCAAGGACATCTGGAGGAGACAGCACCCAACAGCAAGACACTACTCACACTATGCAGACCCACATAATTTGTATACGAGGTTGGACTATGTATTTACCACCCCCGAAATAGCAGGAGAAATTGTGAGCTCAGAATACAAAACCAGGATATTATCAGACCACTCCCCTTTGGTCCTGGAATGGCGTTACCAGCCACCAAGAGCTAGAATCCCTACATGGAGACTTAGAGCTGAGGCACTGAGGGATGCCACATTCGGAGAGGATCTACGGGAAGAGATAATAAGTTATTTTGAGCACAACACAGGTAGTGTGGATTCAGAAGGAACCCTATGTGAGGCCTTCAAGGTGGTAATTAGGGGAGCTGCCATATCCAAATCTAAGGGCTTCAGGGAGGCATAGAGCGGGAGCTGCAGAACATAGAAAAGAGACTGAAAAGAATGATGGAGAAAGAGGGGACTTCACAGGAGCAGGAGGATGGGGTGCATCAACTACAAGTGGCTGGCGGGGAATTATGGGAGAGGCTAAGCAATCTGAATTACAAGAAATACATTGAACGTCAGCACGCTGGAGAGAACAAACCGGGGAGGCTCTTAGCATGGATATACAAAAAAGAGGCACCTAGTCCCGCCATCAGAGAGATAGTGGGAGAGGCGGGACAAGTCTGGAATACCCAGAAAACAGTGAATGAGGGCTTCCTTAGATTTTATAAACACCTCTATGCAGACAAAGGGGAGAACATGGAGAGAGAAACGCAGGCAATCCTGGAAGACATGGGCCTGCCCAAAATAAGCTCGGAAGAAAGGGAGAACTTAGACGCCCCGGTCACAATGGAAGAACTTGAATCAGTGGTGATGCATCTGCCTACTTGCAAAGCTCCAGGAATGGATGGGCTCCCCAGTGAGTTTTATAAAACATATAAACAGGAGATCCTTCCCCCGCTACTGGCAATGCTAAATGAGGCATATGAGAAAGAGAGACTGCCAGAATCACAGAGAGGCGGTAATCATCCCTCTCCTCAAACCGGACAAGCCTAGCACAGATTGCGGGTCATACAGACCACTATCCATGCTGAACCAAGACAGTAAATTCTTACGGCAGTACTTGCAAATAGACTTAAGCTGGTGATAAATAAGCTAATACACCCTGACCAAACTGGGTATGTCCCGGGCAGGAGCATTTCTGACAACCACAGGAGGCTCCACCATATCATAGAGCAGACAGAGGATGACCCAAATGAAATAGCAGTAATCTCGCTAGATGCAGTCAAGGCCTTTGACTCGGTTCGGTGGCCTTGGCTGATGGCAGCCTTAAAGGAATATGGGATAGGGCCTGGGTACCTGCAGTGTGTAAAAATTCTATATAGCTCCCCCATGGCTAGAGTAAAAATGGGAGCGATCATCACAGAGAAGTGGCAACTAAGTAGAGGCACGAGACAGGGGTGCCCATGGTCCCCGATGCTGTACATCCATGCGCTGGAGCCGCTTGAAATTTATTTAAGACAGCAATACAGTGAGATTGGGGTGCGCACCAAAGGGGGACTGCACCTTATATCACTATATGCAGATGATATGCTCCTGTATCTGCGATACCCTGAGGAGAATTTACAATACATCTTAGAAGTGATGGTGCGCTATGCGGATCTATCGGGTATTACGGTCAACCCCAGGAAATCGTGCATGTTCCCCCTCGGCAGATACAGAGGCATGCCACAGACAAACCTCCCCATACTGCATTTACCACACAGTGGTGGCGGAGCACAAGCACAACACAGAGAGAGCGGTGGAGGGTGTCAAGAACAGCATGGAGTTCTGGGCAAAGCTCCCCCTGGCCATGGTAGGGAGGGCGACACTCCTGAAAATGGTGGTCCTGCCTAGACTACTGCATTTCTTCACAAACATCCCATACACGGTGCCCATGCGCTTCTTCACTAAATTACACAGCATGTGCAGAGGTTTCCTGTGGCATAACACGAGGAACAGAGTGGCCCTGGGGAAACTACAGAACACGTCCGACAGAGGGGGGATTAATCTGCTGAATTTTGAAGTGTACTACCTAGCAGCCCAATTACAATACGTAGCTAGGTGGCTAACGGAGAACGAGACAGCTCAGGCTGCTGAAGGACGAGAGCGCCCCATACTTCCTACGAGAACTAATATGGCTACCCAAGCCAGAGATACGGTGCAGGCCGAGATTGATAACATTGGGCTGGGAAATCTGGCACAAGATGTGCCGGACCATAGGAAGCCCGATCCCATGCTCCCCGCAAGTGGCACTCGTGGCGTTATGCGGAGCAGATGACCAATTAAAAAAAGCAATCCAGGCATACTGGGAGCCAGTGGGCCTCGCCACCCTAGGTGATGTCTGGCAGGAGGGGGAGGCCACGGATTTCCAAACAATAATAGATGAAACCGGGGTACAAGCGGGTCAGCATATCACATATAGAAGAATAATCAAAAGTGTGAAAGAAACGTGGTCCAAAATAATGCTAGTGGAGCCACAGGATACTGTCATTGAAACAATATAGGACATCTCAGAGGGAGGGCAAGAAACATCCAGAATATACAAACTAATAATGTCCAGAGTGGGAAGAGAGCCGCTCAAATTGCGGCAGGACTGGGAGGAGGAGGCGGGAGAGGCTATGCAAGATGGGCAATGGGAGAGGGCCCAAAGATACCACAAGAAAGTGTCCAGAAATGCCAGGTTGCAACAGATCCAACTATACATTACCCACAGAGCGTATATGACCCCCCCAAACGATGGCAAAATTTGGAAACGCAGAGGCACAAAAATGCCCCAAGTGTGGAGAGCAGGGAGTGGGATGATCCATATGTTCTGGGCGTGCCCTGAGGTTGGGAGGTTCTGGGGGGAAATCAAACACAAGCTGTCTGATAAGGGGATTAAACTAGACATGGAATCTATATGGGCATGCATGCTGGGGGGCTTCTCCAGGCCACATAACTTGAGACATGTATGCAAACTCAAAGACCTAGCCTACATCCTGGGTAAGAGGAGGATTGCCATGAGCTGGAAGGCCGTTCATAGACCCAGACTAGAGATATGGTGGAGGGACCTCTTAAAGTGGGCAGATGCGAAGACAGTGGCATGGTACGAGGCGGCTACCAGGGGGGAGGGAGAAGAAGTAGGACCACTGATGGAATGGAGACAAATGATAGCCACGCTGCATGGGATCCAAAGAGACCCCAGTGATGATGACAGTCCAAGAATCAGGAAGAGAATTAACCCTGAGCAGCGGGGGCCAGAGGCACAAGGGAGAGAGGAAGACATTAAGGAGAATACATATGAGGAATGCCATGATCCTTGTAACCAAAATGTCAGGTGTGTAAGTTATGTTTTGTTTGTTATAGTTGTTTTAAAATAATAAAATTATATTAAAAAACAAACCTTGTATAATTGTGTTGTGTATATTAGTTTGAGGGTCCCATCCCGCATTCCCGGTAGATCCATTGTCTTGTCACAATCCACATTTTCTCCCAGGTTGACAGTGCCCATGCTCTCAGACATAACAAAGGACATGTGAGTGGTTCTATAGCTACAGGGTTCATGTTTGTTATCCAAGTGCACATTCCCCTCTCATGTTTTCAAGCAAGATGCATTAGTAGACATTCCCACCACATGCCCAAACCCGCCAGCCCCTTCGCCCTGCAACTCATCATCCTTTCTACCCATTTACCTTTGAAGAATACCACCCCTTCAATATGCATCAATGGCCCCAACTTGTCAAGGCATGTGTTGTGAACGTTATGTCCCCCTTCTGTGGGCCATCCCTCTCAAAGTGCAGTACAGAGCACCTTGTGTCTGGGTTCTCCATCATATTCATCATTTTCATATAGTTGTCATTGTGCACTATCTCCCCTTGCTCTACCCATTGTACAGTGATCGTCCACCCCTGGAAATGTCTGGTAACCTCACAGAGTGCCATGGGAAGCAAACACTGCACCTCTTATGGGAAACATGTTCTGGGAGCTCCTGTCGCCTGAGGTATAAGGGAGCACACATAACATGATCCATTAACTGTTTCCCTCTCCAGCGCTGCCATGTGAGCGTACCACATGTTTCCAGAGTCAGTGTGAGGTTTATTCCCTGCGTGTGCCAAAAACAAATCAGTGGCACCTCTCTTTGAACCCGTGGCATATAGTGGACATTGGATGAGGATGCAATAACTTCTGTCCCCTTATCATTAATTGCTGGAAAGTCATAATTATCTCCCACCCTAACATGCACCAAAACTCCTTGCCAAACACTTACAATAAGGAAAAGTAAGAAACCAAAGAGGAGTGACAAAAGCACAAGAAAGATAAAACAATACAGTACGCTTGTCATCCTTTCATTCCCCTCCCCCCCGCTGCCACCCCCAGGTGAAAAACAGCTCAATTTCCTGATACAAGAGGAAGACCATAAAGAAATACTTAGGCCTCAGATGATGATGGTACCGGCCGGTGTTGTCGAGGCCCAACCTGCCGGGATATAACTCTGAGAGATTGAGTAAGCCCCTGAACTCCTCCTCCAAAATGTCTGCCGTACTGTGGGCATCAGTGAGAGACCGAGAATGTCAACAGTATGAGGCATAAGCATCTGCCTACCCTTCACAATCTCACGAGGGGTGAGATGGTGATCGGACCCTCGGCTGATTACACAGAGCGTAGGGGGCCAGAGGTAGACAGTGAAGCCTGCTCTTGTGAATTGTGGTACATATCTTCCTAAGGTGCTCTTTGAGAAGACCATTGAGATGCTCCACTAGGCCATTGGCTTGTGGGTGATAGACTGAACAAAGTTTGTGTTTGATCCCTAACATATTTTGATGCCAAATGAAATCAGTGGGGGACAAAGAACACCTTCTCTTCTTCCAGAATTCATGTCCCTGTATAGGCGCTCTGCTTTGCAACTCTGTTATCTGTGTAATCGGTAGAACGTTGTAAGAATCTGGTAACTGCATCTGTAAATATGGGTGGCTGATCGATGATCCTGGGAAGATAAACTGGCTGTTTAGCTGCCCTGGCTGCTGCCTCATTGCCACGTGACACAAAGTCTGTACCGCCTGTGTGGGGGCACATTTGACCACTGCAAGAACAGGTGGTAACTGCAAAATTTCAATCAAGCAGGACAGCAATTGTGCATGTTGTACAGGTGCCCCATCACTTTTCCTGAACCCCCTTCTCCTCCATCTAGTTAACACAGAATGCACTGTGGAGGTGACGTAAGATGAATCGCTGTAAATAGTGGCACAGAAGCCCCTACACATCTCCACTGCTGTCATCAATGCCATTAGTTCAGCTGCTTGTGCTGAATAATATATTGGCAATCTCATCTGTGCTGCCACCTTGAAATCTGCCCCCTCAAAGCACACTACTGCCAACACTGTGTGGCGGCTACCCATGTTCTGGTCAATCGTCAATGACCCATCAACAAATAATATTTCTACCTCGTCTAGTACCTCTTCTCTCAACGGATACTGACCCTCTAGTACATCTTCATATCTAGTGTAGTCATGGACATCATCACTCTCTTGTACTGGCTGGCTGATGAAAGTCGTCGGGTTGACGATGTGGTTCCTAAAAATGTTAATTGCAGGGTTTTAGAGTATAATCTCATACCCTGCCACTCGTTGGGTAGTGAGGCTAGACTTGGACTTACCCAGAATTGCTAATATTGCATGCTCTACATAGAGTGTTACTTGACAACCCATTGTTATTGTTGATGATTTTTCAATAGCAAAATCTGCTTCTGCGAGCACTTGCTTACAGGTGAAATGCCCCTGCATCACTGTATCCAAAATACCACTGTAATAGGGCAGGTGTTTTTGGCCATGGGACATTTCCTGGGTGAGGACAGCCGTCATCACTTCCCTGTTGGAGTGCAAACATTGGAACAATTCTTTGTTGTAATCCAGAGTAGATACCACTGGTGTGTGTGTCAATGCATCCTTTGGATACCTAAAGTAACTGATAATTTCTGTCATCCATATTATGGGCCCTTTACTTTCTGTGCTGCCTTGAGGCCCTGCAAAAATAGTTTGAGGTAACTAAGAAAAGTCGAACATCCAGGACCGGCAGTAGTTGCACTGACTCAGGAACTATTGCAACTCTTTTACAGTATTTGGCTGCAGTGTATTCCGTACTGCTGCTGCCCTTTTAAGCGTCAATCTCCTCCCTTATTATGACAATATCTGTCCTAGGGCCAGAGCACTGAGCTTCTCATAATAGCCCCCCTTCAGTAATCAAAAAACTAAGCCCCCAATACTCAATATTCAACAGCGACAAAGTAACAATCCTGGTCTCCCCGGTAGTGAAAACTCTACTCACTGTATCCAAAATACCACTATAATAAGGCAGGTGTTTGTGGCCCTGGGACATTTTCTGGGTGAGGACAGTCGTCATCACTTCCCTGTTGGAGTGCAAACATTGGAACAATTCTTTGTTGTAATCCAGAGTAGATAACACTGGTGTGTGTGTCAATGCATCCTTTGGATACCTAAAGTAACTGATCATTTCTGTCATCCATATTATGGGCCCTTTACTTTCTGTGCTGCCTTGAGGCCCTGCAAAAAGAGTTTGAGGTAACTCGAGAAGTCGACCATCCAGGACCGGCATTAGTTGCACTGACTCAGGAACTATTGCAACTCTTTTACAGTATTTGGCTGCAGTGTATTCTGTACTGTTGTTGCCCTGTTAAGCGTCAATCTCCTCCCTTATTATGACAATATATGTCCTAGGGCCAGAGGACCAAGCTTCTCATAATAGGCCCCCTTCAGTAATCAAAAAAACTAAGCCCCCAAAACTCATCATTTAACATCGACAAAGTAACAATCCTGGTCTCCCCGGTAGTAAAAACTCTTGGGGTATATCTGGATGCATCCCTTTGTCTAATACGACAAGTGAGTGCCATCACCTCCAGTGCCACCTACATGACCAAACTAATCGTTGAGGCCAGACCTTTCCTCTCCACAGACAGCTGCATGACTATAGCTCGCGCCACCATAGGATCTAGACTTGAATATTGCAGTGCCCTTTTTGCAGGTACCAGAGACACCAATATTTGTAAGATGCAGCTCATTCAAAATAACGCTCTTCGAGCTGCACTCAACATTCCCAAAGCTGACCACATCACTGCTGCAAGAAAACTTGCCCACTGGCTCCCGATTCGTGAATGGATCATCTTCAAGACCCTCTCCATCATACACAGATGCCTGTCCAATGTTGCCCCCACTACCTATCCCAAGAAATCAGCAAAGCAACCTCTGGCATACCGACTAGAGCAGCCTACATCCACCGCATCAACCAACCTAAATTCAAGCGGCAAAAAGCTGGGGAATCTAGCTTCCCAACATTTGCTGCCAAGCAATGAAACTTACTCCCGCCCACCCTCTGGGCGTACAGTCCTAATGGACCTTCAGGAAAGTGCTAAAAACTTTGCTGTTCACCTAACTCTATCTCCCACTGCTCACCCTGCCAGAGGTTCGGAAACAAACAATGAATGTCAATCAGGTATTACTACCATGCACCTATATTGGTCACCTAGGCAACTTGTTTGATGTAACTGGTTTTTATCAAACAGTGCCTTGATGCCCAAGGGCTTATCATGCTCTACAGATGGAAAAATAAATAAATAAATAAACACCTAGGTAAACTACCTCCTTCTGGCAATATTGCAGTTTTTTCTTATCCACCTTGAAGCCTTCTTTTCCAGTAACATCAAAAGTGTTATTGAGTCCACCCTACAATGACCCTCTGTGGTGCTGCACACCAGGAGGACATCCACTTATTGTATCACTGTGCTATGTGTCTGTAAATTTCCCAAATCTGCTTTCAATACACTATTAAAGATGCTAGGGGACTCACAGTACCCCAGTGGAAGTTGTGTGTTAGGATTGCTGCCCACGATAAGAAAGCACAGTAAGATACTGGGAATCTGGATGTAATGGCGTTGAAAAGAATACATTCTTAAGGTCAATCACTGCAAAGCATGTAGTGACCATGGGAATATTATACACGATCGTAGCTGGATTGGGTACCTGTGAAAACTCTGCCTCCACAATGTTGTTCAGTGGGTGGAGGTCCTGCACTATCCTCCAAAATCCCCCTTTTGCTTTTTTCACAGGGTACACCGCCATATTGCACAGGGAATCCGAATATTTTATTATGCCCTGTTGCCATAATGCTACAATGGTGTTGTATACCCCCTGGTCCGCCTCCTTGAACGATGGTACTGTCTGACCCGGGGCAACATGGCTCCCGCCTTCAGTTTGATGCGCACTTCTCCAACCCACTTTAACAGTCCTAAGTCATGGGGCCCACTGGTCCAAATCTCTGCAGAGACATTCTGCAGATCCTCCAGTATACAGGTTGGCATTTCTCTTGTGGACAGTGCCAGTTGTTGGACCTCCTTATGCTGTACATGCAGGTGATATGGTATACTAATGACGAAAACCATCTCCCCTATGTCCTTGTCATCATCAAATAGTTGCTCATCCGTCAAGTCAGTCAGGTGTTGGGTGGGGTCAATGCACAGGACAGTGCGCCATTCAATAACATCCTCATCCATCCCCTGTAAGATCACTGTGTCTTTTTGTGTTATTACCACATCTAGCTGTACTGTGATAACTGTGCCTGTTGCTACTTCTTTGTGTGCTGTGGGTCTGAACAGAAAATCTGTGGGTAGTCGGAAGGTGTGGCTTTTTATTCTGGTTACCCATCCTAGCAGCACCCCATAGAGGAACAACTGTGTGTATATTGGGATCAGTCGTCGTGCACTGTGGGCGCACAGCGTTTGCAACACTGCGCCTGATCTGCTGCAATACACCCCCAGGAGTGTTCCAAATTCAGTTGCAAATCAATAGATAAAGCTAAAGATTTAGCATCTTGGACCAGATTAGGAGTAAAGGTGAGTGGTTTGTTTTCTTTGATTCATTTTGGATAATAGAACTGTTACTTTTAATTGAGAAGAGGAGGAATTCAGTATTGGGTAGGTTCCATTTAAGGGGGAGGGGATCCATTCAAGACTCAATATTCTAAAGGCCCGAGTTCAGATAATGAATGGTTCAAGGAAAAATAATTTTTGATAGAGCTCAATGCATGTTGGTGACAGGCTACATGTTTATTTAGTATCTGAGACTACACTTCATCCGTTTGTCTGTCGAATGAAGTTAATTTTTATTGTTTAAAGGGCAGACCTAGCTCATCCGTTTGTCTGTCGAATGAAGTTAATTTTTATTGTTTAAAGGGCAGACCTAGCTCGAGAGCATTGGAGAGCTGTACAAGGTTTGGGTAGCCAGCGTTTGGGCTGGCATATTTTAACAGTAGTGCAGTACTGTGAGTTGCAATCTGTGTGTCCGTTGGGATTAGTCCATGACCAGGTGTTATGGAAAACGCCTCTTTTTGAGAGATTTGTGAAATTGGAGAGTTGTGGGGACATTCTGAGTCGATACTAGGGCAAAGTTCCAGAGGGTGGGTACGTGGCAAGAGAAGTATTCTTTCTGGGTCCTCTGTGGATTTGCAGAATTGAGAATAGAACTAAACTTTGGGGAACACACATGTCATATGTAGAATTACAGATCTTGAGCATTCAATATTTATACAGTCAGATCAGCCATCTAAAAATGAGGAGGGAGAAATGTGTACATTTCAACCTATTCAGAGATGTTCATCTATCAAGCTCAATTGCATCAAAAATACTGATATGGAAACACTTCTATATGCAGAAAGTGTTGCAGTCTGGAACACCGATCTTGCTATATAAAGGCAATAAAATGCCATTTGGTGCCATCTCAGGATATAAGTGAAACACAGTAAAAACGAGTGTCCTTTACAATGCACACAATTCATATACCTTAATCAATTCCAGCGATAAGGCAGACTATCTAAGGTTGAATATTTTTAGTGAATGGGATACAATCTTTCTTGAAAATGACTTTCCTGTACCATTAAGCTATTTTAAAATGGCATAATTAGCCGCGCTCTATCTTTTCCAATGCAATGTAGCCAAAACGCCCTCGCATTTGATACATTTTCCGAGAATTACCCATTTATGTTCCCCAGATCTATTTTTTCTAAACTACAGTCTGTGGTCTCTAGTTTTGTTTGAGGTTGTGTTCAACACCATGAAATATCTGCAGCTTGATTTAGTATCAGGCGAATTTCTGCTGCTATGGGTGACATGCCATCTTTGTATCTCACCACACATTCACCCTTGATTCAAATTCTCCTTGTCCATAAAATTGCTGCCAGCTATATTTAAAGTGCAACATTTTAAGAAGGTCCCTAAACCATTTTTATTTTTTTATTTTTTTTTACAGACCATGCAAGCTAGTCAGTGGGGTAAAAGTGGCACCGTCCCAAGTAGGAATTTCCAAAATCTAATAGCGCTCAGAGGCTCTTTCCTATGAAAAAGTCACTATGTTTTGGATTAAGTCCTTGAGCAAAATGCAATGGTAAAAGGCCTCACTTTTACCTTGATTATGACAGCTAGACATTTGATCGCCAGAGCTTGGACAGCCGTCATCCCCTCATTACATTAATAGCGATCAGACTTCTGTGTAGGCTGGTTCTATGAAAGTAGCATCTACTTACAGCAAAGTTGTCTATCAGATTGTGTGGTTCTATGGGAACTCTGCTTAACTCAATAGGTATAAAGACTTGTGTACCAGTTTGTTCTTATCTTTCTCGTTCTTTTTCCTATTGCGTAAAATTACTTAAGTAAATACCTGCTTCCCTTTTCTATTCTTTTTCTTCTTTTCTCTCTTTTCAAAGACCATTGAAATTTGACTGTGTGTGAATTTGTCACTGTTTATGAACTTTTGTATCAATAAACAATTAACAAATGTGCACTTATTCCCATGGATATAGCTAGTGTGTGGAGCAGGACCCCGTAGACTACTGTGGAAAAGCTGCTTAAAGGTGCAGTAATAGCACTTGTAGATACATTGTGCCAGCTTTTCAATTATTTTACTCATGGATCTTTACATTTTTTTCAATAGAACAGAGATCGGGCCTGTGTTCAGTTGACAGAGTCATTCACACTATTAAGACTTTCTGAAACTGTGTAACGGACTGATTCAGCGATATTTAATTCTCGAAAATATGTGCCTTCGTATATACGATTGTCGGGGCCTGAACAGTGAGATATCTCATTCTCTTTCATTGTACAGAGGAAAGTATGACTCTAACCCATAGCCACTGATCTTTCTCTGGGCTCTAACAAAGTGCAAAGTGCTATGGGTATTCAATGGGAGAAAAAAGCCAAAGGCAGAAAATATTCTAAGTCATGAGAAGATGCTAGCTTCATAGAGCTAGGAATCAAAAGAAACCTGAGGACGAGCCAGGCATAAACCATGGTGAGTGGAAACATTGTGACGTGACTATCCTATCACAGGCCGAATAAATATAGTGCTCTGCAACTATGTGACAGGGAGAGGATTTTCTTGGATTCAGCCTGATGTAAGACCATAATAGCAACAACTAAAAGCAAAATCCGTTGGCTATCTTGAAATTGCCTCCAGGAACTAATGACAGTACAAAGGCTATAGTGTATGGACAGTACAGTATCCTTTTTCTGCTTTTGCAAAGAAAACCCACAAGTCGGCCATGAGGCATAAACAACCACGCAAGGCTAAAAGTTCCAAAAACAATCCAACATCAATAAAAGACAGGAAATTGACGTTAGGACCCCATACCACCATGCTGAACACAATGACCCAGTGGCCATGCTGGTCCCAAGACCCTCAGCCGCCAGGCCGTTCCCGAAACACCAAGTTGCTGTGCTGACTACTGCAAACTGCATTGTCATGCTGCTCCCAATGGCACCAGTCTTGATACTGGTGCAAAAAGGATAAGCTTAATGGGTTTGTCTTGAGATTCAAGTTTAAGAAATTGTACCACATTGAGTTTCAAGACATCTTTTTGCAAGTTTTCTGCTCAGTTTTTTGCTTTATTTAATTTTTGAAGAGAGTGTCTAGTTTTTTCTATGTTCTGTTTTCATTATTCAGGTTGGCTTATAGTATTGATTGTTTCTTTAAAGAAAAGGATGGTGAGCTCTTCAACTCTCTAAAGAGAACTTTTTTAGCAAGAATATTTTAAAAGCAAGCATATTATAAATTTAAAAATATTACAAAAGCAACTATTCAGATTTGAATGGTTTTATAATAGACTTTAAAAAGTATTTTTGTGTTTGTGATGCTTTGAATTGACGATGAAGTAAGCGTGCAGTGGCAAATCCAATAACAAGAAAGCACTGTGACATGTTTATACCACTCTAAGACTAACCATCATAAATTGTAATGCAACTAAATACACCCATGGGTAAGAAGTTCCCTTCATTATTTGTCAAGAAAGTGCCTTTGCTCCGGGGAAAGGTGGATTGGCCAATCACAATCCACCTTTCCCGGCCGCGATTGTGCCTTCACCGCCCACTGCGTTTGTGGAAATAAAAAGTAAACAAAAATGGCCACCACCGTTACAATAAAAAAGGGACTATGTCCCTTTTCGGATGACAGCTGCCATTTTTAACATGTTTTACATGACCGCCGTCATCCAAAGGTCTCGTTATTAACTGGACTGTTGTTGCCATCCTCCCCCATAGGGGCTCAAATGGGAATGGGGAGTGTACCGGGTCTGGGTCCCGCGAATAGGAATTAGCGGGCCCGCAAAGGTTGGAATGGCCCGGTAATTCCCATTTTTCAGGACCCAAACCCGAGTTTGGGGGTAGCTATGCTGGTAAAAATGGCATGGCTACCTCCAAACTCGTAATGAGGCATAATGTCTTAGGAAGGTATAGCAATGAGTTGGTCATCAGAGTTTCCCAAGGTATGGGTTATTTTTGAGTATGACATTTTGGTGTGTTTTCACTGAGATACAATGTGAATGTTTAGGAAGATGTAATTGTGGCAATGTAACCATGTTGTCATGGTGAGGATCTTAGCAGAATTCTCTAAAGTAGTTTAATTCTTGCTCATTGATTAAGTGATGGATTGCGATAGCCAAGTCAGACTTACGGTCAAATGGCTCTGCTGCTTCTTGCTGTGGAGCCTGTTGATCCTGGTAAAACTATTACTGCAGTTATCTTTCAAGTAAGTCTTGTGGAATATTTATCTACTATATTCAAATAAGGTATCTTTGGAAGAAGCAGCCGTTTTTTAAATTAGATTTGAATATAGGCCAGTTTTGGGATTGAATTCATGTTAAAGGATCTGGCAGACTGGCTATTCTCTCAAAATGAATGCTATTACAGTTAAAAGTTAATAAATACATGATGTGGTGATGATAAAAGCATATCTCGATATGTCCTGGAAAGGACCTCATGCAATATGTGTGGCTAACGCATGTAAAGAGTGTTACTCTGCTTAATCCTGTAGTGATGATCACTGCAATGACCATCTGCTATTGCTTAAACAGGCTCTTCCCTGCATTCGGTTTGTTCTATGAATAAAGATGAGGCAAGGGTTCCAAAGTAAATATCAGGCTCATGAGTTAGTGCGAGTAAACGATCAGTGCCTCAGCTTTTTGTAGAGAAAGTAAAGATGCCGTAATAACAGGAAGCTGTACACTGCAGCAAGGTGAATCCATAGATTCGAAAGGGGTAGGTGTGATGTTAAGGGTCAAGCTGGGGCTGGGAGGACAACACAGGCATAAACCGCAGTGAAGGAGATCTGAATAAGAATAAATGAAGCCCAATTATAGTGGCTGGGATTTCTTTAAGAAGCGTTAAACAACGGTTATCGCTTCCAGCACCATAGTTCTGCGAATGATGGTAGGTCACAAATGAAGAATCAGTGTAGTATCATGAGGCCACCTTGTTTCATAATACTTCCCAGTTGTTTAGTTTCCTGAGAGTTAAGCTGATAGCCACGTGTGTTTACCAGTTATTTGTTTCCACAGTTGCCCAGCTGTATATCTACTGAAATCCGGCAGAATTACTGTTACCGTCGGCCAATTGGTGCTAACAGCACTGGCAGAAATGGCACCGGCAGAAATAGCGTCATTGCCAGATCAGAAAGCATTGCGGTGGCCAGCTTGAAAAACACAATCCACTCTGAATCCCCCACTTCTTGTAGCCATCCAGACCCACAAGTCACAGGAAACATGTCCCAAAAGACGACCAGAAGGTAGGTGCCGGAACATCGGGTTCAGAAGCTAAATTTCAGCGAGGGGGAGCTCAAGTCCTCACTGATGAGGTGGTTTGCCATTGTGAGGAATTGTATGGCACCTGCCAGAGGAAAACACCTGGCCAGCGGAATACTGCAATCTGGTTATCAATCAGCCAGAATGTGGCGGCGGTAGGCATGGCACCCTGGGATGGACTAACATAAATGGTGGAATGCGCTTCGGGTCAGAGTGTGCAGCCTTCTCTCCCAACACAGGAAGGAGGCAATGGCCATGGGAGGCGGCACCTTGGAGCCTCCCATGGAGAAGGCGAGCACCATCCTTGACATAGAGGGGATCGATGGAGTTGGCAAAGCAGAGGCGGGTGCCGGGAGGCGGGTTCCGGTGGCAAAGAGGCTGGAGGTGCGTTATCCCCCCACACCCAATGCACAGTGCAAATGATCAACCAAAGAAAGTGTACCTTAGCACCAATTGGGCCAATGGACAGGGGCAGATGCCAGCAGGGCCAGCATCAGGCCCAGGCGTTCAGGGCAACCGGCTGGGGAGCCACATTAGCTCCCTGCCATGCTAGCCCAGGGGGAGACCTCCAAGTGCACCCTTGAGCTGGTGTGGAGTGAGAAGGTGTGGCATCCGCCCTTTCAAAGTGTAATGCACCCCACTCCCCTGCTGGTGCTGGCCGTGCCAGCAGGAGTGCAGGAGTGCAGGGTGCAAGTAAATCATGAAACAGCGTGGCTATCAAACCAGCATGTTCCTGGCCATGTAAGGCTGCCCCATGCTGGTATGGCAGCCCAGCCGTGTGGCAGTGTAGGACTCCCTGCACCTGCATGGGAGCAGTGAGTCAATCGCTGAACCAAACTGAGCTCGCTGCTGCCTCTGCAGCAGCATCCCATAGAGCCATGTCTGCTCCCTGGACGATGCAACACAATCCGCTCCCACGGTGTGTGGTACCAGGTGAAGGGGTGGGGGCACAAGATCACATACAACCGCCCCATGCGCTGCCAAAGCTAATGTCAGGCCTGGATGCCAGCACATGTCCATCAGAGTACGCCAGGCATGGGTGACCCTGCCAGCTGCACCTGCATAAAAAGGCTACCTTGGCAGCACAAGGGCCTAAGAGCACCTGGCCATGGGTCAGACACTCTCAGCTGTGAACATACCCACCCTGCTGCGGTCACATGCAATGGCCCATGAACAACCATACCCTTATAGCCACATAAGTGTGGTGTCCCTCTGATGAATAGCAGGTGTGACTTGCAAGCCAACGCATGGGAAGGCACAATGCCTTTTGCATATAGTTTGTCCCCCTAGAGGCTCTCAGCCAGCTCAGGATGAGGCAGAGCAGGATGTGGGTGAAGGCCCATTGATGACTGAGACGGGGAGACCAGGGCATCAACATCAACCACAACCCCTGAAGGGCCATCCGATGGGACAGGCAGGCGCAATGGACACCATGTCATACCAGGTCCGGCGAAACCTGACCTGCAGGTGCCAGAGCAGGCCCTGCGCCCACCCCACATACCGAAGACATTGCAACACCATCTGCACCCCAACAGCCAGCCAAAGTGCCTGTGACGGGTGACACAGCTGCTGGCAGGCGTGCTGAAGCCAGTGTGGAACAACCCACCCGACAGGGACAGGGCACCCAAGCATCACCTGGCCATGACAGCATGCAACCTGGCCAGCAGGTCCAGTCATCAGATGGAGACTCGGACAACCCCTCCTATGGGTCACCATGCCCTCCCCATAGCCCACAGCCCATTCACCAGCCTACACCTGACCTGAGGTTGGACGCTATGGAAAGGCACCAGGTGCAAATGGAGGCCATTGCAAATACACACCCCACCTCCAGGTCATCAGTGACTTCATGCAGGGTGCAATACACTGGATTGTATGGTGCATGGAGCACAACTGGGCCCAGGTGGCTGCTACAACTGCCGCACTGACAGTCTACAGGCAGCATTTAAGGGATGTAATGGAATGCTTTTCTGCCTTTGCCGAGGCCATGCAGCAAAGCATGGAACTAACTAAGTAACACATCAGGAGGCCAGGGTCAGTGCAGTCAAGTTCGGCAACACCAATGGAGCGTTCCTCGCCGAGCACCCCAAGGCGCCCTTCAGAGTGCATTCTGGGCTCAAAGTCGCTGGGGGAAGTCTTGAAGGGGAAAAGGCCACACAAGTGACTCTGTACTAGTAGTTGGGCACAAAGGTGTGTTGGGGTGATGTTGGTGGGTGGGGAGGGAGGATAGTGTGTTGGGGTGAGGGGTGGGGGAGGGGGATGGTGTGTTGGGGATGGTGTGTTGGAGGGGTGTTGAGGGGTGGGAGAGGGGGAATGGTGTGTCCATTTCCCCATTAAACCTTTGTTCATCTGAATCAATGCCATGGCATTCCTTATTGTGTCCATGTGTTTAATCATGAATGTGTGAGTTCATACAGTGGTGCATGGTATGTGAATACTTAATCCAGCAAAATATCAGTTCCTGGCGAACCACTCATCCTGCTCCGATATCAGCTTGGCAAATGCATACAGATGTCTCTGCCACAGACAGTGTCTCCTCATCCTCAGGGGGTGGCATGTCCACATCACAGGGTAGAAGGATATTCCTCTGGAGAAAGATATTGTGCAGCATGGCCCACACCAGCACAATTTTCCCAACGTTTTCCGGACTATACATTAGTGCCTCTCCAGTGCGGTTCAGGCAGCGCAACAGGCCTTCAGAAGGCCAAAGGTCTGCTTTATACAGACCCTGGTCCTGCTGTCTTCATAATTGTAGGACAACTGCTGTGGTGTCTGTGGATCCCGCACAAGTGTCATGGGCCATTGCAGATGCGGGTATCTGGAGTCTCCTGCAACCAGAAAGGTCAGAGGCATCGGTCACAGTGTATTGTGTAGGTGTTTCCATTCACTGCATCATGAAGGCGGGCCACATGTGCATGCAAATGGGGCTTCATTGAAAGGCATGCATTGATTTCACTGCATGTTCATGTTTATTTATTTACTCGCCCGTATGCATCAAAGTGCAAAGATGTATCTAGCGGTTTGTGCATTGCAGCGTTATTACTTGCAGCTGATGTAATTTCCAGGGTCTGTAGTTGTCATGGCAAGATGCCATGGTGGTTGTTTTGTGCCTGTATGTTGCTCTTGTGCATGTGCCCTGATGGATGGTTACTTGGGCCTCCATACGTTTCTGGTGTCAGCGGCTCTTCATTGATGGCAGAGTTTAGCTAGATACTTAACTGTGGAACTGGCAGGTCCAGCATGTACTTGTTCTGTGGGGTGCACGCTGCCATTGATGTTGGAAGAGGGCCGGTCCTACATGTACATTGCCTTGTCAGGGCATGCATAATGCTTTATTGCCCATGCCATTGCAGTATTGTGTGATGTCACTTTTACTCACCCACTATCCACGCCCGTTGTCCTCTGTGCCTCTCCATGTATCCAGGCAGTGTACTGTTGCATAGGACCATGGTATTCTGGGTGAAGCCAGGGAAGTGGGCTTAGCAGTGTGTGATGTACAGGTCGGGATCACAGGTCACTTGCACGTTCAGTGAGTGTTAGTGCTTCCTGTTGCGGTACACTGCTTTGGGTGCCTTGGGGGGCAACCAACGGCACATGGGTGAAGTCTAGGGTTGTGATGACATTTGGCATGTGTGCAACGGCATGGCACCGTGCCTTCATGGCGTGCAGCTGTGCTGGGGTGGTGGGCAGTGAGATGTACTGGGAAACATGCCACAGGTGGGCTTCCAGCACCTGGACTAGCACGGAACAAAATGTTGGCTGTGATATAATGTACAGCATGGCCACGGAGTCCTGGAATGTGCCAGTTCCTAGGAATTGCAGGACGGACACTAGCTTTAACAATGGGGCACAACTGTCCTGATGTTAATCCTGCTCTCTATGTCACCCTGGATTGTGGTGAGCAGCTCACTTATGCTCTCCCTATTGAGGCAGTACAGGGTTACCATGGGACTGTCCGCGAGGGTCCAGGGTGAGGGCCTGACCCTGGGTATGGGTGCTTACCTTAATTGGCGTCTCCTCCTCCTTCTCTTCCTTCTCTCTGCATCTTGTGCCCTGGGCTGGTTTTCCTGACTCTGTAGTTCCAGGCGCAGCATGAGCACCTGCATGTCCCATCTCGCAATGGCTAGTGGCAGCATGATGTTGGGAACTGTGTTTGGGGAAGATGTGTGCCTATGTAGCCCTCTTGAGTGGATTGGGTACGCCTGTGTCTTCATTTGTCGCATCTGTATGCATTTGCCTCCACCTGGAGGCTGGAGGAAACTGCGCTGTGTTTTCAGCTGTATTAGCGCTGTATTCTGGCGCTAATTCCACTGTCTCAAGACTTGTGATGTGATGGTAATAGCGTTTTACTGTATTGCAGAATTGCGCCGGCTATAATTCCGCCGGCTGTAACACAGACGGCAGAATTTGTGCCAACTCATGATTCGGCAGAGCTGTGATTGCAGCAGTAAATCCGTTACAGCCAGTTTTAAGGGTTACCGCCGGAGTCGTGATGAGGCCCATTGTTAGGCTTAATATGCAGTCCTAACAAAATTTACTCTGAAAGCAATGGTGTCCCAAAAATGTTCATATTTTATGTTATGAAACCTAATTTGTACTTTTAATTGGATGCCATGCAGTAAATAAACAAAACAATATGAAATTGGACAATTGCTACTTTTATTTTAACTTGTGTATCATGACTGAGTATTAGGACTGAACTATTGATATAACTAATCTTGAGATGATATAACTATAGGGCATCCATTACAAGGTCTCAAATTTTGATCAACATAATCTTTGCTGAAATGATCTTCAGTGTCAGAGTCTTTAAAGTCTGGTACATCATGAGAATCATTACCACATAGTTCATTTTCCCGTACTCATACAATGCTGATTATTTGTTAAACATTTACATGGTGGACTGTATCTATTCCTTACACAAGAACATCTGATCAACAGCAGAAAAGAGTCTGGAACAGATGGCATTTCACAGTGTTAAGAACTCAGCTCCACAATCCCCCGGATGCTCATATAGATATCCAGAATATTACCAGAGAATGTACCCATGTCCCTGAAGGCTCGGTTTCCCCCGACGTGACCGCAAACTGACTCCACAATTCCATTAGCACTTTCGGCTATGGGCGGAAATGACACTGAGCGTAGCAACACTAGAAGGCCCTTTTCTCTAATCCTCAAATCTGCATCTCCATTCCATCAACACAAACAGCTTGTATTTAAGGGCACAGCATAAAGGTGAATAGCATTCTCGCAACAACATCATTTCTGTTGATTCTGACCCCGATCCTCATTAGTTCTCCTTCTCTAGGTAATTAGACGTCCATGTCCTTTGTCTTATTCTTTTTTTTTACATACTGAGTAATCCAAAGACCATATTGTTTGATACTTTGTTGTGATATTTCCTCAAAACCACTATTGTCTGTGCCATACTCCAGCTCCTGTCTCTTCTCATCATGTCTCAGAGGGGAAGTGTCCAGTAGGACTCCTTCCCAGGCAGACTTACCAAGCCGGGTTGTCATTGCAGCCGGCTGCGTGTATTCTTTTGGTTTAGCAATACAGCGACCAGAGGTTCCTCAGAGAGCTCCATTCTGTCTCCTAACCCTTCCCGACACACAGAGACCAGAAGATATCTCTGCATCATCCATATTTCATCCATGTCTAAATGGAGATAGAATTGTTGTATGTTATTGGTCATCTTTGTTCCAGGCCATGACCTGATAGTTGACTCTCTAGATTGCAGGTACAAAAGCACTTCTTGTAGGTAGTAACTTTTCCCAGCACATCTTTTATTGTTAAGAAAACTTTGCACATATCCAGTACCTGTTTAGGATTAAAACATCGGTTTCCTGTGCAATTATATAGAGCTGTCTGGCTCCTCTTTCTGCGGTATTGATAGCGGGAAGAATTAACTTATGAAGACAGCTAAAAAAACAGTGTGAAGAGGACACTGCTGTACGTATTTTGGTTATTTTTGCATGTTGAAGAATGTTTTATGCTACGTAAGCAGTTAATTCATCTTTTTGTGTTAATGTGTGAAAGTAGCTTCTCCACAGTGACATTAGCTATGTTTGTGCTGCCAGTGATTTTGTCCTGGGAAAGTGCAAGTCTCCAGAACATACTTTGACTTGTCAAACTCTTCATATAGTTTTCTTTGTATGTGTCAAATACTAAGAGTATTTAATTATACTCCCAGTACTTTAAAAAAATGTTTGGGTAACTGCTTCAGCCAGGCCTATGCATTACTGAATGCTTTTTGACTTATCGAAGGTTTGTACCACTTCCATGCCATCAACAATTGCAACAAATAAGATCCTTTCAAGTAGAGTATTGGTAATTGTTGTTGGTGTTGGGTATTGCTGTCTGTGCTGCTGCTTTTCTGTGGTGGTAGTGGGGGTGGGTTTAATATCAAGATTTTGGACCCGTTTGATTTTTTTGCTGGCAAAGATGCATAGCTCCATCATCATTAATCAGTGATCATGGAAAGAAGAACATTCATAGATCCCTAATATTTCATGTACACCTACTTGACGCTGCATACAAGAAGTAGTCAGACTGCTAGTGATCTGTCTGCTTTGTAACAGTACCATCTACTTTTATTGTTTTTTCCTCTTTGTGCTTGAACACAGATACACTTTGTTCTTCTTGATAGGATCCGATAAATTTGTGATGGTAGTTTGAGAGGTGAGTCTCTGTATTTTTAATTCATTATACAATCTAATACCAAGAGTATGGAGCTGACCAACATCTTTTGTTATACTCTCACTGAAAACTGACTATGTTGCAATGCTGACAAGTTCAACCACATTGTATATGTGACAAATTGGATTCTGTCTCACAGGAGT
The DNA here is from genome assembly GCF_040938575.1 of Ambystoma mexicanum. Classification (NCBI taxonomy): domain Eukaryota; kingdom Metazoa; phylum Chordata; class Amphibia; order Caudata; family Ambystomatidae; genus Ambystoma; species Ambystoma mexicanum. Next base: position 843,313,048 of record NC_090921.1, on the reverse strand, counting down.
GCAATGATCAGCAGGGACAAAATGGCCCACTCCATCCTCACCCTTCCATAATCCAAAACCAATCATAAAAGTAAAACAGGGAGAATCAAGAGATATACATCCTTCATCTTTTGTGGTAATGAGGGCCAAGGGAAGGCTATGCTCTTAAGAGGGATGTGAAGGTGAACCAGTAGTGACCCAAACAACACAGTATCACAGTCCAGAATAAAGGGAATGTCCAATTAGGGGTCTATAAAAATATAAACACACCATCTTCAAGTAGAACAAAGCAATCACTATACAAAATCCCAACCCAAAAGAAAGAACAGAAGAGAAGTGACAGACTGGAGACTGTAGCACTCTGAATATAGTTCCACGGGTGGTAGGTAAGATACTACCAAAAAGGATATGGTTTGAATACAGGAGCGATTGTGACCTAACCATTCTCTAGGGCCCGAGTGGACCATGGGGCAGTTCTGACGCCATCAGACCCGGGTTGAACAAAGATGCGAGCTGATCAGGCTCAATCGGCACGCAGGATCATGGAGGCCCTGGCAGCAAGCGAGCGTCAAGCAGGGTGAAATGCGGGTTCTCTCGATGGTCAAACCGTGGCAGTTCAAGTGATGCAGGACAGGGCAGTCCCAAGAATGCTTCAACGTTGGCCAGGCTGAGTCAGGCTTTATCCACTGGATAAACTTTATCCAGCGGTTTGAGTTGGCAGGCGACAGTCATGAAGTGGTGATAAAGGGTGTCTCGATGTGCTATCAATGAGGCAGCAGTTCTCCTGCTAGCTGGGGTGAGCTGTGGATGTGACGTCTGGTTAGGATCCGAAAGTGTCCCTCCAAAGATCAGGTTCCGGCATTGAGCAGAAGCTTCGGCCTGGCAAGTGACAGGCTCTGCTAGGACGCGATGCAGTGTTGAACTGGACGGGATGCAGCGCAATCAGTTTGGCTCATTAGAGGAATGCAGTGTGAGAAACCTGAAGGTGTCTCACCCGCTAGTCACCGGGGATCTGTCATCCAGGGGGCCAGAACACAGTCATTGCTATTGGATCCAGTTCCTGGGGGTGGACCAGTGCGGGAGCATCACCTGGATAGGGGTCTTTGGGGAGAGGAAGTGGGACACCGAAGGGTGAGACACATATCCCCTTCCTTATGACACCTTTTCCCCATCCTGCCCAGTAGGATATTTAGACATTCCCCCTCCCCTTTTCCGACACAAACACTTTCTCACACCATGAGAGCAACGGACTAACACCAGAGCCGTTTACCTGGCATGTCCCAACTCCAGGGGTAAGGCAAAGTTATGCAATTTCTGATAACAACACACACCTCACTGCCCTTTCCCTTGCCCAAAGGGATAAAAGGCAGAGCACGAGAGCACACTTTGAGCAAGGCAAACGCACAAGGAAGCAGCCATTCCGGGACAGCAGTTCAAACGGAGGAGAAAGGCGACGAGACCTGAAAATTTCCCTTGCCCTTTTCAACCCAGACCCGCAAAGCCTCAGAGAAAGGAAACGTAAGACCGGGAATCACAACTGGCGAATGGTGTGACAGATGTCAGCGGTACATGGGACCCTGCCGCACTGATAGTCAGGACAGGGAGATGCGGTTGCCATTGTGGTACCGTCCTGGACTCCAGCGGCATAAGAGAAGTCAGCGAGTTCATCACAGCTGGTGAGTCGGAGGAAACTGATAGTGGACCGGACTGTGTTAGGCTCAAGGTTGCAGGGGCAACATTGTATCTGAAGAATGAAGATAATAGACAAAGGTCTGGTGTAAATGGACTTGGTACCAGAAACAGAGTGGTCTGGCACCACATGCGTGCTCTGATTGGTACCCCTCTCCTGAACAAGGAGAATGTGTTCAACTAACTTTGTGGAAACTACAAGCTCCAAGAGGCTTTAGGGAAGGCTGGCTTGAGGCGTCAAAGTGCTCATACGAGGGTCAAGCCAAACCCCTCTTACAATCGAAAGTCTTTGACATGTTGTGAAATTGTGAAAATGAAGCCTGAAGGGGAAAGCCTCACAGGGGTCCGAGACCCAGACTTAGGTAAAGGGAAGAACCTAATGGTTTTGTTGAACTGTATACTGTGGAAAGTGTGCCCTCACAGAGGGATACCGAGAGAAAGCTAGGGGAAGGGAACCCCCCCGCTTTCTCATGAGCTTATGAAATTGTGAACTGTGGCAAGTGTGAACCCAACGGAGGGATGCAAGGAGAAAGCTAAGGAAAGTGAATCCTGCATTTATAAGAAAACATTGTGAACTATGTGATAAGGGCAAACGTGAACCCGACTGAGGGAGGCCTGTGAACTGGGGTAAATAGTGAGATACCCGTGAACATTGTGATGACAAGGATGAACCAGGGATGTCCACACTGAGTTGATGGACTGAGGGAGGCTGACGTTAAGAGAAGGATCGGAGCCTGGCTGAGAGGTGTCCAAGGGTGAAGAGTAATCCCCGACATGAAGATTACCATAAGGAACTTTCTGTTTTGTTGTTTATAGCATATCAGGCCCTCTGAAGCAAGAGACTTTGCATGAAAGAGACTTGGGCACAGAATGCCCTGATATTGAGGAAAGGAATTGTATCCTTGTGGCAGAGAAGCACAGGAGTGTGCTGTGCTCAAGAGTCCCGCCTTGTCCTGTGCTGAAAACATGGGGAAGGGAGACCCTGGCCTTAACATCCTGACATATCATTTTGTGAACACTCTTTCTTTTCTTATGAACATTATCCAACACTATTTTGTATCATAGCGGTAAGGATTGGCAACATTTTCATTTTACTATAGGCCCTTTTTATTTGACTAGACTCCACTAGGACTCTCTTATTATTATTTGATGGTTGTAGCTTGCTCCCATCTTAGATTTAGGTTTGGATTAGGCATTTATCTCACCCATTTAGTTTAATAAAGACCCTTGAGCTCTGATCACTTGTGCCTGTCTTACTTTGATGCCATGCCTTCCTTACAGCAGACACCAACTCAGCGCCTTCCCTATTATTCAAGGTGCGGGGAACACAGATCGACCGGTTAAATGCGGGAGAACATGGAGCTGCGGCTAGTCAGGCCCTCCAGGTTGCTGTGAGGTCTTCACCAAGGACTCGAGGACAGGATGCTCCACTTCAGGGTCTACTCTTCTGGCACAGAAGATCAGTTGCAGATTGGCTGGTCCTGGCCCACAGCACTGGTCACTCCCAATGTTGCCTGGGAGTGGTAAGGGGACAGATCACCTCGGTGCAGTCCTTTGGACAGTGTAAGCTGTTGGGTGTCCTGACCCACGTTTGAGCTATCATGCTGCAACATTTGGTGCTGTGGGCTTAGAAAATCCAAGATGGCCAAAAAGCCCACAAGTGCGCCAGAATTTAGGAGAACAACGCAGTTTGTGCGCACACCAAAATGGTTACCTAACTTGCCACCCACCAGTGTAAAGAAAGATCTTTGTTAACAAAATCCACTGTTACTGATGTCAAAAAGTTGCTGAAATCGTGGCTCATTGGACCACTTTAAAGATTCAACCCTTTTGTGGGGTTCCACATAACCATTTTACTGTAAGGAGCCCCATCAAAACAATGTTAAGCAAGGATTTACTACCATGTAAGAACCATTCCTGTTTGGAATGCATTAATCCAAGAAAAATCCCAAAAATGGTTGCATTACCAGTACTCACCACTATCAGAAAGCCGGCGTTTTAAAACAACACCAGACTTTTTTTTTGTGTAAAACTGAATAAATGAACCCAAAGCAGGCCAAAGAAAGACTTACTGAGGGGTGGATACAATGTAAAGTTATATTCTGAAGTGACTTGAAGGTTTATAACAAGACTGGCTGAGCTGTGGATTTCAGCAGTTTAAGTAAATTTGGACTGAAAGACACTAAAAACCTAAATGTTTTAAAGAAATGAGTGACCTACTTTTGAGTGTCACATAGGTTGCAATTGTTTAAATGTGATAGTTTGAAACTTAGAATCAGCATTCTAGCTGCATATGTAAAAATCGTTAGTTTTATTTGAATGCAGAAAACTGGGTAACTAAAAGTGACATTAGCTGGGGCCTGTCTTAAGGAACTGGATTCTGCTTGACAACTTCCCCCCAATTGGAGTAAAACTGGATCCACAGCAGTTCTCAGGCCTAGCTGCCTTTTGCTGTTCCCACCAAAAGGGATATGACACTTCTCTGATTGAATTACCAAGGGACTGCTAGAGACTAAACATAGGACCCAGGCAGAGGGTTTATTGAAGTGGCCATAAATGGCTTCCTCTTGAACAATGGGCCTTCCAGGGCCCAGGCAGATGGGTTATTGCAGGGGTCATAAAAATGGCTTCCTCTTGGCAGAAACTGGGAGGGGGAGAAACTGGAGACAGAGGCTGAGCTTGAAGAAAGTGGAAAGACTGGTTTCTGTACCATGTGACCTGAAAAGACACACCCCTGTAGCCAGAATATGGTTTTAGAAAAAGATGAATAACTCATAGTACGGACTTGTCATAATTATTTAAATGATACCATAATTCTTGTGATTTTTCTGCCCACATTTTAAGAGGTTTTTAGAACCGGTGGCATGATCTGGGGGCAAGCTAGCAGTTAAGAGGGTATTACTTAAAATGTATGCATGTTAAAAATATGACACTTCATCAATTAATGTCCATACTCCTTGCCCACATGTGTATAAATTTGGGGTAATGTCCGATATTACGAAACCAGTTAAAAAGTGCAAATGTTGCCATTTCTCAATGCAAGCTCTCAGGAAGAGCAGATTTGAACAGGGTATATCTCATGTGATATGCATGATGGGTGCATGAATTTCAAACCACTGTGTAGCTATGAAATATGTCTTTTTGATCAAATATAGAGTGTGTGTAAAGTTGACAGGGGTGGGTTCTCTGTATCATAAACAGACCTCATCATGATGAAACTTCATTTCATTCCCCCAATCAAGAGGAAGAGGAGGAAGTGGCCAATGACAAGTGGAGAGGGGCTGGCTAGTGATGCTGCTCACACACCCACTTTCAAAACACATAAAAGCAGACAGTCAGGACAGATAGGGACATTCAATTCCATCTGCTGTGGGATGCTCTGCCGGGAAAATCCATACTTTACCTCCATCAACCTCCAGAGAGCCAACATAGAGACTTCAATCTATCCACCTTCAGAGACCAACACTTTACTTCAGAATTTGTAGCAGAGAGGTCAACTACAAGCTAAATCCCTCTTTAGCAGGCCTCAAATCATTGCCATTATCACAGCCAGGCGAGCTGTTTGAATTCTTTGCAAGAACTCTTGCCATTTGCCAGAGAGCAGTGTTGTATCCAGAGAGAGACCAGCTGAACCGGAGACCGCTGTATCCGGACCCACAGACCTGATCAGAACCAGAGACCCAGACCAGACCAGCAGAGTAGAGCTGACCCAGACGCTGTGCACATAGACCGTCCGTGGCGAGTGAAGAAAACCTGACCAGATCCGTGGCGAGGCCCATTCTATTTCTAAATATATTGTGAGTACCTAGCAGAACTGTGCAGAACCAATCTCTTAGTTAAAATAATCTAATCCAAGCTATTTTAATCTAAGTAGAACTGCCTCCTAACTGTCACCTGTCATTTGCAAAGCTGTCACCTGTCATTTCCAGTTGCTAGCTGTCACTTGTCACTTTGAACTTTAAAATTTCAAATCCGAAAAACAACCTTCACAGAATCGTTCATAACTCCGTAACCATTTGTGCTAGGAACTTTCCTCTGGAAGCTTAGAATCCTGGCTTTTCAACGAACCTAGAACCGCATTCATATTCCATACACTTCTGCCTCAATCGTGAAAAACCACTCGCGAATTTGCCGCGATTTGCAAATTTCTCCATGTGGGAAAACAGCAGCTTCCTTGCTTTCCTTGCTAAAAATTCGTTTGCCTCTTGAGAACCATCCCTGAATCATTGCTAGAGTGAGCCTGGACTAATTTTAACTTGATGCCACTCCCCCTGAACCTCTAGAGGGAATTAACAGCATTTTAGCATATTTTTCACTTCATTGCCAGCACATATAAAAGCATTTTGGGCCAGTGTTTCAAACTTCTGTAGTCTAAGCTTGCTGGGGTGAACTGAATTACATTTGATTGCATTTCTGAGAACTGTGTGCTTTCCTTCCATTTCCTTGCATTGCATAAAGGGGGGAGGGGATTGCCAGAGAAAAGTGATTACATTGTTTTGTTGAAATCATATTGAGTATTTTCTGTATTGCATTTTCATTCAACATCACATCCATCTGAACTTATATAAAGTATTCTCTACCACCTTATTCTTCTGTTCCTATTCACAAGTGTGCTAGTGCCAGACTATCCATTATTGATTACTGCTCAGAATAAGGGTGATATCCAATTATTAATTTATTATAAAGTGTGATATATATATATATATTGTTTAAATTCTCAAATAAACCTTTTAACTTGCAAAACAGAACTACTTCTTTGCTCAGTGGGGTCAGGGGGATTCCAAGAGAGGGGTGTTATATAGGGGTAGTCATCCAGAACGCATGAACTGGACATAAAGATATATCAATAAGGGTTTCCATTCAGTATCCCAGACTAGGCATTGACTTAGCTGTAGTGTTGAATTGAATCCTCTTACAAATTGGGGGCTCGAGCGGGACGGTTGGGTTAGATCTACCATTTGTGCAGATTAATACAGCGTGCCAGCTGACCAGATACACATATCCGGTCGGATCACCACGCTGTGTTACGCTGTAAAACACTCCTCAAAGGAACGCTCTAAGGAAAAGGTCTATTTTGCAAAAATAAAATACAAACTTCTGTAAGTCAGGAAGGAACTCAAATCTCTAGAATGACGACCTTAGTAGATATGAAAATAGCCAGAGAGCACTTCTTACATAAGTTATTTGTGAGAGGTGAGTGGACTCATCAGGACCAGACGGTCTGGTTGCAAGCAATCGCACCCCAGATCACGGAAACAGGGTCAGATACATGGAGAGACCAGGGTCCCTTACATGTGGCCCTGAGTGAACTATATATGTCCTCTAAGTCCAAGGATGAGCACAACAAGATTGCCAGGGTAGCGGCATATTTATATTTACATATGGGAGCCATGCAGGACAAATGTGCTGAAGGCCAAGATCTGGCGAGTAGGCAACTTCTGGCATTACAGAAGGCCCAATCTGATCTGGACTCTTCTGAGCAGAGGCTGCAGAGGAGCCAGGAGTCAGAAAATGATAGTAGGCAGTATATCATTAAAATAAAAGAGGACATGGATATACTGCAACAGGAAAAGGCTGACCAGGATACTAGATTTCTGGCCCTGCAGAAGGAGCACCAAGACAGTTTGGACTCCTTACTGCAGAGCCAGAAAAAGCTGGAGCAACAATTAGACTTTAACAGGGCATGCACGGAGCAGGTAGCCACCCTGCAAAGTCATCTAGATAGAATGAAGGCAGAGAGTAACAAGCTGATTTTGAAAGACCTGGATACCCAGGCAGAGTTTGATGAAGAACGCCAGAAAGCTGGTTCCTTTCAAAGGCAGAGGGACGACCTGGCGGCACAAATGCAGGCTCTTAGCCAGGAAAGAGACGCCTTAGGCCAGGAAGTCTGCCATTTAAAAAGAAAAACAGAAGAAAATCACTTGGCCCTCCAGGGGCTGGGTGACCTCCAAAAAGAACACCAGAACTTGTTAGAACACACCAGGAGGGTGGAGGATGCTCTGGCAAGAAAGGAGCAGGCCAATAGCGACACAGCTCAGGAGGTAACCCTCCTGCAGCAAAGACTGGCCCAGTGCTCCAGGACCAATCAGGAGGCACAGATAGAGAATGAGGCTCTCTGCCAGCACAATGATAGACTCCAACAACAGGTAGCGATGCAGGAGAGACTGATAGAGTCTAGTAAGGCCTTAACTGAGGAACTGAAGGCGCAGGCTCTTGCATTGCAACAGGGAGCAGGGGCGGATAGAGATGAGGTTCGCTGGGAAAGAGAAACTCCTGAGCATAACCCCAGGAGCCCTAGTACCAGAGGCCTTTATCTCTCTCAGTCCCTGGACTCTGTCACCCCCATGTCCCCTGGCGCACATGAGCACAGGGCCACAGGGATGGCAGATTACTATCCAGCCAGAAGCATGGGGCTCATAGGCCAGTACCACCCAGGAATGGAGGGGCGGGCATCCGGGTATGGGCACCCAAGCACAGTGCGATTTGATGGGGAACCCCAGGAGAGTAGGCCCATTAAGGGCATCCTGAAAACCTCTGCCCAGTTATGTCAGTGGGGGGGTACCCATCAAATCCTGGCAGCAAGGAGGGATCTGAAGACTCCTCTGAGCGGTACAGGACACAGGAGACCAGGTCCCCACATTTTGCCAGCCATTCCCAGGCTCGCAGAATCCGGGAAAACCTGGAAGAACAGACGGGAACCTCTGGGAGCAGTGCCTCTGAGTCAGAAGATGAATGGACCAGGGTTACCTGGACCAAAAGGGCCAATAAGACAAAAAGGGCCTTGCTTAAGGACCCCTTAAAGCAGATTAAGGCAATCAGGAGCGTCATCACGGCTTATCATAAGAACGCCAAGTATTCTGTTTGGGAGCACTTAGAGTTGTTTGAGCAAATGATGGAGACTTTCCATTTGAAGGACAGCCAAAGCTGTATTCAATTTGTAAAGTGGACCTTCTCCCCGGAATACTCCAGTTTCTTTGCGGGGCTGGAGGACCAAAATCATTTAAGATGGTCCACCTATAAGGCGGCCATCTTGAAACATTTTTCTACTCATAGAAATCCTCAAGAGGCTCGCAAGGCAGCCTACAATTTACAATGTGGGGAGGATCAGGCCCCACAAGAGTGTGTGCAGGAGTTAAAGCGTGCTTTTGCACAGACCACAAGAAGGGTGCGCACGGATAGCAGAGAATTTATTAATACGTTTTTCATGCCTTGCCCAAATACATAATGACCCAGCTCGTGAGGGATTTTCACGAGAAAAGATCTTTAGACTGGGTCATTGTACAGGCGACCCGGATCTATGAGGTGCAGAAGCCAATAGAAAATAAAAATAATGCGCCCAAACCCCCAAAGCCAACAACACCCCTGCTGCTGCCAAGGTGGCAGAGGTAAAGGTCACCCCCGTTTTAGATTTGGAGATGGGGGGGCCTAAAAACCTACCTGCACCTAATAATGCTAGGCCCAGAAGGTCCTCGGGCCAGTCACAGACAGGGAGCCAGGGAGGCAGCCCCACAAATGGGGTCCCTCGCTCTCCTGATTATGTAAGCCCCCGTTACAAGGGAAATTGACCCACCTGGGTTATGTTTGGACTCCTCAAGCCCAAGGGGGGGGATCCAGCCAAGCACCTGACCCGGGGAACTTCCCTCCTAACTTCCCCCAGGAGGGCAGAAATTCTCCAAATCCTGGGCAGAACTTTTTCCCAGGTATCCACCCAATTTCCAGCCCCAAAATCATCCATCCTTCTTTCCCCAATTCCCTGAGCCCAGACAACCTAATCCGGGAGAGGGGAGGCCAAGGGTGGAGGGGTACCAAAATCTTCCCAACCAGGGGTACTACCAGAGAAGGGATAGCTACCCTTCCCGGGATCAGCCCAGGGGAGAAAACAGGGCCCCGTATCAGCCTGAGCGGGTTTCCCAGTTAGAGCGCCAGGTTCAAAACATGGCGCGGGATCTGGGTCACATACTGAGGGCTCAGCAGAACCCTCAGATCGGCATGCCGGCGCAGAACGCACCCAACTCTGGACCTGGTGCTCCAGAACAATGACGGGGGCAGCACCCCGATAACTCACCGGTTCCCAGGGAGGAGGCATAAAGGGAAGGGGGGTGTAAAGCTTTGGAGGAAGCTTCCTTCCTCACTTGTAAACAGCCCCTGGAAACCCAGGAACCGGAAACAAAATCTCTTGCCCCTGAAAGTCTGCCTCCTAAGGAGCAGAGGGGGGGTAGGAGAAACAAAAGACCCAAACAGACTCAGTTTGAGGAGGAGGTACAGATCTTCCAATTTGAGGGAGAGGGATCCTCAGAGGATTCTGGGAGAAGGATTTTCTCCTTCAGAGAGGGGGGAACTCCTCCCAAAGAAAAATGGGTCCTGTAACGCTCACCTGATTCCCGCAGAGGCGCCAGTCTTGACTCGAAGAGTAAGATGTCTGCAGATAGAAAATATGGGATTAATGAACTGGGGTTATTGGGTGCCTCTCTCCTCTTCCCTTTCTCTTCTCCTGTAGAACCCCAAAGGTTAACGCCCTCACCTTAGGTAAGTGAACGCCGAGTTCTCCATCTGCCTCGGGGCAGGGTGCCGTAATCAGTTTCTTCACTGGATAAGGATGCAGGCCTCTTGACCTCAGAGGACTGCTGTCCGTCGTTAGCTGCACGAACGGTAAGTTCTGGGCACTTCAAATGTCTTAAAAGTCTTTTGTAATGATATCTCTTGTTTTGCAGGGTTCCGGCGATGGCGGATGGCGGGCTGAAGAGAATTGAGGATCGAACCCGCGTGAGGAATAGAAGCGCCTGGAAGCACGTAAGTAAGCGCTTGTAGCCTGCTTCACGATGAGCACTAACTGTCCCTTTTATCTTGCAGGTACAAGTTCGGAGCTTTAGAGAAGCTGAAGGGTGCTGGAATACCCACTGGATTCGGCGTGGGAAGGAGTAATGGCACGTGAGTAATAAAGTTGCCCAATGTCTTTAAACGCACCTTCTTTTGTCTTTCAGATGCGGGATGCAGCGCCGAAGACCTCTGGAGCGTGCAAAGAGCTGGTAAGCTTTTGTCTTTCAGATGCCGGAATGCAGTGCGAAGACCTCCGGAGCATGCGAAGAGTAGGTAAGCCTTTGTCTTTCAGATGCCGGAATGCAGCGCGAGGCGTTGGTGACAGCCGATGGATCAGGTAAGAGATGCGCTGCCACTGAAGACCGTAGTGCTAACCTGTTCTTTCTTTGTCTTTTCAGGTGCTGCTGAAGACTGGATTCCAGGATGGTAAGCCTTTGTTCCCTTAGGCCCAGGATCAGAAGCTGAAGGCACGATGAGCGTTCTGCTGCAGAGAATGCAGAATAACGCAAAGCAAGATTCATCCATCGGGTGTGGTTTAAATAGCCTCCTGTAGTGCTTAGGTGTCTCCTTCCACAGCCTCGCCTAGGTCAGAAAAAGAGTTCCTGCTTTCCAGAAGAGTTCCAGTGTTCTGAACCTAGGGAGTGGCTCCTGCCCCACCCAACAGGAAAAGTAGTCCCAAACAGAAGAGGATCAGGGGCTCAACTGGCAGGTAAGTAAGCAGCATGGTCTGCTGCAGGTAAGTCCACCCAAGCATTATGAGCCCGGCGCTTCCAGCACTGGGACTGGGCATCTTTATGAGCCTGGTGCCACTGGCGCCAGGACAGGGTCCAAAAGGTCCCAATTGGGACTGGCTGGCAATCGGAACCAGGGTTATGGGTCTGCTTCCAAGGGAGTTGGGCAAGTCCTGATCTTTTGGAAGCAGAGATCATGACAGCACCCCCCTTCAAGGCCCCTCCCAAACCGGGCTTCTCCGGGGGTTTTGGCTTGTTAGGAAATGTTCGATGAAATCTTTTGATTAGACGAGGCGCGTGGACATATTCTGCAGGTTCCCAGGATCTTTCTTGGGGACCGTAGCCTTTCCAGTCAATCAGGTAAAATAGTTTAGATTTGGAGATCTTGGAATCCAGGATGCTTTTGACTTCAAACTCGAGTTCTCCATCAACTAGAATAGGTTTTGGAGATTTAGTTAGTCGGGTTTGAGGTTGCACGGGTTTTAATAGAGAGACGTGGAAGACCGGATGTATCTTCATGTGAGGGGGCAAGTCCAACTTGACCGCTACTGGATTTACTATGGTAGTGATGGAATAGGGACCAAGGTATCTTTGGTTGAATGTGCGTGGTCCTTTTAGAGGTAGATATTTGGTGGATAACCAGACTTGGTCTCCTACTTGATACTGGGGGGCTTCCTTCCAATGTTGGTCTGCGCCTTTCTTGTATTGTTCTTTAGCCCTTTGAAGGTGAGAAACGGCTTCCTTAAAGGCTTGGGTGATTGTAGAATGCAGGTGGTCTACTGCTGGTGTTCCAAGATCTTGGAGTGGATCCAACTCCGAGGTTCGAGGGTGACTACCGTATAAAAGAAAAAACGGGGTCTTCCCAGTTCCCGAGTGGACAGAATTATTGTAGGCATATTCGGCTATCCAAAGGATATCTTTCCAAGTTTTTTCAGTTTGTTGTAGCATGCAGCGCAAATACTGTTCCAGAGTTTGATTGGTCCTCTCGGTTTGTCCGTCGGTTTGAGGGTGGTGGCTGGTCGAAAGTCTCACATCAATTTGAGCCGACCAACAGCAACTTCGCCAAAAATGAGAAATAAATTGACTCCCTCGATCCGAAATTAAAACTGAAGGAAAACCATGCAGTCGGACGATGTTTTCGAGAAATTCTCGGGCCAGATTTGCTGCTATTGGTAAGCCTTTGAGTGGAATGAAATGCGCCACCTTGGAGAATAGGTCCACGATTACTAGGATCGTATTGTATCCGGAGCATGGAGGTAGATCGGTGATGAAGTCCATAGAAAGCGTATGCCAAGGGCGAGGTGGGATGTCAATAGGGCGTAAGAGGCCGGCTGGTTTTTCCTTTTGACTCTTATTTTGGGCGCATACTCCACAGGACATTATAAAGTCTCTGATATCTTTTTTCCAAGACGGCCACCAGAAGTAGAGCTTGATCTTTTCCGAGGTTTTGGCCATACCGGGATGTCCTTCCATTAAAGAATCGTGATAACAAGAGATTACCTTTTTCTGTAAATCTGTGCTGGGCAGGTATAACCGTTCTTGGAAATATAATAGGTTGTCCTTCACCGTAAAGTCCTTTCCCTGCAGATGCCAATTCTGTATGTCTGCTGGAGTTACCAGTAGCCTGGCTTTATCCTTAACTTCCTCTATGGATTGTGTGGCGATTACACCCAGAATTCTTTGTTCGGGAATGATAGGTACAGGTTTAGGATTGATCAAATGTTCTTCCACTCCCATCCGAGAAAGGGCATCAGCTTTACCGTTTTTTGTACCAGGTCGATAGGTGATTATGAAGCCAAACTCGGCAAAGAATAGTGCCCAACGGAGTTGCCTAGAGGATTGAGCTTTTGCGGTTTTCAAATATTGCAGGTTTCGGTGATCTGTAATCACAGTAATGGTGTGTCGGGCCCCCAGAAGATAATGCCGCCAAGCCTTAAAGGCGGACTTGATAGCTAGAAGTTCCTTATCAGTAATAGTTTAAATGATTTCAGGAGGCGAGAATTTACGGGACCAAAATGCCACGGGATGAAAATGATTAGTTACTGGGTCCTTTTGTGATAGAACTGTCCCCATGGCAAGGCTCGAAGCATCAGTTTCAATGATGTAGGGGAGTTCTGGGCGAGGATGTTTTAAGATCGGTGCAGAGATAAATCTAGTCTTCAAATTCTGGAAAGCTTGTTCCGCCTCGGTAGACCATTCAAAACGTTTGTTTTTCTTTAACAAGGCGGTGATGGGCTGGACTATTCGAGAGAATTCAGGGATAAACCTGCGGTAAAAGTTAGCGAAGCCTAACATGCTTTGAACACCTTTTACAGAGGATGGCGATGGCCATTTGAGAATTGCATCGACCTTCTTTGAATCCATACGCACTCCGCTAGGTGATAATATGAATCCCAAGAATTCAACTTCAGTCACGTTGAAAACACATTTTTCCAACTTAGCGAAAAGTTTGTGTTGACGCAATCTCTCGAGGACCATTTTCACGTGTTTCCGATGTTCAGTTTCCAATGAAGAATAAACGAGGATGTCGTCAATGTAAACAACAACACACACATCTATGAGCTCTCTGAGGACATTGTTCATAAAATATTGAAAGGCGGCCGGGGCATTGCAAAGTCCGAAGGGCATGACCTGATATTCAAATAGCCCATACTTGGTGCGGAAGGCCGTCTTCCATTCATCGCCCTCTTTTACTTGTATCAAGTGGTAGGCTCCTCTAAGATCCAGCTTGGTATATATGCATGCTTTTCTGACTTGGTCCAGGAGTTCAGGGATCAAAGGTAACGGATATCTATTCTTAACGGTGATCTGGTTCAGGGCGCGATAATCTATACAAGTTCTAAGGTCCCCTTCTTTTTTTGGAACGAAGAACAAAGCTGAGGAAGCAGGGGACTTGGAAGGACGAATAAACCCATTCGCTAGGTATTGATCCAGGTATTGTCGGAGGTGAAGATTCTCAGGCTCGGTGAGGGCATAAATTCTACTACAAGGAGGAGTAGATCCAGGTATCAGGTCTATCTGGCAGTCATAAGACCTATGAGGAGGTAGAGAGTTAGCCTGATCCTTCCGGAAAACATCTTGGAATTCAAGGTATTCAGAAGGTAACTGGGGAGCCTCCGAGGAAATTGCTGCCAGTGCAACACCAGGTCGAGGGTGACAAGTAGAGACACATTCTGGAAACTGAACCATTCTTGCTCGCCAATCGATCTGAGGATTGTGCTTTTCTAACCAAGGAATTCCTAGAATAATCTGGAACTGAGGGGCCTTGATCACATCGAACACGATCTTCTCATGGTGTCCATCTTGACTTATTAGCGTCACTTCTTGGGTGGTATGCGTTACTGGTCCGGAGGCTATCTTCGTACCATCCACCGTAGTAATGACGTCCTTTACAGCCTTTGGACAAAGAGTCAGATTCATCCTCAAAACCATTTCATGATCCACATAATTGCCGATGGCACCGCTGTCGACGTAAGCTTCAATCGCATGTAATCGATCCGGATGTTCAGGGCTAATGAGGACCATAGGTATCACGAAATGCGAGGCACGGAACTGGTTTTAACGCTCGGCAAGAGGACCTCTATTCTTGTCGGGCGAGGTCGTTTCCCTGCTCAGAGTTTGTGACCTGGTAACTGCAGCTCCTACTGCCTTCTTGGCTGGTTTCACCGGACAGTCTCGAAGAAAGTGCCCAGAGTTTCCGCAATAGAGGCATAATTGCAACTGTTTTCTCCTTTCCAGCTCCTTTTGTGTTAGTGGTCCTTTCAGGCCCCCTATTTGCATGGGTTCCCCGGAGTCTACTCCTTTGGTAGGAGTTGGTGATTTGGAAAATACTCGAGCATCAAACTTGGAACGATCGGCCTTCCTGTTCTGCAGTCTGTGGTCAATTTGAACGGCTAAGTCAATATAGTCCGAACAGTCTTGCGGGGGATTCACTACTTGGGCTAACACATCTTTGAGCTCTCCACGTAAACCTCTATAAAACAGCGTAATCCTTTTGTCCTCAGGCCATCGAGTTTCCACTATCAGTCTGTTGAAAGACGCAATATAAGCCAAAAGGTCTTGATTACCCTGTCGCAATGAAAGGAGCTCATTGTCCAAGGCCTGCCCCTGTGAATGTCTTGCAAACAGTTTTTCCATACTGAGCTGAAAAGCTTGAAAATCATGTAGAACAGTATCATCTTGATTAACTAGATGGATCGACCAGTCTGCTGCATTGCCACTAAGGTACGAAAGCACGAAAGCTACCTTAGCTTGATCAGTTGGAAAGGCTGCTGGCCGGCATAAGAAGTGCAACCGGCACTGATTAATAAATACTGCAAACCTCTTTGGGTCACCAGAAAATCGTTCGGGCGGAGCCAGAGGTACATTCCCAGGTAGGTTGATCTGCACTGGGTTCGTAGAGGATGTTGAAGGAAGATTTGCCCCTGATGCGGGTAACGGAGTTTGTCCGGCTTGTGACTGTAGCAATTGTCTAGCGAGATTGTCTGTTTGCTCCTTGGAAATAATCAGTTCCCCTCTTAGAGCATTCGTTTCCTGACGGGCTGCATGCACTTCTGCTCTTAGTTCCCCAAGTAACTGGGCTAGCTGGTCGGTATCCTAGGTTTCCATAGCGCCTGGGTGGGAGTTTTGCGGTCGGCTTTGCGTTCTGTAACGCTCACCTGATTCCCGCAGAGGCGCCGGTCTTGACTCGAAGAGTAAGATGTCTGCAGATAGAAAATATGGGATTAATGAACTGGGGTTATTGGGTGCCTCTCTCCTCTTCCCTTTCTCTTCTCCTGTAGAACCCCAAAGGTTAACGCCCTCACCTTAGGTAAGTGAACGCCGAGCTCTCCATCTGCCTCGGGGCAGGGTGCCGTAACCAGTTTCTTCACTGGATAAGGATGCAGGCCTCTTGACCTCAGAGGACTGCTGTCCGTCGTTAGCTGCACGAACGGTAAGTTCTGGGCACTTCAAATGTCTTAAAAGTCTTTTGTAATGATATCTCTTGTTTTGCAGGGTTCCGGCGATGGCGGATGGCGGGCTGAAGAGAATTGAGGATCGAACCCGCGTGAGGAATAGAAGCGCCTGGAAGCACGTAAGTAAGCGCTTGTAGCCTGCTTCACGATGAGCACTAACTGTCCCTTTTATCTTGCAGGTACAAGTTCGGAGCTTTAGAGAAGCTGAAGGGTGCTGGAATACCCACTGGATTCGGCGTGGGAAGGAGTAATGGCACGTGAGTAATAAAGTTGCCCAATGTCTTTAAACGCACCTTCTTTTGTCTTTCAGATGCGGGATGCAGCACCGAAGACCTCCGGAGCGTGCGAAGAGCTGGTAAGCTTTTGTCTTTCAGATGCCGGAATGCAGTGCGAAGAACTCCGGAGCATGCGAAGAGTAGGTAAGCCTTTGTCTTTCAGATGCCGGAATGCAGCGCGAGGCGTTGGTGACAGCCGATGGACCAGGTAAGAGATGCGCTGCCACTGAAGACCGTAGTGCTAACCTGTTCTTTCTTTGTCTTTTCAGGTGCTGCTGAAGACTGGATTCCAGGATGGTAAGCCTTTGTTCCCTTAGGCCCAGGATCAGAAGCTGAAGACACGATGAGCGTTCTGCTGCAGAGAATGCAGAATAACGCAAAGCAAGATTCATCCATCGGGTGTGGTTTAAATAGCCTCCTGTAGTGCTTAGTTGTCTCCTTCCACAGCTTCGCCTAGGTCAGAAAAGAGTTCCTGCTTTCCAGAAGAGTTCCAGTGTTCTGAACCTAGGGAGTGGCTCCTGCCCCACCCAACAGGAAAAGTAGTCCCAAACAGAATAGGATCAGGGGCTCAACTGGCAGGTAAGTAAGCAGCATGGTCTGCTGCAGGTAAGTCCACCCAAGCATTATGAGCCCGGCGCTTCCAGCGCTGGGACTGGGCATCTTTATGAGCCTGGTGCCACTGGCGCCAGGACAGGGTCCAAAAGGTCCCAATTGGGACTGGCTGGCAATCGGAACCGGGGTTATGGGTCTGCTTCCAAGGGAGTTGGGCAAGTCCTGATCTTTTGGAAGCAGAGATCATGACAGTCCCTAGGGATGCAAATCCAGACTGGGGAGATGTGGAGACTGAGCTACCGCCGCCCACCATCTCATCCCAGAACCAACAGCAAGAAAATCCCCTGGTTCAAACCCATCCTGGTGACTGCCTCCAAAAAGGGGGGGGCGGCCCAGAACCGGAGCCAGGGGAACCCACAATGGCTTTGATCTCCAGTTGCCAACTTTTTCTTTCAGATTCCCAAGGCTCTCCACAGAATTCTGCCCAAATCTCTTCGCTAGCGATGTCCAAAACCAGAAAGTTAGCCCACCAGTTGTGCAAAAATGTGCATTATCTGTGCCCCCTTGAGGAGAAGGAGGGAAGATACTATGCCCCGGTACAAGTACAGGGGCAGGGGGCAATTTTGGCACTGGTGGACACTGGATCTCAAGCTACCCTTCTGTCCAGAAGGGCCTTTGATGAACTGAATGCAGGAAGGGGAGAGAATTACCAAATTCCTCTCACCTCTCTTCCTGGACAACTGCAGAACTTTGACGGGAAGGAAATTCCCGTTGAGGGGACTGCAGACTTGGACATTAAAATCGGGTGACACAAGGTGAAACACCCGGTCATAGTAGTGACTCCAGAGGGCACCCCTTGTTTACTGGGGAATGACCTCCTGAGGAGGTTGTCACCCTTAATAGATTGCGTAAACAAGGTCCTCTGGACCCAGACTAGCCGACCAATAAAATTAAAACAGAGTGACAACCATGTTAGTTTAAACGGCACCTGCCACATGGTTGGACAAAAATCTGACCAAGTAGAATTTCACTTCCAGAATAGCCAAATTCCAGACGTGACAGTAATAGCAGTAGGACCACAGACTGGTGATGGGGGGTCCTCTCTAGTTCTGAAAATCAACCTTCCTTCCAGTTTAAGGTGGTATTCCACACTGGAAGGAAACACCCTGAAATTCTTTACCAATCCACAATCAGAAACTCCCACTCCTATAGTCCAGAAAGATGTGAACTCAGCTCAGAGCCTGGCTGATATGCAGCAAATTGGAGAGCAGTTGTTCATCCCTGTCCAGTTAAATTATGGGAAGGACTCTGTTCTCGCTCGAGTGTGTGTGAACAACGGTAAGAGCTTCATCAGCGAAGCTATGTTCCGCCAACTCCCAAAAGATCCAGCCATTCCCACATTCAAACTGATAGACAAATGGGAAATGGACCTGGAAGCACCCAATTCCAAACATCTCCTGCCAAGCAGGTGTATGCTCAAAATCTCCATTGGCAACAAGAGCATAGTCCAGAATTGTTGGGTCGTGCGAGACGTCTCTGCCGCCTTTTACTTAGGCAGTGACATTCTCAATCGCTTTGCCATTAGTTTGGACCTAATAAACTTCAAAGCTTGGTCCCGATTAGCGGATAATCCCATGGGCTTTGATGATCCAGAAAAAGCAATTAGGGCAGCTCAATTGCTACCTTATGCAGTTGAAATTCAGATCAAAGAGGAAGTCACCATCCCAGAAAGGACCCGACAATTCTCCCTGGAAGTGAAAGCTAAAAGAGGACAATATTTGCAAAACCCTGATGCTTACATACATCTAAATGCTTCTCTCCAACAGCAAGGGTTGGGGTAAACCCAACTCCATTAGTCAACATAGAACATGACACCATTCCAATAGAGGTGGATAACAGAGACTTAAAGAGTATTACTCTAGCCGCAGGCACCATTATTGGAATGGCGGTTGATGACCGACATTTTTCCATAGATTTAGGTAATGAACTGTTAGGGCCAATCCCCAAGGACTGCTTTGACAGTGACAGTGATGACAATACAACACCAGACAGGATTTTTACCCGGCATGGGGGGAACTTCCTGGTGTACACTTCTTGCCCTTATGGTAAGGAAGATGTGACTTGTGACTTCAGAAGGGATGAGGTGATTTTCCAGGTCCATGAGGGCTGCCTTTCCCACCTGAAGCCTCCAGTCCAAATCAGCACTCTGACCAGGGACTTCTCCACCCAGCTGGAGGAGGCCGCTGAGATAGCCAAACCAGAAGTCTTTCCAGGCTTCAGGCAGATGGTGGAAGAGAGAGTCAACCTAGCTGATGCCTGTGTGACTCTGGAACAAAAGCAAAAGTTGAAACAAGTTTTCTTGGATTTCCAAGATCTCTTTGCGGTAGACTCATATTACTGTGGTCGCACTGACATCCACACAACAACAATCCCCACGGACCCTGGCATGACTCCTGTGTTTGTGAAGCAATATCGCTTGCCTCTCGCATCAATGGAGTCCCTTACTGAAATAATTAAGAACCTTGAGTCCCGGGGAATAATCCGTCCAGTCCACAGCACCTTCAATAATCCGGTGCTGGGAATATTGAAGCCAAACGGCCAGTGGAGACTCTGCGCCGACCTCAGGGAGCTCAACAAACGGGTCCATACTTCCCGATGGCCTCTTCCCTACATTGACCAAGGGCTGGCCCAGATTCAGGGGTCACAGGTATTCACTGCAATAGACCTGACCAATGGATACTGGACCGTGCCCGTCAGCAGGGAGGACCAATACAAACTGGCTTTTACCTTTGGGGGCCAGCAGTACACATGGACCCGGACTCCCTTCGGATACCTCAACTCCGGCAATGAATTCAACATTTTCCTACATAAGGCCATGCCCGATCTGGGTGCGAGGGTTAACCTGGCTTATGTAGATGATGTCCTCATCAAAAGTTCATCTGTGGAGGAACACATAGAGGAGATCCGTTATGTTCTGACCCAGTTGAGGGCCACTGGAGCAAAACTTTCCTTTCAGAAAGCACAGTGGTGTAGAACCCGTGTCAATTTCTTGGGGCATGAGATTACTCCTCAGGGTCACTGTCCCCAGGAAAAGAAGGTGGAAGCACTCCAAAAACTGAAAGACCCCACAACTCTGTGGGAACTAAGGAGCTTCCTTGGACTGACTAATTACAGCAGAAAGTTCATTGAGGGCTACGCAGAAATCACCAGACCCCTGATTCATCTCCTGAAGGGGGGGGGTCAAGTGGGAATGGGGTCCAGAACAAGTCGAGGCAGTAAAACAACTCAAAAGAAGCCTCTCACAAGCGCCTTGCCTAGCTTACCCTGTCAGAAACAAGGAGTTCTTCCTGGAGACAGGGTTCTCTAATACGTGCTTGACAGCAGTATTATACCAAAAGCATGACAAGGTCAATAAAGTAATCTCCTATGCGAGCAAAACTTTATCCTCTGTGGAGGAAAAATTCAACGATTGTGAGAAGGCACTCCTGGCAACGGTGTGGGCATTGAAGAATTACCGCCCGTTTATCCAGGGGGAACACATCATAGTGGAGACTCCACACCAGCCTCTGCAATATCTCCAAAGTGATAGAATCCGGGCCGAAAATGTGAGTAATTCCCGAATTACTTCCTGGATTCTGTCAATGCAAGGCTTTCCTGTGGAGGTCAGATTTGGCCAAAACAAGAAGAGTCCCCTCGCGCAAGGTCTGGCTGACTTGCATGATTGTGCCAGAGAAAACTGTCTCGAGGACGAAAGTCTAAAAATCAAGGACAACACGGAGGCATACCTTAATTCCCCACACAAAGTCTTTGAAGAGGACAAGTGTGAGGGAATGCCCACTGTGTATGTGGATGGATGCTCTTACCATGTTGACAACGACGGGGAGAAAGAACTGGTGGCCGGCGTAGGGAATGCATGGGTGAATGAGTTCCCAGAACCCTCCGCTGGATACAAAATTGGTCCCCGAAGTAGTCAGGTGGCAGAAATGATGGCTGTGCATCAGGCCATCCTCACTGCTGTCCAGCATCAACTCCACGAACTGGTCATAATCACAGATTCGGATTATGTACGGAACGGGTTCGTGGAGCACCTGGTTAATTGGAAAACCAGAGGCATGTTATGTGCTAATAACAAACCCTTGAAACATGGGAAGTTGATCCAAAACATTGATGATCTGGTCACCTCGAATGAGATGACCATCCATTGGAAAAAGATCAAGGGTCATTCCAAAGTAGAGGGACCAGACAAAACTGGAAATGACTTAGCTGATCAGCTGGCCAAAACCGGGGCCATCCAAGGGGATCTAATTGAGATTGAGTCCCTGTTGGGGGAAATCCAGGTCACTGCTATCACTAGGTCCCAGACAAATTCTCACAATGATCTTCCAATTGCACAATGGAGTAAGGAGACCCCTGATGCTGATTTGATTACCGCTCAGAAGGGGGATCCAATAATTGGTAAATTTTACCAGCACCTTGAGGGCCCTGAGAAGTTTCCCCTGACGGATACCGATTACATTGGGAAAGAGGACCTTAGAGTGTTGATGAAATGTCCAAAAATGTTCCGGATCCAAGACGGTTTGCTGGTAAGGAAATCCAAAGCTGGCCACGATCAGTGGGTGGTTCCTACCTCATTCCGAAGCCTGATGTTAAGTCACGCCCATGATGCGGCCACCGCCGGTCATAGGGGGTTTCACACAACATTGGAAATCTTAAGAGAGTTTGCATACTAGCCACACATGGGGCAGGACCTCGACCAATACCTGAAGGGGTGTCTTGTGTGTGCACAATTTCAGCCATCATCCCTCACGCACCGTGCGCCTCTCCAAAAGAGGGGGATGACACTGCCATGGTCAGATTTACAAATCGACTTTGTAGGCCCCGTGATTCGCTCTGCTAGGGGGAATAAGTACATGTTGACTGTGACATGCTTGTTTACCAAGTGGGTGGAATGTCTCCCAGCCCCAAATTGCAAGGCAGAAACTGCAGCTGCCCTGATGATTAACCACATCTTTTCCCGTTTCGGTCTACCTCAAAGGATTGAGTCAGACAGGAGTAGCCACTTCACCAGTGAAGTGATGACAAAGATGTGGGAGATACTGGGGGTCAAAAGGAAGTTGCATATTGCTTACCGGCCAGCTTCTTCTGGGGCAGTAGAGAGATATAACCGAACCATTGTGAGCATATTAAAGAAGTTTGTGGCAGATTCTGGGCCAAGTTGGGATATCCGATTACCTCTGGTCCTAATGGCCATCAAATCTACCCCTTCATCTGCAACCAAAATGTCACCATTTGAGTTGATGACTGGGCGCAAGATGGTGCTTCCTCAGCATTTGCTCTACAGGACCCAAGAGCAGACACTGATAAATGCCTCCACAACTCATGAGTATGTGGAGAATTTAAGGAAACACCTTCAACATGCTTTTGCTTATGCTCAGCGGAATCTAGAAAGATCAGCTGATAGCATGAAGACCCACTATGACCTGAAGACTTCCAGGAAGGAATATCAGGTGGGGGACCGGGTCTATCTATACAATTTCCAAAGGAACCTGGCCAAACAGCGAAAATGTTTGCCTACATGGAAGGGACCCTTTGAGATTATAGACAAGATCTCCCCTGTGGCCTACAAGATTCGCATCCCCAAAGGCGGTTTGGCAGAGGGGGAAGACAAGTGGGTCCACATAAACCAGTTGAAGTGTTGCCATCCCAGGCACACTCTGCAACAACTGGAGGAATCCTCTGGAATCCTAGAGGGTACTGTCTCAGATTAATTCAGTTCTAACTTAAAATATCCTTCATATCGCCTATCAAATTCTGAGTTTCTCAATGTGGGTGTTTTGGTTTTTGAATGCAAAAAGAAATGTGCATGTTCATATGTTTTGACTATAAATGTATATGCCACCCCACTATATCAATGGTGGGGGAGAAATGTCCATGAATAGGTATTGCCGCTCTTCCTTTGTCGTCCTAGGAGAAAGAAAACCTGGAGACGAGCCAAGGAGGACGATCCGGAGACCGGGAGCTGAGACGCAAGAGGCCCAGTGTACCGCCCAATACTCCCATCAGGACCAGCGAGGAGAACCGATCGATCAGTACCGGATGGAGGAAAAGATGCTGAACTGTGCCATTTGCAGAATTGGAAGAAGATTATGCGGACAGACCAGTGCGTGGGTCAAAACCCTTGTGCACCCGACTCCCCATCGACTCAAATTCAAAGGGCAGTCACGTGGGGGGATCTGTTGGGTGTCCTGACCCACGTTTGAGCTAACATGCTGCAACATTTGGTGCTGTGGGCTTAGAAAATCCAAGATGGCCAAAAAGCCCACAAGTGCGCCAGAATCCAGGAGAACAACGCAGTTTGTGCACACACCAAAATGGTTATAGGAATATCAGGTGGGGGACCGGGTCTATCTATACAATTTCCAAAGGAACCTGGCCAAACAGCGAAAATGTTTGCCTACATGGAAGGGACCCTTTGAGATTATAGACAAGATCTCCCCTGTGGCCTACAAGATTCGCATCCCCAAAGGCGGTTTGGCAGAGGGGGAAGACAAGTGGGTCCACATAAACCAGTTGAAGTGTTGCCATCCCAGGCACACTCTGCAACAACTGGAGGAATCCTCTGGAATCCTAGAGGGTACTGTCTCAGATTAATTCAGTTCTAACTTAAAATATCCTTCATATCGCCTATCAAATTCTGAGTTTCTCAATGTGGGTGTTTTGGTTTTTGAATGCAAAAAGAAATGTGCATGTTCATATGTTTTGACTATAAATGTATATGCCACCCCACTATATCAATGGTGGGGGAGAAATGTCCATGAATAGGTATTGCCGCTCTTCCTTTGTCGTCCTAGGAGAAAGAAAACCTGGAGACGAGCCAAGGAGGACGATCCGGAGACCGGGAGCTGAGACGCAAGAGGCCCAGTGTACCGCCCAATACTCCCATCAGGACCAGCGAGGAGAACCGATCGATCAGTACCGGATGGAGGAAAAGATGCTGAACTGTGCCATTTGCAGAATTGGAAGAAGATTATGCGGACAGACCAGTGCGTGGGTCAAAACCCTTGTGCACCCGACTCCCCATCGACTCAAATTCAAAGGGCAGTCACGTGGGGGGATCTGTTGGGTGTCCTGACCCACGTTTGAGCTAACATGCTGCAACATTTGGTGCTGTGGGCTTAGAAAATCCAAGATGGCCAAAAAGCCCACAAGTGCGCCAGAATCCAGGAGAACAACGCAGTTTGTGCACACACCAAAATGGTTACCTAACTTGCCACCCACCAGTGTAAAGAAAGATCTTTGTTAACAAAATCCACTGTTACTGATGTCAAAAAGTTGCTGAAATCGTGGCTCATTGGACCACTTTAAAGATTCAACCCTTTTGTGGGGTTTCACATAACCATTTTACTGTAAGGAGCCCCATCAAAACAATGTTAAGCAAGGATTTACTACCATGTAAGAACCACTCCTGTTTGGAATGCATTCATCCAAGAAAAATCCCAAAAATGGTTGCATTACCAGTACTCACCACTATCAGAAAGCCGGTGTTTTAAAACAACACCAGATTTTTTTTTTGTGTAAAACTGAATACATGAACCCAAAGCAGGCCAAAGAAAGACTTACTGAGGGGTGGATACAATGTAAAGTTATATTCTGAAGTGACTTGAAGGTTTATAACAAGACTGGCTGAGCTGTGGATTTCAGCAGTTTAAGTAAATTTGGACTGAAAGACATTAAAAACCTAAATGTTTTAAAGAAATGAGTGACCTACTTTTGAGTGTCACATAGGTTGCAATTGTTTAAATGTCATAGTTTGAAACTTAGAATCAGCATTCTAGCTGCATATGTAAAAATGGTTAGTTTTATTTGAATGCAGAAAACTGGGTAACTAAAAGTGACATTAGCTGGGGCCTGGCTTAAGGAACTGGATTCTGCTTGACAACTTCCCCCCAATTGGAGTGAAACTGGATCCACAGCAGTTCCCAGGCCTAGCTGCCTTTTGCTGTTCCCACCAAAAGGGATATGACACTTCTCTGATTGAATTACCAAGGGACTGCTAGAGACTAAACATAGGACCCAGGCAGAGGGTTTATTGAAGTGGCCATAAATGGCTTCCTCTTGAACAATGGGCCTTCCAGGGCCCAGGCAGATGGGTTATTGCAGGGGTCATAAAAATGGCTTCCTCTTGGCAGAAACTGGGAGGGGGAGAAACTGGAGACAGAGGCTGAGCTTGAAGAAAGTGGAAAGACTGGTTTCTGTACCATGTGACCTGAAAAGACACACCCCTGTAGCCAGAATATGGTTTTAGAAAAAGATGAATAACTCATAGTACGGACTTGTCATAATTATTTAAATGATACCATAATTCTTGTGATTTTTCTGCCCACATTT
Source organism: Ambystoma mexicanum (assembly GCF_040938575.1). Classification (NCBI taxonomy): domain Eukaryota; kingdom Metazoa; phylum Chordata; class Amphibia; order Caudata; family Ambystomatidae; genus Ambystoma; species Ambystoma mexicanum. The sequence continues at coordinate 843,287,662 of NC_090921.1, read as the reverse complement.
TAAGAGGTTTTTAGAACCGGTGGCATGATCTGGGGGCAAGCTAGCAGTTAAGAGGGTATTACTTAAAATGTATGCATGTTAAAAATCTGACACTTCATCAATTAATGTCCATACTCCTTGCCCACATGTGTATAAATTTGGGGTAATGTCCGATATTACGAAACCAGTTAAAAAGTGCAAATGTTGCCATTTCTCAATGCAAGCACTCAGGAAGAGCAAATTTGAACAGGGTATATCTCATGTGATATGCATGATGGGTGCATGTAATTTCAAACCACTGTGTAGCTATGAAATATGTCTTTTTGATCAAATATAGATTGTGTGTAAAGTTGACAGGGGTGGGTTCTCTGTATCATAAACAGACCTCATCATGATGACACTTCATTTCATTCCCCCAATCAAGGGGAAGAGGAGGAAGTGGCCAATGACAAGTGGAGAGGGGCTGGCTAGTGATGCTGCTCACACACCCACTTTCAAAACACATAAAAGCAGACAGTCAGGACAGATAGGGACATTGAATTCCATCTGCTGCGGGACGCTCTGCCGGGAAAATCCATACTTTACCTCCATCAACCTCCAGAGAGCCAACATAGAGACTTCAATCTATCCACCTTCAGAGACCAAGACTTTACTTCAGCATTTGTAGCAGAGAGGTCAACTACAAGCTAAATCCCTCTTTAGCAGGCCTCAAATCATTGCCATTATCACAGCCAGGCGAGCTGTTTGAATTCTTTGCAAGAACTCTTGCCATTTGCCAGAGAGCAGTGTTGTATCCAGAGAGAGACCAGCTGAACCGGAGACCGCTGTATCCGGACCCACAGACCTGATCAGAACCAGAGACCCAGACCAGACCAGCAGAGTAGAGCTGACCCAGACGCTGTGCACAGAGACCGTCCGTGGCGAGTGAAGAAAACCTGACCAGATCCGTGGCGAGGCCCATTCTATTTCTAAATATATTGTGAGTACCTAGCAGAACTGTGCAGAACCAATCTCTTAGTTAAAATAATCTAATCCAAGCTATTTTAATCTAAGTAGAACTGCCTCCTAACTGTCACCTGTCATTTGCAAAGCTGTCACCTGTCATTTCTAGTTGCTAGCTGTCACTTGTCACTTTGAACTTTAAAATTTCAAATCCGAAAAACAACCTTCACAAAATCGTTCATAACTCCGTAACCGTTTGTGCTAGGAACTGGTTTAACTTTCCTCTGAAAGCTTAGAATCTTGGCTTTTCAACGAACTTAGAACCGCATTCCTATTCCATACACTTTTGCCGCAATCGCGAAAAACACACTCGGGAATTTGCCACAATTTGCAAATTTCTCCACGTGGGAAAACAGCAGCTTCCTTGCTTTCCTTGCTAAAAATTTGTTTGCCTCTTAAGAACCATCCCTGAATCATTGCTAGAGTGAGCCTGGACTAATATTAACTTGATACCACTCCCCCTGAACCTCTAGAGGGAATTAACAGCATTTTAGCATATTTTTCACTTCATTGCCAGCACATATAAAAGCATTTTGGGCCAGTGTTTCAAACTTCTGTAGTCTAAGCTTGCTGGGGTGAACTGAATTACATTTGATTGCATTTCTGAGAACTGTGTGCTTTCCTTCCATTTCCTTGCATTGCATAAAGGGGGGAGGGGATTGCCAGAGAAAAGTGATTACATTGTTTTGTTGAAATCATATTGAGTATTTTCTGTATTGCATTTTCATTCAACATCACATCCATCTGAACTTATATAAAGTATTCTCTACCACCTTATTCTTCTGTTCCTATTCACAAGTGTGCTAGTGCCAGACTATCCATTATTGATTACTGCTCAGAATAAGGGTGATATTCAATTATTAATTTATTATAAAGTGTGATATATATATATATTGTTTAAATTCTCAAATAAACCTTTTAACTTGCAAAACAGAACTACTTCTTTGCTCAGTGGGGTCAGGGGGATTCCAAGAGAGGGGTGTTATATAGGGGTAGTCATCCAGAACGCATGAACTGGACATAAAGATATATCAATAAGGGTTTCCATTCAGTATCCCAGACTAGGCATTGACTTAGCTGTAGTGTTGAATTGAATCCTCTTACAAACCGACCTAAGGGAATTCCAGGTGAGAGTCGTCAGAATGTCTCTTCGGCCTTAAAGGATCCTCAAGTAACTGAAGGGAATTCTGCAGAAGGCACTATGCCTCAACCCAGGCATAGCTTATTCTTAGAGATGACCCTGCCACCTGCATGAGATACTCATGATCATAAATATCACCCCGGTGCTGCAGTGACTTTGCTATTGCTGCGGCAGTCGAGTGGGCATTGTGTGACCTTTGAACCCGTTTTATGCCACAAGCAGAGCGGGGGCTGTGTATCAGGCTAGTGAGGCAGCCGGGCACATGTGCACTATGCTTTTGGTGTGGAGTTGCTACAAAGGGGGGTCTGGTTAGTAGGGAAAGGAATCACCCACATCATTTTATGTACTCAAAATCAAAAATGACAGGGCTTTGCACCCTTGCCAGATGTCAACTCCTTACAATATGAAAATGGATTTTGTGCTGAGGCACTCACCATTCTTTATCAGACACTTCCTGGTGTGGTCCCCAGAGGACGGATGGAGCAGAATTCCCTAAGCCCTGTTGTTCCCCCAAGAAGCAGTAACTACTTACCGAGGTCACTCTCAAGGGGGATGAGGCATAAGGAGAACTGTAAGTCCCAGCTAATACTGGGGACTTGAAGCTTTGTAGATCATGGTGTCAGCACTGCTCGACATATGAACATGAAACTGGACGACAGTCGCAGATTAATCAGGCAAGCACCAGCAGCTTGCTCACCATGCAAGTGGTGTTGAAGTGGTGTTGAAAGAGGAATTCATCTACATATGCACTTTGCGTGAGTGCAGTGTAAGTGGAGCGACCGAGCCGCGTCTGAAGAAAACCAAGATGGCACCTGGGGCTTATAAAGCCTCAGCCAAAGGCAATAAGATAACACCAGAACACTCAAGTGGCTTTTACCCAATATATCAATGCCGTAGAACAAAAAGTGATTTGATGAGCGATGCCATCGAAAACCCAGTTCCCAGAGACCAATAAGACGTCATCAGACAGCAAGCACACAGCTTCATGGCTATAAAAAAGACTGCAGGAAGTCATTTGGGGTCTTGGACCCTGGTGAGGTAGTCTTACTTACCTCTGCTCACTGGCTGGAAGGGATACTTCTGCCTTACTCAAGAAAGCCCTGGAGAGCTGCTTCCCAGAGAGAGCTGGAATATGTTGCTGCTACAAGATACTGAGTGAGGAGGAAGAAGTCACCTGGGGGAAGGTGGAATTGTTGGAGAATTTGAGGCACAGACTAAGGCATCTGCATGCTTTGCGGGGAAAGCCCTATTGGAGGCCGCCTGTGAGTCTGGATTCAGTGGCAGAGACCTTAACCCCAGTGACCTGGAGAGAAGGACACAGAAGGAAGACAGAAGGAGCCTGAGACCTTTGACAGGAAGACTTGGTGAAGAGGATGCTCGGAGAAACCTAACATCTGGGATAAAGAGACTGGGTGAGGGAGACCTGTGAGTAACCTGTGACTTGTGAAAGGAGCCTGGTGAGGAAGAACCAGACACCTGAGAATGAGACAATCATGTTGTGAGCATCCAGAGGAGGGGGCTGAGAACCAGTTCTGTGTTAGATTATTTTCCGATGTAGGGCTTGACATTATAGTGATAGGTTGCAAATCCTTCTGTTGGCTTTCATTTTGGACTTTGCATTGTGTAATCTAGTGTTAGCCTGATGACACACAGGACTGCTTAAGATTAGGTTTTTGAATGTTTTGCTTTGCAACCTCATTGGTACTTTCATTGTGTATAGCTTAGGGTGTCCATGGAGGGACACGGACTGATTAAGAATAGGGATGGACTCTTTAAGTTGAGCACCACATCTGAGGTTGTGAGCACTGTGACCCTCTCACTTTCTGTTGGCCGATCCCTGGCATGTTTTCTATTGCCTTCCATTCCTTTTTGGTTCTTAGTCACTTCCCCAATGCCCTATAGGTGTATTACCAACCCCATCCTGAGACTAATTTCAAATAAAGGCTGGCATGCACACTATCCTTGCTTTGCCTCGCGTGTGCCATTGTTCAGCTTCCCCACAACTTCCAATCCTTTTCAGTTCAATTTGTTTATTGCAATACTCCTCCTGTTGAATGCTTCTTTAGTTTCACAATTACGTTTGTGTGGTGCTGCTTGCTCTGGTATCCCTGCCATGATTGATGTCTGTTCATATACATGGTCAATTGCTGGCCGTTAACAAATAGAATACCAGTTTCTTTGTGTGTTGTGTATTGCCTACTACAGCATCCATAACCTTATAAAGCTCGGTTTAGATGTTCAAGCGCTTCCTCTGCTCCAAGTGCCCATAATGGAGTGTTATTTTTCCTACCAACACAGTTTCCGTTTTTCCAACTCTTCTCATAAGGAAGGATCTGACTCTTTCAAAGCACTCATTTCTATAAAATAATAGGCCATCATCCCAGAGTAATTATGAAAGTTTAATGAAAATAAATACCCCACGATTGCTTCTGCTAATGAACTCTGTGCATTCGTGGGCTAACGTCTGACATATCTTATTACTTGCAACAAGGATTCCATCATGGCCTTATATTCCCGCATACACATTGGGTAAGACTGTCCTTGAACATTGTCAACTTGTTCACTTTTTCAGACGCATTATATTTCTCCATGGTTGCTAGCAGGTCTTGAATCATTTGGTTTGTAAATAGTCTACCTTATTGAGAATTCTTTGCAAATGAATGCTGCTTGAAGAACACTTCCAGGTAGCAGGCACGCAGCCCAACAAGAGTGCGTGGTGGTGCGTTTGGTATGTCAAATGTTTACCCATGATAATTTGCTGTACCGTGTTTTGACTTTACCAGACATGCTGCATTTTAGGAAGACTGGATTAATCAATAAAAGAGCCAAACACACAATGTTATGGCAAACATATGTGCATCTTACCAGGCCATAAGACAAATCTATCACAAAGACACTTTATACGTTTCTACACTGGATGGCAGAGTACCAAATGTAATGGCCCAATACTATTGAATTTGTTCCATTGATATGCTTTGCTAAATATTACAGATATGGCAAGAAAGTGAACCGACTTGAGCGATCTGACTGTTGGAGTAAATGGTAAAATTAGCAGAACACATGCACGTTATTTGTTTTGGGACTTCTTGCAATATTGCATTGAAAATAGTTCAGGTTCGAACACGTGCTGGATAGGAACTTGCTTTCCTAGGTTCATTTTGGGAGTCTGTACCTATTGCATCACCATCCACCCTGCTTCTGAGTGATCAGCATTCAAAGTAGTAGAGTTTGCTCTTCTTCCAGTTTTCTAAAGAAACCATGCCAAGACTACTTTCCTAAAGGGTTTCTATCCCTTGGCTCGTCTGTTAACATTGTACTGTTCATTTGTACTCTTTGGCTTTATGGGCTATGGGTCATTGCAGGAGGTGAAGCCCGTCATGTGGCATTTTAGTTTCTGTAATGAATGATTCAGAGTGCTTTTTTCATACAATGTTCTGGTCTGTGATTAATCTTTGTCCTAACATTCTTGATAGCAAGTCTTCACAGTTGCACAATGGGTTCCCTTTCCAACAGGTGTGTCCTCAAGGAAGTCCAAATTATCTGCATCACAGTACATACATCTTCCTTTCACAAGGTTCTGTGGTACGTATGCGCCATTATCTTCCACGGGGCATAGAGCTTCATTCGCTAAAGCTGTCTCTGGCCGGGTGTACTTTATTACAGTTGATCGAGGAATTCAAGCACTACATAAGATATCCTAAGGTTTTAAGTTTTGGAATATATCATCAAGCCAACAGCAACATGACATTTAAGATCCCATTGTTTCTTTACTGGAATTAAGGCTCTATGTGGAACCTGCATTTCTGTCAGGCACTCATACATAAGAGTTTGTGTCAAAGTCTCAACCGTCAGATTCAAATGATTCAGATTGCCTTTTTAACATTGGGCTGTGTGGTGCAACTTATCAATTTCCACTTCTCCTGCCAGGATGGTTTTCTGTGGTAATTTAGCAGCCTCGTGAAGAGACATCTTATTCAAATGTATTTTGGAACGTGCTTCTGCACATGAAAGCACAGCGTGGTTAACTGATTTCAAAGAAATATGATATGATTGTTTTCTTGGAGACAAGATTGATGAATACTATTTCCTTGTCAAAGAATTAATTTTCAAGAAGCTCATCAAGGATTTTCTAAATATCATATGTTTCTCTTTTACACCTTTTGATTAAAATGTTTCTTTGTATTGCCGCCCAGCATCTTCCACTGTGATAACCCTGCCTTCCAAAAGGTCTTTGATGAAGAGTTAATGAATTCTACGTGACGTTATTCTGCACTTTACAACACACTGTGTTCATTATTTTGCATAGCATTCTTTTAGATTGATGTACCAGCTCAACCTCAGTTTCCAGTGTCACTGAACATCATTATACATCTTTTGGCAGGCATCTTCAGCACAAAGTGTGCACTGTATGCCTCATTGCTTCAGATCTATCACAGTAGGAGGCATTGTTTTGTAATCGTGCACCGGTACGCTGGAAGCTCCTTCCTATTCCCTGAGCTCTCACCAGCATATTCATGTTCTGCCAGTTGTTTTTGCATCTGGCCCATAGTCTATCAAAATTCCTTCTGTGTGTACACTTCTGGTAACAGGGGAGATACCGCCTTGTATTACATTGGTTAATTTCTTATGCAGTTTTAGTTTCAAAGTGTTCTGCAAGTTTTGCATATACAATGTCTTCGCACGCATTTTGAATACCTACAGCAACACATCGTTTTAAAGTAGATTTTGAGTTCTGAACACAATCAAATGTCTATACCCCTAGAGAGCTTGTGTTTGGATGACAAAGGTTGATATAACTTCAATACATATTGTATGACTTCAGTTAAAACCTGAAATAGATCATAACACAAAATCATTGAAAAAAGAAGAACGGAATGTATAACAGTAGTGCTCTAATTTCATAACTGTACTATATAAAGTTTTTGACCCACCATTGACTTTAGAGTAAATGTTGGTAGTACCACTTTTTAAACCTGATAATAAATTTCAACAAAAAAAAATCCACCTGCACCAGAGATATTGAACAGTGTATGTACTTCAAATTCTTGTAGGAAATGTAGTTTAGCAAAATAGTGTGACCATGTACCATGGCATGGGACTATTAATTCCCTGCTTTTCTGTAGGCCACCTATCGGTAGTCTCTCATCCGGCATTGCCCCTTTCTTCATAGCTATGTGCAAGGGGGCGACCTGTGACAAATTGCACAAGGCTGTAAGCCTAGTGATTTCCCTGTATATGCAGTGGGAACACAAATGGCCCAAATGGAACATTCCCTTTTCACTGGGTGACAGTACATGGCATTGGCTTACAGCATAAAAGAGAGAAGAAATATGTAGCATTGCAGGTAAATTGGATAAGGGAGATGAAAAACAAAATGGATGATGGCGGTTTTATGACAACTCATTCTCCCTCCCGGTGACTTGGTGCAGTTTGCAAGGCCTGCTGGGATGCTTGACAGTTACTTTAAGTGTTTTTCATCGTTGTACAAGAGGAAGTCGAGAGGTGAGAGAACACCTCAACAAGCCTTCTACCAAAGCATATTTAGAGGTTGGAGGGTACCTTTAAGGGTGGTTCACATTACAAAGCAAAACTGGGTGGTGAGAGTATACTCATAGACATGTTGATCTGGAATTGAAGCAAACAGAAAACTGATGTTTTTGAGAAATAACTTAAGGAAAACTTAGAGGTTGATAGGTGTTGGGGCCAAACCTCTGAAAGACTATTAAATAGTGGTTGATGCCAAGCCTTGGAGAGACTATAAATCTTGACAAGACAATGAGGGGTTCATTTTAATATAATACAAAAAACACTGAATAGGATCACCTGCCCTCAAATACCTCCAAACCGACACTTCAACTGTACAATTACTTCAAGTAGAATACACAATCCAGTGGTACACTCTTATCAAACCCCAACCTTAGCAATTGATAGTTTTACTACTACAAATCTCCCAGTACACATTCATAGTCAAGAACATATCTTTAAGCAAAGTATTATCATTCATTAATACACATTAAAATCCATAAAACAAACATTACAATTTTTGACAGATCAGCTCATGCGCAAAGTTGCAATAAAGTGCTACATAAATACCAAAAAGTGCAAAAAAGTGCTTGCTTAAAATACAACAGAAATATTAAAAGACTGTATGTGGGTATTGTATATGGATGTCCTATTGTTAGAAAACCAACACTAAAGTCCAATAGATCTTATTTCGCACACAAACCCTACTGATCACATGTGTTTTACATAATTTTCATCGACATTTTTTACCGTAATTTTTTATCATAAATGGACACTCTAGCCTGACATATACAATTTAGCAATGTTAAGGTACTACATAACCCACAGGATATCTGACCCTCCACCCCTTTAGGATGACAAAAAAAAAGCATCACACGTTTGACGTCAATATATAGGTGTCAACACTGTGTGTTTTGGCCCAGTTATGACAGAATAATTCATCTGTGATGTTTCCTCCAAGATTACCAATGGCCTTCATCAGGACGTGGACCAATTTTAAATCTGAAATTAATCCTGCACATGGTGGAAAAGAGACTTGCTGTTTGAAACCAAACTCTGTAAAATATATAGAGAGATTTTTAGAAGATATAGAACCTCAAGGGTTTAATTTTCTTTTTTAATTATTTAAGTTTTAAAGAGTCACCACTCATCAACCAGACTAACCCTATTTCGTGTTCCATTTAGGCATGGAGCTATTAATTTTTACATTCCAAGTCAGAAAATGTGGTCTTGATTCCCACCATCCACAATTGCTTGTGACGTCTAGGAGTTTCCTTCTCTATATTGTGTGTAAATCAAACAATATCCAATTACTCGAGATGTTAAAAAACTCATTAACAACAACAGCAATGCCACTGATTGGTTTCCTACTTACAATATAAATGTTCACCTTCAAGTCCATTTGTTAATAAGTGTTACTAAATGGCACACCCATTCTACATTAACAATAATGGAAAACCCATATTTTACAATTCACTTTACTGACCTACAATTCACTTTACTGGTAAACCTCCCTGCTTTCTGTCCCAGTCTTGCACCGGCTGTAGGATCCCAAAAACGACCACTCTGTGTGGATCAATTTCTTCCGGCATGAAGGAACCCCACAAGGGCATAAATGCATTTATTTCAACATAAATTTAAATGTTACCCCTTACGATCTTTTAAACAACTCAACACCAAGTGCTTGTTTTTGCAAAAGCATCCATATATATCTTTCTATGTACCGACAATACGAACCACGTAATACACAATGGCTGAACACCAGAGTGCTGGATTTCCAAAAATACAAATGCATCTCACGCTCGTGGACGGTGTTTAAGCCCTATCAAGATACAACATGTCCACTTGCCTAGAACATAATGCAGTTTATACTAATATCAAAACAATGTTCATCTGGCCAGATGGACCAAACTTTGTTTGATGCAAACGTTCCTGTTTTATCGTATTGTCTGCAACAATGTATCACGTGTATGTTTGTGCCGTCATACTGTCTCACTCAGCTTGCTAATGCAGGCCGCGCCCATCTTGGAATAGGTTGATTCCCATTCACCAAATAGTGTTCAAACCACTAGCACAGTCTCAGGGGTTGGAATTTCGTAAAAGAACACCCATATATGTTTTATTTTTTACCTTGACTACCGCAAACTTAACATCAATATTTTTGTATAAATATTAATGCTCGCTGAAAAACTCATCTATTTGTACGCACAGAGACTGAACCAAATAGAAGCCATATCATAATTTCACTCCGTGCCAATGATGTGAAAAACATGGCATTTGATGGCATCATTCTGCCATTCTGACAGTACACAAAACGCCAAATAAAGCCCCCACTTCACGGCGGCCATCTTCAAATAGTAGAGCCCACCTGTGCCATCTACTATCCCAGTGGGTTATGCTCCATATTCTATATCAGAGATCAAAAGAAACCGGGCAGTATGCATGCAAGCCCATATAAATATATACTGGGGTACAGGCTACAATCAAATTAAAGATTAATAAATTCAAAGCACATATCTGACAAGTTTGGGGTTCCGAAGAGCTAATAAGAAAAATGACATAATTTAAATGTCACCACACCATTGGTGTTTAAAACCTCATACAAAAGTTTCAGTAGTAAAGCACTCCCCAGGAATGGGGTGCATATTCATTCACGTACAGGCATGATAGTATCACCAGTTGTTGTTTTGAAAATAGAACATATATTCTGTCAAAGTTTACTAACCAATTCTAACCTTTCTTTAGGTATGGATCATCTATTTCACATGTCACTCCTCGCCACACATTGCGTTGGTCACTGGGGAAGTTTTATAATCACGAAATTCTACAGACTTAACAGATTTTTCACGCATCTTGAATGCCAAAGAATAGAGAACGCTGGGGGGATCCCAATAAAACATAAGGGTAGACCATTCAATATTAGTATTCACACCCATTTCCATCGTATGTAAACAGCATATCCATTTCTGCTCGACACAGGTCAATGCTTTGTCCCTATCTCCCCCTCTGTGATGTGCTTTCAGTCCCTGAATAATGAAACAACAGACATCTGCATGTTTGTGGTTCATTTGAGCAAAATGATCAACGTGCAGTTTATCTGCAACTTTGTTCTTAATGCATGACCGATGTTCACATATCCTTCTTCTAATTTCACAGCAGGTTTTCCCTATATACATAAGCGAGCAAGGACACTTGATACCATATATGACCCACTTAGTTCTACAGTGAGTGCGCTGACGTAGTTCCCACTCTGTACCACATAGGTCAATGGATTTTAAGTTTTTTGTTAAGGCACAAACCGAGCAATTTCCACAATGGAAATGCCCCTGTACTGCTGCAAGACCCCAAGAGTTAGTGATAGTAGGATCCATACGTTGCAGGCATTCAAGTGTGTGTACCAAGTTTTGTCTGATGTTGGGTGGTCGTTTGAACGTAAACCTTGGTTCCAGCAGAACAAAGTTTTCATGTGTCAGAATATGCCACTGTTTTAGAATTTCCTTAAGTAGCAATTTGCTTGAAGGATTATATGTAGGTACACATGTAATCTGGTCAGTACTCAGTTTGTCCTTTTTCCTGAGACAATTGCTTCTATTGAGATGTGTTGCTCTTCATTTAGCCGTTCTAATCATTTGATCAGGGTACCCTCGGCTACGTAATCTTTCTTGAAGAGTTTTACCATGCTTATTATATTCATCACCAGTTGTGCAATTTCTTTTTATCCAAACAATTTGCCCATAAGGTAAATTTTCTTTTAACGCTTTGGGATGAAAACTAGTGTGGTGCAATAAAGTGTTTTATCGGTCTTCTTCCAGTATAAAGATGTATGAATTTCACCCCTACCAGTCTTAAAAAGACATAGATCAAGGAAAGGGATGGAATACTCATCAACTGCCATCATGAAACGTAAGTGTGCATCTCGGCTGTACAACCAAAGAAGAAAATCATCCAAACCTGCACGCGTACCTTTCCAAACCATAATGACATAATCGATGTACCTTTACCAACATGATATGGCTGGTTTATACAGATTTTCTTTGCAATATATGTTTTTATTCCCAAAATGGTCAACATACTGGTTGGTTATGTCGCGGGCAAATGTTGACCCCATACTTGTCCCTTGGATTTGTTTATACAGACTCCCTTCAAACATGAAGACATTTTTGGTTAAAGCAATACGTGCAGGTCGGGCGGTTCCAGAAACGCTTTGCAGTTGGCCAGGCTGAGTCAGCTTTAACCGCTGGGAGGGGTTGATGAGTGACACTCCAGCAGTTCTAGTTGGCAGGCAACGGTAGTCGAAGTGGTGATCTTGGGTGTGTCAATGTGCAATCGATGAGGCAGCAGTTCAAGAGCTAGCAGCGTGAGCCATGGCTGTAATCCCTGGTTAGAGTCGGCGTGCGACTCTCCAATGATTCAGTTTGGTTCCTGGCATAGAGAAGTTGCTTCGGGCCTAGCAGGTGATGAGCTTTAGCTAGGACACAATTGAATTCATTGTTTATTTATCTAGCACCTATACACAATGTGTTTCAAAGCACTCAAGGCAGGGAGGGAACAAGGGAGAATACAGTGACATTGTTACAAGTGCTTGATACATTCAGAATGTGATATTAACTATCATAATGAGCCTGGCAACATTTCAGATAGTGCAAGAGCTTTTGCAAATGCTAGGCAGGGGAGGAGAGTGGGAAGGAGAATGAGACAGACAAGTGGCTACATTACTATGCCTGACGACAATTGAGGTAGTGCCGGAATATAATAATAGGTGGGGGCAGGGGGGATTGGAGTAAAGGGAGTAGGAGAGGAACAAAACAAGTGACTATCATACTGACAACATTTCAGATAGTGCTGGAGGGTGAGAGGGAGGAGACAACAAATGAGGGAGAGTGAGAGGGTCAGGAGACATAAGTGATAGAGTAAGAGCTATTGACAATGATAAGGAGGGGAGGAGGAAGGGAAGGAGAATGGGACAGACAAGCAGCTACATTACTATGCCTGAGGACAATTAAGGTAGTGCAGGAATTGACAATAGGTGGGGGGATTGGAGTCAAGGGATAAGGAGAAGAACAAAACGAGCGACTATCATACTAGGCCTGACGACATTTCAGATGGTGTTGGAGGGTGGGGGGAACAAGCAAGGGAAGGGGGAGGTGACAAAAACATTTGATGCTATCATACTAGGTCATAGACAATTCTGATAGAGTAAGTGCATAGAAAAAAGGGAGGGAGAGTAGGAAAGAGCAGAGAATAAAACAGTGAAAAAGAGAGGAGAAGCAGAGGGGAGGGTGAATACCGTTGCAGAGGTCAGTAAAACACAATGGCCCTCATTAGGACCCTGGCGCTAAGGGGTTTGCGCCAGCGTTAGCTGCGCCGACCCCTTACCGCCAACTACGAGTTCCCATAGCGCCATGGTCATTTTTCCGCCCGCTTTTTGCGGGCGTAAAAATCCATGGCGCTATGGGACCTCGGTGTTAATTACGCCACCGTAGTGTACGGTGGCGTAATTAACACCTTCCCCACTCCCATTGAGCCCTATGGGGCCGAAATGGGAATGGGGAAGGGTAAATGGGTCAATGGGGACTTACCGCCCCGCCGACCTCGGAATGGGGCGGTAAGTCCGCCATCCGCCATGGCGTAAAGGGACTTTGCGCCATGGCGGAAAAGTCCGCCGATGGCGGTAAAAATCCGCCAGGGTCGTAATGAGGGCCAATGTTGCAAGGAACAGAAAATGTGGGCAAGGGTTCAAGATGACATTGGGCACAGCATGGTTCAGGGACACCTTGAGTATGAGATCCAGGGGAGGTCCAGCATTAGATTTGAGAAGGTGAAGCAACGAAAGTCAATGTGTCCACAAAGTCAAATCCAAGCGATGGCAACAGGTCAATGATGGTGGTCCGCCCCCTCTTTAAAAAAAACACACTTGACCCTACTACTCCCAATAATTACAGACCCATCACCACCGTCCCATTTTTACTCAAGATATTGAACAAAGCAGCTTACCTGCAGGTGCAACACTTCATCGAAGAGAACAAGCTCATAGGGCTACGCCAATCTGGCTTTCGCCCTAGGCACGGGAAAGAAACCGCTCTACTTGACCCCTTAAAACAAGATGGATGATGCGAAGACCTAGGTATACCAGCCCTACTTCTACTTCTCGAACTCTCTGTGGCATTTGACCTCGTAGACCATAATGTCCTATGCCACCACCTTACTTCCACATCCAAAATCTCCCCCGATGCCACTGCTTGGATCACCTCCTTCCTGCAAGGGAGGACCATGCAAGTATTCTCTGACTTAGCCTCTGCCTCACCCACCATCATGCTCTGTGGATTGTCTCAAGGTTTCTGCCTCTCCACACTCTCTACAACATCTTTACATGCCCCCTCTTCCTCATCCTTGATGCCCTGAGTATCTCCTACACCAACTACGCTGATGATACCCAGATTCTCTTCACGCTCACAGGCAACTACGACACAGACTCCATGGCACTTAACATCTATAACACCATCCTGACATGGATGACTGTCAACAGACTCTGCCTCAACTCCGACAAGACAGAACTCCTGGTGGTAGGATCCACTGACGCACTCAAAAATCTTGACACTCAGTTTAGCCATTTCACAATTGATTAAATCCCAGTATCTGACACAGTGAAAACTCTCAGAGTGTATCTGGATTCCAACCTATCCATGACCAGACAAGTTAATACAATCGCCTCTTCAGCAGCGTATCATGCAAAACTCATTAACGCGGCTAGGCCTTTTCTCTCCAAAGAGAATTGCACCAACATAGCCAGAGCTATCACCGGTTCGAAGTTGGACTACTGTAATGTACTCTTCTTAGGGACATCGACCAAAAACTTGGAAAAACTGCAAGTCTTCCAGAACAGTGCTCTGCGTGCAGCCCAAGGTATCTCCAAAAGAGAACACATCATGGCTGGCAGAAAATCAGCCCAGTGGCTCCCAATAAAGGAGAGGGTTATATTCAAAGCATTGACACTTCCCCATAAGTGCATCCACCTCTCCGAACCTGCCCACCTATCACAAAGAATCCACCCTCTACCTCCACAAGGCCAACAAGAACACCTTATGCAAACATGCTTCGTGTGCCTATAGTAAAACGAGCTAGAGCAGGAGGTACTAGCTTCCCCTACCTTGCTTCCCTACACTGGAACGCCCTTCCTACAACTCTTCACTCTGAGGCATCACTCATGTCCTTCCGCAAGGCCATGAAAACCATCCTGTTCGCCTGATCAACACCACAGTCCCCTTATGTGACTGCTTACCTCATCTACTATTAACCTGCAAATGTACTTATAACTTCGGCTCAAATCTATTAATGTAAAGATGTAAATGCATAACCCATTTGTACCTTCCTTGTAACTAAGCTCCCCTCAAGTAACAGCGCCATGATGCCTGAGGGTTGTTTGTGCGCTATACAAATGTAAAAAATTAAATAAAATAAATAGCGAATCAAGACAACTCCAACAGAGGTTATGCGGAAGGGGAAGGGGAAAGACAGGAAAACGAGATCAGGCAAAGCAGGGTGGGGGGCCAGAGAAGAAGGGGGTATGGGGGGGAGCAAACAGACATCACGGGGGACCAGGGTGGGTGTGGGGGCAGAGAGGACATCAAGGGCGACCAAGGAGGGGGTGGGGGGCACAGAGGACATCACGGGGGACCAGGGAGGGGGTGGGGGCCCAAAGGACAACACAGGGGACCAGGAAGGGGGTGGGGGGTACAGAGGACAACACAGGGGACCAGGGAGGGTATGCGGGCACAGAGGACATCACGGGGGACCAGCGAGGGGGTGGGGGGCACAGAGGACATCACAGGGGACCAGGGAGGGGTTGGGGGCTCAGAGGACAACACAGGGAACAGGGAGGGGGTGGGGGCACAGAGGATAACACAGGGGACCAGGGAGGGTGTGGCCAGCAGGCAGCGTTCCGGTGGCAGACATGGGCCTTCGTTGTGGGCCTTGGCTAGTCCGGGCCAGCTCCCGCCTCCCGGTTTCTCTGATTGGCTTAAAAGCCAAGTGCAACCAATGGGAGGGGGAGCAGGGCCAGGCCCAGGTAACAAGGCTGATGAAATAAAGATGCAGCCATCATGGAAAACCCAACAACAAAGGGCAGTGCTGTGAGGCACCAGTAAAAGAAGTAATAATCATATGATTTCAGCAGCAGCAGCAGGACTTGCTGTGAGGCGATGCAGCGAGCACAAGGCAAGGCAGCAATTTATAATTCAATTTTTGCAGAAAGTGAAAGCCCCGCTGTGCGCTTCCAATAAATTGCCAATCTTACCCAAAAAAGGCTTGCAGGAGATGAAAGGTATCAGGGGCATGCTCAGCGTCGTTGTAGCTCGAGGAGGAGTGAAGAAAGAAGGGCTGAGGGACCTCATTGTGGGCCTTGGGTAGTCCGGGCCGGCTCCGTCTCCCAGTTTCTCTGATTGGCTTAAAGGCAGTGCAGTGTCAAGCTGGTATGAAGTGCAAGCAAATTCGAAGTGGTGGAGGAGCGCAGCAACCAACGGTGGCAACTACCCTCTTGTTCCAGTTGTGGGGAACTCAGGAGTGGCCAGTTCAGTGTGGTAGAACAGAGAGCTTCAGCTGGCCTGGTCATTTGGTTCATGTGAGACCCACTCAGGGGGACTCAACGATGGGATGGTTCCATTCAGGGTCTGCTCTCCCAGCTCAGGGGATTTGACTGCAAAGTGGTAGGTCCTGATCCACAGCAGAGGTCGCTCCTGATGTGCCCTGGGAGCAGAGAGGGAACAGATCTTTCATCTGTCTTGGATAATTCCTTCTTCACCTCAGGCTGCGGGCTGGAATGTATAACTTTCCCAAAGGAAGTCAAATGAGTTCTTCTCGATTACTTCATAGCACATCTTCTGTGTCTTGAGAGGATCTGCAGAAAGGTTGAAAGACCCCTTTTTTTAAAGGCAGAAGTCCTCAGGTGATTGGACTAAAGCTAGCCTACCACAGTGATCCAATCCCTGCTCTGGAACTGAGTGCTTTTCTCTAGAGGAAGTGGGGGGGCAGGAAAGAGAGAGAGGGAAAGTCCCTTCTCACTGAGAACAAAGGTTTTTAGAGATGCAACACCCTGGTGTGAGGCTACTCCTTTTGAATGAGTGTGCTGCTTTGATGCCCGGGCTAAGGACAGCTGACTGCTATGTGGATGTCTCAGGCAGAAGGTGTTACCAGCCTTCACAAAGAGCTCAACGAGTGGGCCCGGCTCTCCAAGTTCCTGTTCTGCCATTTGGTGGACTACACCTGGCTGACCATCACCTTCCATAGCAGAGCTAACTCACAGGAGCTAACACATGTGCAATATCAATTGGAATGTGGCAGTTGTGATCATCAGTAGCACCATGTCCTATGTGTAATCTTAGACAAATATTTTATTTAAAGTGTCCCTGCCAACATCATGGTTTCATTATGATCATCATAGTTTTGGGTACAGGGGGGAATATCTTAAATGGTGTGTCTGCACTGCAGGGACTTGGCTGTGTCTGCAGCTGTCAAGTGGGCATCTCATGACCTTCGAACGGCTCTACTCCATGAGTAGAGCCGGTGCTGGGAATCAGGCTACTGATGTGGCAGGGCATGGGTACACTATGCTTTTGCCATGGCGTTGATGGAAAGGGGAATTTGGTTGGCAGATTACCCCTTTTTGAGATGGAATTACCCTCATCATTCTATTTGTTAAATATTTCTAAAAATCAGGGCTTTGCAGCCTTTCCAGGTGGCACTTCCTCACAAAATATACCTGTTATTAGAACATGTACTTCAGCCATGCAGTCACTGAACCGACTGCCAGTCAAAGGCTGAAGCGGTTTAAAAACATATGTACAGTGAAAAAGCGGGTGAGGAATGCTAGCGTTATCACTTGTCAGGCACTTTATGATCAGCTGCTGCCTTGTTCTCAGATACAATGTAAGCAGGTAGAAGGAATGGCCAAGCAGGTATGGTGGTCACTCCTTTTAAGCTCTAGGAACAGGAATATGGAACTCTTAATAATAAGTACTGTAGAGTAATAGGGTATAAGCACTTATTGAGGATTCTGGAAAAATCCTTTTAATCTGCTCTCTACTTCTTTCATTGTAGATAAGCGTAGTACCAAGATGCATTGGTTGTAACAGCTGCGCTATATAAGAAAGTACAACATAACATAACATTTAAAAGGAACAGTGCCACCAACCTCAAGGTGCGTGTCAAAGTAGTTCGAGTTGAACATTAGGGCAGAGTCAACCTCTCCTTTGCTCTTGGGCTTTAGTAGTAGGTAGATGGCAGTCATGAGGCAAGTTGGTTGGCATGGACTTTCTCCTTATGCTACAGGGGGTGCGCGCAGGTGTTGAGTAAGGCATTCAGGATACCTGGTAAGCTTTCATCAAGTTCGTTCTTCATGCAAATGGCAGTCAACAGAGTTGGGACAGCTTGAGGTGGCTGGCATAGGCAGCAGCTATGAACATTCTACCACAAAGGCATAGAGCTTCACCACTTATGTGCCAGGCAGATACAGCTTTCTGATGCTCAGAGACAGCATGAATCCAGTTTTCTTTTGGTTTTCAGCTTCTACGTAACTGCTTAAAGGAGTATCTAACTCCTTGATGTGTTCGCTGATGGAAACTTTAATCCTGAGCAGGAGTCTGTAATAGGTTCCCCTCAATGGAGCCACAGAATGGAGGCCGGTCTGGCACTCTTCTGCCATTCAGGGGTGATGAATTTACACCCATGAGCAACCCTCTTCTTGGAATTAAGCATTGGTTACACCTTTCCTTTCAGGAGCCTGCTTTCTGGTGAAGGGCTTGAAACTGGTCACCAACCATCTTTCCAGGTTCCAGGTGTCTTCTGTAGAGATTCAACCGCCCATATATATGTCATGCCAACAACTCACCCTTAGGCCCTACCTGCAGCCTTTGACTCTGTCACATTATGATTTTGTTTTTTCTTGACAGACTTTCTGTTAAGGCTTTAAAGCCACCTATAACAACGGTGAGTCACATCAGGCCATGGCTGCTATAGGTTTACAGGGCCAAAACATACTCCATGGGTCTCAACGTTAAACTGGTGCAAGCGCAATTCAAGTCTAAGGTGTGTTACAAATCTGACAGCCTCATCACTGATTCCCTGGAAAGAAGCCTCTCTTACGTGGCCAGGAAAAGGCAGAAACTACCCGACTCTGAACCTGGGGGTGCTGTCTGCAGGAGGATCACATGGGCGAGGACCTACCCCAGGGAGACAGGAAAAGACTGAGTCAAGACAACCCTTCAACAGATGTCCACACAAACACTGTGTGGACATCTGTTGGTTTACATTTGTTAACACAACCCAGTGTCAAGGTTATTTTTCTCCCCGGCACTCCACTAATTATTTATAATTAATCTAGAATTACATACTTAAAGGTGTGCACTTAGCTAACGGGAACATATACTGAAGACAACCCTTCAGTCATAACTTTTAGTGACAATCATGTGCAAGTGCAACACTCCTACATGGCTTATTGCAATACAGATACCGACTTCCCAGGTCCTTCTAGCCCAGAACCTCATTTACCCCCCCTTTTTTTGATACTGAGACGAGGAAGAAGGATTGCGTAAGGAGGATGACTAGACATGGTAAGCCAACACCGCATTGTAGTCATTGGAAAATGCAGAGTAGGACCGGGACATTTAAAAAGGACACAGGTTATGTTATGTTATGATCATTTGTAGCGCACACATCTGCCAGTGGCATCTTGCCGCGAGGAGAGGCACGGAAGCAGAGTTTAGAAGAGTAGGGTTTTCAAAAGAAGTCTGAACGCTGGATGGTTTTCAGTGCACCTAAGAACCTGTGGTAGACCATTCTACAGGGTGCCAGCAGCAACTGAGAAAGCATGGCCGCCTATTCTAACATAACGAAATTTAGGGATAACTCCCAAATGGGCATTGCCGGAACGCAAAGTGCGTTCAGGAATGTAGTGGGAAATGTATCCTGTAAATATTCTGCACCTTGAAAGTAGTAGGCCCGATGAACTAGATAGAGGGATTTAAACTCATTTCTGCTTGTCACTGGAAGCCAGTGTAGGGACCTAAGCATTGGACTGATGTGAGCCGCATACAGAGTTAAAGTAGCGACCCGTGCAGCCATATTTTGTAGAAGTTGGAGTCGATGGATTTGACCCTGTGGCTGGGCCAGGTAAAGGGAGTTGCAATAGTCAATATGACTATTCACAAGTGAAACCACTACCAGAGGACGCAAGTGTGTGGAGAGGAAGGGCAGTACCTTACAGAGAGTTCTCAGTATAAAGTGACCAGTCTTTCACACTGTACCAATCTGTGAGGACATAGAGAGGGATGCAGAAAAAACAACTGCCAGGTTTTTTACCTCCATCACTGGATCCGGGGCTGCACCAAGTGAAGAAGGCCAGCTAGAGAGAAAGGAGGAATTAGACGCAGAAGGGGCACCCACCACCAGAATCTCAGTCTTGTCCCCATTGACATTTAGCCAGTGCAGATCCATCCACCTTTTCACATCTTCCAAGCATGCGTAGAAGCTTGAAGACAACCCATCCCGCCGAGATCTAAACAGATGAGGATCTGTGTGTTGTCAGCGTACGAATTACAAAGCAACCCGTGACAGCGGATAAGATCCAACAACGGGCGCACATAGATGTTGAACAAGATGGGAGACAAGGCTGAGTCTTGAGGAACACAGCATGAAAGTGAGCAGAGGGGGGAGAGAAAAGGAGAAAGAAGGAGTGATTGACCCCTTTCTGTCAGGAAAGAGGAAAACCATGCCAGGACATGTTCAGAGAGACCCATCAGTGCCAGGCGGGATAGGAGAATAGAATGGTTGACTGTGTCAAACACTGCCGACAGATCAAGTAATATTAGGGCTCCTACCCTGCCTTGGTCAGCCAAGAAGGCTAGATTATCAAGGACAGGCACTATGACACTCTCAGTTCCACGTCCCAGCTGGAAACCCGACTGAAAGGGATCGAAAAAAGACGAGGTTTCCAAAAAGGAGGCGAGAAGCTGGGATACCAAAGATTCCAAGAGTTTTATCAGGAAGGGAAGGAGAGAGATTGGATGGTAATTAGCGGGAACAGAATGATCCAGGAGAGGAATCACAGTGGCCTGCTTAAGTTCAACCGGAATAACGGCAACCTGGCATGACCGGAATGCTGCCTTGGTGAGCCAGGGGACCAAAGAGGGCACCATTTACTTAATCACTGTTAGCGGCATAGGATCAGATGGCGAAGAGGATTTAAGAAGATTAACTGCCTTAAGTACATCCTCAGAAGAGAAGACAGGAAAAGTTGTCCATAGACTGGGTGCAGGCTGCTTAGGCCGTGGACTGGGGGTAGGAACTGCCTGACCCCTACCTTAGAGATACCGGAGCAAATATTGTCAATTTTATTGATGTAAAATTCAGACAAGGAATTACATAGACCCTGAGAGGGAGGTATACTAGGGATGAAGCGCACATCCGAAGAGAATGATGAAACGACTGAAAATAGGTTTCAAGTTGTTTAGAGCAAGCTCTATTTTAGATGAATAAAAATCTTTTTTGGCATCTCTAATGGCAACATGATAGTCATGAGTAGCCAGCTGGAAGGCAGTTTTTAGAGAAGGTTGATAGACCAAATGCCATCTGCGTTCAGCCTGCCTTGCCTTAAACTGTTTTAACTCTTCAGTGAACCATGGGGACGAATAGCGTTTCCTACTGGAGGAATGTTTTAGTGGTGCAACTTCATCTGCTACATCAAGCAGTGTTTTAGCCAAAAACGAAAGATCCACTTCGGGAGCTGCTTGGCACCTCTCACTAACTAACCATGAGAGATGTGCAGGATCAACCGTCCGCCAGTTCCTATTCGGGGTTTGGCTAGACGCGCAATAGAGGTAGCCGAGACCTCAAATGGGATGATAAAATGATCAGACCATAAGACTTGTTGAGCTGGAGCAACAACTACTAAAGATATAGGTGCAAATATAAGGTTGAGGGTGCCGTCTTTTACATGAGTAGATGCAGGGACCAACTGCGGCAAGGTCAGATCCTCAAATTAACTAAAGGATGGGGTAGATAAAATCTAATGTTGAAGTCCCCCAACACAACTAGATTAGAAAACTTGATTTGTAGTAAGGCAATCAGCTCCAGACAAGGGGTCAGGGAATCGGCATAAGAACCAGGTGGCCTATATACTATTAAAAAATGAATAGTCTCAGAAGCAGAGGCAATGCAGCGCACCAAAAGGGCTTCCATTTTTAAGTTATGCGAGAAAGAAAATAGCGTAAAAGATAAACTGGATTTAAAAATTATCGCAATTCCACCACCCGATCGGGAAGCTTCTCGATTAATATGCAAATTATTGTAACCCTCAGGGAGGACTTGTGCAATAGCTGGGGTAATTTGGCGTGAGCCATGTTTCAGTAAGGCATAGCAGGTCCGGAAGAGTTTCAGATAAAAAATCATGAATAAAAATGGTATGTGCCACTATTGATAGTGTGTTGAATAGACATGCCTTAATAGAGCACTTGCTGCTAACAGCAGTCTCAATATTGGTTGGGCCAACAGGATTTGATGTGCAAAAACTGGGGGCAAAGGAATTATCTAGGGATGCAAGCTGCAAAAGGGCCTTACGTGTGTACTTCCCTATAACCAGTGCTTGCCCGTACTCAGTCCGGACGGGCTCAGACTGGTGAAACTTTGGCACAACTTCAGCACGATGGCGCCTTTCCCGCTGCGCATGATCGTGTGCTTTCTGGAGACACCGTTCAGAAATATACACATCGTATTGGAGAGAATGAGAGAGCCAGAGACTGGAGAGGCACCCGACGGATGCTGACACTGTGGAGGCTGGCGAAAGGCGAGCAGACTGCAGAGCTTAGCGCAGAGGCCAACGGGCACGGTGTGCAGAAGAACCAGGTTGGGAGAAGTTCACAGCTTTTCCATTTCGGGCAGTCGGAGCTCTTGAACACAGAGGAAGGCAAAGTGGAAAGCTAACAACTCACATGAACATTGTTGAGGAAAATAGTCTAACTAAAGGCAATAGAACTACTGCAAGCACAAACACTGTTGAGGGAAAGAGTCTAAGTAAAAGCAGTGCAATTATTACTGATAGGAACATTGTTGAAAGAAAGAGCCCAAGTAAAGGCAGTGGATTTAATGAAGAAGGATCAAGAAAGTGACAATACCCTGACAGGCAAGTAAACCAGGTGTAAGAAGATAAAGGATAAAAAGGAAAGGTTCATAGCCCTTTTCAGGAACAAGGAACAATTCCCAAGCAGGAGAGTACACCAGGAAAAGAAAGGAAAATTGAGAAAACTCAGGGGTCATAACTATTATATATGAAAGTGTGTAACAGAAAATGGAAGACTCATACCGCTTTACGGATTCAAGAGAACTATGCTGTGATTCAAGAGAACTGTGTATTGATTACTTAAGTTTTGAGAAGGCAAAAGGGAAGAGATTTCCCCCTTTAACCAATTGCAAATGTGATGAAATCATTTTGAAACATACCGAGAGAAAAGAGAATATTAAATTTGAACCAAGGGGAAAGAGGAAAATGAAATGAGTGAAAAGGGGAAGAGTCATTTTCTTTGACGATGATGACTTTATTTTGAAGAGTAACAGAAAATCCATAAAAGAAGCCGGAGAAACAGAGGGGAAGGGGAAAAAACTGTTTTCCCAGTGGACCTACATTTCTTTTCTTTGTGCGGCTTAGAACCTAATGTTTGAAACTGCAAGAGGATGTGTGTGTTTGTTTCTAGTGGTCAGCATCAGGTAGGGAAACATCCATAGGACTGGAAAATATTGTTCTGGAACACATTGAAATTGTGATTACTGTGTAATCTGAGTTTTGAGCCCTCAATAATTTTTTTGCCATTTGGGTTAGACATGTACACCATTAATAAGATTTTAGTCCAGTGATGTAATCAGGCGATAGGTCACCGAGCTTGGTCTATGCCGACTTTCATAAATACAAATAATCTGTGCTACATAACAGGTGGAAGGCATTAATTCGATTTTAATTATAGTCGTAAATTCCTCCCGCTGCAAAGGACTCTACCTCGATAGACACCGCTGTATAATAAAGTCAAATGCAGGCTGCACTCGAGTTACTGGCAGAATTGATTATTTTAATTATGTGACTCACAGTAAATGTCAGGTCAGAAGCATAAATCAATCCACAATTTGAACAACGAGTTCACGGGCTGTGCACATTTGCTGTCTAAGAATTGTTCGCCGTATACAAACCTTTTAAATAAGACATCCCTCTTAAATTAGTGATTGCTGGGCGGGCAGAGAGAGATATTGCATTGGTTCCCCGAGCAAGTAACATCTAAACCAAGCCTAGACAAAAACAATCTTTCTATTTTTCCTTCGTACAGTGAAAATGCTTTCTGTATTGCCAAGAATTAACATCGTCTGCCCAGGGACATACACCATTTCCCAGGTGTTGATATCACATGCCATATTTTGCAAATTATTGTCATGGTGTGCTCAAGTACTCGCATCATATGACGGCTATTGCAACTATTAATCACATAGTGGTATTTTCGGGTCAGGTATAATAATAATTAGGCATTTATATAGCGCTACGAACCCTCAGGTATCTGAGCGCTGCTTATTATTGCCCACGGTGTGTGGTGCTCATTTATCGACCTCGGAAGGATGAAAGGCTGAGTTTGGCCCTGCCGGGATTCGAACCTGCGTTAACAGGCTCTGCACGGATGTCAAAGCGAGCGCTCTACTCGCTGTGCCACTTGACCGGTATGTTATGTAAGTATTCTTTTGTACTGCACCAAATCAACACAGGAAATGGTTTCAAAGTGATAAATCCTTGTCCTAGGTTTATTGTGTTTCCCTCACCATGGGGTAACCAGACCACAGTCTGCTGGGAGGAATAGCACGAGCAAGGGTGATGTAAGAGGTAGGGAACCCGGGAGAGGAGATTCCAGACACATGAAAGGAGTTAGGCAAGGGTAAATGCCTCTATTAATAGATGTCTGTGCATCCATTATACATTTTAGATGTTCTAGAGAGAGATGACACAGAAGTTTGTGTGTTGAGCTACGATATACATACACCCTGATATACATACACCCTGGATAATACCGGCAGGTTTTGAGTATTATAAACAGAGAACAGTAGTGTGGGATGCTTGAAGGTCTCAGGAGTGTGCGTGAGGAACCTTGGTAGATATGTAGGCTTACCATTCTTGCTGTGTCTCTCTTTGGTACTGCAGGTAAATTCCTGGCCAATAAGTCTGAGGCTGCCAACCCAACTCAGAAGGTGGTCCAATCCAAGAGCAAGAAAAGTAAGAGGTGAATGTTGTTGGTAACAAAAGGCAAGGTATTCCTTAGTAATATAGATAAAGGGGCCTTGTGACTACAAGTCCTCCTGCTCCTCCCGGGTGTGTTGGACATGGTGGATTATCACACATTACTCATTGTCCACAGGATGGGCTTTTTTTAACCATCACCTAATGATTCCCATCCTACCCATCTGGCAGACACCAGGCTGTTCAGATGGCCTCCCTTATGTCCAAATGCTACCCCCTCACCCGTGGAGTCCTTCAGGGCTCCATTCTCTCCTGCTCATCTTTAACCTCTATATGAAACAACTGGACTCACTTCTAGATGACCTCAACATTGAGATACACCAGTACGCAATAGCTACACAATTGTACCTAAAGGGTCCCCAACTTATTACTCACTTTCTCTCATGCCTTGAACCCATTCAAATGTGGACAAGTGCATACTTAGAGCTTAATCCCACCAATACCAAACTCTTACTCCAGGGTCACCCCTCTAAGCAGTAACCCAATCAAATGTGGCAGGACGAAATGCGCTTGGATGGGTTTAATCCCAACTCCCCAACTCATCAAAATCCCCAGGCTTCATTGTGGCAGGCAATCTATTTTTTCAACAACAAATTATGAAAAAGGCTCAAATGGCTTGGTATTAGATCTCTCTACTCCAAATAATCAAGCCTTTGCTTTCGCTCCAGGACTTCTAAACAGTGGGGCGTGTCCTAGTGATTTCACATATCGAAGGGGGTAACACACACCTTGCAGGGATCCTGGTTGCTCAACAGGGACCCCTCCGCCCACCCTGACTGCAAAGCGGCCCACCACACTGCAGTGCGACCCTGATCACTATCTCTGGGCAATTTAAACACATGAACCTACCTTTGGCGAATTACACTGGCTCCCCATTCGAGCAAATGTCTGGTGGAAAACCATGTGCCTCACCTACAAGGCTACCACTGCCAGTACACTGGACTACCCGATGGGCAAGATAAAAACATTGGGCGGGAAACTTTTTATACCCATAGCAAGACCATCTACAGACTGTAAACTAGACTGGCTCGCAAAGACAAAACTAAGAGACCGTCCTCCATATGCTACAATCTGGTCCTCTGGAATTCCATCCCAGTGACATTCTGGACTGCTCACATCGCCTTCATGTTTAGGAAATGACTGAAGAGCTGGCTCTTTCAAAAACACCTTGGTGTAACCATGATTCTGGCTATCTTGTGCATTTCCCCATCCTTAGGTTGGACTGCGATAATAATGTTTACTTGACTACTTGTTCAATTCTCGCAACCAGCGATTTAATCTATGACTGTATAGTGCTCTGTGGTATCTGAGCTCGGGTTGCAATATAAAAATATATAGTAATAATAATAATAATATTAGGGTGTTTCCACCATCCAGGAGGGAGATGACCAGGGCTTGGACAACTGTTCTGAAATTCTGGGCAGGAATGAAAGGCTTGACTTTGCAGAGAGAAGTGCCAACTGGCACCATGCTGCTTGGGTCTTCTTGGGGAGGATTATTTTGAATGAGAGCTCAGTCAATGGTAAAGCCCAGGCATTTTGCATTGGGTGAGAGTTGAGGCATGAATCCGTAAAGCTTCATGTCAGTCAGGCAAGGCATGCTTGGTGGGGGTTTCCTAGGAGAATTAATTTGGTCTTTATTGGGCTGAGCTTTAGAAAGGTGCTTGACATCGGGTCTATGTGATTTCTTTAGAGAAAATAAATCCTGCGGCCGAAAATCACAATTTATTTTTTTGTTTTCACACATTTCAACGCATTTATATCTGGGGGAGAACCACTGTAGCACCCCCATGCTCCCCTTACACTATTTATTACCCTAACCCACTCCCAGATATAAATGCATTGAAATGTGCCGTTCTAAATTCAGTATTTTCTGTCGCGAAATAACAGGGTGATACACTTGAGATCAAGGCTTGGATGAGGGACTAGCAGTGCTTGAGTTATTACTCACATCATTGCAGATTATTTTGAAGCAGCCACTCACAACACGTGGTAGCCTTTGCCATGAGATCCCTAGCAACTCACATCAGGTATTGCAGTGATGTGCTCAAGTACTTACACGATACGCCAGGTTTTCCATCATATATTCAGGTACTCACACCATTTACTAAGTATTGCTATACTTTTACTAGGTACTTAAACCATATGGCATGCATTGCCACAGTTTCCCTGAAGGTGAATTTACATACATTATATACCCAAAAACCTTCAACATTCACAAGGTAGTTCCATCATATTAAAATAAAATGTCTGGGATCCCCTCTTCTGAGAACGAACATGGCCAAATAACCTGTTCACTGGGAAGGTGCCCACTCAGGAGGGTCTACAATCACGTTTTAGCTCACTTTACCTTTCACAGAGGAGAAATAACCATTTGCATATCAGTCTGGTCCCACCCACTTGGACAGTCCAGTACCAAATGATAGGCAATTCTCCTGTGAACAAGAGAAACAACAGCAAGCCCAGACAGGTGTAATCGGGCCTCATCAGTGAGGTGAAGCTGTGCCTCTGTAAGCACAGCGAGCAAGGGGTCCACATTTGGATTATACTGGGTAATTTAGGATGAAACCCCAAGTTCCTAACAATTAAAAATGTTCTGGGAGCACCTCTAACGAGAACGAACATGGACAAATAACATGTTCTCTGGGAAGTGCCAACTTGGGAGGGTCTACAACCACTTTCTAGCTCACCATACGTTTCACAGAGGGGAAATATCCATTTGCTTATCAGTCTTTGTCCCACTCACTAAGGCATCAAAATACTAGGCAATTCTACTCTGAACAAGAGTACCAACAGCAACCCCAGACACGTGTTTCAGCCTAGTCGGGCCTCACCAGTGAGGTGAAGCTGTGCCTCTCTAAGCACAGTGAGCAATGGGTTCATGTCTGGATTACCCTTGGGTAACTTAGGGTGAAACCCAAACTTCCTAAAAAAGCACAAAAAGGTCTGGGGGCTTCTCCGCCGAGAACGTTCACACTGCTGCCAGTTGGGTCAGAAGTTATGTTAAAAGTCTGACAGGGGAGGAAAATATAAAACAACAAAGATGACAAGACAAAAAGAACAATGTCACAAAAAACAAAAAAATGTTTGAAAACAATTAAATAAAAACTAAAACAAAAAATATTGAAGCAGAACAAATAACAAGGCAAGGGAAAAGAGGATTAAGTAGAAAGTGGGTAAAAACGATGGAGAGATAAGGTATGAGGAACCAAATGTTCTTGCAGTTACTGAGGAAACCTGTTCACTAGCAAGTACTGAAAGCAATGATACATATTAAGTGATTTGTTTTGGTATTAAGTGGTGAATATCCGTGGCTATGGAATCTCACACATTGTGAATGGTCAATTTTGCACACGTGGATCTCATCATCCGGCATGGTGTAGCTGTGTTTACTCATGTTGCACTGTTATTGGTTGAATTTATTGACACAGATATATGTCACGTGAACCTGTGTGCCTCAGTGCACATTCTGATTGGACAATTTCAACGCATAGGTTATCGTCATAGGCACGTCTACGAAACTTGACGAATAATTGGTTGAGGATGTTGGCGCAGATATACAGTGTGTGTAACCGGGAAGCCGCAGCTAAAGTTATGATTGGTCAATTTTGCACGTGTGGATTTAGGACATAGCCACATCAACGAACTGTGCTGCCTGATTGTACCTTTTCATTGGCATGGCTATATAGTGAGCACAATCCGATTGCTCAGCACTAAAGGTGCGTAGCTGCGTCAATGAACCACTCGCCTGTTTGGTCAATTTCGCACATGCAGATTTCGTCATATAGCATGGACGTAGCTGTGTCTACAGAGCAAGTGCTGTTATTGGTTTAGGCTGTTGACGTGGATATATGTCATGTGTTCCCATGCAGCCGCAGCATGCATTCTGATTGGTCAATTTCACACGCGTTGGTTTTGTCATACAGCGTGGGCATAGCCACGTCAATGAACCACGCTGCCTGATTGGGTCCTTTCGTTGACGTGCTTAAATATGAGCGCAATCTGATTGTTAAGCATTGAAGGCGTGAATGCGTGTAGCTGCGTCAATGAACCGAATCATCTGATTGGTCAATTTCACACACACTGATATTGTTATATGGCATGGGCATAGCCATGTCTACGGAGCTTGTGGTGTTAATGGTTTAGGCTATTGATCCAGATATATGTCATGTGTACCCGAGCAGCCGCAGTTTGCATTCTGATTGGTCAATGCTACAAGCGCGAATTTCGTCATAACCTTAGCTATGAAAAGCACGCAGTCATTAGTTTGTGGGCTTAGCCATAGATACCCTCTATATTTTTCAGGAAGCCCCTTTTCCTCATTGCTTTTTGGATCTTGTTTCCTGACACATCTGTGTAATCCTCCAAGAACTGTCCAAACTTGCAAACTTTATTTTTCCAATACCTTTGTGGACTCCCTTACTCCTAAATCTCTTTCATTTGTCTTGTGTTTTGTGGTTTGCATACATTTAATATTTTGCTCTATTATTTTCTTTTTTAAAACGTTTTTTCATTTTAAGTGGCAAAGGGCCTCATCACGAGTTGGGCCTTAGCCCTTAAATGCAGTGGGAACACTGGTACCGCTGCATTTAAGGGTTGGCCCAATAGCGAGTTTGTCCCTACAAGGAAACATTCATCTCCAGCTCCGAGCTGGAGGTGAATGTGCCGGCGGAGAGAGCATTTTCAGAGCTATTAGCGCCAGCGCAATGTGCCCGAGCCCAATTGGGGGGCAGGACCGAGAAGCGGTAATGCTATTTGCGTTGGCGGTATCCTGGCGCAAATACCACTGGATGCTGCCAACCTTGTGATGAGGCCCGTCATGTTGTGACTTTTTATTATTATTACATTTTTCTCCCTGTTCTACATGTTGTCAAACAAAGCAGTGATGAGGAGGTGGTTTGGGTCTCTACTGCTTTGCCTCCCCACAAGAAGCAGTGTGGGATGAAGACAACAGCGGAAAGCTGGAAATATATTATGGTTCAACAACACCATAGCCAGAAGTAGGTAGAGGGTGCCATGTGCACTTTGTGCACAAAAACACTGCAGAGGGGTCCATCGTCTGCACATCTCAAAGTCTGGGGACTTCGGCACTATTTCAGCACCTAGTGAGAGCTCACTGGGATGACGTTTTAAACATAAACTAAAGGCACATAGACCCCATTTGGTACAGCAGTATCTTAGAAACACCTCCACCTCTGTGCCTACATCTTCTGTCCTTTCAGCTACATCATCACCATAAAAGAGTGTATCCACAGCTGCTACCCCATCATCAAGGACTACTAATGAACCTCCTCCACTGCTGGCAGCCCACAATCTGACGCAGTACAAAGTTATGTTTTTTGTATGATATGATATGTTTGGTTATTTATAACGTGCTTAATACCCAGATGTTTCTAAGCGCGGACCCGGAGATCGGACCTGTGTTGCTCCGTGTCATCTTGATTCCAAGGCAAGCACGTTGCCCTGAGCTATCCTCCCAAGACTGTCACAATTGGGTTGTGGCAGGAGACGCCCCCTACCTGGATAAGTAAGAATAATTTGTAAACACCAGGTTCACTGCCACCAGTAGGCATCTTTTTTTATGTGGCAATATTTTTGCCCCTTTTTGTGAAAAAATGTAAGTAAAAAAGTAAAAAAACAAGGAAAATCCCCAAAATATGTGCCCTTATTTTTACCTATTGTTATATGTATCAAACCCTAATATTCTTCCCTTCCCAGTTCCACCCTCTCCTCCTCCCTTCTCTCCCAAAACGGCCCTTTTCAGGGTGAAGGTTTTAGTTATATAAGTAGACAATATAAAACACAGACTGTATGAATGGATCAATAATCCTTTCAATAATCCTTAATTGGACCTTTTAATACAGGGTGTGTTTAAAAAAAAAAAATGTCAATGTTTTTTATCATAGCCTCATTTATTCTTCATGGTAGCCGCGGGTACAATGACAGTAATGTTAGTGGGCGTATAGCCGTGGTTATGTGTGCTGTGCAGTGATTGGCATTTACTAGCCACGGATACGACATCCAGTCGTTGCTGAGATTAAACACCCCTGCAGTTTAATGGCAGTGATGACAGTAGCCGCAGCTACAATAATGTCTATGGGAACTGAAACCTATTCCATGGCATCTAACGTAGCCCTGGTTATGAAAACATTTTAATATATCTATATATATATTTACATATGTAGATATTTGGGTGGTAGGTAGACCTGAATAGTTATATTTTGAGGTTGAGGTATATTAGGTGTAGTCTTTTTGCAAAGTTGCTTTAACACTTTAATGACTTTCTCTTCATCAACTATAAATATAACTGTAAATACTTTTAAAAGTTAGATATGTATGGAAACAAAGTTTTGGGTAAACATATTTCTTTGGGAGGGGGAAGTGGCTGAAGGCCATGGCCAGTGGTGCAGAAGAAATCTATGGAATAACAAAACCCTTGAAATTCAAGGAAAACACTTCAGTTGCAGGGACGTTAAGGTGAGAACTTAACGCAACAAATCCCCTCAAATTCAGCCAAAGCCACCTTAACTTCACGCCCTCTGTTGCACAGAGTATGACCATAATGATGACATCACACATGGCATCACTGAGGATGTCACTAATTACATGTTCTGTAAGATCTATAATCACCTGGCTGAACAGTGGTATTTACAATACAATTATCATAAATATCATATGTTCTAGGTTTACCATGTACACAGGAAGATTGAATAGGGCTTTGTTTACCCAAAGTACCTTTCATAGTTTTACAACAAGATGATTCTGAGTAATGACAGCAGACCATTAAAAACTCCAGAATGAAAGGATCTTCCTCACAAGAAAGGGAGGTATACCTCCTCTCTCCTGTTGGAGTCACCACTCTCCCCTGACAGCCATCTCTTCCCATGTGATCCACCCTCAGAATACCACCCCCAGGGTTAGGATCAGGTAGCGGCATCCTTCCCCTGGCCACATGGGAGGAGACTTTAGACTGGGTATCAGTGATATACAAAATAAATGAAGCTTAGAAATTGAAGATATACTTTTAGACATGTAATTGGGTATATATTACTTTCACTTATGTCTTTAAAGTAATTATGATTTATTAGTCAATTAAAAAGATAATCTTATACAAGTACAATTTTTTTTTGTACTCATTTTCATATGCACTTCAATTTGTGGACCACACACTAAATTTAAAGAAATTAAAGCAGAATAAAGAGTAACTTGAAATTACAGCAGAATAAAACGTACCTTGGAAATATGTACATATGTTTTATGCAAAAGAAAATGGTCCTGAAAGGTTTTATTAGGGAAGTCATATATGATATGACTGATGTCATCATTGATGCCATCAGCGATGTAATCAGTCGTGTCATCTATGATGTACTGAGTGATCTCATGTCTGATGTCATCAGTGTGGACATATGCTGTGCAAGAGGGCGCGAGAAGTCAAGGTGCTTTGTCTGAATTTCAGACGTTTTGTTTCATTATGTTTTCATCTTAAAGTACCTTCGGCTGCTAAGGTTTTTTTCCATTGAATATATATATATTCAAACGAAAATTAAGCCCGAAAGAGGGCCAAACCTGCGAAATGCACACCCAAGAGCAGCCAGGTCCAGTGAATCCAGTCCTTAGCAAATAAAGGGCTTCACGGCAACAATTAGGCAGCACCAAATGTTCTTTATTAGTAAAAAAGTGCATAGCAAAGGAGAACCTGAAGGTTACAACGACGATTTTCGCGATCAACTGACCGCTTGTTCACGATAGTAGGGCAAACACAGACAAAGGACTCCTTAAAACACCATTCAAACTCTATGGTTGCAATGTGTAAAATGTCTCGTGCAACGCGTTACTCTAATGTAAGGAGAAAGCAGTCGGCCATATTGTAGTGACAAAGTTTACCTCATGTCGACCTTAGTAATCTCAAATAAGTACATAAAATAATGTGCTTGGCTTCAAGCAGCAATTTACAGATTTAATTGTTGCTGCAAACGCCACAAAGTACATCAAGGAGGGAACAAATCCAAGAGACAGCAAATACCTCGTGAAAGTCTAAAAAGGTCAAAATGGGAGGTAAAATATTATTAAAAAATAATAATAACCGTTGGAAAGAAAGAAGGAACCACAGAAGCATAGAGTAAGGTACGCCTTGCAAATGCAAAATACAAAGAGCAGTGGCGGGCTACATAGCACCTTACTATAATATATGAAACATTAATATGTAGTATGCTAGAGCAAGTGTTGTACGATGTCAATAACATATCTTCCAAAACTGAAATAAAATAAAACCTGCGCCAAAGAAAATAATAATAAGGCACACTCACAGGTATATTGCCGTCTCTCCTCTATGGACCCTCTATGCAAGTTGTGCACGTGCGCAAATAGAATGACATCAATATATGCGCCTGAATCATCAGTAATCTCAATCTTACCTATACATCGAGTGGACATTGTATATATGTTAGGGTAAAAAAACGGGTCTAATCAAACACGTGTAGCTGTATTAGGACAGGGGTAAAGTGCTTAGTGCATGCACAATTGTGCAAAGTGCAAAGAACAAAGTGCAAGGTGCAAAGTGCAAAATGCATAGCAGCAATAGTACAGGGTGGAGGGATAAACAGGATGCAAGGGAAAGGAGAAAGGGGAAAAGGGGAAACGCATGGGTATCAAAATTTCATTCTCTACAGCAAAGATAATACGCACAGTGCTCTACGTCCATGGGTGCACTGATCATATAGTCTCAGGATTTGAAAACCAACCAAAACTCCCTTAAAAATAAAAGGAGGATGGCAAAAGGGCGTGCAGCCATGGACAGCTGGAGAATGATAGAAATATAGATCCACAATAACGTGCAAAGTGTATAAACCCTAAAATGCCCCAATTTAAGGGGCAAACACCCTTCCTGATATGCCTTAAATTTCACCTAAATAATGCATACATGCTATATAGGCCCGTTTACTCATAGATTAAGAAATCCACATATAAAAATGAAAAGAGAAGGAAGTAAAAATGCTATAAGCATAAATATTCATAATACCCAAAATATAAGATTAATTATTTTAAAATACGAGACAAAAGCAACACTGGTTGAATGCGTCTAGAGAGTCCAAAGAGCACTGTGTAAAGAACAGTATACATCATGATTATCAATCTAAAAAGATAAATATACTCCCTACTAAAATACAAGTTAAAACCAGATAATAATACAAAGCAGGCCGACGTAATTCATGAAAAAACAGCCACCAAAAAAGTGTCCTAGCCTAAATAGAATAATATTGTTAACATCAGGCAAGTGAAGACTTTCGTGCCAGGGAACCCAAAAATGAAGCAATAATACATACGAAAATTCCATGAAATATGTGCTATTCGGTCCCCAAAAAAGTATACAATTCTTCATCTAGATTGTGACCCCTAGGTTTCTTGGTCTCGAGGTCCAAAATAGTTTTAGTCTCCAGTTGCCTCAGCAGTAACTCTTGATTGCCTCCTCTTGGTGACTTAGGCACTGTAAGAATCCCAAAGAAGGAAAAACCCTCCAATTTGCTGTCATGTTGGGACTGAAAATGTAAAGCCATCGGATAGTTAGAATCAGTGTTCCTAATGGCTCGAATATGTTGAAGTATCCTTAGTTTCAATTTGCCTTTGGTACTGCCCACATACCACATGTTGCAAGGACAGTTAAGAACATATACCACATGATCAGTATCACAAGTAATTCTGGATGCAATCTTGATGTTAGTAGCCAAGATGGGATGGGTGTAGTGAGTCTTATTGACAGCATGAGTACATGCTTTACATTTGGAGCATTTGTAAAAACCGCAAGATTTAATATTTAGCCAAGCATTGGTTACCACATTGTCAATGGGCTTCATAAAACTGGGAACTAAAGTGTCTTTGAATGAGGTAGACCGTCGAAAAGTGATATTAATGTGGTCACCCAAGATGGTATTCAAATGTTCATCAGATTTGAGAATATGCCAGTGATGATGCATGACTTTGCGTATGCTATGCGCTTTAGCTCCAAAAGTTAAAATGAGATGTGTCTCATTAAAGTCAGTGGTAGTATGTTCAGTACCTTCCTGCAACAGTAGCTGTGAGCGATCCATACTTCTCGCTTTCAAGAAAGCTCTCTCCAAAATTTTCCTAGGGTAACCCCGTTGTTTAAAACTATTAGCTATGAGAGCGCATTCGTAATCGAAGGTTTTAATCTTTGTACAATTTCTGCGTAGACGAATGAACTCACCATAGGGGATACTCCATTTAAGGGCGTTGGGGTGATTACTCAAAGCATGTAGTGGAATGTTCGAACTGGTGGGCTTTCTGTATAGACTGGTAATAAGTTTGCCCTGAGCCACAGTAACAAGAATATCAAGGTAAGTGATAGCAGTCTTGCTGTGGCTCTCGGTGAACTGAAGATTCAAATCATTAATGTTAAGTATATTAACAAAATCCAACCAGTCGGCACTAGTGCCCTCCCAGATTATAAACAAGTTATCTATATATCTAAGCCAAAGGGCAATTTTAGATGTAAAGTGACTGTTTCTTGGATGCCAAACTACAAATTTCTCCCACCTACCCATCAACAAATTTGCATAGGGGGAGCAAAAGTGGAGCCCATCGCAGTCCCCTGAAGTTGTATATAGA
The DNA here is from genome assembly GCF_040938575.1 of Ambystoma mexicanum. Taxonomy (NCBI): domain Eukaryota; kingdom Metazoa; phylum Chordata; class Amphibia; order Caudata; family Ambystomatidae; genus Ambystoma; species Ambystoma mexicanum. Next base: position 843,252,084 of record NC_090921.1, on the reverse strand, counting down.
ACTGTTTGTCAAAGAGGAAACAATTGTTAGTAAGACAGAATTCAATCATCTCAAGAATCATCTGAGAATGTTGAAGATAATTCAAGGAGCGTGTATGTAAAAAATATTCGCAAGCCTTCAGGCCATCACTGTGTCTTATGGACGTGTATAGAGAAACCACGTCTAGTGTTGTGAGTAGGAAGGTAGATTCCCATGGAATGCCATCTATGCGACTCAAAAAGTCTTTGGTATCCCTCAAGTAAGAAGGCAGAGAAGTAACAAATGATACCAGAGTCTCGTCTATGAACCTTGAAGTGTGTTCTAACAAGGCCCCGCATAGTGTGACAATTGGTCTTCCAGGAGGTCTAATAAGACTCTTATGAATTTTTGGCAGAAAATAAATAGTCGGTGTCACAGGGAATTTGGGATGTAAATATAAACAAATATCCTCGTCTAATAAATCCTTCTCCTTCCAAGTTTGTAAAAGATGACCTAGTGTGTCACTCATGTTTTCTGATGGATCACCAGGCAAAATAGCATAACAGTCCTTGTTCAACAATTGTCTATGTGCCTCTTTGACATAGTCCACGCGATTCATAAGGACAATGTTCATACCTTTATCCGATGGTTTAATAATAAGGTCCGTCATCATACTCAAACGCTCCATAGTGCCTTGTTGTAATTCTGTAAGATTAGATTTATAAATCACTCTTTGCTTCCTAATCTTTTTTAAGTCATCAGTGACCAAATCCTGAAAGGCCTTGACATGACCTCCAGGATTGAATACTGGATTGAAGCGTGACCTAACTTTGAGCAAAGTCTTTCCAGGCCAGGAAGTATCGACATACATGGAGGCAGATTCTTGGTCCCAGGCATCAGTATCCAGATTACTGTCAAATTACAAATGTTCCAAATCTCTAAGGATAAGCGTGTCTTGAATAGTAGCTTCAGTGCCCCCCTGGAGATTAGTTTTAGGTTTGGGTTTCGGCGGATACATGGCGAAAAATGTCTTTAATCTGACTTTGCGCATGTATTTGTCAAAGTCAATCCTGGTTTCAGCATAGTTGTACCGTGATGAGGGACAAAAGTTGAGGCCCTTTTGTAATATGTTGGTTTCGTCTGCAGTGAGGGGATGTATGGACAAGTTAACAATGGACATATCCAGTGTGTTCCTTTCTTTGAGTGTTATTTCTTGGTTCCAGAGAGTGTTAATCGCTCAGGCTTGTCCACTTTTGATGTGGAGGCAACGCCTTCCCCTCCTTGTTTTTTTCGGCCTCTTTGGCCCGGGAGTTTTCCTCTTCCTCGGCCTCTGGCTTTCTTTCCGCTGTTTAACCTGCCCGCCATACCCAACAGTCTCATCTCCTCTAAAAAATTAAGCTTTCTAGAGGGAAGTTGTTCACCCTCACTTTCAATAGTGTCAACATCTGAGGAGGATAGATCGGTAGGAAAATCTTCAGTAGCACTTTCAGTTGGTTTGGGAAGGTTTTTACGTAGATTGTCAAACCGTTTAGCAAAAGTCAATACTCTTCCCTGTTCGTAGTCCTGTTTATCTCTGATGAATTTCCTTTGTTTACGTAATTTAATTTCCTCCTCATATGTGTTATATCCATTCTCAATGCTGTTACGGAGGCTCTTTCCTTCTTCACTCTGTTCAAGTTGTTCCAGCTCATTCTCTATATCCTGAATTTTGGCTAATACTTTATGGTGATCCATACGGGCATATTTAATCAAGATATTGAGAAATGTAACTGAGCAGGTGTTTCTGGATTCGCCCCATTCCTGCAGCATAGCTGGATCTTGTTCCTCAAAGGAGGGTGTGGTGAGTATTCGCAGACCTCTCGGAATACGTCCAACATCGATGTAATTTTGTAAGGAATGTTCCTCCCACCACTTGCTGATCTCACGTCGTCTATGTTTCTCCAGTTCCCTGAGTAGTCTAATTTCAGTTTTGGGCTTGGGGTCCAATGTAGGCAACTGCGATGTAGGTTTATTGACAGGTTGCATTTCACAAAAAAAGTGTGGCCGCTTTGGTTTTTCTAAGGTTCTCCCTTTCGGTTTGTGATGCCATACTATAAGTGCACTGTGCTGTCTGTATGCACGTTGAAGCCCTTAAACTTTAAACAGTGTTGGCTCTCGCGCACAAACAATGTCACACGGTGTGTGCTATAAATCCTTAAACGGGTTATCCAATGGGCGCAGGTAAAGTAGAGAAACAGAAGCAGTAACAAAACCTAGTCCTACCTGGGTAAATGTAAATTTCTCGCGTCCTCCGAGGGAGAGAAAAGTCCACTCCGTATCCCAGTTAAGGCGCGGTAGAGCACTGCGATTCTGTACCCACGCGACTCGAAATCGAGATGGATAAGCCGGAGCACACGAGCGAGCCCTTTACAGGATCCAAGAGGGAAACTCCTTGTGCGCTTCACGTAGATGGATGGGTGCAAAATCCAGCGTCGTAGATCCCACGGCGTGAAAATATTTTCAAACGAAAATTAAGCCCGAAAGAGGGCCAAACCTGCGGAATGCACTCCCAAGAGCAGCCAGGTCCAGTGAATCCAGTCCTTAGCAAACAAAGGGCTTCACAGCAACAATCAGGCAGCACCAAATGTTCTTTATTAGTAAAAAGTGCATAGCAAAGGAGAACCTGAAGGTTACAACGACGCGTTTCGCGATCAACTGACCGCTTGTTCACGATAGTAGGGCAAACACAGACAAAGGACTCCTTAAAACACCATTCAAACTCTATGGTTGCATTGTGTAAAATGTCTCATGCAACGCGTTACTCTAATGTAAGGAGAAAGCAGTTGGCCATATTGTAGTGACAAATTTTACCTCATGTCGACCTTAGTAATCTCAAATAAGTACATAAAATAATGTGCTTGGCTTCAAGCGGCAATTTACAGATTTGATTGTTGCCGCAAACGCCACAAAGTACATCAAGGAGGGAACAAATCCAAGAGACGGCAAATACCTTGTGAAAACCTAAAAAGGGAGGTAAAATATTATTAAAAAATAATAATAATAACCGTTGGAAAGAAGGAAGGAACCACACAAGCATAGAGTAAGGTACGCCTTGCAAATGCAAAATACAAAGAGCAGTGGCGGGCTACATAGCACCTTACCATATATATATATATATATATATATATATATATATATATATATATATATATATATACTGCGGTAGCGGCCATGTAGTTATGGTTAACTTGCTCATCTCATAGGAAGAGCACTTTTTGGGTGGCTTATAACTTCGCTCCCTCTGGAAGAATCCTCACCAAACTTTGCAAAAAAAGTTTATGGCCCACTCTGGATTGTTATGCAAAGTTTGGTGAGGTTTGGTCAAGGGGGGGAAATTTATAGGGAGGGGGTCCCAAACTTTCTTTTTTTCCCATAGACGGAATGGAGAAAGAAATTCAGTTGCGCCTACAGCCCAAACCGCTAGATGGATTTTCACCAAAATTGCAGTAGGAGCAGCAGCTTGGTCCCAAAAGTGTACTTGGTGAAAATACGTTCAGTTGTTTCTTTTAAAACGACCAAAAAGTAGGTCTCAAAAAATGTGTGATACCTATGTCTGCTCCGCGGACACACTTCCCTGTTCGCTCCGCTGACAGGACACTGATTGGTTAATCGGCTTGCGTCACGTCCGTGGACACGCAAAGTGCTCTCTGATTGGTTGGAGTGAAGCGTGAGGTGTGTCAGCAGATTTTTGGGAATGCCAGCCAACTTCGATTTGCGGACAGTGGCTGGTGTCCGTGGACATTGCGGTAAGAACATATTAAAAAACACAACATTGCACTTGTCAAACTTATCAAATAATCTCTGGGTAAGTGAGAGGTGATGAGGATGGAATATGGCTGCAAGAAGCAAAAAAACGGGTGTTTTTGCTGCAAACGTCAGCGAACAGTCCTGTGAAGTTCGGGGACACCTCTGCATTACAGGGTTGGTGGAAAGCAGTTCTTGGATGGCTTATAACTTTGGTGCCACTTAATGAAACTGCATGAAATTGTGCAATTAAATTCCTGACCTGATCCTTGGTGGGATTTTGTCAAGAGGGGGCAAAATTAGAGTGGGGGTCGCAAAATATTGTAAAGGCTTATAAATGTGGTGCCATTTGACAAATCTACACAAAGGTTTGCAAAAAGATTTTAGATCTAGATACAAATGTTATCGTGAAGTCTGAATGGATTTTGTCAAGTGGGGGCTAGGTTATATGATGATTGTATGTGCATATATTTGACACTTTTGAAAAAATAAAACATGGGTGGATTTCCAGAAAACTTGTGTAAGGAGCATTGAGAAGGACCTGAAAGCATAGTTTTGCAAATGTGCTTGTGTTTTATTTATATTTTTTGAGGTGTAGCCTTTGGCCATGGGCAGTGGCCAGATTGTGCAGGTCATGGAATAAGGTCATGATCCGGGCAATCTGGCATCTGGCCATGACCACGAGGGACAAAACATGCAGTTAAATTGGCCATGTCCACCAAGGACTGGCTTTGTGGTTAAGTTATTCGAAATTGGGATAGATTTGAAAAGGAAGAAACATTTGCTTGTGGTGATATGGTCATAGAGTTCTCTTTTTGCCTTCTGCAGGCTGTATGGAACCCTCCCTTTTCATAGTGGCCATCTTGGAAAAGGATTTTTCTTCCGTCCCGGTGTAGGAAGAAAAATCCTTTTTTTTAGCACCCCGGATTCCTGCTTTGGGAACCTAGGGTGCTAAAGGCCTTCATCCCCCATTACGGGGGCATAATGGTCCAGCGGCGTCATTATCCACCCTTGCTTCGCTTGGGCTGATAACTTCCTGGAACGGAGGATGAACGCCACAATATTTCCATTAGCATAACACAAAATGCAAATGGAAATGTTGGAAAATCTTGTTGGGACTATGTACTTTACTGAGAAATATAAAGTAACTGGAGTTTATACGTTTTATTTTAGTTCTATTTTTTAACTGTGAAAAGTGGTTCCTAAAGGAACATTTCTTTTATTGTTTTTGGATGTATTTCTTTTTTTAGCAGGAGAGCTAAGAACGAAAGGTGGGGAGGGAAATGAGGGAAGAGGCACCAAACACTAATATGGAGGCGTAGGTGGACAGAGGAAAATGTTGCGCGTGTGTTATTTCTAAGGTAGAGGGGCAGTGTTTCTCATGCTCCTTGATTACAGCAATGGCGGTGGCTCTTGGGGAGGAGGGATGGCATTAGCTGATGCCATTTTAAGATAAATAGTAGTTTTGCTAAAAGTATGTACTGTGTACTAGATTGGTAATGGATAATGAGTAGGAATAGGTGTTGGAGCTGTGCAATGGAAATTTTGAAGTTCAAGGTTCCTATATCAGTAGAAAATGTAGTTCAGAACTGCCCGCGAAGCACAGATCTTATTGTGAAATGCGGACGGGTTCTCAGACACGTCACCATGCTGCGCGCCAGCGTATGGTCATGTGGCACTGTCCGGAAGGTCCACAATGAAGTCAGATGTTCGTAGACATCTATGGATGCAAAAGTAGTTGAAATAGTTGCAAAAAGTGTATAGACCAGTTAAAAATGATTCTAGAAGGTGGACAATGGCAGAGTTTTAAGGTGACACTTTGTAAAACGGACCCAAATATTGCTATATTGGGTAAGTATGATATTAGTAAGTTGTAGGAAAATAGCATGCACTGGTAAAAACCCATGAAATTCACTGAAAAAACTTTGTTAAAGGGACGTTATGGTTAAGTTGCACTAATAAAAACCGATGAAATTCACTGAAAAACCTTTGTTAAAGGGACATTATGGTTACAAGTAAACCGAAAACCCCAGAAATTCGCCAGTTATGGTAAGCTAAGCAACCATAACTCACGCCACCACCGTGCACTGCTAAGACTAGCACTCAGGATATCAAAGATGATATCACTGATATCTAAGCTAGCACTCAGGATATCAAACATTGCCAGCATCACTCAGTTAAACTCCATCTGAACGAAAAAGGTTGCTACTACGAAACACAATGTCCTCATTGTAGAATGAGGACATGCCAACGTCTCGCAGAAAAGTGCAAACAGCCTTGCTCACATTGCGCCGCACTTTCTCCATTTGTGGCCGACACAAGGAAGAACGCAGCCACATCTGTCTCTGGGCAATGTGAGAAAAAATTATGTGCGACATTGGAAACATTTCCATTAGTTGCCGTAATGTCTCCTTCATCACAAACTGAAGTGAGATGCCTCTAACATGTCCTAAACTATTGCCTCCACAATGCGTATCTGCAATGTACATTCTACATTATAGAACAGAAGACTCATTTTATTAGGCAGAAATAAAATATCCGCTCCACAGACAAGCGCCACACTAGAAGCAGTAACGTTTTCATGGCCACAGAAGAACATCCTAGCATAGAACAGAAAAGCAGACATACACCCTATTCCATAATCCGTAGTCCCAATTCCATGTCAAGCATATTAAGAAGGACAGCATGTTGCACATATGCTTTCCCCAACTATCTTGAGGGCCACAGCCCAGTAAAGCAGGGCCAGTCCTTCCTCCCGTTCCAGTAGTCAGTTCCCAGCAGTCTCTCATTGGCTATTGTAGAACAGAAGACTCATTTTAATGGGCAGGAAAAAAATATCAGCTCCACTGACAATCGTCACACTAGAAGCACTAAGGTTCTCACGGGCACATAACAACATCCTAGCATAGAACAGAAAAGCAGACATACATCTGATTTGACAATCCGTAGTCCCATTTCCATGGCAAGCATATTAAGAATGACAGCATGTACCATGTGCACGTTACCCAACTATCGCGAGTGCTGCGCCCCATTAAAGCAGGGCCAGTCCTTCTTCCCTTTCCAGTAGTTAGTTCCCAGCAGTCCCTCATTCGCTACTGTTAAGCGCTAACATACGCATCCACCAATTACATCCAAGAATTCTGCATCTAACGCTATGACCTCTCTTGAACAGTCCATACAAACCGTTCCACACGCAGAGTTCAAGTGTCCTGTAAATCAAAAGCACCTGCTCGGCAAGATACTGTAAAACGATGTATGACTTTTCATTCACATACATCAGCATCCCTACCCATCAGCACCCCTTGTAGCTATAACTACTTTTTTTACAGTACATTTCCAACTGTGTGATATGTTCGTAGCTGCAGGCCACCTGCCACTGAATCTCCATAACGCACTGAACATTTATAGTGTTATTTCTCCCATCACCTACCATTAATCACCTACCATTAACTTGCTCCAGCACTAGTACGTGGTTGCAAGCAGCCATTTGACCATAGCAGCCATAGCTATATGCAAACGGTTACTCTGATCTTTTCGTCCGGCAATTTTACGATGATTTCCCCCATTAACGCACCTCCTATCAAATATGTAAAAATCGCGCACAAAAGCATCAGTCAGCGTATCCAACCAAACTAAGCCAAGTGCATACATTCCATGCACAACAACAGTTTCCTGATGCTTAAATTTCGCACTTCATAGATCACAACATTACTTCAAAAAGAAAAAAAATGTATGTGTGCGTTGACAGCAGTAACATTCATACATGCGCATAAGGAAATTAACGATGAGAAACAATGGCTCCACTCATGTAGCAAGTATATATGTAGAGAAGTACATGCAAATGCACACACAAAAACCTTCTGCTTTGCACTCTGTACATCTTTCCGCACCTTTTTCTCATCCATCCACAATGCGAAGTACTACATTTTGCAAGTAAATAGTTTTACACTAATACAGGCACGTCTTCAATAAGACGTTATACAATACACTCCCAAATAACCCACCTACCGCCTTCACCCACATGCTTATGCTCCCAAGTCCCCAGTCATATCATAAACCATCTATTTATGCACGCAGACTTGCTCCTCCTGCCAAGCCATCTCTGCCATTCATCTTTTAAAGAATGTATTGTACAAATTTAAATAGTGTGCCATTACCCAACATATTTTCTTACCATCTTCTTGTGCAGGTGCAGTACCCACCTCTCTGCGGAAAGGCACTGGCGTGGACACTTCACAATACAGCCTGCTATAAACCTACTGTCACCAAGTTACAAACTAAGTATAGTACCATCATAGTGATGTAAGTCTTACTAGAAGAGTGCAGTATTGTTGTATTGCGGCATATCCGTTTGCGGCAATCCACCACTATGTACTTCATTGTTACTCATGACACCGCTAGAGGTGCTCAGTGTGTGTTATGTCGCCACCATTAGACTAATACCCACATAGTACGATACTGTTCCCACCCAAAAGTTACAGGCCATTACACAGTGACACACTTTCATTTCTATTCCTACCCTCCATTTGACCCACTAATGCACATTCCACACATATACATTTGAAAATCTGCACACCCACACTTCCCTTTCTTCGCCAACAGGTACTACACAATGCCAACCAAACTGCAACTACGTTGAAAGCAATGCAGAAATAGAGGTTCACAAACCTACAAACATAGAAAATAGCCATCCACTGCAAGCAGAAAGAGAAGTGCTAATCTACTCATTAAGGAAAACAGATGCATCTACCAGTAAAGACAGTGTAGGTCATCTGTCAAAATGTGACAATAAAAAGAAAAGCAGTAAAAACAGTGCAACGCGCACTACTGCTAACAGAGCACGTACAAATGGTAATGTAACCACATGCAAGCATTCCAAAAAAATTATTTTACAAAAAATGTTTCACCACAGAGCCTGCAGAACCTTATAAATAGAGGCCAGAAATCACACTCAACTCTCAAAACCTACCACAGAAAGTCACCCTGGAAGCTCTTGTAGACAATGCAATGATCGTGAAACGGAAATTGTTCATACTAATTTTGAACAGAATGAAACCACTGACGAGATTAAATGATAAATTGCAAGCGCTACTTCGCAACAAAGGCAATATCCGCATAGATACATTTGGCCATATCTGTACAGGTGAGTGGAGTCACACCACCAACACAGAGCCATACTTCAATGAAGAATCATACAAACAAAAACAAACAAACCAAATAGCCTTACATCAGAGTGGACGAGGGTATGAAAAGGTACACAATACCATAATGGAAGAAGAAACACTGCTTTCAGAAATATCCCCATCAAACTTAGATGGCATTCCCCATTCCACAAAACTAACACGCCTCACCTACAAACGGCCTTGCACATTAATGTGTAAAGTTTACCAATGCTTAATCAAATCTTTGCAACAATTCCTCAATCAGTATGTGAAAGGCAACGAGAAAATAAAAATAAAAATTCTGCAAACTATGGACTCCTGTCCAGTGCGTAAGTACACAGGAATACAAGGACAATCCTTAGCTTGTATTTCTGGACCTGCTTGCAAAAGCACCTTCCACCGTATCAAAATGTTAACAACCCACCATTCAACAGTTAGAAACCTAGTTTACAAACAGTACTATGCAAAAAGTCCAGCTTTAGCTCTACAACAGTTAAATGACATTCTCCTACACGGTACAGCCAAACAAGTGCTCGAAGAAGTAGAGCACATCAAAAGGAAATATTGTGGAACTGAAGAGCACTTACACAAGCCAGCATTTTCAGACAACAGTACTGAGACCAGTGGAGCTATCAACTTCTTATATGAGACATACAGAAAAGAAATACAAAAGTTCAAAGCACATCTGCTGAAATGCCAAACCAAGTATGTGTCACAACTATCACGACTTGTTTGTGGGTTTACCGGTTGAGGCTTGGAGTGCTTCTTCTTTGCTGGTTCCGGGAGCCCGCGTTTCTTGGAGGTGCGGGTCTCGTGGCGATAAGGACAGGCTTCACCTGATGCCACACTGTTGGTAGCAGATGCTCTTAGGAGTTCAATGGTGAAGACGGAAGCAGGTGCCCGGGAGGAGAGGAAGCGGTGAGTATAAGTCTTGTAAGTTCTGGGTAGAAGGAACCCCAGGAAGGATTAGCAGCGGAAGGTAACTACTGCCAAGGAGCGGGAAGGAGGGGGAAGTGATCCGAAGGCAACCGCGAGGTGAGCAGTCCTGGAAGGAAGAACCGCGGAAGGCGGCAAGGCGCAGTTGCGGTCGAGCAATCCGGAAGGCACAGGAAGTCTGGGGTGAAGAGGTAGGGCAGTCCGAGGGCAACCACGGGAAGAGTAATCCTGGAAGGGAGGACTGCGAAGGGCGGCAAGGCGCGGCCACAGTCGAGCAGTCCAGGAAGGCACAAAAGGGAACAAGGAAGATTCCAAGTAGCAAACGCTAGGAACAGCAGCCGAACTAGGAATTGTGAGCAAATTGACACACGCCGATCCGCAGGGGCGGGGCGCTTATCTAGCGGAGCTAAATGCTATACCACTGATCTGAGCATGGTGTCTGCCATGTTGGGGGGTGTGGAACCATTCTGGCACGTTGCCGTATGGACCAGGACATCCAGAGGGGGCAGTAGCGTGGTTTCATGACAGTATACCCCCTCCAAAGCCTCGTAACCCCTGGTTTGCCAGGATGTAACCGATGATACCATTGTACCAATCTAGGGGCAATGAGGTTGGACACTGGTTCCCAGGTGTGGTCACTAGGCGGATATCCTTTCCATTCCACCAACTATTGTAAACGTCCTCTTCTGCATCTAGAATCGCAAATCCGGGAGACTTCATATTCAATTTGACCCTGGACGAGCAGAAGAGGAGGGCGAGGAGTGTCTTTGGTAGAGTGGTGATAGGGTTTTAAAAAGGAGGTGTGGAAGACATGATGATTTCTGTTCCAAGTTGTAGGCAAACGTAGTTCATAGGCTACTGGATTGATCTTCTTGGATACAACAAAGGGACCGTAGTATCAGGGTGCCAGCTTGTTTGGTCTTAAATGTCTAGGTAAATACCGGGATGATAACCAGACCTTGTCCCCGATATTATAGGATGGAGCAGAACATCTCTTGGCATCTGCAAATCTCTTAACATCTTCCCTAGCCTTGAACAGATGGTTCTTAGATGGATTGATACCAGCTGAGCAGTCCAGGAATGAACAGAAGGAACAGGACTAGGAAAGGGTAATACCGAAGGAAGTACTGAGGGATGAAAGCCTTGGTTACAAAAGAAGGGGCTGGTCATTATCGTGGAATGTTCAGAACTGTTGTAGGCAAATTCTGCAACTGGCATCAAAACAAACCAGTCATCCTGAACCTTGGTGGCAAAAAATAGTAGATATTGTTCAAGGGTCTGGTTCACCCTTTCCATAATGCCATTGGTCTCGGGATGGTATCCAGATGATAGGGCTTGTTGGATTCCTAATACCTTGCAGAGGTTTTCCAAAACTTTGAGATGTACTGAGGTCCATGATCAGAGATGATTTTAGAAGGAAGCCCACGTAAACGGAAAATGTGTTTTACAAATATACCGGCCATCTCTGGCGCAGAAGGCAGTTTCGATAATGGTGTAAAATGGGCCATTTCAGAAAAAAGATCAATAGTTACTATTATGACTGTATGTCCCCTGGAGGGAGGTAGATCAACAATAAATCTGTTGCTATGACTTTCCAGGGTCGGGAAGGTGTATTAAGTTGGAGGAGCAATGCTGCTGGTTTTCTGCTATCTGCCTTGTTCTGGTTGCAGACAGCACATGCCCGGAAATGCGCCTGAACATCTTTCAGCATCTTGGGCCACCAGAGGTTTCTTTGAATGGGAGAAGGGTACATCTGACCCCACGGTGTCCGGAGTGGAAGTTGTCATGGCATAGATGTATTATCAGTTCCTACAAAGACTGGGCAGGAATCACTAGTTGGGATCCCCGAAAAAGGAACCCATCTTTATGCCTAAGGGCCCAGGAATTGTGTCCTTGGAAATCCTTCCAAAGGCCTAAGGTTGTGGTTTCACTCTTAATGGACTCCAAGATGTCACAAGCCTGAGCGTTGAACACAGTGTTGGGAAACATCTTGGGTAGGTTGAGCATATCCTGTGAGGGATAGTCGGGACGTCTGGACAAGGCGTCTGCTATGACATTCGAAGTCCCTGGAATGTGTGATATTTGGAATTGGTATGGAGCAAAGAAGAAAGCCCACCGTGCTTGTCGACTGTTTCTGCACTCCATGGATTGGAGGACTTGTAGATTCCTGTGATCTGTCTGCACTTGTACAGGATGAGCGGCACCCAGGAGGAGATGACGCCAGTCTTTAAAGGCTTGATGAACAGCAAGTAATTCTTTTTCCATGACTGAATAGTGTGTATCACATGGAAGCAAGGTCCGGGATAGGTAAGCTATAGGATGTTCGAGACCATCTTTGGCTTGTTGTTTCAGAACCGTGCCTATAGCATATTCTGAAGTATCTGTTTCCACCAGAAAAGATTTGGGTAATGTCGGGCTGTAACAGAATGGGTTCTTGAGTGAACATCTCCTTTAGTTTTTTAAAGGCGGATTCTTGAGAAGAGGTCCATAGAAAGGGAGTGTTCTTTTTGAGTAAGGATACAATTGGTTGAACGATGGCTGAAAAAGAGGGAATGAACTTCCTGTAAAAATTTGCAAGGCCCAGGAAGGATTGAATTTGTTTAACAGAACAGGGAACTGGCCAGGAAGTGATAGCTTTGATTATGGTTGGGTCCATAGCCACCCCTTGGGGGTTCAAGACAAATCCCAGGTGACGTACCGTTGAAACATGGAACACTTTTCGGCTTGGCTAATAAGTGATGTTCCTTTAGTCGTTGTTGCACAGCAGTGACGTGATCTTGATGCTGTGTCGGGTCCTTGGAATACACCAGGATGTCATCCAAATATATAATAACAAAGAGGAACAACATGTCCGAAAAAACCCGATCCATAAATCGCTGGAAGACAGCTGGGGAATTGGCAAGTCCAAATGGCATGACTAGGTACTCGAAGTGGCCGAAGGGTTTTCGAAAGGCAGTCTCCCATTCGTCGCCCACTTTTATTCGGACCAAATGATAGGCTTCTCTTAAGTCTAACTTGGTAAATATTACAGCACCTCGAAGTGCTTCCAAAATGTCTGATATTAGTGGTAAGGGATATCTGTCCTTCCGGTTACATTGATTCAGACCGCTATAGTCCAGACAGGGCCGTAGCTCCTTGGTGTCTTTCGTGGGTACAAAAAATAAGGATGCCCCTGCGGGGTATTTGGAAGGACGGATGGTGCCATTAGCAAGGTTGGTATCCAAGTATTGTCGTAGGGCCCTCTTTTCAGGTTCTGATAGAATAAACATCCTGCCGAAGGGAATTATCGCGTTCTCCTCAGTATCGATGGCGCAGTCTTCTGATCTATGTGGAGGCAGGGTTTGCAAAATGGCTGAGGAGAAGACGTCGGAGAACTGCTGGTAGATGTATGGTACTTGATTGACATTGGAAACGGTAAGAGAATGACTAGCTCTTTTGTCTTCTTTGGACATGTCTGGTCTGGTGTCTGGTGCAAGACAGTGCGATAAGCAAAACTCAGAGCCCAAAAACAGAGAACCGGCCGTCAAATTAATGTATGGATTATGTTTTTTTAACCAGGGCACGCCCAGGACCACAGGATAGTGCGCGGCTCTGATGATGTCGAGCTGTATGGTTTCTTGATGGCTGTGAATTGAGAGTATGATTTTCCTGGTTTGTTGAGTGATTGGTCCAGAAGACAGGGAGGAGCCATTGATTCCTTCGACTGTCTGTATGATATCCTTAGGTTCTCTTGGAAAGTTGTGCTTGAATGCCCACTGGTCGTACATAAATATAACCGTAGCACCACAGTCTACCAACGCTAGAACCGTCTGTGATGCTCCGATAGAAGGGGTTAGAGTAACCTCAAGGACCACCAGGTTGCATCTTGATGAAGGATCCAGGATCGGAGGGGTGGAGCGGCCTTTGGTCTCCCGAAGCTGGGCTCCATTCAGGATCGGGAGCTGGAGTTTCCCGAACACCTCAGTGGTGCTATGGGAAAGTTCCTGACCAAGTGTTTGTCGGAAACACAATAAATGCACAACCCACTGTCAAATCTGCGGTTTCTCTCCTGGGCTGAAATAGGGCCTCTCATAGCTCCCAGTTGCATAGGTTTGGGTTCAGCAGGAGGGTTTTCCCTAGTGGTAGGAGCAAATGGAGATATCTTGGGAGGAGAACTTCGTATTCCTTTCTTTTCTGCCTTTCTTTCTTGAATTCTGAAGTCAATTTGCAGGGATAAATCCATGAGGGCCTGGAATGAACCTGGGCTATTCTGGCTAGCTCATCTTTCACTTCTTCATTCAGGCCACGACGGAACAAAGTAAAACATGCCTCCTTAGACCAGTCAGCTTCTTTGGCAAGCTGTTTAAATCGAGTAACATAGGATAACATACCCTGTGATCCTTGTCAGAATTCCAGCAACCTTTCTTGAGCAGTATAAACCTGGTCTGGGCGATCAAACATCTCCTTAAAGGCTTTAATGAACCCATCATAATTGTCCAACAAGGCATCTCCCGAAGAGACCAATGGTGTAGCCCAGACCAGAGCATTACCGGTAAGATCGGCTATGACAAATCCCACCTTAGCTCTGGGAGTGGAAAAGTAATATGGCTTAAAGGTGAAGTGTACCAGACATGAGTCCAGAAAGGAGCGAAGCATCTTGGGGGAACCGTCATATTCATCCACTACTCCACCTGTTGAGGCACTGGTCCTGATATGCAGAATCCCGGGACAAAACCCGTTGTTTCAAGGCTGCATTTTCTGCCTTAAGATTCTGTACCTCTGTAGAGAGTTCTTGCATTCCTCCAAAAAAGATCCTGAACAGTAGGATCCATCTCTGTTGCTTTGTCAGATGGGGGGGCGTGTCAAGCTGTCACAACTATCATGACTTGTTTGTGGGCTCACCTGTTGAGGCTTTGAGTGCTTCTTCTTTGTTGGTTCTGGCTGTCTGCGTTTCTAGGAGGTGCGGGTCTCGTGGAGGTAAGGACGGGCTTCACCTGACACCCCACTGTTGGTAGCAGATGGTTTTAGGAGTTCAATGGTGAAGACGGAAGCAGGTGCCCGGGAAGAGAGGAAGCGGTGAGTATACGTCTTGTAAGTTCTGGGAAGAAGGAACCCCAGGAAGAATTAGCAGCGGAAGGTAACTACTGCACAGGAGCCGAGAAGTAGGGGGAAGCGATCCGAAGGCGACCGCAAGGTGAGCTGTCCTGGAAGGTAGTGTCACACATCGGGGTCTGAATGACCCGCGCGCCTCCTCATCATGCCAGGTGAAACAGATCACTTTCAAGATACCTACCAAAGTCGTGACGCTTCGCCACAGTATCTGACGTTTCTCAGCCCCTTACTTCTCTCGGTGGCGGTTACCCTGGAGATTGGGCTCAACAACATCAAAGGTATCGACAACCCAGCCTTTGCCTACAACTCCCAGGAAACCTACTTTTTGCGTGTAGTTCCGACTATTTGGGACGTGAGCTCTGATGGGCTTACGGCGCTCTGCCTCCTGGGTATATTAGGCACTGCAGCGGGAAGGACGCTGCTTCTGATTAAAGTTGCAACCGACATCCGAAGTTTTGTCTTCTGTGCCTTCCCAATCATTGCCTTCCCGTGTACCAATTCCTGTTTTTCCAATTACGGACTGCCTTGAGACTGCTCAATTCTTCTGCCTTCCTGTGTACCAGACCTTTGCCTGCTCTACGGTTTGCTTGCTTCCTGATTCTGTACTGTCCTTAGCCCGCCTGTGTATCAGATCTCACTGCCTGTTTCCTGGATTGCCTTCCGTTAAATTCCTACCGTACAGAAACTTATGTCCTGATTTACCTACCACGCCTTCAACTGGTTTTTCTCACCTTCTCAGCTGACTCCAAGTACTGGGTACGGCTTCCTTCTTCAATTCCAGTGTTCTTTTGTGGATTCCGATTCCATCCCGTTGTTTTGGATTTGCTCCCTCAAGTGTACTCAAGGACGCTTTGCTGATTGTATACAAAGACTCATTTCTGAAAGTGCACACAGGGACGCCTTGATGAGAAGTGCACATACCCGTATCTAGTGCGCCCCTCGTGCCGCCCGGGTATAGCATCCCTACTAACCTTCCTGTTTATTGTTTTGTACCTTCGATGTTCTAACCTGGATTGATTAGGTCATTTCAATTCCTGTTTTAGTAAGACTTCCTTAAACTTTCTTTATTAATTCCTATTTGAATCATCAAAATAGAAGTTAATCTTTTTCTGTACTTACAGGGGAAATTCCATTTTTGTTCCTTTTTCGATTACAAGGGGGAGTGGGTGACCCAGGTACTTTCTGCTTTTGAGAGGCTTTTTTCTTGTGGTGATCTTTGCTCTTCCCAAATATTTACCAATTGTTTTTTTCTTTTAGCTGGGTCCGTGGCGGTGTGTTCTCCCCGCTCTTTTGGGTGATCGGTCTCTCAGTCTGTAATTTAGTGCAGCTGAGAGTCATATCATCAAAAAGAGCTTATTTCCCTCAACAGGGAGGAGGCTCAGGTGGAGGCTCCATCTCAAGCTCTTCAAGCAACATCCAGTACAACCTTCCTGGTCGCTTGCCCGTACCACTCGCCGGCCGGTGAGTAACAGGTAGAACCACGTAAGGCAGCAAGGCGCAGTTGCGGTTGAGCATTCCGGAAGGCACAGGAAGTCTGGGGTGAAGAGGTAGGGCGGTCCGAAGGCAACCGCGGGAAGAGTAATCCTGGAAGGGAGGTCCGCGGAAGGCAGAAAGGCGCAGCCGTGGTCGAGCAGTCCAGGAAGGCACAAAAGGGAACAAAGAAGATTACAAGTAGCGAACGCTAGGAACAGCAGCCGAACTAGGAACTGTGAGCGAATTGACATGTGCCGATCCGCAGGGGCGGGGCGCTTATATAGCCGAGCTAGAAGCTATACCGTGGATCTGAGTGCGGTGTCCGCCATGTTGGGGGGGTGTGGAACCATTCCGGCACGTTGCCGTGTGGACCAGGATGTCCAGAGGCGGCGGTAGCGTGGTTTCATGACAGTATGTGTGTGTTGTCGTAGAACTTTCTATAGAAAGAGCACCAAAACTGTAGATATAATGCAAAAAATAGAAGGCAATGAGGAATCCCAATGGTTTCAATTAGTGCTGTACCTTATAGCTGAAAACAAATAGGAAATTACAAACCACTTCATACTGCACTGCAAAACTTGACAATATCCAAAGGCCTTCGTGGGCAATCCGCAATAATTTGGAAGTATTTCCACTGCCAAACGCACTGCAGCAGCTTAATTTATATGAGAGCATTATAATGCAAATAGTGCCCCCATTTCAAGCAATAATACGACTTCACCCGAAAACTGCAAAACTGCCTCCCACCAAATTACTGAGAGGCATTTGTGGAAAAGTAGTTTACTTACCATTAGATCTCAAAGAAAATGTGGACACTCTACGAGTGCAAGGGGCAATACAAGAATCTTTGATTATCCTGGTAAATGGTGTATCTACAAAAGACAAAGAAATGTGGCAGCCACTAATGGACTTAAGCAAAGTTAGGGAAGCCTGGCAATACCTTAAAGAAAACAATGAATACTACAAGGAAATAAACGTGGAAGAAAACCTGAGAGAAACAACTTAAATAATTCAGGACTCCTCACCAAGTGGCCAATTTGAACGTGTAGATCCTAGTGCTGAATCCAATATTGTAGACCACTATACATTTCACCCACTGCATTCCAAATACACCATAGATGCACTAGAAACATATCAAATGAGGCAAGCCAAAGGAGCGCCAATCAGTGTCGGGAAAAAAAGTGGATAACACAAGCCTTTCCTCTACTCTTCCCGACTGGAAAAGGTGGAAGATATGTTGAAAGATGCAAACAAATAACAGCATCAGAATACCGCTGTTTATGAATGTATTCTGAAGACCCTAGATTTAGACAGAACGTGGAGTACATATTGCACGTCCTCTTTGAAAGTGAACTGGCAAAGCTATGCTATGGAGTTGCCCACACATTGAAAACAGGTTCCCATTTTCAAAACATGTCTGCTACACAGCTACTTCAAAAGGTCCAAGAGAAGGATGAAGTTTTACAGTCAAGTATTACAAATCTCTTGGCAAACATGCGTGGTACGAAAGACTACTGATTCTGATGGCACTCAGATGTGCGGTGTATGCTACGCAACTTTGGGCCACCCACATGGTTTGTCACTTTAAGTTGTGTACAGTATGCATGGGAAGACTTGTACACTTTCCTACGCATAGCAAACAAAAACAAAACAGGTGTAGACATGAAAACACCAGGAGAACGTTGCTATCTTGATCCAGTAAATGTTTCGTGGTGCTTCCATTATCGCTTCCTTGCCATGAAGCACTTCGTTTGCAATAAAACACTTCCTCCCGTCGGAGAAGTGGAACACTTCTTTTGAAGAAAAGAATATCAAGCCAGGGGAGCACCTAAATTTGGTGAGGACAGTGATGAAACTGTTTTGCAGTTCATTCACAAATATGTCATTTGCGAAGTCCCTTTGGAAAGTACACATAGTGACCTACCGGCACACATTTTGCAATTCCAAAGACACAAGTGCGGCAAGTATTGCTGATGCAAATATAAGAACAGAGGCAAATACTACACCAAATGCCACTTTGGTTTCCCTAGACCAGTGTGAACAACAGGGCAAGTAAACAGCTTCATGTCTTCGGTTCGACGCAGTGTGAAAGGGAAATCTCCTAAGAACACATACTGCATAAAAAGGAGCAAAGCATCAAAGTACATCACTGATTACAATGCAATAATCACCCTCCTACGGAATGCTAATGTTGATGTACAGTACATTACAGACAATTCCACTGCAGTTGCACGATATGTCACAGCCTACTTAACCAAAGTAGAGAAGAAAACAGAGCTCAAAGACCTCTGGGATGACATATCATCTGACAAAACACTGGCACAAAAATGCTGTCCCACAGAGGATGTGGCTGCTATGAAGCCGCAGACAGTTTAACCGGCACCGCCTTATATGGGAAATCTGAAAACATAGTGTGGCTAAGCCTTGATCTGGCTGCATCCATAAAAAAAGTACTTCAATCGTACGAATACACACAAACAATAGCCAACATCGATCCCAACAGCCAGGACATTTTGAAGAACAACTTATTGGATACATATTACCTGAACAGGAGTATTACTTTGGAAGGCTTGTGCCTGTACCAGATAGCCCAAAACATTGCATACAAAAATAACATTAAATGAGATGAGAAAAAAGGTAGATACAGAGTGGTGAAACTTACCAAACACATCCTTATTAATCATATGAAATTGTCCTTGAAAACTCCTCAACACAAAGAACTGTACTACATGGCTCTACTGCAACTTTTCAAACCCTGGAGAAAAGAAGAAGATTTATTAGGCATCCACGCCTTCTATGAAGATGCTGTCAATGCAAGTGAAAGTACAATTACAGATGAAACCTTTCCACAGTACAAAACCATATTGGACAATGAACGCCAACAAGAAGAAGAACTTCAAGCACAATTAAATGTAGACACTTCTGAGAGCAGTGAACCTTCTGTAACAGGCAGCCAAGAACCACTTGGACATCCACTCAAACCAAATGAGGCAGAATTAGCCATGATGGAAGTAACCACCACCATGTTTCAGTATGAGCAATCTGCAGAAGAGTTGGCTATACTGAAATCACAACTAAACAATGGGTAGTGTACCATTTCTCTAGAAGTAAGTGAAAAAATGTAACATAGAGCACGAAAGTAAAATTTGCACCTGTGACAACTACACACCTGTACTGCTGTATGTAAGTGGTGAAGCTGGATCAGGGAAAACATTCTTAATAAAGATTATCAGTAAATACCTCCAACAATTAACAAACAACAAGCTTTCAGCTGTTGTAACTGCCCCTACAGATTTGGCTCCCTACAACAGAGGTGGAGTCACTCTACACCGATTGCTACTCCTTCCAGTAGAACACCAAAACAAATTAGAGTACTATAAACTTTCAGCAGAATCTGCTATGGAGCTATGCAGAGTTTTGAAACAAATGAAAATGCTCCTAATAGATGCGGTCAGCATGGTCTCCAACCTAATGTTGGCTTTGATTCACCTCAGATTGCAAGAGGTCCTCAAAACAGACTATGAAGAACTCTTTGGAGGAAAACATGTTATTGAATTCGGAGATCTCCTTCACTTAACACGAGTGAAAGGTGAACCTATCTTCAAAATTCTAGGACACAAAGTGTGCTGTAAAAGTCTTGGAAGCATTGGGAATGTAAACCTCTGGCAACATTTCTAATACAGAGAACTTACTCAAGACATGTGTCAGTCTGCAGACCTCACCTAAGCCAACATTTTAAAAAACATACATATGGGTGTGCTATCAATGGAGGCGCAGTCTACCCTCAATACCAGACGCATCCATGAGCTGTACGGACGTAACACGTGCTACTGATGTCATGGAACAGTTAGCTCACAAAAATGTCACCTGTATGTCCTTAATGCCACCTTTAGCAAGCTGTGCACAATTCAATGCAACAATGCTGAAAAAAGAAAAACAACCACTAGTCGAAATTCATGCCACAGACAAACTTGATGTACAAGGTATGTCAACAAGCCATAGCACGACTACATACCTTAGAAAACTATCTCCAACACGCTGGTTTCGAGAAAAGTTAACATTATGTATGAACTGTAGAGTAATGCTGAAGCGTAACCTTGATGTGGAGCAAGGGTTAGTTAATGGAGCACTTGGTACAGTTGTGGGTTTCCAGACATACCCATGAGACAAAAGCATTCAGTTTGTGAACATCCAGTTTTCTCTGTCGCTAGTTTATGCAGTAACTATTCATAAATCGCAAGGTCCAAGCATAGATCAAGCATTGATTGATATTGGCAGCACAGTCTTCGAAAAAGGCATGAGTAACGTAGCACTTTCATTTCTACATACACTGGAAGGACTTATCTAGTACATTTTGATGCAACTGCAGTCAGCGCAGACATTCCTTGCATCATAGAGTACAATAGACTACGTGCACTTTACACACCCCATCTGAACATGTACCCTGTTCCTCAGAAACCCAAAGGTTTGAAAAGAATCAGAAGTTGGAAATGATTTGGCAACACAACCACTAAAGAAATTGAAATCAATTCATACTATATCAACTACTGGAAGCACAGATAAAAGCAGTAAACAAGAGAAGACATACCCAACTCCACACACAAAAAAAGTGCCTCTTCAAAGAAACCACATGCCAGTCCATTAAAGTACTGAGACACAGAAGTACCTGGTCCATTAATATTTTCCAATACAACAGGTGTTAATTGCTATGCAAATGTAACAATAAATGTTCTATTCCAAATGCCAGCAATTGTTGAACACATTTATTCAAATGGCGCAGACCAGTTGTGTTTGCAAAATGCTTGTCGTTCACAGAAATGCAGTAAGTAATCCTGACAACATGTACAGTGTTTAAGGAATAAGGCAAGAATTGGACTACTGTGCTGGAATGGTGAGTTCATTTTAAACCAACAGGAAGATCCACAGGAATTTCTAATGTACTTACTACAAATACTGGAAAATAAAACATACTCATAAATGAAGTCTTCCACATTTCATACATGGTGAAACATACATGCAGTCTCTGCAGCTATGTAATTGAGGAACAAGTCCCTAACAAATGCTTTGTGTATGTAGCAAGTTTACATCTCATGTGTACTACAACTAAAATGTATTAACCTGCAGTTCTGTCTGCATACTTAAAAATGTACTGCACCGGAAACTTTCTCAGTGTGCATTATACAGAGATTCGTGACGGCAGAAATCACGCGCCATTACAGTGGCATGTCTCCACAATTCCCAGTAAATTCCAACTGTGACCTCACTTCGTTTTGTTGCCATTCATCCTCCAGGCATAAAGTACAAGAGGAAAAGGGAACGCAATTTGTGCAGTGAAATAGCACACCTTACGCTCACTCGTGCAGTGATACCTTCCCTGTTTTGACCTTACTATGCCCTTTCAAACAATTACCAGTTCTATGCACCTTTATTTCATTGCAAGCAATTACGCCACAGGTGCAGGCAGCGGTCAACCGCCACAGAAACATCACCAGCTCACATTTCAATGTTGCATTTTTACTCAAACCTGCTCCTGCATTCTCCTGCAATCCATGGGCACCCCCATGAGGGTTGTTTTTGAAATGTTTTTCTTTCGCCACACACACAGAGACATTAAGCCGTGAGTCTAGCAACTCTCGCTGCCACTGTCATTTCTTGTAAAAATGAAACATATGAGTCGTGTCTGGTGGCAACCTTTCAAAGACATTTTGCTTGGGCACAACCGTACAAGCACAGTATAACCTACAAACCACAGAGCACAGCAATGGGTTAACATATGATGCTACTCAATAACACACACTACATGGTCCATGCGGCAGCCACCTATTACCACATCATTCCCGCCACCTCTTGTCCTGTACACTGCCATTCATAACGGCTACTTACATCTATTCTTATTCCTCTTTGTTCTCAGACTATACTCCTTACTGCGCATGCCACTCCTTCCACATTCCAACAGACGGATGGTGGACCAAGTATTGCAAGATTACCATAAGCAATATCTTTTCTGTCATTATTGCCTTGGGTAGACCCATATGGGCCTCTATGACCATTTGCAGTTCCGGCAATATGACCCAACCTGCAACCGTTTATTCTGTAAAGCATCCCAGAGGCAAAAGCTGCTACCTTATCTACCTTGCAAAGAAAACAATGTCTTCCACACGGTCCACCAAGGACCACAAACTTATCCTGTTTCCACTGTGCTACACGACAAAAGACGTACAGAAGAGCACAGACAGCATTGCACACTACATTTTGTTTCCGAAATAAAAGAGCGGTGATGACAGCCACCTCACAGGTTGGCCTCAACATTCTGTACAAAATAAAGCACTTGCTACAATTCACAGTGTTGTTGGTAAAGTATGCTAATTTTCTGGAACCGTACGCTCTGTGTGCGCAGGTCTGCTTTTGTTTTGTTTATGTTGTTCCTTTCCGGAGCTAGGTGCTCACATGACAGAGGGCGCTACGCTTGGGACGCACATAAAAAAAATGCCTGAAGTGCACAGCGTGTGCAACGACTCTTCACAACTAAAGTCAGCTGTGCCAGTGACTCTTGGGATAGTGTATGCCGCCCACACGTATAGGTAATGAAAGCGAAGCACACATTTCAATTGCACATAATAGGAACGGCAACTGTGTTCCTTGCCCATCTCTATAAGTACGTAAAAGAAAGCGAACAATCATTAGGCCTCCTGTCCTGTATATGGCAGGACGTACCGGTGTTGATGATTTTGTCCGGTGCAAATGTATGTGAGTCGGTCTGTACATTATCCATACTTCAAATGTGTACTTCTTAGTAACTCCAGTCATGTCGCAATACCTTCCTCCACTAGCATATCCAAATAAGATAGGCCGAAGAGAATGGACTCTTGTACAATCCACATACCAATATCACAGTAGTCACATACACAACTGCATTACATTGCAGAGATTGTGTGCAAGGCCTACGCTCTTGGGTACATGCGGATGTGAAAACAGAAAAATAATATGAGGCCGGGAAGCCCAAAAGGAAACACACCAACACAGGTTACAAAGAAACGTACAAGTACTTTATTTCAAGTTACAACAGTTACCAAGTCAACTGACAAACGGATAGCTATTCGGCTCTCAGTATAACATAACGAACTTCAACGAGGGTTTGATGTGTTCAGTGAGAGACCGCACATTGGAATACCCGGGCCATTTATACAATTTGTCCAGCCCTTGGCCAACCCTCTTGCGGGTTAACCATTCTGCGAAATACAATACTGGTCTTAGGGTTCCTTGCCAGGTCAACCTTTAATATATGCATTTTGATTAGTTTCGCTGATATAAGTAGTACATTTACATATAGGTCAACAGTAGGACAAGGTCTCTGTTCGCGACCCCGACAAGTGGCCTGCAGGCATGTTAATTATTCAGCTGTACGGAGGTCACAACGACCAGAATCTTATTCGGAATGTCATTTGGCCTCCATTTTGATGTTCAGGGTGACTTCTGCATAACAAGAGAACCTAAAATGGAGGCTTAATCCAAGATGGCGGCTTACATTGATTTCTCTGAGGTCAAGACCTTGCCGTGGAGTTTGTTCGTGCATGATGTTTAGACAACTTGGCGTAAGCCAATATACATACAACTATTACAATAGGAGGCATAATATTATTTCTATTCCGACAAACCCTCCTTTTGGCCTATGCCAAGTGTTAATACCATTTCTAATGTCTTTGTAAATAACTCCATGCATTGTCGTCCATACATCCTGAATCATTATCTGTAATATCTAAACCCATTAGGTCGTTCACCAGAACCTTTTGCAACACAAACTCTTTAGATGCTGTATCTGGGGCATACACTTTATGTCCTATCGTGCTCACCGCCTGAGCGCAACATCCCCCTAGCATTGCACATATACTAGGTAGACATTGGATACAGCAACAAAGGAATAGCAGAATTCCCAGAACCAAGCACTAATACTCCAATCTCCCACAGGAACATGCACTTCTGAACTAAGGACGTGCAAATTCTGTATTGCCTTCAAAATTGTCGGGGAGGAATCTGGTATGAAAACACAACAAGCGGACCCCACTAATTTACATACTCCGCCACGCTCTGCCAGAATGACATCTAATGCCATCTGGTTTTGGAGCGCTACCAATCTTATTGGTTTCTGTCCCAGTGTCATATTATAGAGTATATCCGTGGTCCGGTTCATGGTTCTCTCCAGTACTCTTGCTAGCCCCCTAATATGGCACAACTGATTTTGCTATATCTCCCAATATTTGCCCAGGGGTATCTCCATCCTCGTCCCGCCGTGGACGTGCCTTAGAAACTTCCAATGTACTAGCTATAAATACCCCAGGTAACAGGATCCCTAAATAACAGGTTCCCTGCCAATCCTTGGGCAACCAGGGAAATGCTGTACTACCGCAAACGAAATAGACAGGCCCCCCTACATACAAAGGCCTGTTCTCCCCGGTCAAATTTACAACGTTCACACAACCTTCAAAATCTCCCATTGACCGGGTGCCATTCCTTTGTACACAGAAGGGAACTGAATCGGGGCTATGGTTAATAGAGTAGGAAGGAGGCTCGGCATCCTTATTGCCTATCGGAGCCATTTTAAAGGAAATTAGAGTTTGGAAAGGAAGAGACAGTTTATCAGATGGCCTAATAGAAGCAACATTAGGCTTACTTCTATTTGCAAAAAGCGAGCATCCCAGGGGAGTCAATACACGTTTCTCAAAATCATTTAAATTAGTTCCATCAAAGTTCCCTGAGATGCTATCATTCCAACGGCCAAAGAATAGTGCTCTAAAAGAGGCATAGCAAGCAGTTGTTAAAGGTAAAGGGTGAATATACCATCCTAGCCCCTTGTTCCCATGTTGCGGTAAATGGGTGCAGATCCAGCAGTTACTCTTATTAAAAATGGCATGCGTTGAATTCATTATTATCATTAAAGTGTTATTATGATACTTTCGTCTATGCTGGGAGTCCCTAGGTGACAAAGTATGAAGGTGTACAGAGGGAGTCAGAGCAGTAGGTACAATTTCAATTGGCAAAAGAGGCTCTAAAGGATAAATTTCTTCAAAGTAGCAAAGTCCCACGGCAGTAACTATACAAATTCCAATTACTATCATCACAACACAGCAATACGTTTTCGGGGCCCAGGCACATTGTTGATTGTCCGAGTTGGTCACCCCCTTATTTACAAGTCCAATACGAGCGGTGGAGGTGGCAGGCATCGTAGTTTTTTCAATCGACGACCCCAATGTTCGTTGCTGGCGACACTACGGTTGCGCGACTTCTTAGTCCTTCCCCAACCCTAGCCAGCAGAATCCCTTTTTTTCCCAAATTTTCCTTGCAAAAAACTCTCAATGACTTTTTGTTTCCCAGCTGCACAGGCAAAACCCGTGCAATAGTTCTATTTTCTTCGTCGAAGGTCGTACCTGGTGGTTCCCGATACTGTTTGATCCAGAAATAAGGTAACGTCACTTCCTGAGGGAAGCAACGTATCAGAGGCGACGGAAGTCGCAGAACTTGAAACAACGTTTTCCGGAAGTGACTTTTCTGAAGAGTGCAGAGACAAAATGGACGGTTCCCCAAGCTCCACGGGCTTAGAGAGATTCTCCGACACACTCACAGCGCTATTTGCTACTCCAGGATCTGAGATTGTAGCATCAGCAAGGGGTTCTGCTTCTTCTGTAACGTGTGGCGTTGGGTGAGGAAGTTTCTTGACATGCTTCGCGTGGATCCAATGCTTCTTTCCAGCCACCCGCACTGCTGTCTGGGTGACCAACAGCACCTGGTAGGGTCCCCGCCAGCGAGGCGCGAGGCAGGAAGACCTTTCGTAGGCCTTCACCAGGACCCAACTTCCAGGTGAATATTGTGTCCTGGGCCCATAAACCATACAGGTAAAGCTGATCGAACCTGATGATAAATGAAATACAGATTTTTAGTCAACTGGTTACAGTAGTCTGCAAGCAATATATTTTCAACATCTCTCAACGCTTTAGGCTTCGGAAGACCCCAAATATTAGCAGGCCTCCCCATCACCACCTCGAATGGAGAGAGCCCAGTCTTAGTTTGAGGTGTGGCACGCATGGCTAACAACACAATAGGTAAGGCGTCCGGCCATTTCAGTTTGGTACCGGCACATGTTTTAGCAAGCTTATTCTTTAGGATACCGTTATGTCTCTCTACCAACCCAGCACTTTGAGGATGTCTAGCCGAATGAAATCGCTTTTCGATGTGTAATGCTGTGCATATCTGCAAGATTACTGCTGCAACAAAATGTGGACCGTTGTCCGACCAAATTACTCTTGGTAACCCAAATCGTGGGAAGAATTCCTTTACCATAGTCTTCGCAGTGGTCATGGCAGTAGCATCTTTAACGGGGAAAGCCTCAATCCATTTACTAAAGGCACAAATGATCACAAGGACGTATTTTAGATTATTACACCGTTCCATCTCAATAAAATCAAAGTGGATGACCTCGAAGGGGACAGAAGGAGGCCCAAAACTACCCCTTGGAGTTGCTGTCCCCTTCCCCACATTGTGCTGCAAGCAGATCATGCAATCTTGGACATAACGCTGCGCGATTTTCAAAATTTTAACATTTACCCAGACTTTTTCTAACATTTTCGTGATCTGCTGAGCACACACATGTGTAGGACCGTGTGCCATCGTAACCATCGCCAGCACATATGAATTAGGGAGCAACCATTTCCCTTCAGATGTGTCCACCCAACACCCATCTTCATCTAGTTTCCCCATCCCTTTGGCCCACTTCTAAGACTCTTCTATTGTGGCATCAGCTTGGATATCTCGTACAGACCCAATACCCTCATCCATTACATAGGCATCTCTTGTTTCTCTTAGAGCATATATGTCTGTGCCAAGGTCTGTGGCCGTTTGCCTGGCTATCTGGTCAGCAAAAGCGTTCCCTTTCCCCACATCATCTATGACCTTACGATGCGCTGCACATTTCATGATCGCTAACTGACTAGGGAGCGCGAGTGGCGAGAGCAATTGCACTATCAGGGGACCATGCTGAATCTTGGTCCCATGTGAGGTTAGGAACCCTCTTTCCGACCAGAGCCTCTCAAAGTTGTGAGCCACCCCAAAGGCATACTGGATATTTACTGTACGCCCTTCGGAGAGTTCACAAGCTCGGGTCAACGCTATAATCTCTGCGGCCTGCGCGGAGTTATGCAGAATTCCCTTAGTTTCAACAACCGTACTCAATGTAGTGACTGCATAAGCAGCTGTAGATGTACCATCCGGAAGTTTGAAGCAGGAGCCATCACAAAACAGCTACCCTTCCGCATTATCCAAAGGAGTATCTATAAGGTCTATCCTGCCCTTTGTTTCCTGTTCAGTAGTATACAGGCAGTCATGTGATTCTTCGTTACCGCAAACAGTATTTTGCGGGAAAGGTAGGAGTTCAGCCGGATTAAGAACACAACACCTCTTAATTTGAATGTGAGGGGCAAACAAAGTCAATTCATACCACGTCAGCCGTGCAGAGGTGAGGTGCTGTGTTTGGGTTTTATTCAATAGGACATCTACAGAGTGAGGTACCATCAGGGTTAAATCATGGCCTAGGACCATTCCCTCACTCTGTTTTACAGACGTGGCAGCAGCAGCGACGGCTCTCAAACATCTTGGCAAAGCGCATGCGACAGGATCAAGGGCGGAGCAGTAGTAGCCGCACGGTCTATTCTTCCCTCCGTGTTCCTGTGATAACACAGCCAAAGCACATCCATCACATTCATGCACAAACACACAAAGGCCTTATTATAATTTGGAGTACCCAGAACCGGTGCAGAGCATAATGCGGTTTTGAGAAGCTCAAATAATCGTTGATGTTCCGACTTCCATGGCAGCGGCGAAGAAATGCCCTTCTTCGTCAAGGCCAACATCGGTTTTATCACTAGTGAGAAGTTCGGGATCCACAGCCTACAGTAAGAAGCCACACCTATTAAGGCTCTGACTTCCTTCTGTGTATTTGGGACAGACATGCCAGAAATGTGTTTTATTCTTTCAGGTGTCAATCTTCTCCCCTCCTTTGACAGGAAATAGCCTAAATAGGCGACCTCCTGACAACAATATTGAAATTTCTTAAGCAAAGCTTTATGACCATGCTCAGCCAAATGAATAAGCAACAATACAGTGCCTTCTTTACAAGCACTTTCAGAATCTGCAGCTAAAAGCAAGTCATCAACATACTGAAGCAGTGTACAAGTAGATGGCAATTCAAGGGTGTCAAGCTGCTCTTTCAAAACCCTACTATAAATGCTTGGACTTTCAGTATAACCTTGAGGTGCACGAGTAAATGTGAACGAACGTCCCCCCAAGGTGAACGCGAACAAATATCTACTATCCTTGTGTATAGGAATACTGAAGAAAGCATTCTTCA
Organism: Ambystoma mexicanum; assembly: GCF_040938575.1. NCBI lineage: Eukaryota > Metazoa > Chordata > Amphibia > Caudata > Ambystomatidae > Ambystoma > Ambystoma mexicanum. Next base: position 843,223,287 of record NC_090921.1, on the reverse strand, counting down.
GATCCACAACACTAAAGTGAGTAGCTGTAGCAGGGATCATTGTTAATATCGTTGTCACATCAGGCACAATTGGAAATTGTGGGGCGACAACTTTATTAATAGTGCGTAGATCAATTATGAAACAGAATGGGATTGCATTGTCGCCTTTCTTGTACACGGGTAAAATCTGACTGTTGCATTAACTACCTGCAATCTCTTCGATCACTCCTCGATGCACAAAATCGGAAACAATGCACTTCAAAGCACGCTCGCCCTCAACTGATATTTTATATTGCAGAATGCGTGGTAGTTTAACTCCATGTTTCAAAACTATTTTAACGGGTTCAACCTGTAATACCCCGACATCATTGTCGTCAACCGCTCACAAACATTCCGGGACAACGCTAAACTCAGGAGGCAATGGTCGAGTCAGAAACTGGGAAGTTGCTGTGGTGAAATCGTCAGTCGCACTCCGTCAGAGGAACAATGAATTACTGCATTTAATTTCTTCAACAGATTTAACCCCAGCAAATTCTCTCCACAGTTTGAAGTCAAGAGGAATGGACAGTGGTCCGTAAAAGGACCCAAAGAAACATGCACCGGTGAAGAAACCGGACAAGCAACTGGTATGCCAGAAAACCCTACAGAAACATTAGTTTGCCCTGTCAGTGGAATGTTTGGAACCCGAGAATGATCAATGGAGCACTTCTGTGCTCCATTGTCTCTCAAGAACTGATGTTTACTATTCCCCACTAACAGTTCAACGTAGGGACCTTTTTGACTAACGGGAATAGGTGAAGGTTCCAAACCCTGCTTCGGGCAATCCTAACGAAACAAGATGTCGTCGAAAGGAAGCTCTTCAGAAAGGTAGGCAGCAGAAGGGTGATCAAATATGTTTCTTGTGTCCACACTCGAAGTCTGATTATCCCGTGAAAAAGGTTGCTGAGAATCTTGTGAGAACTGACCTCTATCAGGGCCCCCCACTCGGGGGCGACCTCTAGGTCGTCTACCCATACTCCCAAATGTGTTGTTTGACCTCTGTCGAAGGACGGGGCACTGTGCACGCCAATGACCTTCCTGGCGGCAATAGGCACATTGATTAATATTCACAGGACCCAAGGGGACGTTCCCTTTCGGAACATACTGACCTCTGGTCTGTGAAATACCTTCTCTGGGATTTCTGACAATTTGCTGTAACAATACTTTAGTCTTCAAATCTCCTTTCCTCTTCTCGACTCTATCTTTTTCATTATTGTCACGGTTCTCGTAATACTGAGCCATGTGCAAAACTTCAGATTGAGATTTCACCTGACAAGCGCTCTCAGAGGACATAATCTGTGACTGGATGTCAGGCAGCAATCCATGCACAAATTTGTCCACAAACAACCTTTTCCCAGACTCTGTGCCCAAGTCCTGTCCACTGAAGTCAGAGAATACCTGTTCGAATCGATTAAAGAATTCAGTGGCACCTTCAGATTTTCCTTGAACACAGGCCGTAAGCTTGTCCCAAATAATTCTTTTCTCAGGAATTATGGTTTTCAATTTTGCAACAATTCTATCAGGCAAAGTGAGTATTACCTGAGGTGATTTCTCACCAGCTGGTCTTTCCCCATCAAGGCTAGTTATGTTAGCCCACGTATCTCCCAACCCTGGCACATCGTCTATTGTTCAAACCTGCTTCCATAAATCTACAGGCAGGAGTACAGGGAATAGCAAGTCAATATCACTTAGGATGAACACAGAGGACTGTAAAACGGACTCTATCTCTTTGTAGAATCCTGTCGGATTTTTCCTAATATCAGGAATTGATTGTCTAATAGTGTTCACTTCCTGTCGCGAAAACGGGACATGAACAAATTGTGAATCGTAATGTGCGGGAATCTCCACAGCGGGTGCACCTGTCCCAACGTTAGCAGGAATCTCAACCTTTGGGACAAATGTCGGAGGAACCTCTCTCATAGGCAACTGAGATATAAGTAATTCCGATCGCTTACTAAGCAACAGAGCCAGGTCGAGCGCTAAGGCAGTCGAAGAAGTGTCGGGCTAAAAAGCCCTCTTACAAATACCCAATAACTCTGTAGGGCAACTAACCTTCTTCCTTACACATTCATCCTGCAGGTACTGCACCATTACCTGAATCACCTCCCTCTGCATTTCTACTGTATACTGACTATACGTGTCATACACTTCATCTGGCGGTATTGATGAATCCGAGATCCATCGAATCGCATCTTTGGTACAGATTCGTACTTCCTCAGATGCCGATTTACGACACGGAAGGAACCGTTTCTGTACATACATACTGTCATCTTCATCATCCTCATCCCGCAATTTTTCTAAGTCCCTCCTATACTCAAATAACCTCTCAACATGACCATGTACTTTCTCCTCGGTGTCCCTCGAAAGCGCTAAAGTATTCAGATCCCTCAACCCTTGTGGGAGATCTGTATTATGTAATCTACCCCACAATTACACATAAATAAGTCCCCAAACCTTCAATAAAAACATTTTTCTCGGGAAAATTGCCCATATTTGATAATGTGGAGAAAACATCAGCTTGATCACCTCTCTCCATACAATGCTTAGCCCATGCAAATAATTCCCGTTTCTTTTCTGCAGAGACAGTATTTCGAGTGACAATCTTTGAACCCGCACCCTGATCAACTTCAGTCAGTACAGAACCACTCGGGAGCGGAGGTGCGGGCAAATTCAATGGAGGTGCGACTATCGGCGCAAGGGGAAGGGGTGGTAGAGAAGGTGGAGGAACAACAACTGGCGGAATAGGAACAATAGGTTGTACAGGGGGAACAGGAATAACAGCAGGAATGGGCAGAGCACCAGGGAGAGGATCATACGGAGGTGGCGCAGAGGCACCAGACCTGCATTCGTTTAACAATTTGTCAATAAATTCTTCGGAAACATGAAAATCTCTAGAGGGATAGATTTTCTGGATACCGAGTGCGAAAGCCCTATCCATACTCTTGACTGACTCTGAATGTTTTCCCTTATCATATAACAACGCCTTTTCGGCATTCGTTTTATGACGGCGTGAATGTTTATCCCTACTTTTAAGCTGCTGCAACGCTTCTTTTTTCCAATTCTGCAAAACATCAAATGCTGCAGGTCTGGCCTTCTTCTTTAACAAGACCGATTCTAGGTATTCAATACGGGGGATCTCGAAACTACCATTGATTGGTCACTGAAATTCGGAGGCATGTCTGGTTTGTCTGTGCCAAATAACATTAAATACTATACTTCCAATGCCATGCTTACAGTACATAGTACACGCCGGCGACCCCTCCTGTGGTGCCGGGCGGCTAAATTCCAAAGATTGTCGATCGCTGCGGAACAGTGCCCTAAAGCAACTAGACAATTTCCCAGGCATTTCACAAAAAATTGGTGTTACCCGGTCAATAATTGTGTCTGCACATACAATATGCCAAATTCAAATTGTCAGGGTTAAATTAAGAGTCGGGTCACGACTACACCTGACCAAACCTAAGGAGGACCGTACGGTTTCCCAAAGAACTTACCTAACAAATTTTACCTTGTGTTTTGTGGTTTCGACAAATCTGCTCGCCTCAAAAATGGACCCTCATCAAGATGCCGTGTCAGACCATACGACTATCGTCCAAGGATCGGATCGTGCAGCGCTGCCGAGGTATCGCGTCTCGTTCGGTCGGGCCCGCAGAATCACACTGTCCGATCCCGGTTCGATAGTCTGCGTCAACCTTCAATGATCCGGCATTAATCTTGAGGGTCCCTATTCGGGCGCCAACTATGAAAACAGAAAAATAATATGAGGCCGGGAAGCCCAAAAGGAAACACACCAACACAGGTTACAAAGAAACATGCAAGTACTTTATTTCAAGTTACAACAGTTACCAAGTCAACTGACAAACGGATAGCTATTCGGCTCTCAGTATAACATAACGAACTTCAACAAGGGTTCGATGTGTTCAGTGAGAGACCGCACATTGGAATACCCGGCCCATTTCTACAATTTGTCCAGCCCTTGGCCAACCCTCTTGCGGGTTAACCATTCTGCAAAATACAATACTGGTCTTAGGGTTCCTTGCCAGGTCAACCTTTAATATATGCATTTTGATTAGTTTTGCTGATATAAGTAGTACATTTACATATAGGTCAACAGTAGGACAAGGTCTCTGTTCGCAAACCCGACAAGTGGCCTGCAGGCATATTAATTATTCAGCTGTACGGAGGTCACAACGACCAGACTCTTATTTGGAATGTCATTTGGCCTCCATTTTGATGTTCAGGGTGACTTCTGCATAACAAGAAAACCTAAAATGGAGGCTTAATCCAAGATGGCGGCTTACATTGATTTCTCTGAGGTGAAGACCTTGCCGTGGAGTTTGTTCGCGCATGATGTTTAGACAACTTGGCGTAGGCCAATATACATACAACTATTACAATAGGAGGCATAATATTATTTCTATTCCGACACGGCCGCCTACGGCCTCCGCCCATGCACCCAAGAGCCTAGTCCATGGACACACGCACTAGAAGGCAATGAAGTCATGCATGTGGACAAGTGGCCACGTAGCTTTCCTGACTACAGGTAGGGGCTTTTCAGGCACAAGACAACATAGTACACCGACTGAAAATATCCTCATATTGTCTCCAATTCATTCCCCTTCCGCAATGGAGTCTGCCTGTACTCACCAAAAAATGAGAGTCCCCTATGCAGCTACCTGCGAATAAAGTACATGTGAGTAGCTCCGTAAAAGGTCCATACCGCAAAACTGTGATGGTAAAACAATCCTTCCATGTGGCAATATCTTACTGCCCTCCCTCAAGCAAGGTTGTGGACAAGGCCTAGCCTATGGCCTCCACCCATGCACACAAAAGCCTAGGCCTTGGCCACAACCACTACCGGGAAATGGAGGCATGCATGGAACATGGCGCCACATACCATACTTCACAAACGTACCACTGCCTCCCACACCCCTACCCACCACCACAACACAATGGGAAACCACACCGTCCTACGGCCTCTGCCCATGCACTCAAGAGGCTAGTCCTTGCACACACCCACTATATGGCAATACAGCCATGCATGCTAACATGTGGCCACATAGCTTTCATGACTACAACTACATATGGGTATAGTAATGGACCCAAACAAGGCACCATTCTCAAACCTACTTCCCATATTGGCTCCAATGCACTCCCCATCTCCAATGGAATCTGCCTGCACTCAACAAAAAAATATAGTCGCCTGTACAGCTACCCGCCAATAAAGGATATGCGAGTAGCTGCGTGAACGGTCGTCATTGCAAAACTGTAATGGAAGAAAATCCTTTTATGTGGCAAGCATTGTCACTTTCTCTAAATCATCTGCAATGCACTCCCCATTCCCAAGGGAGCATCCACGCACCATTCTCAAACTTACACCCCATATTGTGTGCAATGCACTCCCCATCCCCAATGGAGTCTGCCTGCACTCACCAAACAATGGTAGCCGCCTCTACAACTACCCACCAATGAAGGATATATTAGTAGCTGCGTCAATGGTCCTTATTGCAAAACTGTGATGGGAAAAAATCCTTTCATGTGGCAATGTCACGCATTCTCACTTTCTTTACATCTCCTGCAATGCACACCCCATGCCCAAGGGAGCGTCCACGCAGTCGCCACAGAAGGTTGTCCCCTGATGAGCTACCCGAAAAATGCCTCACTGCTCTCCCATGCATAGAGTGATTGCATTGTCGGGGTCGTAGTCAAGCCCTAGGCTCTTGGGTACAAGCAGAAGCCTACGGCCTTCGCCCATGCACCCAGAAGCGTAGGCCTTGCCCAGACCCATTACAAGGCAATGCAGGCATTCATAGCAACATTTCGCAAGAAAGACTAACGCCGGAATGTACTATCCCTAGACAGTAGAATCAATGGGTTCCTGCAATTGATTTGATAAAATATGATATGGCATTTATAACGTGCCTATACACAAGAGTTTCAAGGCACGATGAGGCAGGGGAGGGTGAACAGAGGGAAGACAGACAACAATTTGACTAAGCCAGGTGTCATTCAGATCGCACAAGTGCATGGGAAGGGGGAAGGGGAAAAGTGCGAGGGGGGAAGGGAGAGGGGAGAAGTGCAGTACATGGGAGAGGGGAAAGTGTAGTACATGGGATAGTAGAATAAATAAGAAAAATAACGCCTGGATGGTGGCAAATGTAAGGTAAGAGCAGACATAAGTGCTGGTGGGGGACTGTAGAGATACAGAATACAGTCCCCAGGTGCGGGGGCTGCCAGTGGGGCAGTGTAGGCGTGTAAATGGCGGGGCCTGGGCCAAGGTCACAAAGGTTGGCCAGTGCAGTTTCAGACAGGAATTCAGCAGTGGAGAGGTGGAGAGAAAGCACAAGCAAAGAGGAAGGTTATGAGGTGCTAACGGAACCGGAGATGGTTCTCCTCAAGTTTCAGGGAGGCAGGAAGGCTGTTCCAGAGGGAGGCCCCTGCCCAGGAGAAAGATCTACCACCAACTTGTTGCTTGGAGAAGCGACGGACCCTGAGAAGGAAGATATTTGGGAAGAGAGAGTTGAAGGTATTGCAGCCCCAGGCCCCAGAAGGCCTTGTGGACAATGCAGAAGGTTTTGAACTTAATCCTTGCAGCCACTGGGAGCCAGTGCAGAGATTTCAATCCTGGAGAGATACGATCCCTGGCCTTGAGGCCAAGGACAAATCTCACAGTCCTGTTCTGGATAAGTTGCAGAGGGCGGAGAGTAGAGGCAGGCAGATTTAGATAGAGGCTGTTGCAATAGTCCAGCCTAGAGAGAACCAGGGCTCTGGAGACAGTGAGCTTCTGGGGGAAGGAGAGGAAAGGAAGAATACCTCTCAGGAGGTGCAGCTGGTAGTGTGACTTCTTAGAGACATCGGAGATGTGAGGAGAGAAGGAGAGTGTGGAGCTGAAGATGACCCCGAGGATTGAATCCGGTTTTTAGGGATTCTGGGTTTCACCTATATTAGATTGAAACATTTCACCACATACCATACTTCATAAACGTACCACTGCCACCGGCAGCCCAATCCACGCCATACGCAAGGAAAAGACTCAAAAGCGATATAAAATCCGGCACCCCTAGGCTACAGCACAACACATTGGGCCTCATTACGAGAATGGAGGTAGCCATGCCGCCATGCTTTTAGGGGCATGGCTACCCCTATACTGGGTACCGGGTCCGGGTTCCTGGAATGGGGAAATACCAGGCCATTCCAACTTTGGAGGGCCCGGTAATTCCCTATACCTGGAACCCAGACCTGGTACATCCCCATTCCAATTTGAGCCCCCATAGGGCTCAATAGGAATGGGGAGGATGCCAACAACGGGCCCGTTAATGACGGGCCCGTTGTTAGCATCCTGGTCTGCTAGCGGGTCCCGCTAAGGATGCCTGGTTTTACCAGACGTCCTTAGCGGGTCCAGCAAGCAGACCTCATAATGAGGTGGTAGAGTGTTAACAGCGCCAGCAGCTCTACTGGCGCTGTTAACTCTCTACCGCACTCCTCGTAATGAGGCCCATTGTCACTTTCTCTGCATCATCTGCAATGCACTCTGTGGTCCCAATGGAGCGTCCATGCACTCACCACAGAAGGGTGTCCCCTCAGGAGCTACCCGCAAATTGCTGCATAGCTTGCATTCACCACTCGCACTACACCGTCTTCTTCGACTTGAACAAATGTATCATATCTTCAATTTATCCCTCCCCCAAACCTTTTGCCCCCTCCTTCACCCACCCGATCCTGCAATCCATGTTTTGCAACATCGTCTGCCACAGCAAAATTGTCACAGTGCTCGCATACACCAGTCGCACACCACCGTCTTCTTCAACCTAAAGAAATATATTGTAAAGTTCAGCTCCTCTTCCCTACCATTTCCATCCCTTCTTCCCACCACCACATGCCGTACATTCTGTTTGTCAGTGCCTTTTGGCTCTGCACTGTCCTCCGATACACCATGGCGGTGTTTCCCAAAAACTTTGACGCACAGCATGCTTCCCTCCAGCCAACCACCGGCCGCATCCAAACTTCTCTGACAGCACTGCCGCAAGCCAATGGCACTTCTGTCCGCGGAGCAAACAGGGAAATGGGGCCGCGGAGCGGAGCCAGATATCACTAATTTTTTGAGACGTACATTTCAGTTATTTACAACAAAAGTACTGGTTGCATTTCCACCACACACACAAAAGCATGCTTTCTGAACCAAACCCCTGCTCCTGCCGCAAACTTGGTGCAAATCCATTAAGCTATTCGAGCTGTAGCCGTGTGCAAAATGTTTGCCCATTCAGTCTATGGAGAAAAAAAATAATTTGGGGACTCCCCTATAACTTCCCTCCCCCTGCACAAAACCATTACCAAACTTGCAGAAATAATTCAGAGTGGGCCATATACTTTGTTTTCAAACGTTTGGTGAGGATTCCTCCAGCAAGAGAAAATTTATAAACCACCAAAAAAGTGCTATTCCTATGTGTTTAGCAACTTAACCATAACTGCAGGCCCGCTGCTGCTATAATAATATATATATTACACGGCTGCGGTATTAGAAAGATTACACTATTGCGTGCCTGGCCGAAGCCCATAGCTCGTAGGTCGAAGGTCATGCACATGTTAACTGTTGCCATTGTTGCTGCGTAGCGCCTAGGCGGTGTACCGGTTGGGTGAGAGTGTTGGTGGCAGTGGTGTGTATGTTGATTGTCGCAGTTGCTCATATGGAGACATGCATGGTGGCATTTCGTTGCCGTGAGTGTGGTCAAGGCCTAGACTGTTGGATGCATGGCCGATGGCCGTAGGCCATAGGACATGCTTCCAAGATCCTAGCCTTGAGGACACGCACGGCAGTAATGCATTTTTCCATGTGCATGAGTTAGAGGGTGTTGACATGTAAGGAATGGGTGTGGAGCACATTGAAGATGTTATAGGCCACTTTTGCAAACAGATTGTGGGAAGGTTGGCAGTGGCACAATACTTTGTGAATGGTAGTCGGTACGCCCATAGTATGTGATTGAAAGTGCACAGGGATGCAGGAGAGTGTGTCTTGTTTGTACATTGTGGTAACTGTTGCAATTAGTTACTGCATACCTCCAGGGTGGTGCCCTGTGGTTGGAGATGCTGCAGTGAAAAGGTATGTATGTGGATTGTCGCAGTTGGTGATATGGAGACATGCATGGTTGCATTACATTGGCATGAGTGTGGTCAAGGCCTAGACTATTGGATGCATGGCCAAAGGCCGTAGGCGTAGGCCATGCATTCAAGAGCCTAGGCCTTGAGAACATGCACAGCAGTAATGCATTTTTCAATGTGCATGAGTTAGAGGGTGGTGACATGTAAGGAATGGATGTGGAGCACATTGACGCCGTTATAGGCCACTGTTGCAAACAGATTGTGGGTAGGCTGGAAGTGGCACAATACTTTGTGAATCGTAGTGGGTACGCCCATAGTATGTGATTGTAAGTGCACAGGGATGCAGGAGAGAGTGTCTTGTTTGTACATAATGGGAACAGTTATATATGATGATGTGTATGTCCATTGCAGTGTTTAGATTGATTAGGTGTGCTGGTGCCAGTGGTGCATATGTGCATAGTGGTAGGTGGTGATATGCTGACATGTATTCTTGAATTACGGTGAGGGGCGGGGGTGATGTGTGCATGGAGCAGACCCACTGGTGCAATTAAGGTTTTTCCAGTGTATGAGGCACATGGTGGTGATCTTTGGAGAATGCGTGTGGAGCACATTGTCGACATGCTACAGCAGCACAAGTGAGTTGCAAAGCATGTATTGTGCATTCTATGGTTGTGGAGATAGTTGGAACATGCTACAGTATTTGGTGTGCACCAGGAGATGGTGCAGTGAAAGGTTGGGTAGTGTGGCCACAGGGTGCAGTACATACGTAATGTGAGTATGGACGTGGGTATGGTCGAAGGGCAGCTTGTATGTGGTTGGTTACTCTGCTGTGTGCAGATTTATTGAAGTAGGTTCAATGTTGGAAAGGTGGTGTGCATAGGTTGGCAGTGACACATAGCGTGTGAATGGTAGTGCGTAGGGGTGGTGCAGGCTGCACTATGTTTGTGGCTTCTGCAAAGTGTAACACATTTTCGTGATGGGTGTTTTACAGTTTGGTCGAGATGGCTCGAACTGCCGGAACATTTGTAATGTTTCTGCATAATGTTCGGTGCCCACAGGGTTGCTTGCTTGGATGTGTAGTGTTGCGGTGGTTGTGGAAAGGGTTGCAATGTTGTGTGCATACCTAAAGGTGTGCTGGGGGTGTGTTAGGATGTGTGTGGATGCTGCAATAGTGCCTTCTTTAGCAGAAATTTCTGGTGACGTGGTCTTTGCAATGAAACGGAACGTGTACTGAGAGTGTTAAAGGGTAAATAAGTAGTGCTGTATAGAAATGACAGTGTGCAATGCACATGTTTTGTATGTGATTGGGGCATGCGTGTTTTGAAATATGACAGCACCCAATTTCGGGAGTGCTGAAAAAAGTGACCATGCAAAGGGAAGAAGTATTGTCAGAGCTTTACTGGCCCATGTCCCTCACTGAAGATGGGAAAGCGCACGTTCACAGCCTCCCGTTATGAGTAGGGTGGAAATGGAAATGGAATTGAGGGAAATAGGCAATTAGGAGTTTAGGGCGCGATTGATAGGAATGGGCGGTACCATTTTGTCACACTGTTGTGTCGTGAGGGTGGTGGACATGGAGAGACGCACAGTGCTCATCATCGGTGATGAGTTTGTGCGCCATCTGCACAGGTGGTGCGTGCAAAGAGGCGTTGCTGTGATTTCGGGTTGGACGGAGTGGACGCTTTCTGGGTCTGTCAGCGTGACTGCAGTTTCGGTGGGATGGGTCACCTTGGCAGATGTGGCGTCCGTCACGAACGTGGACTGTGTCGTGGTGCACCATGGAAGTGCACATTTGAGTTATATGTCATGCGGACGATTAATCCTTCTACTGATGAGTTTGTTGACCGCAGTGATGCGTATTTTCCCTACTGCCAAGGTGGTTTTCTCATGTATAACACCAAGAGCAGTGTGGGTCCATGACGGTGTAATTTGTCCCCAGCCAGCGGTCGGAAGGTGTGCTATCAACAGAATTATGGGTCAGTTTATGCAGACTGCTGACATGTTCTCAACCCACTATGAGATCATGAGGTCGCAAAATATGCAGTGGTTCCATAGAAATGGCATTTATTTGAGCGCCATTGGCAATGCCGTTTTCTTTCACACTGTGCAAGAAGCATGGACCAGAATGTTGTAAAAATGTAAGGACAGGCAAACAGAAACGCATATAAATCGAAAATACCCAAAAATAATTGCTTGCACGCACATAAAAAAAAAGAGTCTACATATACGCTGGATCTGCTGCCGACTTTCATATTGCTTACCAACAGCCCCTCCTGTCCCCCACCCCACCTTCACTGTAACGAAAAGGTAGCGGATGACGCCATACTTTCAGGATGGCACGTGCCACATCCTGGGTGGCTGTGTGGATGTATGCGGATGGAGACATCGTGCATACTTTCATTGACCTTTGTAGTGGACATGCTTTGTAATGGCATGACATTGGTACTGTAAATGTGTAACGGTACATTTTAAGTGCTGTATAGCAATGGCAGTATTCAATGAGATGGCAGCTTTAATGCGATTGGTGGATGCGTGTGTGCCTATTTACGAGTAACCTAATGAAGTAGAGCTGCAGGGAACATAGTGCAAAGGGAAGGAGGACTGTTCTGCCCTTTACATCACCTTGCCCAATTGCATGGCAGTGTGGGGATTAGCCAATCAGGTATTGTGGGTGTGGTTAACAGGAAGGGGAGGTGAAAGGGCTGCACATTATACTCTGCATACTGAGTGTGGCTGACATGACAAAACGTATTATGTTGCCTGTAGGTGATCCCTTTGTAACAGATCTGCACAACTATGCTCTGCAAAGACACTTTGACAGCAAATTTGGTTTGGAAGGAGTGGACGCATTGTGCAATGCTGTGAATGAGTGCCATTTCTTCCATATGCATGAACTTTGCAAAGACATCACCACGTTTCCAGTAGTACATGTTAGCGTTACTCATTACGGTGGCATGCATATGGGTTACATGCCTTGCTTACATTTGTTTCGTAGACTGCGCAAGTTGCTGGATGTCGTGAGGACGCTTTTCCGCAACGACAAGGTGGTTTTCTCATCTATACTGCTTATTGATGTTGTTCCGAGCCAGACGAAGGAAAGTGTCATCAAATGAAGCATGTACACTTTTTTGTCCGTTCGTTGAATGTTCTTCTGCACCAATGACCTTATTACTTGTGGAAATGCAGAGTGCTTGCAAGAAAATGGCATTTCGTTGTCATCCATTGGCAAAGCAGTTTTCTTTCCTCGTATACAGGATGCGGTGAAGAGTTTACTGAAGTAATCTGCGTAGAAGAAATATTGAAAACAGACAAAAAGGTGTTTTTGTAATAGGATCTACATCAAAACAAAAAAAAATGACACTTTCAAGAGTAGCCCCTCACTACGAACTCCCCCTGCCCTGGTTACACATTATTCCCACACGCAGCATGCAAGTCACATGCAGGGATTTTGCGGGTGGCGGCCAGGAAAATGGACCTTTGGGGATTGTCCAATGAGTTGCTTAGGATGTGCGGCAATAGGAAGAGGGACTCCTGCTGCACTGGGGACCGGCCCTTGACGTACTTGGGGTCCCATACTTGTCACATTCGACGCCCCTCACCATGCTTGCCTATGGAAATGGGACTATAGCGATTGTCCTATCATGTGCTGCTCAGGGTGTACGTCAGAGGAAAGCGTGCCAATAGGAAGAAGGACTCCTCCAGTTTGCCTGGGGTGCAGCTCTGGCGGTTCTTGGAGAAAGGCACCTGCCACATTCTGCGTTTGTGACCATGCTGGCCAATAGACATGGCACTATGCCCTTTGGCCAATCAGGTGGTCAAGGTGTACGTTACAGAAAAGAGCACCAATAGGGAGTAGTCCTCCTGCTTCACCGGGGCACCTCCCTTGCAGTGATTGGGGAAAGGCACATGCAACATTTTGCCCTTCTCACCATATTGGCTAATGGAAATGGGACTATGGCCTTTGGCCAATCAGGTGGTCTGGGTGTGCGTCACAAGAAAGAGAGGCATTCACTTTTCCATAACTTTGTATACTGCGCCTGGCAAACATGGCAATACGCACAGTTTTTGTCATCGATGATTACTTTGTGGAAGATCTGTGCATGTATGCCATCCAAGAAGACTTGTCTAGCAATTTAGGTTTGGAGGGAGTGTACGTTTTGTGGAGTGGTATGGAATCGTGCTGTTTCGGCGGACTGCTTCTAAAATGTCGACATCTGGCCTCTTCTGCAACTGTACATGTTGTGATCGTGCACTTTGGGGGCTTGGACAACATGCCTGGTTCCTGTCTACTCAGTCAACTGAAGATGTTCATGAAAGCAGTGCAGTGCATTTTTCCTACTGCCAAGGTGCTTTTCTCATGTGTACTGCTGGGAATCGCATGGCATTATTCCAATACTTCCTGTCGCCAGCCAGAGGCCGGAAGAGGTCTCATCAACAGAAGCCTGTGTAACTTCTTGAATGCTGCTGCAATGTTCTCCTGTGAAAATGAGAACATTGATTCGCGATACATAGACCTTTTCAAGCGAAATGGCATGTCTTTGTCGACCAGTGGCAATTAAATGTTCATTCACAATCTACAGACTGCACTGAAGACTCTACTGTAAGAATGTGAGCGGAAGTTTAAAACACACATTTACGTATGAAAACCCCCAAAAAAGATTTCTTGGGAAGCACTTTAAAAAAAAAAAGGTTCTTTTAAGAGCCACCACAAACCAACAACGTGTGCTCCCGGGTAGAAAGTTACTCCCCCACTAACGTGCGCATGCTGCACAAAAATTCTGTGAATATCGCAATAGCTGCAGGGCGGTACATACGCCCCTTTTGCAGATGATGCCCATAGAAATGGGTTTGCAGAGGCAACGGGATTGGGCAATAAAGTTGGTGGGTGTGGTGTGTACGGACCGAGGGTCCTACATTGTGCATTTGTTAACTGAAATGCAAAGGGTGCCGTTATGGGTGTGTGTTTTACGAGGCGCAACGTGAGTATTTTAGGGTATGCTGACATACATACAATGAAAGTGAATGAAAAACGCTGTGCAGTCACTAGTCATTTACTAATCTATGATGTGCATGTGTAGTGCTATGGACTAGGTACAATGAAGTGCCTGATTTCAGTTTGTGTGTGAGATGCGAAATCATGACGATATTATTGTTGTTCATTGTGCAGAGAGCATTGCACAGCATGTTCCAAGAGTTTCAGTGCCGTTTGTGATGAAGGAGGCACTTGCCAAGTTCATGCGTTTCTATCCCATCCGTTGCATAACTTTCCATCACAGTTTGCAGCTACCGATATGGCAGCGTCATTTTCTATTTGGTCCGTCAATTGAGACAGCGCGGTACATTGCAAAGAAGTGTATTTGTGAATTTCTTTGTCATGTTCCAATGGGATACTTTGCCCATAGCAATATGATGTTTCACAGGACAAATACTTTTCCCTACGTAGAACATTCATCTTACTGTGCCAGCTATCTCGACTTCTGCACACCCCATCTAATTTGCCTTGGTGCCTTTCCTGCAAGTAGTGACTTTTTCTTCTAGTAAGTGTTGCGCTGTGACTCTCTTGCAAACACTCTGCAACACGTAAAGACATCTCTTTGTACAGTGCACTCCTTTCTAACTGACCGAACTACAGTGTGCTACACAATGCCTCCCGCCTGCATGCGTGCATTGGCAATTCCATTGTTCATCTGTGAAAAGTGCTTTTAAAAAAAAATGTTTTTTGTTCACCAGTGCATCTTTATTTATTATCGTGTTCTCACACGCTGCAGAAAGAAAGGCAGGAATGGTCCGGTAGAGAAGGGGCAGCACCTGCCTAAATAGTGTAGGGAACGTGCCGGGAGACGGAATTATTGGGTGGCCCTCACCTATATAGGCAGCATTCATTGTAATGCTCCTGTAACGACCGTTGCAATGCACTTCCAAATCACTTCTATGTGTACAGTAGCACATTGCACTACATGTACAATACAATGCACTTTGCCCTTTGCTGGCTAAGGGTCTGTAGCACATCATATGCTTTGGAAAGGTTGTTTTACAGCTCCGCTGCCCTACAGGAGTGCCCCTCTTGTTGCCTGCAGCAGATGTGGCAAATGCTGTAGATGAAAGAACCCAACATCATTCTTCGAAAGGCGGTAGCCGGCCCACTACTCCTTTGTCTTTTAATTTGAGTTGTCGTCACATGCAACACTTTTATGCTTCTTTACATATAGCACAAAGTCATTTATTCTGTGCAACCCATGCACATACAGCGCTTTTCTAACCACCAGTAACATTGTCTGCCATCTGCATATTCTGCTGTTTCCTTACTTGCCTTTACATGCACTAGTATGTGCATGAGGAAGGTGCACCAGCTTTGCTATTTTGCAGCCTTACTACAAACTGTCCCACTTGCAGTTACATGTTTTCTTCAACTGTATAACCGGCACGTGCCATGTGCATACTTTTCTTCACACTGCTGAGTGCACACACAATGTATCAGTTTCATGGGTCATGGAAAGGGAAGCAGCAGATACATTTAACTAATGTCACATTTAATATGCCGACATTACAGTGCAGGTGTTACGCTCACCTGGTCTCTGCGGGGGTGTTGGGGCATGGTTGGAGCTCTCCCAGGACTTGGCTCCCCTGGATCAGCCTTTACCCCCAGCTGCTGTAGCGTAGAGTTCTCTGGTTGCTGGCACTGCCCTTGGGAGAAGGTAAGAGGCAATGAGAATGCTGCGGTTGAATTGCGATGTCCCTCGAACCCTTCGTTCCAGAATGAGATGGGCATGCGGTTTCCCATATGGTCTCACCTGTTATTTTGTACGGATGAGCTCTCCGTCCTGCTTCTCATCAGCAGGGGTGCCGTTGATGGACCTAGTTGCTTCACTGGTCTGTGTGCTTGGAGGCCCAGAACGGCTGTGACCAATCCACTTGAAGGTAAGTGTTTGTAACAATGATTATTGTCCGTATCCTTTGCAATGTCTTTTCCCAATGATATTGTCTGTATCTTTTGCAATGTCTTTTCCCAATGATTATTGTTCGTATCCTTTGCGTAATTCTTGTAATGTCTTTTCTCTCCCCAATAGATGTGAAGACGGCCACGCAGAGTCGCGGTGTTGGAAGCGAGCCCAAACGGTGCCAGAAGGGAAGTGAGCGGTTCCCACTAGAAGGTAAGTAGGGTTTCAAAGTTGTACGCAAGGCTTATATGTTGCGGGGCCAAGCATTTGAATAGTCGTGGAGCATGGACAAATTCGACGGGTTCCCATGTGTGATCTCGGGGTCCATAACCTTCCTAGTCAATCAAGTAGTATAGTTTTGATCGTACTATATTGAAATCCAGAATGTTCTTGACTTCATATTCTGGTTCTCCTTCTATGATCTCTGGCTCAGGTGGTGTTGAGATCCGAGTGTCGGGTTTATTGGTTTAAGAAGAGAAACATGGAACACTGGATGGATTTGCATGTTGGCTGGTAAATCCAATTTCATCGCAGCAGGGTTAATGATGGCCTTGATGGAATAAGGTCCGAGGTATCTTGGATGGAAGGCCCGAGGTCCCTTCAATGGGATGTTTTTAGAAGCCAACCATACTTTATCCGCAACTTAATAATGCAGAGCCTCTCTCCTATGTCTGTCCGCAAACTTTTTTTGTTGTTCCTTGGCTCGGTTCAAGTTCTCGGTAGCTTCTTTAAGGGACTGGGTAATGGTTTTATGTAAGGAGGTGATTGCTGGCATTTCCAATTCATCAAGCGGATCAAAGGAAGATGTCCGAGGATCCCGACCATTCATTGTGTAGAATGGGGTCTGTCCGGTGCTAGTATGGATAGAGTTATTGTAGGCAAATTCAGTTAACCAGAGAATGCTTTTCCAGGACCCTTCCATCTGTTGTAACATACACCTCAGGTATTGCTCCAGAGTCTGATTGGTCCTTTCCGTTTGACCATCGGTTTGGGGATGGTGGATAAACTAAGGTCGATTTGGGCTTTCTTACAACACCTCCTCCAGAAGGCTGAGACAAATTGAGTCCCACAGTCAGAAACCAATACAGACGGGAAACCGTGTAATTTGACAGTTTGCTCCAAGAATACTGTAGCCAAAGCAGCAGCAGTGGGAAGCCCCTTTAGTGGAATAAAATGCGCCATTTTGGAGAATAGGTCTACCACGACCAGCATTGTATTAAACCCATCAGAGGGTGGCAGATCGGTAATAAAGTCCATAGACAGTGTATGCCATGGTGCTGGTGGTATTGTTAATGGACGCAACAACCCTGCGGGACTTAACTTCTGGGATTTGTGCTGCGCGCAAACACTGCAAGTTGTAATAAACTGGGCAACATCTTTTCTCCAGGTAGGCCACCAATAGTTCTTTTGGATCTTGGCTCGAGTCTCGGCAATTCCAGAATGTCCTTCCACCAACGACTAGTGGTAGTTGGCTATTATTTTTTTTGTACTTCCTTGTCTTGGATATATAGTCTTCCCTGAAAATAAGGTAGGTTATCTTTGATGGAGTACTGGTCTCCCTTAGCCAACAATTCTTGTTGGGCTGTCTGGTCCATTCGAGATTGGAGATCGGCCATCAAGTCTTTCCAGCAGGCGGTTGCAGCAATCTGGTTTCGAATCCATTCTTCGGGAATAATGGCCACTGGTTCAGATGGAATGAAGGCATCTTTGTCCTCTCCCATGCGTGATAGGGCATCTGCTTTTCCGTTACGCACTCCAGGTCTGTAAGTAATAACGAAATCGTATTCGGCAAAGAAAAGAGCCCAGCAAAGCTGACGTGAAGATTGGGCCTTAGCAGTTTTAAAATATTGCAGATTACGGTGATCTGTGATAACAGTGACCATGTGTCTTGCCCCTTGAAGGTAGTGTCTCCAGGTTTTGAAGGCTCCCTTGATTGCTAGTAGTTCCTTGTCAGTGATTGCGTAGTTAATTTCTGGTGCAGAAACTTTACGGGACCAAAACGCTGTGGGATATAGCTGCCCTGTCTCTGGGTCCTTTTGCGATAACACTGCTCCCATGGCTACACTGGAGGCGTCTGTTTCAACCACATAAGGCAGGTCAGGTCGGGGATGCCGAAGGACAGGTGCTGAGGTGAAGGCCTATTTTAATACCTGGAAAGTCTTCTCTGCTTCGGTGGACCAGAAGAATGTTTTATTCTTTCTCAGGAGAGAGGTGATTGGGTGGACGATCTGTGAAAATCTTAGGCTAGACCGTCTGTAAAAATTAGCAAACCCAAGCACACTTTGCACTCCTTTGGTAGTTGTTGGGGATGGCCACTGCAGAATAGCATCCACCTTGCATGTGTCCATATGAACTCCTCGTGGGGTAAGCATGAAGCCAAAAATTTGACTTCCGTGACATTGAAGAGGCATTTTTCTAATTTGGCAAACAGCCGATGCTGACAAAGCTTTTCCAGAACTGCTCTTACATGGCCAACATGGTCTCCCTTGGACGTGGAGTAAATAAGGATATTGTTGATGCAAACAAGGACGCAAACGTCAAACAATTCATGAAGTACATTGTTCATGAAGAACCGGAACACCGCCGGTGCGTTTCATAACCCAAAGGACATCACCTGATACTCGAAAAGCCCATATTTGGTTCAGAAGGCTGTTTTCCACCTGTCGCCCCTTTTAACTCTCACGAGATGATTGGCTCCTCGTAGGTCTAGTTTTGCGTAGATTCGAGCATTCTTCACTTGATCGAGCAATTCGGGATGAGTGGCAGAGGGTATCTGTTCTTAACTGTGATTTGATTCAATGCCCTATAATCTATACATGTTCTGAGGTCGCCCTCCTTCTCGGGTACAAAGAAGAGAGCCGAGGAGGCAGTTGACTTAGATGGGCAAATTCATCTGTTAGCTAGGTACTAGCTAACAGAAACCTGGGGTTATGGGTTTCTAGCCACGGCATTCCTAGGATCATCTGGAACTGGGGACCCCAATAAGATCGAAAGAAATGTCTTCCCGATGACCGTCCTGACACATCAGCATCACCTTGTCGGTATGTTGTGTCACTGGGCCGGATGACAACAGAGCCATCCACTGCAGTGACGTTTTCCGATTGTAGCTTCTGCTGGAGGGGAAGGCCAATCCGTGCGGCCAGATCTTGATCGATATAATTTCCCACCACTCCACTATCAATATACGCTTCCAAGGCATGTACCTTTGATGGTTGCTGGCGGTGGACCAAGAGTACTGGGATGACCAGGTGTGAGGTCTGTACAACTTTCTTCATTCCGCTCGACAAATGGACCCCTACGCTTGTCGGGCATTGGAGTTTTCCTGGGTTTGTTCTTTTTCATCATTGCAGTTGTCCGTTGCACCTACGATTTTCATGGGAAGTTTCATTGGGCAATCCCAAAGGAAATGTCCTGCCCTGCTGCAGTATAAACAGAGTTGTTGTTGCCTCCTTTTTTCTCTCTCTGCCTTGGAGATAGGAGCCCATAATCCCCCAATCTGCATTGGTTCGGTTGGCTCATGAGTCTTGACTTGATTGTCCTGAGGTCGCATATAAACCGACCTCCCTTCAGTTCTCGTGCAGTCCATTTTACGCTCTTGTAATCTATGGTCCAATTGTACCGTCAGATTAATGTACTCTGCACAACACTCGGGAGGGTTGATCACTTGGGCTAGCACATACTTTAGTTCCCCACGCAATCCCCGATAAAACAGTGTGGTCCTCTTTACTTCAGGCCAGTTGGTTTGTGCTACGAGGCGATTAAAGATGGCAATATAAGTCAGCAGATCATGGTTTCCCTGTCTGAGGGACAATAGTTCGTTATCTAGGGCTTGTCCTTGGGTGCGCCTAGCAAAGAACTTTTCCAATTCCCGTTGGATATCTCCAAGATTGCGAAGTAGTGGATCATCCTGATTTACTAATGGTATGGACCAATCCGCTGCGCTGCCTCCCAAATATGAAAGTACAAAGGCAACTCTTGCACTATCGTTAGGGAAGGCCCCAGGGCGGCACAAAAAGTGAAGACATCACTGATTCATGAATAGGGCATATTTGTTGGGATCGGATGGAACCTGCCCTGCATGAGTCTGAAGTATCTGTCTCACCAGATCGTCAGTTCGTTCTCGGGCGACAATAAGGTCTCTTCACAAGGCATTAGTCTCTTGTCTGGAAGCATGCACTTCGGCCCATAGTTCGCCCAGCAATTGGGCCAACTGGTCAGTTTCCGAGGTGTCCATAACGCCCAGGCAGAGGTTCAGAGAGGCTTTGCGTTCTGTTACGTTCACTTGGTCTCTGCAGGGGCATTGGGGCACGGTTGAAGCCCTCCCTGGACTTTGCTCCCCTGGATCGGCTCTTACCCCCAGCTGCTGTAGTGTAGACTGCTCTGGTTGCTGGCACTGCCCTTGGGAGAAGGTAAGAGGCAATGAGAATGCTGCGGTTGAATTGCGATCTCCCTGGAATCCTTCATTCCAGAATGTGATGGGCATGCATTTTCCCACATGGTCTCACCTGTAATTTTGTAAGGATGAGCTCTCCGTCCTGCTTCTCATCAGTAGGCGCGCCATTGATGGACCTAGTTGCTTCACTGGTCTGTGTGCGTGGAGGCCCAGACCGGCTGTTATCAATCGACTTGAAGGTCAGTGTTTGTAACAATGATTATTGTCCGTATCCTTTGCAATGTCTTTTCCCAATGATTATTGTCCGTAATTCTGGTAATGTCTTTTCTCTCCCCAACAGATGTGAAGACGGCCACGCAGAGTCGCAGTGTTGGAAGCGAGCTCAAACGGTGCCAGAAGGGAAGTGAGCGGTCCTCATTAGAAGGTAAGTAGGGTTTCAAAGTTGTACATAAGGCTTATGTGTTGCGGGGCCAAGCGTATGCGGTTTTATGCAGTTTCTAACCTGTGCATTCTTTTCTCTTGCAGGGATGGCCTGGCGGCGTCGGATGAAGAGCGGCTATCCAAGGACCTATCGGTGCGTGGCAGATGGATGGATCCAGGGGGATGTTGGACACTCGGAACAGGTGAGGATGCGACCGACTCCGATGACTCCGGGAATCGGGTACCATGCTACGCGCTGCAGGCGATGGGTTTTCAGAGACAGGTAAGATGTGCGCTGAAGATGCAGAGTTGAAATCAGGTAAGCTGCGCCTCGAGCGATGGTGTGACTGATGTCAGGAGAGATGCACGCTGGAGATGCAGAGTTGGAATCAGGTAAGCTGCGCTTCGAGCGATGGTGTGGCTGGAGTCAGGTAAGCTGCACGCTGAAGAAGATGTTCCAGAACCTGATGCGATGCGAGCCGAGCTGGAAACAGGTAAGAGAGCTTCAGACAGCGGTAAGCGTTACGCTGCACACAGCAGACTAACGCAAAGCGCCTGCATGCTGGTGGGGCTGGCTTAAATAGCCTGGCCCCAGCCACTCTCCTTCAGCCCCGCCTTGTGGCCCCACCTTGCCACTCCCACAGACTTCTGCACGTGCCTTCCAATGCTTTCCAATGGCCACGCCCGGCCTGGATGCACATGCCCTAGACACAGAGTGTGCAAAGCACACTTTATTATGAGCCTGGCGCCAAAGGCGCCAGGACTGGGTCCATGTGGACCCTTTGGAGAATGCAAAAAATGGCCCTTGACTACTGGCCATGACAGTAGGTTGCTGTTCTTTGTTTACCAGTGGCCGCTATACAGTTAGGAGTACTTTAGCCACACATTGCTAAGTTTGAAGAGCAACCACACGAAGTGGACAGCAATAATTTAAATGCAGTAGCCTACTGCATGAATACATAGGGCTCGCGACAGGGGAGCTGTTATCAGCATACAGTACATGACCTCTGCATGGGCCTAGGTTTGGAATGTAAAAACTTGCGCTTCTACAACTACTTGAAAGTGCTTTTGAAGATGCGGACATGCGGTCACTAATGCAGTCATACGGATACTTGCTGTGTAATTGTACATACGCCAACCAGGTGCAGTCTACATATGTTACTAAAAATATTTTCCCTTTACTGAAAAAACTACCCTAAACCAATATTTTGCTTTAAGTACCATACTAAAAACCTATGAAATTCACTAACAAAAACCCTTGTTAAAGGGACGTCATGGTTGAGTTACACTACTAAAAAACCAGTGAAATTCAATGGATAAGCGTTGCTACAGGAACGTTATTGTTACAGGTAAAACCTAAAAACCCCAGAAATTCTCAAGTTATGGTACACTACGCAACCATAACTCGCACTACCACTGTGCACTGCAAAGACTAACACCCATGACATCAAAGATTGCATCACAAATGTCACTGATGACATCACATATCTGGCCCAATTATTTTTGTTCACTGAAATATCTAGGCCAGGTGGTTTTGTTCACTGGCAGTCAGAATATTAAAATTCAAAAGGTGCTGTATATCTTGACATTAACTTTGTTGTATGTTCTGAACATATTTTCCTTAGGGTTTGGTCTCAGCTCATGGTGCACATACATGGGGCAATAGGCAGGCCTCAAACACACAAATCATTTGTATACATGAACATACACATTAATGCTTTTAACATTTTCTGATGATGCTGTTTCTTTCTTCCTTACTTTAGTTTCCCTGTATGTGCCTCTGATTTATATGCATTGTGGGTCTTCATATGTATTGTTTGTACTAGCACAAGTGTGTAGTAAGTCTTGAATTGTTAGCTAGTTCTTACACGTTTAACATTACACAATCACTCCTGACATCTTGTTACCAACATAATAAAAATAATCCCTTGTAGGTAGCGACTTTTCATCAATATTAATTTCACATGTGATGTCATCAGTGATGTCATCAATGACATTTGTGATGTCATCGTTGATGCCCTGGGTGTTAGTCTTAGCAGTGCACAGTGGTGGCGCAAGTTAAGGTTCCTTAGCCTACCATAACTGGTGAATTTCTGAGGTTTTTCGGTTTTACTTGTAACCATAACGTCCCTGTAACAATGTTTTTCCATTGAAGTTCATAGGTTTTTATTAGTGCAACTTCACCATAACGTCCCCTTAACTAAGTTTTTTCATTGAATATAGATATATATGAAAAGCCCTGACAGGAAAGTATACCAGGCAAATGCAAATTGCAAATGTGTTCATTTAAGAAGAGCCCTAGCAGGAGAGTATACCAGCTAAGATTCAAGTTGTAAGCATGTTCATGTGCGAAAGCCCTGGCAGGAAAGCACACCGGGCATCGCCAAGTTGAACAGTATGTAATATACAGTATCCAAGGAAGTCCTGATAAGGAAACATTAGGACTAGGAAAAGGATGTAGAAACATATTAAAAAGAAGAGAAAACTTGCCAGGAGAGTACACCAGGTACCCTAAGAAGATAGAGACTAACAGCCAAGTTGTTTTGTATACCAGTTGTGTTGGTGATCAAGAGAAACTTAAGGAACTGATATTCTTAAATATAAAACAGAGTGAAGAGAAATGCAAGGGAAGGGAACCACCCTCTGGAACGAGGAACTCTATCATTCTGAAACTTTTCTTGGAGTTACGCATTTCTTTTTGAACATTTGTACACTACTAAAGGCAAAAGACATTATCCGTTTTCACCTTAGAGTTGATTTTTAGAATGTGAGGGTCAGAATAGTACTTTGGACACAGGACGTTTTGCTTTGGACATTCTGACATTGGGAGACCCTTCGTTTTGTTTGAGGTAGGGAAACACCTCTTAGAGCATGGACAGAGCGGCATTTCCCAACCCACTTTTTCTTTAGTTCATAAAGGTTCATGGTCAAAATTATGTGTGGTTTGGGGGGTGTTTTTGTTGTCCGTGTTTAGGTTTTTGGGAGTGTGATTCATTTATGTGTGGTAGTGGATATATAAATGGTTTGAGTACAAGTACAAAAGGATCAGACAGGTACACCATATACAAAGTACTACTATCATATAACCAGATACTGCAATCACAGATTAGGTAGGTATTAGGGTATCTGACAATACAATGTCAATATATGACATGTGGTGGGAGTTCCTGCATGGCTACAGGCTTACAAAGCATTTAGAAGGAGTTAGCAAAATAGGACCAGGCAGTAGCATACTATTCCCTGATACTCCTGTGATAAGTCTGGCCCCTGGCTGTCTGCCATGAACCTTAAGGGCTTTACCCTACAGATGACAGCCTGCACCGCGTCTATAGGGTTGTACATAGAGAGCCAATTAAGTTCACACAGTTAAGCAAACTCCAGACTGAATGGTAACAACTATACTTCCTGCAGAAAGTTAAGCCATGCCTACCAGACACAAGATTTAGATCCACCATAGAGGCACAGGCCCTATATAGCCTTGAAGGAGTAAACACTTTGCTCACCGGCCTAACCACCATCACCCTAGCACCTATAAAAAATGTCAACCATGCCACCACCAGCCTCAGCAAACATATCCACAAATATGACCACGTAGTATCCAACTCGTCAAATATCATTGGCTGCACCAAGCATGCATTGCCCTTCAAAGCAACATACATCATACACAAAACATGTTCGCTCCTACCTGGCAGACAAAGTCACAATCTCTGGCAGTCAGTGCATCAGCAAAGGTTAGGATCTGCCCATATTACATCAGCAGAAATGCAAAAAGGAAGGAATTATAAACATGCATTGTCAGTCTACACCCCTAGACTGTGGACCCCCAACACGAGCAACATCTGTTGCTCCCCTACCCAAATCCAATTCAGAACGAAAATCAAGAGCATCCTCCTCAAGGAAATACTTCATACCACCACCTAAGATTAACCCCTTTGAAGCCACCCAGCCCAGTATCCTGACTGATGACCATTGTTACATGTTCCCCTCTAACTGTAAATGTTTACTATGTTCTGCTACTCTAAATGGTAGGCTAGTAATAAATGCTATGCTGTAAGCACTGCTCCCCCCTGTAATCATTTAAGGTATGCATGTAAGCCCTACCAATATACAGCACTCTATTGCTTTTGAGGCAAGGTACACACTCAAAAATACCCCAAATAAAATAAATACGCTATTGAGATAGCGCAAATAAGAAATCCCAAGTATCATCGTTCCCTCACCACTCTGTTATTTAAGAACTCTTTGTTCAGGGTGTAGCATCACCTCATTTTAAGCTTCAGAAAGGGAAGAATTAAAGGCTCTGGAAGAAAGCAACCTGGAAGAGGAAACCATACATTCTGAGCAGCTTTATTTTACTTTATTGTTTAAAGCGCTGACCTAGCTCTAGAGCAGCGGAGCATTGTACAGGGTGTGGGTGGCCAGCATTTGGGCTGGCATCTTTTAACGATAGTGCAGTACTGTAGGTTATGGTCTGTGTGTAGGTATGTGCGTTCATTGGGATTAGTCATTGGACTGGTGTTCTTGATTTTGATAGATTTCCTAAATTGGAGAATTGTGGGGCATTCCAAGCCAATACCGGGATAGAGTTCCAGAGAGTGGGTGCATGACAAGAGAAGGATTGTTTGTGGGTCCTCGCTTTGTGGATGAGTTTGGATCCAAGCCAGTTGGTTGATTTGCTGCATGAGGAGCGTGTGCCACGAGATATGTGGAGCTTAGCACCAGGTATGCTGGTGTGCCACTCATGACTGCTTTGAAGAGGATACATGCAGTCTTGAACAGTTATCCTGGCCTGGAGAGGAAGCCAATATAGTTCACATAGGATGGGGGGAATTCAGTCACATTTCTATGCACGTGCAACAAGATGTGCTGCCATGTGTACTGCTTTTAGGGGAGCCAACTGAGCAGCTGGAAGCCGCATCAGAAGGGCCTTTCCTCCATCGATGAAGAAGACCACAAGTGCCTGCTTTAGGGTCCGGAGGTCCTGCAGAAGGATGAAGGGTTTGATTTTGCAAAGGATGTAGATTTGGAGCCAGGTCATTTGGGCCTTCTTGGTTGCGTGTTTCTGGAACAACAGGCTGCTATCAATGGTGAAGCCTAGGTATTATGCTGAATCCAAGAGCTGCGGATCACATCCTTCTACGTGCATATCATTGATCCATTGCTGGTCAGGGTTTGAGAGTCAGTGAATGGGTAGGAGGAAGGTTTTCATTATTTCAAGGTAGCACCCAGCGGAGTGGTCCCAACCAATCATAAGGCTTGGTACACAGGCTGATAGGGTTGGTATAATTCTGCATTTCATTCCTTACTCCAGCACCACTCCCCCAAGCCTCATTTTGTTTGCCCTGATCTCCGCGCCCCTTTTTTTCTGCTTGCCCCATCCTCTCCACACACCTCCCAAAAACATCCCCATCCCCTCCTATCTCACGCCCCACCCCATCCATTTCCCTATTTGCCTATATGCCGCGACTCCTGCTTGTGCTCTGTGTTCCTGATGATCTCCACCACACAATAAAAATTGAAAAGGTACAATGAGAAACCATAGCTATTCTACTATGTGACAACTATGACAAGGATTACAGCCAACATCGCCAAAGGAAATGGCTCCCGCACTCACTAGCATGATGTAGTGATGAAAAGTGTGGTACACAGTGTCAATTGAAACGAATCAAAGCAGCTGCCAAAAACAAATGTATAAACATGTAAGACCCATAAACTGATTTTTCAAATAAACAGAATTGTGAGGTAAAATGACCACCTCATGGAGGTAACGTCTGTCTTCACATCCACAGATGCTAACCCGCACAGGAAGCCCAACCCAGTTGGGGGGGGGGTCATAGGACTAGGTCATCCCAGAGTCTCAACCAGGCAGTGTGGGTGTGTGGAGTAAGAGCTGGTTGCAGGAGTATGGTTGAGATTGGAGACCAAAGCAGGAGGTTGGACTAGGTTGCAGGATGTAACGGAGTTTGGTGGGAGAAGAAGGAGTTTACAGGTAGAGAGGAGGAGGTTGGAGAATAGAGGAGTACATGAGTCAGGGTAAAGTTTTGTTTAAGGGGTAAGAAGGAGGTAGACAGGGACATCAGAAGGAGATTAGTGCCAAACATCTGGAAAAGGTTGGTGTGAGAGGCCCAGGGGGGCCTTGAACCATCAGGAAGAGGTTGATTTCAGACATGAGAAGGAGGTACAAAACACCAGTGGGACATCAGTATGCTAGCGGCACCCTAGCTAGCAAGACAAGGAGGGCACAGGATGGCTTTCTTGACCAAAGGCATGGGGTACAGGTAAGATAATGATCTGAAGGGGTCAAGCCCACAGTAGTAGGAGGAACAACCATATGGGGTGGTGTTGAGTCTGGGGGCCAGAGCAGGAATAGGGAGGTCATGATGCTACGAGAGAGAGGTGTCAAATCCTTCTGAATCTTACATCTGGAAACTGCAGAAGACAAACCCACATTGAAGCGAAATCCTACTACCTACAACTTGTGGCATATAAATAACATATACTGGAACTAAAAGGTGGAACAGAACTGGTTGTAGCTCAATTACTACCTGAGACAAGCAAAAATCACCCTTGAAACTGTGAGTAAAAGGGAAATATTGTGAACCTTGTTATTATAAAGAAACTCTACCCTTGTTGAAACCTTTGAGAAAAGACTTGTCTGACCCTTTTGAGTTTGATAATCCATTCAAGCTCAGAACTGAGTTCAGCCTCTTTGTGGACCTGATTCGGCGATATGAAATAAATAATCACCTGCACCAAAATTCACTCCCACATTGAGGACTTGAAATCTATGAACCTCTATTTAAAGTGTCAATATTTCAAGAGGTGGCACTAACTTAAATTCTTCTTCTGGGGAAAACAAAGCTTTATGTAAAACAGTATCTTCTGAAAAGTATTATATAGTTCTACCTCTTTACAATAAATGTGTGGACATACAATGAACATACAATGAAATTCTGTTCCGAAACGCTGCTGCGCTTTGGAACAGAAAAACACTGCTCTTAGTACCCCGGTCTTGCGTGCTGGAATACTAATACTTCGCTCGGGCCTGTAACTATGGGCCCCTGGACTTTACCTGACTTGGTAATGCCCCTGCAACTCGGGTTTTATTGCTTAATTCTATTTCTGAATTTGCTACTGAAGAAATTGCCACCCATTCTGAATGGTCTAAACCTGCTCTTGATTAATGGATTTTTACCAGTTGGATAGTCCTGTTATGCAGAAGTGCTGGAAATATTGCCTGAAAGGATGTTGACAACATTTATTTTTGAATTATTATTTATTATATACAGGAGGAACAATGCTCTTTTGATCACAAAAGAACGTACAATAGATAGGAAATCAGATCGGACTAGAAGCAGTGAGCTTCTTACAATGGGGTGAGTTTGAGGGACATTCTGATCAGGCTGTGGAGGGGAGTAAATGGAACAGTCACCAGGGACAATACATAAGAGGACATCCATAGTTTAAGGACAACCAACATTGGACATTGTTAAGTGCAGGTAGGTGGTACGGCCAGCTGTGATCGAGATATGACCATGGTGTGTGAGGCAGAGGAAGTGAGGTACAGAAGCAGGTTAGAGGTGAGGGAAACATTTTAGCTAGCAGGCAGATGAGAGGTAGGTAAAAAGGGAAACTCAGAGGTGAGGAGGTAGGCTTTTAGTTTGGGTTGAATAAATCCTTGTGAACTGTTTCCTGGATATCTGGGAGAAGAGAAGTCCATGAAAGCGGAACAAGAAGGGAGAAATAGCAGAAGTGACAGGAAGCACAGGGAGGTAGTCAAGCAGGCAGAGCAGAGATTACGAGAAGGCTTGTAGAGTTGGATAGATACAGTGGTGAATTACTGTGGATAGATGTGTGAACTAGGAGAAGAAATTTAAATCTGGCCCTGTTTTTCATCATCAGCCACCCAGCCTGGTGACAGTACAAGGAAGTAGGTGTGAACTGAGGGAGTTCAAAGAGAGTCCCGGTAGCAAAGTTAATGATCTTGTCAAGAGGACAGAAAGCATAGTTGGGGAGGCCAAAAAGGATGCCTGCTCAGTAGTCCAGTCTACAGAAGACAAGAGTCGTTAAGAGATGCTTGGCTGTACTGAAAGGTAGGAGGTACCTGATTAATATTTAGGAGGCTTAGGTGAGCTGCTGTACCAGTTTTGGAGATGAAAGTAGAGGAGGTGTGAGAAGGGTCATAGATGATGCTGAGGTTTCTAGCTGAAGAAGAGTAGGGGAGAGAGTCAGGTGGGAACTGGATAGGCAAAGGAACAGATGAGACAGAGTTTTTGACAGGGAAGAAAAGCATCTCTGTTTTGGTAGAGGTTAACATCAGAGAGTGCAAAGCCATCCAATATTTAATGACAGAGAGACAGTTGGACATTTTGATAAAGGGATCAGAGGAGAGTTCAGGAAAAGAGAAGAGGATT
Organism: Ambystoma mexicanum; assembly: GCF_040938575.1. Lineage (NCBI taxonomy): Eukaryota > Metazoa > Chordata > Amphibia > Caudata > Ambystomatidae > Ambystoma > Ambystoma mexicanum. The sequence continues at coordinate 843,194,008 of NC_090921.1, read as the reverse complement.
TGGGTATCGTCCATGATGAGTTGGTACGAGAACCCAAAGGAGGAGATTAGTGTTGTGTGAGGAACCTGGGGGCATCCTCATTTCTTTCCCCAACATAGCCTCCTCCCAGGTGGCCAGGGAAAGGTGGTTGCTTTCAGATCCCGACACTGGGGGTGGATATGTGAGGGAGGATCACCTCAGTGGCGGAGACTTAGGGAGTGGGGATGAGGCACCTTGTAGGGTATTGCCAATTTATTCCCTATTTTGCAAGAAAATGCACTTCCAATACACACCACTTAGGTACTGAGATGGGGAGGCCACCATTAATACAGAAGACAGACTGGAAGAAGCAACATGAGCTGTCTATTTGTTGGGCTCATTATCATGGAGCCCAGAACTTTGAAACAGAGTCAGCTGAGAGGTTTATGGAGGCACAGCAAGCGCGAAGGAGAGTTCAGTTCCAGAGTAGAAGCTGTGGTGGCGAGACATCACCTTCCTGAGATGCTGGAAGGTATCAGGAGTGTGATCTCATGTAGCGAGGGACAGGGGCTTGTTGGTCGTCTGAGGCGGAGCAGTGGAAGTATTGTGGATTGGAGCGAAGGTACCAGGAGCATTGGAGAGGCTCCTGAATGCTCACAGGTGCAGGACCACTGACTGCAGGGTACCAGAGATCCAAAAGAAGCAGCAGTCAAGCGAGAAAGCTGTTGAGGACAGTGCACGCCAAAGGGAACCAGCGCGATCAGACCGCAAGCAGAGACGAGTGTCCGCAAAGCCGTAATGAGTGGAAACCAGACTAGAAGAAGGCCGGTGAGTCCGCCTGGGTGAAGTGGGGGCCCCTGACACAGTGGATTGGCAGTTTAGTGCCAGAGACATTTCATTTTGAACATATGCATTTCATCTAAGAAAACCAAGAATTGCCATTATGAGAAGTTGTATAAACAATCATTGGCAAGAGTCAAAGAAAGCAAGTATTAACAAGAGATTAAATAAGCAAGCATTGCCAAGGGCCAAGAATAGTGGTGCAAGAGAAATATAACAGTAACCAAGTCTATGTGAAAAAGAAACCTGGTAAAGGGAGCCAGAAGCTTTGTTCAAGGAATCTGAATTAGAGACTAAACCTCTTAGCAGGAGAGTGAACTGAGAAGCTTGTACAACAGGAACTATAACAGAAACTGTGTTTCCTATTAGCAGAGTAAAATGGGAAGCATATGTTGGTGTTACAAAAGAAAGCCACTATAAGAGTGATTATTGATATTAAAGCAAAGCTTCAAAGGCACTTGAAAGGATACTGAGTCAAGCCTCATTGTAAAGCTGCGTTTGTGGCAAGATATATGTAAAACACATACAAGTAAAGTGTGTCGTTGCATGACCTTTAATGGGTGTACCATGTGGTCTGACAACTGCGCCTTGACCGAATATACCCACCTAAGGAAAAGCCACGTTGGGATTGAATAAAGGAAACCTATGTGAACAAACATTTATGAGCTGAACTTTCTAAACTGGTGAAAAGCAAACAAATCCAAGTAGCTGGGGGAAAGCCAAAGAACTGTTATTTTGAACCATTGAAAAGCCAAGGAATTGTATTATTTTGGAACATTGAACATTCCGTGGAATTATGTTATTTTGAGACATTAACAGAATTGAAAGCTTGGGGAAGGGAACCCCTCTTTTGTTAAAGTGAACCATTTGGAACTTGGAGAAGGGAAAACCCTTTTCCACTTTAGAGCTGGAATAAACTCTGAAATTTTATTTTGAACACCTTTCATCTGAAGCTGACATCCCTGCACATTGTGTACAATTAGATATGAGGGCATGTATAGGTGTTGGACACAGAGAGACATTTGCTTTGGACCTCCTGACACAGACTATCATTAATTTTATTTAGGTTGGGAAATCCCACCTTAGCATAGGGCAAGTTAGGCCTTTTTCTAACCACATTCTTTATTAAATGAAGGTTTATCGCCCAACCTTTTACCTCAGTTGTCTGTGTCACTTCAAGATGCCTTCACAGTCCCAAGAGCAGAGGTGTAGAGTGTAAAGAGGAGTGAAAACAAGACAGAGCCTTGTGGAACACCAATAGTTAGAGGAGTGAGTTGAGAGGTGTGGGTGCTCAGGAAACTGAGAATTAGTGAGCTGCAAGACAGGATTCCATCCAGGCAAGGGCTCAATTGCGAATCCCAAGAAGAAAGAGAGTATTAAGACTATCAGAGTGATCGACAGTGTCAAAGGAGGCAAACAAGTCAAAGATAATTGGGATAGAGTATAGGTTGGAGTGCTTAGCAGAGGCGATGAAGTTGGACACATTCATGAGTGCTGTTTCCGGGAGTGACAGGAGCAGAAAACCTGCTTGTAGGGGGTCTTGAAGGTTGTAGATGTCTAAGAAATTGGTAAGACAGTTGAGCACATCCCTTTCAAGCACTTTAGAGTAGTGCAGAAGGAGAGACACAGGGCAAAATTTAGCTGGTAGGTTTGGGTCAGCCATTTGCTTTTTTAGGAGAGGGATGACCATGGCTGTTTTGAAAACAGATGGCAAGCAAGCGAGTCGAAGGGTAGTTTGAAGAGTTCAGTGTGGTCAGAGACCACCAAAGGGGTAATAGGACTGACTAGCTGAGGAGCAAGAGGGTCTGATGGGGTGAAAGAGGGGTTAGCCTTCATGAGTAGAGATAGCACTTTGTCAGTATTAGTGGGACTAAAGTGGGAGGTAGAGGCAGAGTGTGAGGGTAGAGTAGGCAGAGTGTAAAATGTAGGAGCATGAAATGTCATCATTATCACCCTTGCCAGCCAGATAACTGATACCACTTGTGAAGCCAGGGCCTACATCTAGGATGATGGATTTTACCCTGGCCTGTGGAAGTGGAAGGGTCGACCTTATACAACTGTAAATGAAATACAGAAACTGTAATTTTACGGTAGGCTGAGGTTCTGAGTGCTCCCAATTTATTGGCAACCACAAGTACAGCAGCAAATGGATTGTAATATTCACGTATTTCTGCATTGTTGTAGCATTCTGCAACATCATCAAATATTGTTCAGGAAAATTCTGCCCTCAAAAATCCTGTTAGTAGTACTAATAGATGTGTATAACACCAGAGGGCTGAGGATAACCCAAGGGTGGTACTAGATTCTGCTAGAGGTTGCACTCGAGATTTGTGTGCGACGATGATGGTTTGTATTCCTTCATGTGATGATACCAACTATATTTTTGCTGAAAAGCAAATTATGAAAGATAGCGGTACACCAAAACCTTTAAGTTGTTTCAATGATATTTCTTCACTTTAATCAACGATTAAGGTGTATTACTGTGCACATATAGATTGCACTTAGTTGTGTAAATGCCACATTGACTTATTTATCCCACCAATACCAATAATTAGATTTCCACAACAGTTGGATGGAAGAATAAACATTTGGTTTCAATTAATAATGATAAACTAAATACTGCTGTCAGACCACAGCACAAATAACATTTCTCACAAAACGTCCTACTTTGTAGGTATAAAACATTGTATGAAACACAGATCTGGTGTAGGGGTTAAATACTGAAACCTTTGCGACACACCACTAATGGCCAGGTGGTGGGCACCTTTGCTGAACAATACACCCTGAACCTAGAAGTACTTCCTGAATCACTCCCAAGAGAAACCAAAAAAATATTGTGCAAAAGTGAAACTGAAAATGTATTCTTAAATACTACGCACAGCTTCACCTCACTGATGAGGCCCGACTAGGCCGAAAAGTGTCTTGGGTTGCTTTTGGTACCAGTGGCATAGACAGGATTGCCTAGCAAGTGGGGCCTGAAGCTAATGTAGGTGGGCCCACTGCAGTGGCATTCAAATCTATAAATGCCCATACAGTGCTGCTGAATGGGCATTTACAGATTTTGGGTGGGCCTTTCCCACTCAGGCGTACCCTGTCTATGCCTCTGGTTGGTACTCTTGTTAAGAGAAGAATTGCCTAACATTTCAGTGCGGGACTGCCCTAGTGAGTGGCGCAAAGACTGATATGCAAATCGGTATTTCTCCTCTGTGAAAGGTATAGTGAGCTAAAAAGTGGTTGTAGACCCTCCCGAGTGTGCACCTTCGCATTTGTTCTCAGTAGAGGGGCTCCCAGACTTTTTTTTTCTAAGTTACCCAGGGTAATCCAGGCGTGGACCGCTTAGTCACTGTGCTTAGAGAGGCGCAGCTTCACCTCACTGATGAGGAACGAGTAGGCCGATACACGTATCTGGGGTTACTGTTGGTACTCTTGTTCAGAGGAGAATTGCCTAGCATTTCGGTGCTGGACTGCCCTTGTCGGTGGGACAAAGACTGATATGCAATTTGATATTTCTCCTCTGTGGAAGGTACAGTGAGTTTACACATGGTTGTAGACCCTCCCGAGTGGGTACTTTCCCATAGAAAAGGTTATTTGGCCTGTTCATTCTCAGTAGAGGGCCTCCCAGACCTTTTTGTCTATTTCTTTATTGTATTCCCAATTTAATATCTTTGGCAGGGCACTCTTGGCACATTTACAACATTGGGTTGAGGAAAGAAATATATTGTCAAAAATATAACTGTGATTCTGGGAAGACTGCTGTACAAATGATCAAGCGTTAACTTTATACCTTATAATAACAAATCGTTTGTATATAAAAAAAGAAACAATATATTTAGCCTTTGTGGATTTAAGAACGGCATTCAACAAAGTTAGTAGGTCAAAACTTTGGCAATGTCTAGAAGTGAATTGTCCTGAGAACCTATTGAATGTATTCATAAAGGTCCATGAAGGTACCAGTATCTGCCTGAGGTATGGCAATGATGGAAGTTGCTAATAAATTGAGTTGCTTGTAAAAATGCATTTGACACATATATAAATATGATTGCACACAAAGAACAATTTATTAATATCTAAGAGCAACATAAAGTGTGTACATAGAAAATCTATTCATGAAATCATACCATATAAATTACAAATTTGTCCACATATATCCAAAAAGAGAGGAACATGCTGGAAAATCAAACATACATGTAACAAGTTTGAAAAAATTAGACAATACCAGAACCCTGCAGGAATATATCCTAAACAACAGCAACATGTTTGCATTAAATAAAACAAGGATATAAAATATTTACAAACATTGTTTTAGTAATCTTATCTCCTGAATGTACCTAGACATGTGCAGCAGGCAAATGGTTACAAGCTTTAATTTTGTTTCAAAATACAATGTGCATACATTGAGCATCATTAAATATTGTAAGCAATAGAACATGTTTGTATAACAATGTTCTCATATGTCGCCACTTTTTTAAAATATAGGCAACTTAAGTTTCGGCCAGGTCAGGCAATAGTTGTGTATGGCTCTGCCTTCTTCAGGTCAACAAATCTAAATTAAGATATGTTCAATTGCCTCAGTAGTTTCAAAGTGGTATTTACCAATTAAAATGGAAACATGTGATGTGCATTTCAGTTTTTCGTGGGACACTCCAAGTCCCTATTTGTCAGGCTCTAATGCACCTGAATACAGGGTTGCTTAGATACGGCCAAAGCACTGGCTACCTACTGTGCTTTTCCAATTTAACTGTTTGCTGCTTAACTGCAGACAAATCTGTGTAGGTTATTTTATCCTGATGCCTGTGCCTCAACACCATGCTGGTGTCTTGTGTGACCAAGCACTGCCTAAATGGAAGATGTACCTCTTACTTCCAAATGAATAACAGGGTAGCAAGGCTGTATTCTCGCACCACTGCAGTTTTCAGTATACAATAATGGACTGTATGGATATTTAGTATGCAGTGTGGCTGATGCACCAAAAATAGGTGGCATTGTAAAACCTGGTCTTGCTTACGCTGATGACTCGCTACAATGTTTGATCAATGTTTATACAGTATTTATGAATAAGTTATGCCTCCAAATCAGCCATTATGTTTAGCCAAGAGGAAGGAAAATAATAAGAGTAGATATTTTTAAAGCAGACAACCATGTAATGCCAGTTGTGTCTGATTATAAATATTTGGGTTTTTCTTTTTCAACTAAATGTATTGGTGTCTGTCATATAAAAAAGATCTAAAGATGGCACAGGCTCAAGGTGGCATAATCTGATTTGGTAGAAGGCTCATCTGATGTGAAAGTTAAGGCGGTTGCCAAATATGGTGCTTGAATTGGGCATTGGCAATTGTTTCTATGTAAATTGTTGTTGTTTTTTGCCAAGATCGGCAGGACATTTGCTGTATATTTATTTTAATTTATTTTATTTAATTAGTACATTTACAAAGCGCTCCAAGGCCGGAGGCAACAAGGCGCTGTTACAGGCAAGTTATAAGGTGAAACAGTTATGCGGAAAGACAGTAAGCACAGGTGAGTAAATCAGCAGAAGGTCAGGTCAAGGGAGCCACAACAGTGTCTGCAGATGTTTTCAGAAGCCCCAGTATGATTTTTCTGATCTTAGTTGCAGGGGTAGTGAGTTTCAGTTCTTCAAGACAATGCCCGGGAAGCTTAGCCCTCCTGATCTCTTTAGTCTGAATCTTGGAGTGTTGAGTCGGTGGGCATAGGCGGAACGGGATGGTCTTGAAGATTGTGCTTTTTTTGATTTTGTTGGATAGGTTGATGGGGCAGTGTTGGAGGGACATTTGTGGGTAATGGCAAGTGTTTTGAAGATAATGGGCTCACGTTCAGGTAACAACCAGGCGTCTCTTCTAGCTGCCGAGATGTGCTCCCTTCTGGGGATGTTAAGCGCGGCCCTGATATATTATTCTGAATTACCCGGAGTTTGTTAATGTTTCAAGTGGAGGTACCAGAAGTAAGAACATTACAATATTCCAGTCTGGGGCCAATAAGAGCTTGGGCAATTGTGAGACAGCTGTCCGAGGACAGGAAAGGTCTGCTAGCATTGATTAACTTGGTGGTGTATGTAGCAGAGGAAGCAATAGCATTGACCTGTCACATAAGCAATAGCGTGGCATCCAGGTGAACACCGAAGATTTTGACCACACTAGAGACAGGGATAGTAATGTTGTTGATGATGAAGGTATTGTAGTCATGGCCTAGTTTGCTGAGTAGCGCTTAAGATCTGACCAGAACAATGTCTGTCTTTGAGTCATTAATACAGTGGAGACAGGAATTCATCCAGGCTTTGATAGTCTGGTATGCAGACAGTGGCATAGTTTCCTGTTAGGGGGAGGAGGATCTGTGTGTCATTGTTGTAGTTTGTATAGGGAATACCCAGGCCATCGAAGAGTTCAAATAGAGGTTTTGTGAATATATTATATAGGGTCAGGGAGACACATGATCCTTAGGGAGCACCACAGGTTACAGGTGCTGAAGAGGCTGAGGCATTGTTTGTGAATACTCTCATAGGGTGGTCTGTCAGAAAGGAGGAGATCCACACAAAAGCTTCAGTGGCGAAATTAGCTGCCGATGCCAGGTGCTGGCACAGAATTTGATGATCAACGAAGTCAATGGCTGCAGACAAGTCAAGCAGAAGGAGGAAGGCTGAGTTGCCAGCATCCTTGATCTCATCTTGTAGGTTTTAGTCCAGTAATGCAGATTCTGTGCCACGGTCGGGTCTGAAACTGGATTGCTGCATCCTTTGGATATTGTTGGATTCGAGGTATGACTGGATCTGGAGGGAAGCCTCCCAATCCAAGATTCTGAGGAATGGGACGGTGGTGATAGGGCGGTAGTTAGTGGGGATGGTTGGGTCAAGGGAGATTTTTTTTTTTAGCAAAGGAAGAACCCAAGAGTCTTTTATACTAGTTGGAACAGAGCAGGTGGAGAATGTGACATTGATGAGAGTGGTGATGAAAGGGTAGAGGAATTCAGCACAGTTCTTAATACCAGAGGCCGGGCAGATATCCCCTTGGCAACGGTAAGGCTTAAGAACTTTCATGATCTGGATGACCTCTGGTTCTGTGACAAGTTTGAAGGTAAATAGTGGTAAATCTTGCCGGGTGGCAGTGGTTCAAGTGCTTGGGGGACATGAGGTGATTTTGCTAAAGGTGTTTTCTTTAATTAAGATCTTTTTCTGAAGAGTGTCAATTTTCTTTAAGAGGTCATTTTGGATGTTTGAGCACCAAGTGTTATCCTTGGTACAGTTGGGGGCGGTGGAATGGGAAATTGGAGCTCACACAGAATTGTGAATAGTTTGCAATTGCTTAATTTGGCATTATAAATCTTTGTGTTAAAAGTGGCACTTTTAGCTTCAAGTAGGTATGGCCTGTTTATAGCGCAGCTTTGTTGTGTTTTAGAGGGAGTGTTTCTCCAAATTGTTTCCACCCAATGTTTTTTCAAGCGGAGGGCTCTGATGACAGCTGTGAACCACGTATTGAGGTGTGAGGCAGGCTTTTCTTTGCAGAGGTCAAGGGGAGCTAAGTTGTTGACAGCCTGTGTGAGGGTATGGTTGTAGATTTCTACCAGAAAGGCAGAGTCACTGGTAGGAGATTGTGAGGGATGAAGCTTCTCCAACCGTAATAGGATGCAGTCTTTTGTTGATTTGTGAGAGCTCTGGCTTAGTGTAGGAGGTAGGGGCACGGCTGTTGAAGAGGGATGTGTAGTAGGTATGGTGGATAGGAGGGTGTTGTGATCTGTCCAAGGACATGGTAAGTTGGAAGTCATTAAGGCATTACAATTAAGATTGACTAGCCAGTTCAAGATGCAACCTTTGGAGTGTGTGGAGCTGAGGATTCATTGAGTCAAGCCTAGATCCGTCAGGGTGATAGCTAGAAATGAGGTGCTTTCATCAGCCTCATTCTTGAAGCCTAGATTGAGGTCCCTAAGGAGTAGGGTCTTGGAGGACGGTTTGATGTTAGTGAAAAGGAGATGCAAGAAATACTCTTTGAAAGTAACCGCAGTGCCATGGGAATGGTAGACCACGTGCAGCTTTATAGTGGAGGTGTGGGAGAGGCCTAATTTGGTCAGGAGTAACTCTGCATGTGAAGGAAGAGTTGCCAACTTCTCTGATGGGGAGGGAATCTCTTACTATGAGTGCTACCCCACCGCTTTTGGAATCTGATCTGTCTTTATGGAGGATGGTATAATTAGGTGGTATGGCTACAGACACTGATGGGTTGGAGGCAGAGTGCAGCCAGGTTTCTGAAATGGCTAATAGGTCGAGATTATTGGACGTGATAAGGTCAAAGATTTCAAGTGGGTGAGCATGGATCGATCTGGCATTAATTAGGGCTCCTTTTTAAGAATGTAGCAGGGGCATTTGGAGTGGAATTCTTTTTGAATGCCTACCATTTTCTGGTAGAGCTATTCTTCGAGTTCACTGATGGGTTGAGAGAGAGGTCCAGTGTGATGATGTGGTCGTTTTGCGAGTTGTTTACTTAAAAAGGGGCGATATAGGTTGTGGAATAAGAGGTGCAGCTGTTGGTGGCACTAGACCTTGTTTGCTGGTGGCGCTGGTAGGGCTGTCCAGAGAAGGGATGTGCACACAGGCTTTGCGCTAGATAGAGGCTTAGCAGTATTGATTACTTATTTAATGGCTAATTTTTATTTTTGCTCAAGGTGCAGCAAGATGAGTGGCATAAGGGCACTTCCAGGATGCTAAGGAGGCAGAGAGTGAGGTGTTGCGAGGTGCAGTAAGCGGCCGGTGGGCAGGGCAGTTGAAACTAGAGCTAGCCGAAGTGCCTGCTTGAAGGTGTGAGCCAGGTCCACAATGGGGCATGTTGCAATGGGGTGATGCTATGCTGAAGAGTGAACACAGGCGCAAATTCCGTAATGGAGGAAGCCATGGAGTGCAAAGTGGTTGACAGTGCGTGATTTTAAACAAGTCTGTCTGGCGATGCCTAAGCAAGGCACGGATAAGCTTGGGAAGGCTGGTTAGTCAGAGTTTGGTTAGGGGGGCTTGTAGGTTGGAGGGTGTGAGCAATGGCTGTCCAGGGCTCATGGGGAGATGAGCAGGGCAGGAGGAAGGAGCGCGGGTTGGATGAGTGGAGTGGGAGGTTATTGGGTACCGCAAGAGTAATAGAGCATCATGTGGGGCTTAGAATCCCATACCTTGTCGGCAGGGATCCGGAGGGGCGTCCATGGCCTGACAGTGCCAGACAGGATACATCAGCCTTAAGTTGGTGCCTGGAGGATGGGGACGGCTTCGCCTGCCAGCTCCCCTGGATAGGTTCATAAGTAGATTGCTGCGGCCAATCCTCAACATGCAGGGAAAAATCAGAGAAGAGGCATATCTGAGGTACAAAGTCAGGCGAAACGGCAGCAGCCATTTTGAAATGGAGCTGCTGCTCCACATATTGCTTAGATTGGGATGCCATCTCTGGAGAATGAACTATTAATAGAAATGGTACTACTCTGGCTAAATGTCTGGGGCAATCAGAAGGCAAGTTTAACACATCATACCAAGAATATATTTCCTGTTGCTGCTTATTCATCGATTTCACGGTTGAGGCATACAAATCAACTCCTTAATAAAGTCAATGGATCTAATTATTTTACTATCCTAGTGAGCATTGATGAAAGGATCTCTCGGAATCTTTAAAAAAAAGCCACTAGCACATTTAACACCAGAGCAAGAGAGTAGGGAATTGATGAAACTGGCAAATAGAGCACATGACATTTTGGTTAAAAATAATATTCAGGCATATTTGCTCTGGAGCAAGTTTAAACATGATGAAATGTTGATCACCAAGGCAAGCTGTTATTTGTTGCCATTAAGAGCTATTATCGCTAAATGGTATCGCAAAATGTATAATAATCAAAATTTGGATAAGAGCTACCTACTTTGTACTGCATCCTCAGAGTTTTCAATGCATTTTAGGCTCTTTTACGCTGCCTATTCTCAGATTAGGAAAAACACTTTATTACCATTACTGAGGGAACTGCAATGTTGTCAATATCCCCCAGTCCAGCAGTATTTATTGAAGGGTGTCTCCCTGTGATCAGATGGGCACTTTTATCTTATCACCTTTCTGCACTGAAGCTACAAGCACTTTATCACAAATAACCTAGTTGAATGTTTTCTTTCCGTATTTACTTGTTGCCGTTATTATGTTAAGATTGTTTTAGGGTTAACTGTATGATACACTAGGTAGCTTTGTATTTTGTGCAAAGTCTTCTGGAATATTCTAACGAAATAAACTTGATTGACTGACTGACTGACTTACTGTGTAGAAGATGAAGATTTTAAAAAAAACTGACAATATGGAGGCATGTCTCAATTCTTCTCACATGAAAAAAATATCTGTCAGGGAACGGCCATAGTTTATGCAGATGAATGTTCCTATAATATGTGACATTGTAAGCAAGCTGAACCTGTCAAGAGGGGACGGGGACCCTTCTTAGCCTTGGGTGGGAGGCCTTGCAGGGCGAAGCCAGAGCCAGTCGTACCCCAGAGGGAGGAGGTACCAGTTTGGAGGGCCCCAAACCCTGCCCCTTTATATAGAGACAGTTTTCTTACACACAGTGCCAATGTCAATCCCCCCTTACCAATTCCGCATGGTGCTAGCCAGTTTTTCTCTATTTCTACATATCCAAGCATCTTCGATGAAAGAGAATCAAACAACCCAGCCAACTTGAGTCTTCAGTGAGTGACCGGTTACCTGAGAGCCCAAACCGGCGATCTACTGAAGAGAGTCCGCTAACAAACACAAAGCCACAATCAACAGCAGAGGCAAATATACAGAATGCTCCAAATCCATTATGCTCACATGTGAGGGAGCAACAGCATGTCTCCCCAGGCAAACTAACAGGCTGAAGCACTGCAAGGCCCTCACACAAACTAGCATTTGAATGGCATTGATCACTCCGCAGGAAGCCATTACAAAAATCCATCTGACTCCCACATGAGTAAGAGGTGGGACTTAGACCCTCTTATGTCTTTTGATGATTGTACCACCTCCCGGGAGGGGAGAACAGGGGAGAACAGGAAATGATGGTCCCAGGGAACAGTGGTGCCTGCTAATACTTGGGCAGAGCCCATCTACATCACCCAATGCCTTCTGTTATAATTGCTCACCAGATTCCTTCTTTCTTTACCAGCAATGAGGCCAACACAACAAGCACAGTTAGAAACCAACAGAAGAAGTATGACCCATCAGTGCTCCATGCCATACACTGCACAGCAGGGAACTGGCAAAGTGAGCGAGAGAGGGCAGGCCTCAACAGAGGGCCACCCGACCTGCCACTGTCCGCTCCCCAGCACCAAAGGGAAGCGCAGCGGGAAAGCTGAAAACCTTCTAGACCACCAGGGACTAAAACACTTTTTCTAAGACCCACAGAAACTGTGCTTGTCTTGGGGTAGCCCAAGCCAGGCTGCCCTAACACAAACATGCATACTGTACAGCGTAAAACGGCAATTATATTCTGTGGCAGACCCGCACACAGAAAAGGTGCAGGCCTAATACACTATATGAAACATTTACTCTATGCAACACCTCCCGAGCAGGGAAACCAGTGGAAGATTGGCCAGGGCAGATGACCAACCAGAAGACCGGTAAGGGATCCAGGGAGACCACCAGAAACAAGAAGTTGTGGGTTGTTTGGGTGAGTTCCGAGGAGAAGGAGGTGGAAGACCTAGAGACCAGCAAGAGAATCAATGGTGGACAAGAGTGTTTAGGCCAATTGCAGAGCATGTGATGTGTTGGTTGGTGGGTGCAAGTGGTTCTGCTTTGCAAGTGTGCATGTGAGACTAGTGACTACAATTATTGGAGGGAGCATAAGGAATTGATGTAAAGTGGTTGTGAGGGTAAAAGGAGTCTGATGGAGTTAGGGGAGGAGTAGTAGTGTGGATGAGGAAGTTGTAGTGTGTGGTGATTGTAGTAGTGTGATGAGGGAGCAGTAGTGTACAGTAGGGAGTACTAGAATGAAAGAGCGAGTAGTACTGTGGTGAAGGTAGCAATAGTCTGAAGGAAGGAGTAGTAAAATCAAAGTGTCAAAACAAGACATAAAAGGAGTGAAAGACATCAGAGGGACAGAGGAGGAAGAGGCAGGATGTAGGAGAAGTGAAGGTGGGTGCAAGTGGAAGTAGAAGAGTACTTAGAGGGGAACATCAGACAGAAAGAGAGGGAGAGTAGCACATTCGTATGATAGTAAGAAGACTGAATCAGGTAGTGTCTCTGAAAAACACAGGTTACCTCTAAAAAAGGTAATCTCCCTTAATTTTTGTTTAAGGGGGCTCAGTGTCTCGAAACGGAAGAAACTAAATGCATTATACAGGAATGAAGCAACTGACTACCCCACTCTATGTCAAAACAGGCTAGGCTTGGTGATATATAATATTATCTAGGTTGTTAGGTAACACCTTACAACGCGGTAAGGCAATCAAACATGAATTTTATTACTACCATGTGTAACACTTGCCACAACCCTTGGAACGAAAATGAACCATCTCGCTTTTACATACTCAAAATATACAATCAAAATAATCATTCATAAATTAGTCCATATACATTTTTTTTACGACCAATTTAGAAAAGTTAAAAAGAGAGAACGCAGAAATACACATGTATATGACAAATCCACATTACATGATCTACTCAATCTATTCTTAAAACAGTATCACCTGTGAGGGGTTAGTTGAATTAGAGAAAAAACTGACTCAGTTCACGTAAGCAGTATATAGATATAAAACTTCAATAAATGAGTCTGTTGTCAAGTATCGACATGTTTTGGCCCTTCTGGAGATTAAAACACTATCTCTAGTGTCTATACACCCAATGGTTTTTCACGGCCTTCTTCAGGACAGACAATTTCTCATAGGTGAAATGGAAAACCTCTTTTCATATACCCCATGACAGGTTTGGCACAATCTAAAAATAAACATACAACAATTGTAAACGACGATGGTTCATTCATTCATGAAATATATACATATGGTGTAGCATACATTACACTTATACTACTGATCAAAAACACTTTTTACATATGTTTAATCATCCCAAGAAATGTTTGATTGGCATCTTTCTAGATGACGTGTTACACTTATGCCCTGGTGGGGCACATCAATCAATATATATCAACAAACCTTTACTTACATCCTGTATGGACATGAGCTCAAAGAACCGGCTCAATCATAGCCGTGGCAGGTCATTTTTTCTTATTTCTTATCACCAGGTATTCACAGATCCACCCAGGTTTATTCATACATCCCAGCCTGTTTTGGGAACCTGGATGTTATCATACACAAGGGAAAAAAATGACCTGCCACAGCTATGATTGAGCCCTTTTTTTTTAGCTCATGTCCATACAGGATGTAAGTAAAGTTTTTTTTTACTTACCTAACAACCTAGATCATATTATATATCACCAAGCCTAGCCTGTTTTGACATAGAGTCTACTGACTACATTGATAGTGTAGGGTCAGTCTAGGAATTCCATGAGGGAGTTTAGGTAGCTAAGGCATTGCCCTTTAGGTTGTCACGCACAGCAAAGACCAAGCCTAGACAAAAGGGGGAAGCATGCAGTATACACTAAGCTGAGGAGTAGAGATGCAGTTGTTTTTCGATGAGAAAGAGGGACTGTACTAGAGCCCTAAGAAGCCATTCAATAAAATTCTTTGACCGTCTCTGAGACTCAAAGTATTCCTTGAGCCATTTGTGACATACTGCAGACTCTCTGTTATACAGAACACAGGAACAGACATTACTTCTCAACTACTCATGAATTCTTTATAAACAGGCTTAACAAACATTCACTTATGCCCATCGAAACCTTGAGAAATCTGATCTGCAGTCAGTACGAAGACATTCTATGACCTTAAGACCTCAAAACCGGAATATAAAATAGGTGAAAGTCTACCTCTATAAGCTCCAAAGGAACCAATCTAAGGAGCAGATGTTTCATCCTTCTTGGAGAGAAGCCTTCAAAATATAGAGAAGATATCTCCAGTTGCCTACAAAATTAAAATATTGAAAGGGGCTCATACGAGGAACACTGCGTACTTGTAAACTTGCTGAAGACCTATCATCCCTATACAATAATCAGACACATAGAGTAAACTTCTAAGATGAGGTGGCCCTAAATAAAATAGAATCTGTGATAAAAGGTTGAATTCTTGGTTGAAATTATATTGTTAGATATATAAATAAATAAAATGGAGAGTCGAATTCAACTATATCATCTGTATCCTTGCCCTATACTAATAAAAAGCCTCTCTACCCCTCTGCCTTATTAAACTAACCTGAAATTGTTTCCAGGGGGAAGATCCATAGTGGAGGAACAGGTGTTGTATATCAAAGTTGTCTGGCTTCAAATAATGCATCATCATTGTGTAAAACATTCTGCCACACAGTAACCTGTAGGTGTGTGCTGCCCAGCTGTATCCTCATAATACTTGGGGCACAGCAACTCTGTTAAGAACTACAGATACAGAACCAGATACCAGCCAGAAACATCGACTATTCCTGAATCACCTCCCTACCACTACCGGCATTACCTATCTGTCCTTTACTCATACTGTTGCTGCCTGGCACTTCTTCAGTCTTGTATCTCTGTCATATTTTATCTCTAGCTCTCCTTCCTGTTGCTACTCTGTCTCCATTGTCTATCGCATTCTATTGCTCTGATTCTCACAATTAAATGGTATGCCACCTGTTGTTGTGGTGTGTTGGTCTGTATCTCTCCGACACTCTGCCTCTCCTGTCTCTGTGTCCTGTTATTGCTGTTCCTCTTCTCTGTCTTGCAGTCTTCATTTGCTGTAACTCCCATGTTTCTCTCATACTTTCTCTCTCTCTCGCTCTCTCCATCTGTCTCTATACTGCTTATCCCTCGTCCTCTATCTCTCTCATGGCAGTACTCCAGCTCGCACTCCTGTTTGTTTCAGCCACATATGTTATTTACCTTACTTCTCGTGTCTGTCGTTTTCCATTTCAATCTCTCCCACCTGCTGTTGATCTGGTTCCTTATTGACCTTGTCTCTAAATTTCTCTTTTGTTCTGCTTCTATCCCTCACTCCGATTGCCAATTTTTGTATCTCACTCTCCTGTTTCTTACTTCTATTTGCTCTTCTTTCTGTTTTAGCACATCTATTAGATTCTCGGTTGTTCGCTCTGCCAGACCTTCCCCTGTGTTGCCCTGTTTCTCTTAGGTTCAGAGTTGTTATTGTTCTCTACGTCTTCTATTTTGCTTTTGCCATAGCAATAATAGGTATTCAAAAAGCTGAAATGCATTTTCCGTCCACAAGGGGGTGCTTTTGAATGTATGCAAACCTGCGTTTGGGCGTTAGGCTGGACATGAAAGCATTAGAGATTTGTCTCATCAGATGCTGCACTTGCATCCAGGCAAATGCTTTACCTGCAGTGTCTCCCAATACAAAGTACAGCAGTCCCAATGAGGCGCGCGTCTGAACCGTTGAACATTAAGCAGTACTGTTGCTAAGTGGAAAGCTAAGTCAGCTCTGTGGCAATTCAAACTGGTTATCTGCTCTGAATATCAAACACATTTCTATACTGCAGACTCATTAACTCGCTGAGCTATCGACAGGATTAGAACCAGCAAGTTAAACATTTATCTATGCAGCGCGATACATAACTCACAGAGCTACATTTTCTGACATGCTATTATGCTTATAATGAGGGAAATTCCTTTGAAATGGGGTAGGTTTCTGGGAGTGATACTCAGATGACAAGGGATAGGGAGATGCCATTAAAAGCACCAGATTGGGAGTAGAATGGACCAAGTCTCCCTCAACAATCCAATCTTCTCACACTATCAACCAGTGTGTATCACAGCAGCTCTGCACAGTTGAGAAACTTTGCTGAAAAAGTTGGGGGGGTATGATAACTGAGGAAAAGGGGCCCCAGCCAAATGAATGGGGACAAAATGGTGTGCCATGAAAGTTGGGGGGGGACAAACACCCCTGTGCCCCTCTAAAATTACACCCATGGCTCTGCAGAATGTAGCGAAGAGCTCAGAGACTGATCTTGTTCAGTACTTGAGTCAACACATGTTGGTACGGCACCATTGCGGCAGCCTTATTAAGAAATTCATGTACTGTCGCAAAACATACCAGCTCTGCTAAGACATTTTGGAATGATGCCACAAAATATACATTAGTTCTGCCTGAACAGTTGACATTGTTTCATTGAAAGGGTAATGCAGCTGTCCTGAGAAATTAGCCTCATGCGCCTGAATACATAGCAGAACTGTATTGGTGCGCTCAGTCTCACTAGAAATATGTTCAGCCCTTCTGAGAAGTGTTCATCCTGTGTACATTGAAAGGTAGTCCTGTGTGACAGGGCTGCTACTGTCCCATTGCAAGTATAAAAGCCCATCTAGGAAGTGCAGGTAGACTTTCACGCTGCCTACCTGTGTGCATGGTAGCGTGGTGAGGGTGGAAGAGTTCATGTTAAGTTCAGACCACATGCTCAGCCATCACTTGCTCTCTCTGATGAGAGGACTCGCAATTGGCAATGCCCTTTCCGGCATGAGCACCCGCACACAAACGCACACTCTTTCAAAACTATGCAATCACATCTTCCTATTTAACACCAAATGTTGCATCGCAGAAGCCAAACACAAATGATTGCTGGAAGTCTAACATAAAAGTTCAAACATCAAGCCATTAATTGCCACAGCTGTGCTTCTGAAACAAAGAGAAAGCACACTGTGAAGTGCCCATGCAATTAATGACACATAAATGGCTAAATTCAAGAGCCTGCATCACTTTCACACATTGCAAACCTAGACACATGATACTTCTACAGCTGAGCTGCTTCTATTAAAACCAATGAAATCAATGGAGGAAAATAAAACAGAAATGCAGCCCTTGCATAAGACACAATTGTGCACAGTATCACACCATTCTTCCTATTCAGGCACAATCAGAATAGCAATTCTAATAATATTCCCCCCAAAGTGTCCTAAAGCATGTGCACAGCATATTGTGAGACAGGGCCAGCTTTCTGGCCTTGTCAAGACGGGACGGGAACCTCTCTGTCCAGAGTGGGTGGTCCAACAGAAAGCCATGCACTGCCAGCCCTACCTCTGAGGACGGTGGCATCAGAGAGGGCCCCAAATCCTGTCCTCTCTCATGTCACCAGCATGCTTGAATGCAGACCCTTGTCTCCAGCCTTTGATTTGATTTGATTTATTTATAGAACGCCGAATTGGCACGGTGGCATAAGGGCGCTACACAAAGTACAAACAATATTACAAAACACAAAGTATTGTACAAAGCAGAAAAATCTAATAAAAACCCTAAAGAAGAAAATATCAAAGCCAAATATTTGATTCACTGACGAACAAATATCATCCAGAACGATCACACCAACTGTAAGGATTGCGCTACTCCAATAGTTGTAATTTTTGGAATTGAATTCTCAATAATAGAATTTGGTACACAAATCAGTACACAAAATGAAGTAGCCCTTGTGCAGCCCAGCTACCATTGCAACAATTCACAAATAAGGATAGAAATCACGTGACCACTCGAGTGTTGTTTGTAATGTGTTGATACGTACATCTTCAAGTCAGCTCCATCCCTGCCCAATGAACGGGTAGTATAGCAAGTTATAAATAATAAATCATAATAATAATTCATTATAAGTTGATGGTTCCAAACACTCATTAGTACTTGATTATGGAATCTCAAATGGAGACGTACCCCCATCAGTCTCAACACGTTTCACAACTATGTTATTGTGTTTATTTTTGCTTATTTGAGTTCAGACTGTTAGGCAGGAGACTAGCCAAGTAGAGTATTACTTGAATTCCTATATGAGCAGAAGATATATATATATGGCAACTTTTCACAATTGCTCACTAGCATTCTTCAATATACCATACTGCTTTAAGGTATAAAAACACATTCATTTCATGATCCGTGTTTAATCCAGTAATGGTGCTACATTATTTACAAATGAGTCGGGAGTCAAGCTGGAGTAATAGCAGTTTCTGATCCCCACCTCTCTTGCCAAGGATCGTGTATAATATCCTAATAGGTTCAGTATTCTTATTTTGTACCAACTGCAGCTTACCTGAATGATTGGACATACGACTATTGGGCAGCACGGACAGCAGGCAATCTAATTGGTGAGTGATTAATTATCAGAACACAGGGCTAATTAGAGAATGTAAAAGAATGGAATTTAACCAACTTTATATTTATTTCTATATTATTTTGGCCAAACAGTTTATATGAAAGGACCAATAGAATTGGATATCATATCATGCGAAACTGATGCCTACAGTATTGAGGACTGGGCGAGTCTAGTCGGTGAATGGGCATTTGCACTATGTCACATGCCATAATCACAAGCATGGGATTTAATAGTTCACACATGAACAAACACAGCTAGGATTCTCAAATGGGTACACTGTGGTGATCTTGACAAACTGGTGTGGTGGAGAATGCCCTTGCTTTACTGCACGAGATCACGGGAGGTCTGAGGACCTTACGTTATAACCCTGCACAAGGGGTGTTTTGTAATGGAGGACAAGCACTAGGTATTGAGGCCAATGGAGATAATTGATGAGTAATGCTTCTCTTTGCTTTATCCCCTTTTGTTTTTTATTTTTGCTTTCTTGAATGTTAATTGTAGACATATATTTCTATGAAGTTAAAGGATGTTATGAGAAGGTGCTATAATTAGTGCAATAGTCTTGAGAAAGACCCAAGGGTCAAAACACTTTAATGGGCGCATAATCATATGTAATGCTCATGGCAAGTAGCTGGGATGCACAAGAGCTACTTCATTTTGTGTACTGATTTGTTTACCAAATTCAATTATTGGGAATACAATTCCAAAAATGACAACTATTGGAGTAGCACAATTCTTACAGTTCATGTGTTTGTCCAATTCATTTTATAACAGGTGTAAGGAAACGCCTTTAGTAACTGGGGTTGCAGCATTCCGAAATTAAGATTTTATTAGAAGGTACCGAGGCGCACGTGTACTCTGATTTTATCCTGAAGTTGTTTGAGTATCATCCACAACAATTCTGACATTTGAAATGAGAGCACAGTTCCGCATGGTCCTACAGCGGCTCAAGAATGCAGGAATGTTACTCTGCCCACAGCCAACAAAACAGTCAACATTATTGTTTGTGGGCCAGTCCTTAATTTATTTTCTTTGCAAAAATCAAAGATCCTGCATTCTAATACAGCCAGGCCCCGTTCTTACTTGCAACCAATGGATTCCCACCGCTCTGTTCTATTTAAATGAGTCAATATAAAAGTCCTATGATCCATAATGCACTCCCTCAGGTTAGGAGCCTGAATACTAGTTGTAGTACCCCCAGACCTTTCTTGCAGCAAATTCCCAACCCCCACAGGATTAACTGACAACACAGGAATATCATCCATAACAACAGTCTGCTGGGCACTACCTTCCCCACCCACCCTACTGGAGTCCACTCCATCAGTTTGGCAAGCTATGCTCACCAGAAGGGGATGATTCTGGGTGATATTCATGTCAGTTTGACTCTGATTGTCCATCCTAACAGGGAGGGTTCGGGGGGGCTTGTGTCACAATTTCATCAACAGATTCTACCCACTTGGAAAAATCAGAATTATTTTGGCATTGGTTTAAATCAGCAATGATCCTCTCCTTGATATGTTGCCAACTATCCAATCCAAATACCTTATTCCATTGGCAAGCTCAATATCCATCTCAGGTGTCTGCACAAGCACTTCCACAATAACATCCTTCATACTCTTGGATTAATGGGTTTTGGCAATAGCTGCCCCCTCGTGGGATGCAGGCTCCCAGGTAACTCCCTGCTAATGTTCCTTTATCCATGTTCTCATCATCCCTCTGCCAAATGGATTCTTCCTTGTGCACTCCACACTAGCCCTGGACATAATCACTGACATTCCTTTATCATCCGATTGATCTCCTTTTTCTTCCAGAAGACGCTGTCTTCTCCTAGAACCCCTTGCTAGTACCAAGAACAGCCAACTGTTAGTTGGGGTCACACACCCCGGCAGGGTGGGATAATCCAGTAAAGCCAGTTCCCCTGATCCGGATATGGCTGTTAACTGACAAAGCATTTTAGGTGATTTAATATGAATATCCTTACTTTGGGAATTAGAAGACCACTTCAAAGCCAACATCACCACCATCCAACTGATAATACAAGACCAATCGACTACAACATGCGACCCAACCCGCCTTCCGAGGAACACCAGAACAAACTCTGAAGCTTCCCCAATTATCAGTGGAGATATTTGTCAAGCTGGTAAACAACAGCAACAAACAGGCTCCCCCATGGATCCATGCCCCCCAGACATATTGAAATCAATCCTCCCACAAGGAACGCCCATGGAATACTACAGAAACCTTTTCAACCAATCACTTTCAACAGGGAAAGTACCGCAATCATTCAAAGCGGCATACATCAAGCTGCTCAGCAGGAAACGTAGAAGACCTCTGCAAACTACAGACCCATATACAACATCCCCTACCCAGCTAAACTACTCGAGACATACGTCTACAGAATAACACAAGAATTCATAGAGGAGCACCAACTGTTGGACCAAGCACAAGTAGGCTTCAGACCGATGAGGGGAACAGAAACAGCATTTCTCTCAATCTGTGACGCTCTAAAGACTAATGCAGACTCGGACAAAAGCACAGCTCTAATCCTTCTGGACCTCTCTGCAGCATTTATTTATTTATTTATTTGGTCATTTGTAGATCGCACAAAACCCTAGGGCAACGAGGCGCTGAACTTTGACACAGTTAACCATGAAATCCTCGTCAGGAGACTAGAAGAAATAGGAATCACTGACACAGCCCTACTATGGATTAAACAAACAGGACATAAACAGTCTGGATCAAACCTTTCAACTCTACTACAAGGGAACCCAACTGGGGAGTACCACAAGGATCATCTTTCTCCCCATTGCTCTTCAATATATACCTGATGCCACTAATCAAACTGATCAAAAAACAAGGCCTCAGATGCTACAACTACGCAGATGACACTCAGATTGTCTACACAATACAAGACACACAGGCAGAAAAAGAAACACTGTACAGCTGCCTCCCAGAGCTCTAGAGCTGGATGAACACAAATAGCCTCAAACTCAACCCGGGCAAAACTGAAATAATGATTATAGCTAAAAACAAGGGAAACAACCACTACATCCCATGGTCAATGGAACTGGCTACAGCACTCTGACTCCATCAACGATAGCAAAAAACCTGGGAGTCTTGATGGACGATGAACTAACACTTGAACCACAAGTAAACGCCATAATCAAGAAATACTTCTTCCTGCTACACGCAGTAAAAAGGATCCTGCCATTCCTCTCTTTCACCCACGAAACACTCACCATCATCGCACTCATCATGTCCAGAGTAGACTATGCCAACAGCCTATACCAAGGAATGCCGGAACGACTGTTAAAAAAACGTCAGCGCATTCAGAACTCTGCAGCAAGACTCCTGCTCAGGCTACCACGAAGAGAACACATTACCCCGGCTCTGAAAATGCTACACTGGCTGCCAATAAAAGAGAGAATAAAGTTCAAAATGATGTGCATAACGCACAGAGCAGTCCATAGCCAGGCAGCAGAGTTCCTAAAGAAAAGAATAACCATCTACCACTCAACAACATCACTCAGATCAAGCAACGACATTCGCCTCGTACCACAGTCGTACAACAAAAGAAAACTTGGAAGATCATCTTTCAATCACCTGGTAATCTTAACATGGAATAACATACCAAAAAACATACGCAACACAAGGTATCATTTGGAGTTCAGAAAACTAGTCAAAACATGGCTCTTTGCTCCGCATTCAGGAGGAATCAACTAGGAAGAAAGTACCACAACAAAACCGTGAATACCCCAGTAGGAATCCATAATCCCTAACCTGCCCCTCCATTATAAAAGCAGGGGTGGGCACGCACCGGCCACCCAGGCCGACATGCACTGATCCTAAAGGGGACTTGGATAGTTGGGGACAACCAACAGGATGGACAATAACGGATAAGTCGGGTGACCAAAACAGGGGAAGTAGGGGAAATAAGCATGATACACAAGCCACTGGGGTCACACCAAAGAGAGCTCCCATTACGCAACATGGCTGCCAATTAGGCGGTCAAAGTAGAATAGCAAAAACACAGGATAACCATAGAGGTTGGGCACAGAAACGCGAAGACAAAGTGGTAAGAAATCGACAAATACTTGAAAACCATGGTAACCATACCTTAATATTTCCAATTGCCGCTTACTCAACATACAGAAACTCACACAACCAACTCTCTGCAAAGCAATCCGCACACACTTCACCACATTGCAACAAGAGACTAACAACACATAACCAGCCACAACAGCACATGGAAATTCTGGCAGTGATCGAAAACCGCGCTTAAGCTCAGTGCACGGTGCAAACCGAACTGAAGCAGCCAACAGGACATCACAACTCCCACTCTCCTATTCCCACTACACCCTCCTAACTCCCCCTCCACCCTTCTTGACACCCTCCTATTCATATCCACCAGAGCGCCTGGGGATCACAGCAGTGGTGACGCTGCGTGATACAAATATCTTTAACATTAACATCAATAGTTGCTCGGACACCCCCGCCGGAGCGCGCAAACTAACCCTCGACATAGTGGGCAGAGAGAACACAAACAGGCAGCAACCAAACAAGCATGCTATCAAAGCATACAGGCTGCTATTTCTTCAATTATTTATCCAAAGCTAAAACTAGAGCACACAGCTCAAACAGTGGCACACTAACTTAGGTTACCAAGGCTGTTCAGTTACAGCTCTTCACCCAAACAACTCATGGCCAGAACAGATGGAGGGCAAGTCTAACAAACTTTCCCTGTGACACAGGGAGACGTCCAAACACCCTCCCAAACCAGCGATGTGGCAGCTTCCCTCATAATAAATGACAGCTACCTCATACTGTAGCATAGGCCGGATGGACAGGGACAGCAGCTCACTACAGCTCAGAGCTGCAGCCACCCCGGGGTACCACCGTCTCAATCGGGCACCAAGGCAACAGCATACAGTGATACCACTAGAGGAAGGAACGCTCCTATGGGATTGTCAACAGGTCAACACATCAAGCCGCACCAGTATACCCGCCGCCTCTGACGTTGCTTGCTATTCTAGGACATGTAGTCATCCTGCACAATAACTGCTGCTAAACTGTGGAGTACATATGCTTGCCAGTATTTTCCATCGTTTGTAAATACTGACAAGCTTAAGGATGAGAGCAATGAAGATAAAACCAGAATACCAGCGTGCCTGATGTACCAACAGAACGAGACAGCAAAGACAACCAACAGCGCCACAGAGACCTGATTGCAGCAGCAGCTGGATGGCAGAGAGACACAAAGGCGGCAGAGTCTGCCGGTCAGTTCTCATCTGAAAGCAGTAATCCCAAAACTTACTTAGATGTCTCTGGTAAGCGGACCACGGGACCCGAACCTAGACAATAAATATCCTATGTCGCTATGGCCATCATGTGGCAAGCCCTCTCAGAGAAAGTGGGCAGGGCTTAACCCCCTTTTGAAGACTTCCCCGTGCATATACACATCCTCGCAGGGGAAGACTAGTCCGGATTGGCCAGGGAAAGCTGTCCAATCAGTACAGAGTGTGAGACCGTCGCTTACAGATCCCAACCTGGGGCTGGACAAGCGAGGGAGTATCACCTGGGTAAGGAAGTCTGGGGTCATTTATATGGGAATACCCCTTCTACCAGTTACCCACAATCGCAACCCCCCTCTACCTTCTTGGGGTATTTTCAAACACACAGCATCTCCCCCACTCCATTTTCACATACTACTGGTATGAAAGAGAGACAACTGAGAGTAGCAAAGATTACCTTATGAAACACCTTACGAAACAGAAGAAAGACTACCACCAACAACCCTCACGTTGTCCCACTAATGGAGTCAGGCAAGGTCGGGCAGACCAAACCCTGACCACACACCTGCAGCCCACTAACATCACATAGGTGTATAAAGGGTGGCTGCTGAGGGAGAGAAGTAAGATGCAGTTGGGAGAGCAGGAGGGAGGCTGCAAGGCTGAGACGGGCAGAGGATCCCTCTTCAAATCCCAAACACTAGAAGTGACCTCGGAAGGTTGTCTGGAGCGGACAAGCCGAGAGACTGGGAGTTGTCAGGAGAATGCAGAGGAGGACGACGTGCAGCTTTGCTGGCCCGGTGAGAATAAAGGTATGCAGCATGTCACAGGAGCGTGCCTCCTACGTGTTGGAATCAGACAGCCAGGACCCTGCTGGTGAAGTCCGGGCAATTGCTTTTTCCCTTGGGGTCAGTGCCGATCCCAAGAGGTTCTGAGGGGCAGGTGGTGAGACCCTGACCTCAACCCCACACCCAAGGATGGAGCCGCTGACCCTGCAACGCTGCCCGTTGAGTCTCTGAAAATTAAAAGCGAAGTCCCTGAAGTGAAGTGAAGGGAAGTGAAGTGAATATTGAAAAGCAAACGAAAGTAAAAGCCAAAGCAGGGAAATCAATAAGTGGAGGAAAAGTTAATAGAATCCCCAAGGCGGCTTGTTCAAAACAGAACCAAATGTAAAGTACCAAGGAAGTGAACTGCCAGAGTGTTAAAGATACATGTAAAAGAAACGGAAGCAAGATCTGAGAAATACAAGTACCAGAATGCAGTAGTATCATAGTGGTCATGCATGGAATTAAGTAAAACCATACCGTTTTTAATGCCTCCGACAGTAAAGCAAAGTGAATCAGGAAGAGAGCAGGTGGCGGGAAGGGTACCCCGTTTCAAGTGTGTATAGTTAAGGGAGTCAAGGTGAGGGAAGCCTGAGAAAGACATCATGAAGAATTGTTAAAACACTTGGAAAATGCACTGACAGGCTAGATAGGCCTAAGTGAACTGTGGGAATTGTGGCAAGCAAGGACGGTTTGAAGCTGAATAAAGAAAGCATAAGTATCCCTTTTTGTGAACCATTTTAAGTAAAATAAGTATTCTGAATATCCCTGGTGACTGTAACTTGGGGTGAAGAACTGTGAGCGAACTCTATTGCCATTTTGACATTATTTTGACACACTTTTTTTGTTTAACATAATCCTGTACACATTTCGAAGAATAACGTTATGGCAAGTGCAGGTTTTGATACAGACATTTTATTGTTTGGACAGGACAGACCCTTAAGACTTTTTTGTTAATGATCGAGACTATTCCCATTTTAGAGATGGGGCGTTACAAATACAGGTTTTGAAACTATTCTTTTGTGTCCGTTGTCTTGCATATCTAACTGTTGATACCATGCTTACCTTACAGGAGGGAAGGACATTTAAGCAGGGGAGAGGGAACAGGAAGTGTGGTTATTCAGGTGAGGGCAGCAGTGGAGGAGGGCCAGGAGACCAGCAACAGAAAGGAAGAAGCAGTGCCTTGTGGATGAGATTGTTGGAGCAGATGAGGTATTGGCTTAAGAGTAAAGGTGCTTCTGCAGTTTCAGTGTGCATGGTTGAGTGCCGAGTGAGTAGAGGAAGTTAGTGTAAGGAGTGGATGCAAAGTGAGTGATACTGGGTGAAAGGAGGGTTTGAGTAGTAGGGTTGGGAGGAGAGTAGTAGTGGGAGGAGGAATGCAGTAGTGGAAGGAGGCATGTAGTAGTGGAAGGGAATAAAGGGAATATCCTAATTTGTGCGACTTGTATTTTAGTAATATGGAAGGTAATGATGGATAGAATGATAATTGCAAATGACATGAGAGGTTGAGTATATTTGTGAACAGAACCATTTATTAATTGTTGTTATAAATGAAGACAAGGTAAAGAGGCCATTTTTGTTAATGGGATAGAATAGATAATCTAGCGCTTATGTACTGTGAACGTAAGTTGTGAACATTGGTCACCTAAACTGTATGTTTCTTCAAGGATCTGCTTTCTTGAATAGAGGCCTCATTATCCATCACTGTGAACAAGGAATTAAAAAAGGCTAATGGCACAGCTGTGTGCACCCAGGACAAAGATGTGTGTAAAACACAAAAAGAAATCAAAATACTTTCCAAACTCTGAATTCTCCTGGCTGCATTTTTGTAAGCTTGTCTGGAAGGCCACCATGGTAAGGGATTGATGAATGTATGGTCAGTCAGAAATGGCAACTTCAAATAACTACATGGATAAACAAGCCTGAACGTCTGACCTCACAGACCAATAAGGCTTCATGCAGAATGTATCTGCTTCATCGAAATCTGCCTATTATTAGGGCCTTTTGTTCATAACAGCAGATGTCTCTGTTGATACCTGGACTCCAGCAAAACACGTAATTCATGATAATTTATGATGGGCTGTAAATACATGTATTAGAAAGCAGAAAAGTGGAAAATACATTTTCAGCTGTAACTTTTGAACGATTTGTCTGATTTGAAAAGGAAAATATATTTTAATCCAGTGGAACAATGAGAAGAACATGCATATAAAAGGATATAATAAAAATAATTAATTATTAACTAGTGTGCATATTATAATAACTCTTATTCATGCAGTCACAAGAATATAAAGAATGTCTTCGGATTCAGAATGTACTTGCAAGTCTGAATATATAATTCTTATTAACATCACATGTTCATACCAGGAATTATAAAGGAAATAATTATTCCAGTCTACCTTAATTTTTTCATTCACGAGAGGAGGTCTACCATACAACTAATACATCCCCTAATGACAAAGAGAATTCAATGGAACAATCAAAGCAAATAGGATGCTCATAGATGCTCATAGTGGAGGGAACCTATCACAGACAATGTCCCATCCAAAATCTCCATGTCAAATGATGCTACATGAGTGGTGGGTATTTAAAATCAAAACTTAGGAAGAATGAAGAGTTTTCTGAGACAGCAGAAAAGGAATGGAGCCTGTTTGACAGGTGAAAAGTGGATTGGAGTTCCACCTGTATGTAGCTGCTGGAAAATCTTCTTCAGTGTGCCTTTCCGTGATTGGGCTAAATGCAGAGGTCTCTCACAAGACAGAACCAGATTAACTGAGAGGGACTTTGGGAGCAGGTGGACAGACTGAAAAGAAGGGCCTTTCTGGCAGTGATGCTGAAAGCCAGTTGATGTTTCTACCTGTTGTCAGCATTTAAAAGACAAACCAGAAGGAGTACAAAATTGCCAGAGCATTTAGACACATTTACTAAGAATTAATTACATCCCAGATAGAAATTAAAAGTATTTTAGGTAACCTACAGCAGAGTCACTGAAGGGGGGTACTGAGCCTACAAATGAACTTTGTGAAAGTGTATTTAAAGTTGATTATCCTAGAATCTATAATTGCACAGGGCATAGATGCTCATGATAGGAACAGATTGATAGCCTTTTCTATTTCTTGAAGTGGAATAGGAAAGGATGCTGGTTTCTTCCCTTCATCCAAAGAAAATGTCAGTTTTAATAACCAATGTGCTTTTTATAATTTAATTTTTATTTAGTACCATGGTTTGCAACAAAGCTTTTACAATGCCTTAAAAATAAAGAAAAAGATACAAAGAATGCTAATATACAAATCTCAACATACTTAACCAATAATTTGCTACATAAACTACGCACTCATCATACAAGCTAAAACCATTAGTTTGTAGCAAGAATTTATCAAATAACTTTATAGAAGTGAAATTCCATAATAGGCAGACAGAATTTATAAAAACCTAAAAGTTGCCAATATCGGGGAAACCTCAGGACCGCATTAGTCTAAGCCAAAAATCATCACACAGTAAAGAATCCTAATCATGCACAAAGTGGATAAAAAAATATGTGCCTTAACGGCCCTAAAACTTTGGAATTCATCATCAAATACTTAGGGATTCCATTTGTTCCCTTTCTTAAACACTCTACACCCTCACATATTCTGACTTAAGTGTAGCCATTGGCCCAAGACTTTAAAAGTTGAAGGGAGATTAAAACAACATGTCATGAAGTGGTGTCTTATACAAGCACTAGGAAATTTACAAAGACATGTTTGAATTATCCTGAACTTTTTCTCCACTTGATCCAAGTCAGCATAAACTGTGTGAAGTATTCGGACCTGTGTTATTTTTTTCATTTCCCCCCTTTTAGCCCCCTTTTTACCACATACATATATATATGTGGGGAGAGACTGCCCGCAGCGCCCCCAACACCCACACACATTTTTTATTTACTTACCCATCCCCCCACATATATATGAGGTGAAATGGGGATGTTGAAATTTGACGTTTTCGTATGTGCAGTAAAGTTATGCGCAGTGATGGGGGTCATACCAATTGTTTCACATCAGTATTCAAACCATAACCTCTACTTTTTTTTATTTCAGACCCGGAATAATGTTCTGCTTAGAGAACCTTATTAATGGTAGACATGAGGATCAAAAAAGGAGGGTGCATGGCTATCCCCTGATCTCTCCAGGTAATATACATTTCCTAAAACAAATGATTTGGGCAAACCTGGTAAAGCCACATGAGCCCTTGAACAAATTAATGACAATTCTAACATAACCAATACATATTATATTTCATACAAGTCAATAATTACCAGAGGAAAGTGAAGTGAACCCCAAAAGCATTCCAGAAGTTTAAACATATACAACAATTTATGATCATAGTGACACTTTGTACATATTCTGAGTATCATATATCTCTTCAGTACATCCCGTTGTAATTGGAACAGGGGAACTGTCTAGATATTGATTTTGACAATCAACTAAAATAATGAGTTCATGCTGTGTCTGACGGGCATTGTGTAGTGAAAAAAAGAGTTGTCACGACTGTGTTTCGGCCTTTAGCCTATTATGATGGCTGTAGATAAGATGGTCTTCATCAGAATGAGGAATTGTGGTCTGGCCTCAGACTAACTCTACTGTGATGTGATTCATGCCTAAATTCTTGTGGCACATGAAAGCGAAAGTGGTGCCACATCAGTGGCTACAGGAATGGCGGTCCACCGTAACAAGTTGCAGCATAGGACAATGATTGTCCTGAGTCAGGATCCCACTAGTGGGTGATCATCCTCGAACTATGTGTTGTTCGGGCACCAAAACGAAGATGGGTCCTGTCAATATTCCCAGTCTCCTCATTTACTCGGATCTACAAGATCCGAACATGGCTGATTTTGCCACGGCCGGAAAGTTTGCATGAGAAAGGTGCGAACTACCAAAGGTTTGCACCTTTCTCATGCGAACACACATACATACCCACACCCCCACCCACACGAACAACACACCTACAACACACCAATGACATATCCCACATCCACACCCCCAACATAAACAAACCCCACTTACCTTCTTCAGGCTGGGTCCCTGCGGCGCCAGTTCCCTTTCACTTCTGTGATCGGGAACCAGCACCGCAGGGTCCTTTTCTTTTCATTTTTTTCCCATTTTTTTTTTTTTACCGAAGGCTGCAACGGTTCCCCCAGCAACCCATGCTCACTATACTGTAAAGTATAGTGAGCGGATGGGTTGCAGGGGACACCCCCGCAGCCCCGTTTTTAAAAAAAATGTTAACGGAAGGCTGTAGGGGTGTCCCCGGCAACCCCCGCTCACTATACTATAAAGTATAGTGAGCGGGATGATGCAGGGGACACCCCGAAGCCCTGTTTCTTTTTTTTTACAATGCTACCACCAAAGGATCGAACTTTTGGCGTTCGAACCTTTGGTGGTAGCATTTTTAGATCTAATGGTTCATGCAAATGATTAGATTCGATAAAAAAGTGCAAACCCATTTACTCTGCCTGTGCTGGTCGGGAAAGGGACTTCTGCCTGGTTGCTGTTGCTGCACTCGACGCACCTCCCTACGTGAGATTGTATATGTTAGGCGACATGAGTATCTACAATATAGCCTAGAGATTTTCTGGAACATCATTTATTCCAGGTAACATCACTTCAAAATAGAAGGTTTTAGATTGGACTCCTAATGCTGTCACAGATTGCACAGAAAACACCCCGACTCTTAAAAACAGTATAAAGGTTTGTATTTTCATTTGGGGGGCCTAGAGATGGCCTTCGCTCTCTCGTGTGCCCATGAACCTCCTCTCTAACGTAGGTGTCCATAACCCCAGGTTAGTTCTAGTGAAAGATAGCCACTACTATCTACAACAGGGTTGTCCAACTCCAGGCCTCGAGGGCCGAAATCCTGATGGGTTTTCAGGCTATCCCTCATTAATATTCATGAGAAAGAATGTGTATACATTTAGAATCATTGTATGCAAATGTATCTCATGAGGGGTATCCTGAAAAACCAGCCGGCCATCGAGGCATGGAGTTGGACAATCCTGATTTACAATCTACACTTTTCCTACAGATGGTTTCCCTATAGGCAGGCTATATAAAACTTCCTCAGGGACTTCATTACTGTCCCTACTCTAACAGGAGATTAGTGTTCTAATGGGAGTTTGAATAGTGCTTTGCGCTTGCTCGTGTAATCAGGTTAGGTCAGTCATGCCAACTTACTTTTTCTCCTCCACTCTCACTGCTACCCCCTCTGACTTACTCCTCTCACCCGCTCTCCATCTCTCTGATGTTTCACTCCTCCTAATCCTTGCCTCCACCCTCGGATGTAACCACTCCTCCAAATCCTACTCCCCTCTCTGTCACTCCTCTCATCTACACTACTCACATGTCCCAGTACCAAACTCCTCCACCCATTCTTCTTCTTCTCAATTATCGGAGGCGTGGGCGGACCCACGCAGGCGCTTCCCCATCCTAAAACTCCTCCACCCACTACTAAACTGCTCCTCCCACTACTACACTCCTCCTCTCACTTCTACACTCCTCCCTCCTTACAACACAAACACCCTTTAGCCCAGTATCAGTCACCTCACATTCACTCCTTACACTAACGCTCTTACTCCTAAACTAAAACCTCACCTGCTCCAACAATGTCCTCCACAATCTGCTGCTCCTTCCTGCCTGCTGTTCGTCTCTTGGCCATCCTCCACCTCTACTACTGACCATAGCCGGTAGATCCACATCTTCTCCTTCCTGCTCCTGCCTGACTTGTATTGCCCATCTTCTATAGGGATTGGTCCCCTATAGGGGTGTACCAATAATTCAGCTTCAAATATGATATGATATGATATGGTATTTGTAACGCGCCTATACACAAGTGTTTCAAGGCGCGACGAGGCAGGGAGGGAGGGAAACAAGGGGAAGAACAGACAAACGATCCTACTAGGCCAGGTGTCATTCAGATCGCGCAAGTGCAGAGGTAAGGGGAAAAGGAGAAAGTGCAGGGGGAGGAGGTGCGGGGGGAAGTGCAGTACAAGGTAAGTAGCGTAATAAAATAATAAATAATAAATAAAAAGGGCCAGCTGGTGGCAAGTGCGAGGTAAGTGCAGAGCAAGTGCTGAGAAGTGCTGGGAAGGGGGGCTGTAGGGATACAGTGACAGTCCCACAGTGCAGGGGGAGCCAGGGAGGCAGTGCAAGTGGAGAGTGGCTGGGCCCTGGACCGAGGTCGCTGAGAGTGGCCCAGATGCAGGTTTAGTGCAGAATACAGTGGGGAGTTAAGCAGGTTTAGCAGGGGAGAGGGAGAGAGAAGGCAGAAGCGAAGAGGAAGGTTTTGAGGTACTTCCGGAACCGGAGATGGTTCTCCTCAAGTTTCAGGGAGGCAGGAAGGCTGTTCCAGAGGGAGGCCCCTGCTGCGGAGAGAGATCTACCCCCAGCTCGTTGCTTCGAGAAGCGGCTGACCATGAGGGAGTTGGAGACGGATGAGCGAAGGGCTCGTGAAGGAAGATATTTAGGAAGAGAGAGTTGAAGGTATTTAGGCCCCAGGCCCCAGAAGGCCTTGTGGACAATGCAGAGGGTTTTGAACTTAATCCTCGCAGCCACTGGGAGCCAGTGAAGAGATTTCAGTCCTGGAGAGATACGGTCCTTGGGCTTGAGGCCAAGGACAAGTCTCGCAGTTCTGTTCTGGATAAGTTGCAGAGGGCGGAGAGTGGAGGCAGGCAGATTAAGATAGAGGCTGTTACAGTAGTCCAGCCTTGAGAGAACCAGGGCTCGGGAGACAGTGAGCTTCTGGGGGAAGGAGAGGAAGGGAAGAATACCTCTGAGGAGGTGCAGCTGGTAGTGTGACTTCTTAGAGACGTCAGATATATGAGGAGAGAAGGAGAGTGTGGAGTCGAAGATGACCCCGAGGTTTTTAGCCTTGCAGGTAGGGGCGGGAAGGGGGCCAAGGGAGGCCGGCCAGAGAGCAGCAGGGAAGGAGGGAGTGGGTGTGCCGATGAGTAGAATCTCAGTCTTACTGGCGTTAAGGCAGAGGTCATTGGCAGCACACCATTCCTGGATAGCAGACAGACAGTCGGAGATGAGGGAAGGAGAGGAGGAGGCCGAGGGTAGCCTGAAAATGAGCTGGGTATCGTCCGCATAGCACTGGAAGTGGGGGCAGAGAACGGCGATGCGGTGGGCAAGGAGTGCCAGATACTGGTTGAAAAGCCAGGGAGAGAGGTTGGATCCCTGGGGGACACCACAGGTGGAGAAAAAGATGTCAGAGAGGAAGGAGCCCATTTGGACTTGGGAGGGTCGACCGGAAAGGAAAGAGGTCAGCCATGCCAGAGCCTGACCAGTGATACCCAGGTTATCACGGAGACGGTTGAGCAGGATGGCATGGTTGACAGTGTCAAAGGCAGAGGAGAGATCGAGCAGAATGAGAACACAGGGAGTGTTGGAATCGAGGTTAAGGAGCAGGTCCTCACGGATGTTCAGGAGAGCAGTTTCCGTGCTTCTAGCCGCTCTGAAGCCGGATTGATGGTCATGAAGATTACCAACAGATTCAGCATGGAGGTTAAGCTGGGAGATGGCCAGTTTCTCCAGGAGTTTGCCCAGGAAGGGAGTAATGGAGATTGGGCGATAGTTGGCCGGGCAGGAGGGGTCGGAAGAGGGTTTCTTGAGGAGGGGATGCACAAGGGAGTGCTTGAGGGGGGATGGGAAGACTCCAGAGGCGAATGAGTGGTTGCAAAAGTCAGCCAGGGCAGGAGCCAGGGAGTCGATGTGGTCCTTGATGGTTTTGGAGGAACAGGGGTGAACCTGTTTAGACGAGGCTTTCATAGATCGGACTTGTCTGGAAACCTCATCAGCAGAAAAAGGTGGAAAAGCAGAGAAGGAGGGCGGAGGGGCGGCTGCAAGAGAGCAAGAGGAAGAGCCGGGAAGAGAGGGAGGGAGGAGAGCGGAGGAGAGCGATGACAGGATGTCCTGAGTTTTTGAGATGAAGTGCGAGGCCAGTGCAGTGCAGAGGGCCTGGGAGGGGACAGGAGAGGTAGAGACTGCAGCAGGGTTGGCCAGCTCCTTGCAGATTTTAAAGAGTTCGGCCGAGTTGTTAGATGCCTCAGAGATGCGGGCTTGGATAAGGGCTCTCTTCTTGGTGAGAACGGAGAGCCGGTATTGCCTTTGGAGCAGGCGGCAGGCCAGTTTGTCAGAGGATGAACATGAAGCACGCCATTTCCTCTCTGCCACCCTGCACTTGCGTTTTAGGGTGACGAGATCCGAGTCATACCAGGAGTTACATTTGGCTTTGGGCTTCAGGCGGATTCTCATGACGGGGGCAAGGATATCGAGAGTATCAGATATAGAGGAATAGAGCATGGAGAGGGCTGTGTCAGGGTGGGAGTCAGCCGGGGGGGGAGGAGGGGGCGAGAAGGTAGCAGCAAAAGCCTCAACTGACACGCGCTTCATGGGCCGGATGACTGAGAAGGTGGGTGGCAGTGAAGAGGGTGGCTTTGCCTGTGGGGTAGGGAGGGAGAGGTGGGAGGATAGGAGAAAGTGATCACTCCAGGAGAGAGGAGTGGAGAGAGGGAGGGAGAGGGGAAGGTCAGAAGAGATCAGAGCATCAAGAGTGTGCCCTGCAGAGTGAGTAGGCCCAGACGGGAGAATAGAGAGTGAGAGAGAGTTGCAGAGTTCGCGAAAGAGACCAGTGGGGGGACAGGAGGCATCGAGGTGGATGTTGAAGTCACCGAGAAAGAGGAGTTGGGTGGTTGAGGACAGGAGTGAGGAGGAGAGGTCAGCCCACTCAGAGAGGAAGGAGGAAATTTGACCAGGTGGCCGATAGATAGTAGCCACGGTAAGGGAATGGCTAGGAGAGAGAGAGAGTCGGCAGACAAGACATTCAAAAGAGGAGTAGGTCTGCGTAGGAGTGACAGTGGCAGGAATCCACTCAGGGAAGATAAGGGCAACACCACCCCCTGAACGGTTGGGCCTGGGCACAGAGAGGATCTTGTAGCCGTCAGGTAGGAGTGTGTCGAAGCTGGAGGCAGAGCTGGCAGTGAACCAAGTCTCAGTGAGACCGAGGACGTCGAGGTCCAGTTCCTCAAGAAGGCGACAGATATCAGAGGAGTGCTTGATGGCAGAGCGAGAATTTAGAGTGGCAATGTGGAGAAGGTTGCCACCCTTTAAAAACTTCCGGGGAGGGGTACAGATCAGAGGTACGCCCTGCGGAGGTGTTAGAGAAGGAGTTGAAGAGGGAGCAAGAGAAGGGGCAGGGAGGGAGGGGAGAGGCAAGGTAGCCGAGGACAGAGGAGGGGGGACAGCGGGAGCGGAGAGGAAGTTGATGAGGCATGGGAAGCGTCTATCAAAGAGGTGAAGGATGGCTTGAGGGCCTTGGACCAAGACGGTCCCGTTAGCATAGACATTAATGATGGCTTTAGAGGAGTGGAAAGGGGCCAAGAGGACATCCCAACGGGTGCCACCATTAATGGGAGAGGTGGAGAAAGGAGAGAGCACAGCGACCATGTGAGGGGTCCATAGGTCAGGTGAAGGCACGAAAAAGAGAATGTCAGTGAGAGTTTCCTTGGAGCAGGCGCTCGTGTAGGTGTCAGCGATAGGGAGGCCTGGGTTGGAGACCAGGATGTCCTTTTTAAACTTTTTCCTACCGGATTTAGTGAGGAGAGCAGGATAGTCAATGGAGAAGCAGTTAGAGTAGATAGGCGAGATAGAGAGCACCATGGAGTAGGAGGGGAAGCGGACGCCACGAGTATGCAGACAGGAAGTGAGTGGAGGGCACTAGTTTACCACAATGCAGAGCAAACAGTAATGCGTAGTAGGTCAGGGCCACCTAAGTATGAGAATCCTGCGAGGGGAGAAAAGCACCCTAGTTTAACACAATGCAGAGCAAACAGTAATGCGTAGTAGGTCAGGGCCACCTAAGTTTGAGAATCCTGCGAGGGGAGAAAAAGCACCCTAGTTTACCAAAATAATGGAATAGGGGGGGCGAGGCATCATGCGGATGAGGTGAGCAAGGTGAGGAGGGGTGGGCCGGAGAGCGGAGGGGCTGGCGCCTGGCGTCCCCTGCGGACACCTGCAGACACACAGGGAGCCGCACTGTAGGAGTCGCCCTTGGCCTGGGGCCCTTAGCCGCGGGGGCTGCCGGGCATAGGGCTGCCCAGGAGGGGGGAGGTTATAGGCAGAGGGAGAGGGAGGGGGAGGGGGTGGGCGGGCAGGGAGGCGGGGAGGGAGGGGAAGACCAGGAAGTGGGACGGGGGAGCAGGAGCAGGCCAAACACCGCGCTGGGAGCGCGTGCAAACAATTCACTTTCTTTTTCCTGCACAAAGAACACAAAACTCACGGAGGCCCAGGCAGGGCTTTCCAGGCCTGCTGATCCCCTCAGGCCACCGGCGACCGCTCTCCACGCTCAGCTGGAGAAAAGAAGCGAGCGTGGGGAACGGCCGTCGAGTAGGCCAGAGGGGAGGCAGGCACACAGCCAATCAGAGTGGGGGGTGGGCGAACAGGGAGGCGGGGAGGGAGGGGAAGACCAGGAAATGGGAGGGGGGAGCAGGAGCAGGCCAAACACCGCGCTGGGAGCGCGTGCAAACAATTCACTTTCTTTTTCCTGCACAAAGAACACAAAACTCACGGAGGCCCAGGCAGGGCTTTCCAGGCCTGCTGATCCCCTCAGGCCACCGGCGACTGCTCTCCACGCTCAGCTCATGATAGACTGTTTCAGTAATACTTGGAACAGTATATAATGGAAAATGAGTGGGAAATGCTGCATCTTAAAGCCTACTGAGGAGTGCAAAGCTACCACCATGGCACTGTGCAGCTAGTACTTTTACCCAATATTATTGGCATAATGTGCTTTAGAAGCTTCAAAGGCAGCCCCGTCCGCGCTAAGTGGTCTCTGACACGTCAGGCAGGTGACATTGTTCATTGCTTTAAAGATGAGGATGAAAGTAGGGGTTGTGGTTGCTTTTAAGTGGCTGCTCCTCATAGCCCCTTACACCTGCATTAAGCACCACTCACATTAAATGACAGTACAGAAAACAAAAAAACAATAATTTGAGGCACACATCTAACAGCTGAGTCCGAAAGGTACAGAGCTATGCATCCTATGGCACACAAAGGAAGATGGTGACTTAAACCTGTCAGGAAAAACGGGACAGTGACTTTACAAGGGACGAGCCAGAGCAGCAGAGGGACTCATTCTGATGGGGAAAACGTCCAGAACAGCACAAAGCTGGACTGGGACAAGGACTAGGCCAACGACTAGGCCCAGCCAACAAAGGGAGCCAATAAAGGGGTTGCACATTCCCACATGACTTTTCATGGCATGGCGCATGTTAAGTCAATCCAAACGTGTTGCAACGATTTGGGGGCAACGGAACTGTATTGGAAAATGCTCCACTTTCTACGAAATCGCTTCTTCAGTCCCTTTTTCTGGTTAAAATGTCAAACTTGATTGCAGTGCTTTCCATCAATTTCTTGACATGCCTCCGTTAAGAAAAGGTTTCCCAAAATTCAGAACCCTCTAGAATTACCACGTGGTTCTATGCTATCGCACATGAAAGCACCCGATTCACAAAGTTTCTGTCGAGTGAGCGCAAATTGTAGCTACCGTATTATGCTCTTGAATGCACATAAGTTAGCACCAATGCACGTGATGACTAACAAAGAATCGCATATGAACAGTGCACAGTTTGTACGTGTCACAAAATACAGCTGCCAGAGTTTTTAACTGGGGATTAAGGAGCCAACCCCTAGGAGAAGTTTGAGGAGGGGAACTTGCACATGGAAAGGCGAAAAGTAAAAACATTAAATTGTAAGACCGCTATGGAGGTGCGAAATGATGGGAAAGGAATATGTACAAAGGGGGAAATGCTGCTTGTAGATTTGCCTGAAACCATATTGGAACAAGGCACCTGGCAGCCTGATTTGTCAGTGATTTGTCAATGTTTATGTGACTCGACATTCTCCACCTGTTTGTAAATGTGTGCAACATTTGTATTGTCAGAACTCTCAAGTTTGCCCTTGCCATGCAATCTTGTTAATACAACTGTGGAAAATGTGATATGTTTCATGTCACTGAGCCCTGACTCATCCAGGCTTTCAAGCAAGCTAAACGTGTTACACTGATTCGAGGGGTGGCTCCGGATTCATATGCACTTTTATAGGCAATTGAAATTGTGATGTTAGTACTTCCATGCCAGGGGAGTGATTGGAAGGGTAGGGAGGACGGGAGACAGCACGTTCTCACAGCAGTCCTTAAGTGTGTGGTTTCAGCTATGAAAAGAGTTAAATGCTTGTAGCATTGAAGCTTCACCAGAATAGTCTCAATAGAATGCATAAAGAAGTTGGATGCCCGCACACAAGTAGGTTTGCCCTTCCCCATAGTCTCTGAAGTTAGTGCCTCTCCCAACATTTGAAGGGTTAGTGCTCCCCCCTTGAAATGTTATCCTAGGGGCACCCCTAGCTGCATCCACCTGATGGGGGATAATCTGTTTATTTCTTTTTATCATTTTATCTTTTAATAAGCTT
Source organism: Ambystoma mexicanum (assembly GCF_040938575.1). Classification (NCBI taxonomy): domain Eukaryota; kingdom Metazoa; phylum Chordata; class Amphibia; order Caudata; family Ambystomatidae; genus Ambystoma; species Ambystoma mexicanum. Next base: position 843,155,459 of record NC_090921.1, on the reverse strand, counting down.
TTAATAAGCTTAGTGAGATATATATGTCCAATTAATAAATATGAATACTCATGCAATAGAATGTCTCATGACTTTATTCAATTAAATGTTGTTTATTATGTTCTAGAACATGTTTGGTTACAAAAACAACTATTTGGCTCTGGCCGAATAGCTGGACCAACTATTCGGTATTCAGCCGCATAGTAATTTCACTATTCAGTACACATCTAGTCCCCTATCCCAAGCCAATGTTTCCTGTCTTTTCCCCCAGGGTTGTGCATGTTTGAGGAAAATGCATAAAAAGTGGACTAAGCCCTGCTCCTTTCTCCTGCACGTTCAAGCTGTAGAGCATCCAATGTGGCCCTGGCGTGCCAGTGTCCCTGTTCATATGCAGGGGCTGGTTCCCCGTGCCCTCAAAGGTAAGTCTTTAGGCTGGGAACATCCCAGCTTGCTTAACTTGTACATAGTGGTCAATGGTGTCCGAAGAAACAATAATGGCACACACTCTGTTTTTAAGTCAAACAAAGCATTGAGAACTTACGTCGAGGCGGTTATTTCATTTCAGTGCCATATTAAATGAACCCATCCCTAATAATGTGTTTCTATTGCTGTGAATTGCACCTCCATGAGAATTAATATTTGACTTAGAAGGCTGGCTTAGGGCCCCTGAGATCCCATGCCATGAAGCAGACACACACAGATGATCATTTATTGCCAAACCATAGGTCAAAAGGTTTGAGAGCTGTCTGGAATGTAGTCAATTGATTCATTGAACTCTTAGAAACAGATCTGTTCCCTAAAACCAAGCTTTCCCTCAAACTGTTCATCCAAGGCAAAAGTGAAGAATGTGGAATGCAAAGTGTCATATGGACATGGGAACACACAACTACAGACACCAGAATAAGTTTAAAGGGTTTTATTAAACAAAAGTAAAGCACGGAAATTGGCTCAGTATGGCTGTAACAAAGATTTGTGGGAGACGTACACCTTGGACAGCAAGCAAAAAGGTATTAAAAAAAAATGTCCTTACAGGACGGTCTCCTGTTTAGTTTGTATCACTTCTTCTGGAGACCACAAGGCCTCCTTGCCCATCTCTGTATTAAGGGCTTCCTCCCTTTGCCAAGTGTTCCAAAGGTCCTCCCATTCACTGGGGTTCTCCTTCTCTCTGACTTTTACTCTGGGATATAGTGTGCTGCTCACTCTCCGAGGGATATAGTGCCATGCTTACTCTCTCTTCACTGTAGCATGCCCCTCTTCCTCTACACATTCCCTCTTCTGGGGTCAAAGTCAGTCTCTCTCTCTTTCTACTTCTAACCCCTCCCTTTGTTTGGGTATGGGGTCTCTTTCCTTTTGGCTTAAGGGGCCGTTCTCTTCTCACTGGAGCCCAGCTCTCTTCCAGGTTCCCTGGAGTTCACATCTTCCTCACAGGAGCATACCACTCTTCTACACCTCTCCTCTGGGGTACTAGGGACACCTCTGCACCTGAATAGGGAATACACCACTTTTAGGGTTCAGGGGGTCTTCTCCCCTTTACTAGAGCATACCCCTCTTCTTGGGTTTCAGGGGACTCCCTCTACCCTCACTGGAGCACACCACTCTTCTGGGCTCTAGAGACTCCTCTGCTCTGGTGTTCCCTGGCTTCCTGAGTGAACTCCTCTACTAAGCTCCCACCCCAAAAGACACTGGGCATCATTACAAGTGTGGCGGTCCGGAAACAAGCTTGCTGGTAAGCTCACCGGCACCCTTGTTTCCGGACTGCCACACTACGAGTCTGCCTGCGGGGTGCGCTGGGCCGGGAGGTCTGACCCTGCTGGGAGCTTTGGCCCTGGTAGGCAGAGTCCACACGGAAGCACCGGCACAGTTAGCAATGGTGCTCGGGCCTCTGTCTCCCCACTCCCATGGAGTCCTATGGCCTATGGCCGGACTTCCAGTGCCGTCTGGACTTTTAATGTCCCGGTGGCACCGGGAAGTCAGGCGCCAGATTCAGTGTTGCAGGTTACCGCCAACCTCGTAATGAGGCCCACTGTCTGCGTTTCTTAGCCTCCATTATAAAGCCTTCATTGTTCTCCCACGGACTGAGGGAAACGTTTGAATTGATTAGAAAATGATCTTCCCATTTCAAGCGAGGCGAGTGAGGTCGTTAAAATGCTTTCCGCCATCTTTGGTTTCTTTCAGGTGGCTTCCAAATGCTGGAGCTGCTGTTCGTTAGTGCTCTACTCCTGACTGGTCTCCTGGTTGTCCCCATGCACAGAAATTCTTTTTTGTGGGTTTATGATGCAAAAAAGGGTAAGAAAACTTATCATAAATCCCAACCTGTGCAAAGAAATATGTTCCTTTAGGGATGGGGGAAAGAAGTATTTCTGTTTCAGCTGCAGGGGAGGGAGACAACCGTTCTTCTTTACAAGCAGTGCTGCTAGGGTGGGTGTGACATAGGTACGGGGTGTTTTCCTTTGAGGAACCACACTTTTTTAGTAAGGGCTCTCTTTGGGTGTGCTAGTATTTCCCCAAAGCGTATCCTTCCCTGAATCCTGGAAGATACACCATAATCAGCTCTGAGTTTTGGATCTCTAAACATGATGCATTATGGGAGATGTAGTCCTGAATACCCAGTTTCTTTGGGAGCTAGTAGTTTCCAATTAGTTATTGACTTAGGGGGTTTGGAATAGTTCAGTATTGGTCCTGCCAGTCCTACTCTCAGGCGGACCAGGGACTGTATGTAATGTTTGCATTGTAACTTTGTCACAAAAGGCTGTATTTGTTATTTTTTTTTACGCTTGGCATGTGCTCCAAATATCCTATATGTGTGCCTAGCTCAGTTTACTGGGTTTAGCTATTAGTTAATTATATGTTTTTGTTCTTCCAGCGGTGACCTCTGGTCCTCTTGCCTTGGGACCCTGGCATCAAAGGTACAGGTCAGATCGAGCTGCATTAGAACAGTCAAAGTGACATACACAAATTGCAAGCAAGGCTATGGTGCAGTTTTACCTAATTCTAATTGGTAATGAAGGCCTTGTCAATAGATTTCATTCAATTATCATAATGCACAGTGCATATTTCAATACAGTTTTGGGTCCATTGTATAACTTGACTGTGCAAAAGAACACTGTGTAATTTGACATTCGCTAACATGTTGCTTTTTGAGATGTTCACTATAGAGACGAAAAACAATGCACTCTGTTTAGTGAACGTGTTTACATTGAATAACTTACAAAGCACTTTCAGTTTAAAAATCCATTAAAAAAAGGTGTTGAAAATAATTTAAATTAGGTACCATCACGGAGCTCTGGTAGCTTTCAGCAAACTGGATCTCAATGTTCATTGGAATTTAGGTCCTATGTAATATTATGACAATATTATGAAAACACTAGAATTAACATATAGGGCCGGACTTACAAACATGTTTTAACATGGGACAGTCATATTGAAAAGATTTTGTAAGTCGAGCCCATAATTTGGGAACTGTTTGAAGTTTGCGTGCCAAGATTGTACATTGTCCTGCACTTATCACTTTAAGAAAATTGCACTTTGTTAACCACTTCGCGTATTTTGCACAAATTGAAACTAGAAATAGATGGATTGCCTTGGCAGCCACTGAATGTATGAGTATAAGAATTGCAACTATCAATTTTTTAAAGGCTTTGGACATGGAATGAAGATTAAAAAAAAGGGTGCTTTGTTTATCTCTTTCCGATAAACTTGTATGATAATATTTTTATTCACTTTTTGAAAAAAAAAAATATATATATATACTTTGTATATTCTTTTAGTATTCTGTGAAACTTTTTATGAATCATATTTCTACTTGGATTTGATGTTTATGAATTTTTCTATTTTGCATAAATTGAAAAAGTTGATGTAATTTCAGCTATATTCAATAAATAATAAAAAAAAAAATTGGTAATGCGAAGGGTGTGCAGTGGGTCTCCTTCTTGAGACAATGGGGCATGTGGATGCTAAATGGCAGGACATTGGAGGACATACCGGGTGGTTACACTTGGGAGGAAAATAACAGCAGTGCCACCCTGGACTATCTATATGGCAATAACGATTGTCTGCAGACGGTGGAAGAACTCAAAGTCGAGAACATAGAATTTAGCGACCATATTTTGGCTTTAGTAATTAATGTTATTGTTCAAACCCAGGTTGTCAGGCGGAGTGGCTGTACATATATTGTTGTAAATCATGCAGGGCACGCTATTCGATGGACAGCAAAAAGCTTAGAAAAGATTGACAAGAGGATTACTGAGCGCCTGGAGGTTGATATGGTCACATTGGGTAATAAGAATGGGGATAAGATTGAGACTTGGGTTAGGGACCTCACTATGAACATTGGCGCTAATACAACGGCAAGTCAGGTAGTTTGTAGTAAACCATTCTATAGATTTGACAGGAATATATGTGATGCCAAGCGAGAAATGCGCAAACTCCTTCGAAGGGCACAGGGACTAGAGTTAACAGCCCCGGAGCTAGCCACGTACTCTAGAGCAAAAAGGAAAAGGTATCAAGTATGGCTCAAGCAGTGGAAGTTGTCCATCCGCAATGAGAATTGGCAACATGTGATCATGGCACTTCCAAGTAATTGCCTGAGGAAGATCTGGGTAAAGCTTGTCAAGGCCAAGGGTGAGGCTAAGAAACGGATACTGAACCCCATCCAGGAATTGGTATGGGTGAGTATCTGGAGAGGTGTGATAGTGAATACATCTTGCCCTCCCCTCCCGATTATATGATCGGAGGGTAGCTTAGTGAAGGTGAGGTCAAAGCTATTATCCTTAAACTTAAAAGCATTAGGGCCCCAGGGCCAAACATCCTGGCCAACATTGTACTTAAACAGAACCCAGGGCAGTGGGCCAGGATGCTTAAGCTGCTGTTCGATAAGGTCTGCAATACACATACTATTCCAGAGTCGTGGCAACGGTCTGTACTTCTGCCGGTATACAAGAAGGGTGACCGCATGTTGCTGGAGAATTACAGACTACTGTCACTATTAGCTGAGACGGGAAAATTATTTTCGAATTTTGTATTGAGGGCTTTGCAGGACTGGGTGGGATAATCGCAGATCCCGCAATTTACGCAGACTGGCATTCGACCTGATCCAGTACGATACACAACCTTAGGGTACTGGATTCCCTAATAAGAGGGACCTAAGAGATAGGTGGGCAGACGCTTTATGTAACTTTTGTCGACTTCAAAGTAGCGTTTGATGGGGTTAACCGACTAAAACTATGGGAAAAGCTCCTAACATGGGGATGTCCCCTGTGGCTTATTAACATCTTGAAAGGCCACCATCAGAATACACAGGCAAGTGTTTGCTTGACCGAGGAAGGGATGGTCACTGCCCCGGTTAAGATTAGTAAGGGGGTAAAGCAGGGATGTACATTGGCACCTCTGCTGTACAATTTATACATGGCAGATCTGCCGGCCCTATTACCAAAGGAAGGCTGCTGTCCAAAGCGAGGAGGGCGCCTCATCCCATGTATGCTCTACGCGAATTACCTTGTCATGTTAAATTATACATACAGTGGAGCTGAAGTGATGTTTACTATACTGAACAACTACGCGCTTGAAAATAAGCTTGAAATAAATCTGGGGAAGACAAAAATACTGGTAGTCTCGGCTAAAAAGGAGAAGCATCCCAGTTTTAACACTCGATTGGGTAAGATGGACTATGTCGAGACTCGCCCATATTTGGGACTCAACATGAGTGGTAGTAAAACCTATAAGTATATAGTAGAGACTAAGAAAAGAAAGGCCCTAAGGATGATACAGTTGATTTATAACTTTGCGAGAGAAACTGCAGGGTTTACCTTTGAGGGGATCATTATATTATATAAACAATGTTTCTGTCCTATGGTGCTATATGGAATAGAGGCTTTGGCCATGAAGGATCTGAAATGGTTGGATGGCATAGAGTGGCAGTTTTGGAAATGGGTGTTGAGGCTTAGTGCCTCTACTTCAGTGCAATATATTCGTTAGAATTAGGTTTCACCTCGTTAAAAGGCAAACATTTGATTCGGATAGGTTTATTGCATTTGAAAAAACATTCTAAACCCAAATACCAATTGCTTTCCCTACTAGATAACTATGGTAAATTGCACCAGGGGTGTAGTAAGATGGTTTTGAGACCCTGGTAGCTAAGTTATTTAAGAACATTAGAGGGAGCCCAGACTACTCCAGGGTCACAAAGTATGAAACAGTAAAGCGTATTTTTTATAGGTAAAGCCAAACAGTGGGATTGGACTAATAATTATACCCATCTGGTGACCCTACGCAGCTACACCTATGTCTCAGGAGTTATGCACAAATATCTGCAACCACACAAATATGTGAGGCCGTGTCCAAATCTGGCAGCTTTGTATTTTCGTCTAAGGCTGCGCAGCAATCAACGTCCAATTCTGGTCTTTACTGGGGCACATCTAGGGATGCCTTTAAAGGACAGATGCTGTCGCATCTGTAACATCCCGGGCATGGTGGAGAACCCTAAACATTTATTGACTGGGTGCACAGCACTGGGAGTCGAATATATGACAATCCTAGGTCGACTGGTACATTCATATGAGTTTATTAAGGACAAAGCCTTTTGGAATTACTGTTTGAATACAGATAATCAAAGCGTTCACATTGCCTTGTACTGTCTATGGGGAATGTTTTTCAGTGGTAAATTGAGGAAGAGGGTTTTAGGCGAAGACACTTAATAATAAGTAACGGGCACGATAGAGGTGTATAGTATGAATTTATCTTTTATATGATCGTTTTTAAAGTGTAATAGGTTTTAAAATATGTATTTATTATAGGTAGTAGTAATTGGAGTTATGGGTATGCATTTTTAAATTAGTAATTATAGCAATTTGTGGAGTTTGTAGTACATCGTGCCGGGGTAAGTACGTCCGCCTCTATGGGGTTGGACTGTCAGATGTTTACTGATGGTCCTCCTCTTCCTAGTTAGCTGGAGACAAGAGCGTTACTCACCAGGAGGCTGTTGAGAGTTAAGTTACTGCAGATGGATATGTATATACGGTGGACGATAGTTGCTCCATTCAATATGCCTCATTGATTATGCTCTATTAGGTCACTTTGTGTGTTTTGAATATGGTGCTCATGAGAAGTTTGTATTACAATGTCATTTTACAAGGGTTTTAGATTGATATGTGTAAAGTTCTGGAACTAAACAAATTAAATTAAATTAAAATAAAATAAATAAATGTATTGTATTATAGTTCAGCATGAGCTGTAGAGAATCTGCCAACACATTGCTCATACAATTAGTAGTATGCTTTTTAGAGAAAAGAGGTAGAGCAAGTGCAATTGGCCACAGTACTCCAGATACATTTAACTAAACCACAGAGCAAGCACAGTTAGGCACTTTGGGATTATAAACATGGTTGCCAATTAGGTGAAAAAAGCCAGGTGATCCAGAGAGGGATATACAAATCCAGGAGAATGAATATCAATAGGGAACCTATGTGGTGTCACTATGATTTGACATAGTGGGCAGAATCCTTCCTTGTTTTCGTTTTTCATGAAGAATATACTGGACAACCTTTTCCAGATGGTAAATTAAGTAATATTGCCATGTGAAATTCTTACTTCTGTGCAATAACATTTTGGAATGATACTGGTTTAACTTTCCCTTTTACTTGTGTACACATCATTCCAATGTATCCTTGCTATCAATAATACGCTGCTTACAAGCCTTATGTGTCCCCATACTCCCTGTGTATATGTAGATGTCCTAGCCACCGATTTACTATATTCTACCTCAGTGTCTTCAAACACTGTGAGATCTGCTCAACATCTCTGCCTTCCTCATTTATACAAGTATTCAAATGTTTAACAATATATTTGGGGTGCCTCGACAGATTCTCAGATTCATTTTTTCAGCTACCTATCCGCCCCATCACCCATCTTCCCTTTAAAGGTCCTTGAGAAAGCAGTAGATACGCAACTCCTCCAACGTATCGAAATCAACAACATCTTTCAGTCCTACCAATCTAACTTCCGACCCAGATGCAACATGGAAACGGCTACCATGAAAGAGATTGACAATGCCCTTAACAACCTTGATGGTGCCCATCTCTGCCTCCTGGTTCTCATCGACCTCTCAGCAGCATGTGACAATGAAGACTGCCAGACACTCACCAACATTCCACTTTGCCACATGGGGAACAGTAAGATTGTCCTCAGCTGGTACAATTCCACCTTGTTAAATGCCACCAATTCATCAAAATGGATTCCTCTCGATCACCAACCCTACCCAACACTTGCAGAGTCCCACACAAATCTAACCTCTCCCCCAACTTTTACATGGAATAAGTCAGAATCCTCTGGCTCCACACAAACATCGACCAGTACACAGATGGCATGCAACTGTACCTCAAGATATCTTCCTCTCATGGGGAGACATTGGATAGTGGATATGGCCAAGGGAATTTGGACAAGATCACACAGTGAGTAATACGTATCAGACAGACAACATGCACCTCAGAACCAAGAAACATGCACGCTAGCCCCAGGATGTGCAAGTAGAACATGATACAAATATATGAAAAGGGATGTGGGGTAAGCACTTAGAAGCTCCTTATGATTACAAAGAAATCCGGCATGCTCTTCACCCACAATTGCTGTTACAGGAATCAAGGACTAACAAGACATCAGTCCCGCTGAGGAAAGGGATATCCAGTATTCAGGAGATCTCACACTTCCGCGTTGTCATGTGCGTTCATCAACTGTACTGAACCTAACAGACCGCACCTGCTATTACACTAGTCTGTGTCCACTATAGTCGCTAACTTAGCATGATGCTTATTAAAAACCCAACGATAATGGAAGGGACATTCTAAGTCAATGCCACAAGAAACTCATCAAATTAATTTGTGTAAACTAATAATACAAAAGTGACATTGTTGGGCACTAAACTGCTATCATACAGTTGACAACAAAATTTAACATTTGAATTTATGATTATTCTAATTATAACTTTTTTGGTTCATGTTGATTTGAATGCATTAACGTTGGGTTGCACATTAATATTACTAACACACAAGGTAGTTGAACATAACTACATTTTGTTGTCAAATAAACGTTGAGGAAATGTTTTTGGGCCCTGAAGAAGAGTAAAGCTCGAAACAAGTGTAGACCCACCAAGATCTGAAGAATACAAATAATGATGAAAATATGTCACAATTGCTGTGTGTACCTATCAGTAAATTGAATTGGAGTTTCAACATATAATAGTTCACCATTAATTTCTTTTGGAAAGGCGCTGTTAGGAACCAAGTCCATTATTTGTGCTGTTACAGGTACTTTCGGCGCTAAACCCACGCACAAGACAGGCAATGACAGGATTTGTGAGCTAACACCCATGATGGTATTGTGTAAGGTAACCTAAAAACAATACTCACGAGGATGAGAAACACCACCTGGAATGTTAGCGAGGCCCATTAACCTTGCTGATCAAACAGAGACCCAGAATGGCTATAACAGCAAAGGGAGGATAACTCAATACATAAGACTCCTGACAAGGGACAAGTAGGAATAGTGCTTACAAAATAGTTAGGAAAACATAGGCATTCACACAGGAGCTGGATACAACAGCACACCACACCGAGCAATCAATAGAGAACAAAGAGAGAAGTGCAAGGGAAAACCAGGAAGACTCCAGAGAAAGTAAAGGAACAGGGGCAGGGGCCGGGAAAACGAAATTACAAGCCCAAAACCACGCCCCTCCTCACACAGTGAAGAAAAAGAAAAGGGTACAAAATAGGAAATCTCTCAATGAGGGGTGTCTAAAGGATCACGGTTACAGTGTAGACTAGGGCAAAGTCAAAGGAATAAAGTACACAGACAAATTGGGCAACACAGGAAAAGGAAAGCACTGGAAAGTGCAGACTGCAAAACAGAGGAAGACAGAATGGGAATCCGGGAAGCAGCAAATACTTATAAGCACACTACATTCGAAATCCAGGTATCCCGGTACAAGAAATAAGAAACTAGAACAAGGGACCGGCCGCAAACAGGAACACTACAACCATGACCTCAGCTTGACTGAAGCAAACGGAGCTCTGTAGAGCTAGCTAAAGAGCTGTGATGAATCTGATGGACTCATCACTGTTTTCCCTGCAGTGACCTCTTCTCATGTGGCCTGAGGATGGCAGCTGCTACCCGATGCTGACCCTGGATGTGGCTCTATGAGGGAGCATCACATGGGGGAGACAACCTCCGGGGAGATACCATCAGGTGAGATGCAGTATCCCCTTTTCCCCTTTCGGGATGAATCTATCATTTGGAACTGGTCTAATGGCCCATTGTGATATTTTCTCTCTTTCACCCATAGAGAATAGTGGAAGACATTGGTCACATCCCAAAGACAAACTCTCAACTAACCAGCCCTGTAAAATTTTCCAGCTCCACATACTCTTCTTCCAAACATAGTTTGACTTGAACACCTACGGCAAACATTTAGACCATATTCACAAAAAACGGACTACTGTTCCCACAATCCCCACAACATTGGGACGAAGAAGAGGAGAGGCGTAATCATAGTCACATCCCACTGTTAGCAGTCTAGTTATTTCTCAAATCCTATTAGACAGAGCTAATATAAAAAGGTAGGAAGACTCAGGAAGTGTGTGAGAGGCCCTTCCTGGAGAACCTGGCTGCAGAATTCATGTGACAGAAAGGAAGGAACAGATAAGGCTGCCGGGACAGGAGGAGAAATGCCACGCACAAGCAAGAAGAGCAGTGGAGATGCTGGGAGCCGCGCAGGAGCTCCTAGAGGTTGGGCTGCTCGACTAGAGACAGCGTTCTTGAAACTGGGCCAAAAAGAGAGGCTGGCGTGTGACTGCTGCTGAGCAGCACCAAACGCTGGAAAAACGTCTGCGCACTCCAAACTGGAAAGCAGGTGAAGAAATCACACTGCAGAGGTGCGAGCAGCATCAAGATTGCTGATGCAGAAAATATACAAAGAATGTTTGAGTGCAGTCAAGGCAAAGTACAAATTCAACTCCCAATAAGAAGAATGTTTGAATGCAGACATGGAAAAGTACAAAGGCAAAGAATGTTTGAATGCAGTCAAGGTAAATTCCAAATCAGTCAATATTACCATAGATAGATATGCAAGCACCTCACAGTATATGCTGTTGTGCTAGAGCTAAAGAACTGTGAAACGCATGAGAAGTCCTTATAGGCGAGTTTACCTGGCAGTTGAAATTGTATAAAGATTTCTGGCACGGGAGTATACCAGGTGATCTGCAAATTTACAAGAACTTCTACTGAAAGACTGTGTTCGGATGTACCCTCAGATCCCAGCTCCTCCCAAACTATTCAGACTGCGGAAAATATACTAATACGTGGGTAATGTACAGGAGTGGGTTCAGGGGGGAGTCCTGTGTGTATAGCTGAATAGTGTGGGGTGTGTTCATTGTAGGGTCTTATATAGATTTAAGGTAAACTAAGAACAATCTTTATAGAGTGATAGGTAGATACACGGCATGCACACACCACACTTGACACAAATCCCTGTTCAATGATGATAAATATAGAAGTGACACCATACATGAGGGTAAGCCGGGATCCTCGCAGGCCGTGTTCAAAACACAGAACGAGGCCTTGTGCCTGAATATTCCATCCCCACCCCAAGTGAGGTAGGGAACACATACACACACACACAAATGTATCCCATTAGAGCTTAGCAAAACTAGAAAGGAATGTGAGCGGCCTAACACAAGGAGGGCTGCGGCCGGTCATGAAGGACAAACCCATGGGTGCCAGGGAAGAGGTCTTGAATTGCCAAAACACAAGTTGAGATTTAGGACACCAGTGCCCCCCAGGATAATGGCCACCCTATTTGAACTACCAGATGCCCATGAGCAAAGATCTAAGATTCACAGATTAGACCGATTAGTGGGATCTGTGGGAAACCGAGGCCTTCCGCTTGGGAGGAGCCGCTGATAAGGGGGGAACAGAAGACAATGAGGCCCGTGATTTGCACCAGAGAGAGCAAAGGGTGATGCCAACTCTTATAATATTACAATGGGGAGGCATGGCAGGAGCACCTGTGTGTCTGCAATGAGAAATGAGTTGCTTTATTGACGGGCAGGTGCACATCTCGTGATTAGGCCTCAGGGCAAGGCAGTGCTTTCAGTAACCTAACCAATCACCTAATAGCAACCCAAGGTGAAGAGATCGAGACATACATGTGGAGAAGTTGGAAGCAAAGAGGATGTAACCAATGAACTGGGGGGTTCAAATGCAATTATTAGCATGTTTATAGGCGACAGCTACGGAGGGTGGGGGATGAACACTGTATATCGTGTTCGTCACTGGTGATGATTTTTGCAGTTAATACTTGCTGTTTGCTTTGAAGAAGAGAAAGAGCTCTGCAGCAGTGGACTTCTACCCTGTTGTCATTTCCTTTTTGTATACAAATAAAGCTCTTGTTCTTCTCACAAAAGGTTGCACCAAGCCTTTTTCCCCAGAGGATTGTTATTTATCGGTGTAGTTGTTGGAGGTCTACCCTACAACTACTACAGAACTTTTTGTTTGAACAAGAACTTTGTGAGTCTAGTGAAGATACAAAGTAACTGTTAGCTAAAGAGACATTTTTGCCATCCTGTTCAAGAATCCAGGGGAATGGAACCACCCCCTGGATCCAAGCGTAATTACCTTCGAGAACATTTTCGTTGGAGTCATTCTTGTACTTTTGGTTTTGAACACTTCTTCTAACTTCAAGTTAAATACATTTCCTTGCACCCTTTGTTGTTTTTTATAGTGTGAGGGTCAGGATAGGCTGTTTTGGACACAGGGAAGGCTTTTTACTAGTTACTGACATAGACAGATCCATAGTTTTGGTTTCTAGGTATTTATTATTTATTTATTTATTTATTTACATTTATAAAGCGCTCACACAGCCCGCAGGCATCGAGGCGCTGTTACAGGAATTGTTAGTTTTTCTTAGTTGTGTAATTGTGTTTTTTCTTTGTCTTAGTTACGTATTTATAACGCGCTTAAACACTCAAAGGTTTCTAAGCGCGGACCCGGGGATCGAACCTGTTGTTGCTTTGTGTCGTCTTGCTTCCAAGACGCGCACGCTGCCGCTGTGCTATCCTCCCGGGACATTCTTCTTTAGAATAGAGCCAGAGAGGCATTTTCCAAATACATTTTTATTCAATACAAATGTCTTTGACCACAAATATGACAACTTTGTGTCTGGCTTTCATTTCTGACCCATCACAGAGCACACGCCTCCAGTGTGCTGTGTGCTAGCACCTGCCAGCCACAGGTGCTCCTTATCCTCCACCAAACCTTGTCCTGCAAGGGTGGACATGAAGTAGTGGGCCAGGCATTCTGGTAAGCATAGTCTTTTGATGAAAGTAGTGTACTGGCTGCCAAAAACCCGGAATGCATCGGGAAGGTAACGTGAAATGGAAACTATGGATATAGAGCTCCCAAATCACCACAGCACTGTCTTGTAAGGGTCAGAAGGAAAGTCCAATAGGGAATAAATCCCAAATCTGGCACCCAAGTGGAGGGATCGAGAGCGAATGGAGCAAATCGTGACACCTTCATTGAAGGCATCCACAGGCTTAAGGCCTGCTTAACATTAATCCAATCCTGGATTTACAATGCTTCCCTGAAGCTCAATGTATCCAAGACCGAATTCCTACTGCTGACAAACACTGAACACCCTCACATCCCGACCCGGCTCTCTGCTATGCACCTCAAGGTCTTTACACGCCCACTGACCACCTGTGCCACATCCCTTGGGTTCAGCAAACACCTCTCCTTCAAGCAGCACATAGCACCATCCCAGAAGAAAACTTCAGATCTGCTGTCCAAGCATTGGTCCTCTCCCATTTGGATGTTGGCAATGCTCTTCTGGAAGGCCTTCCAGCTACCCTGATCATCCACATCACCATAACCCTCATCAAACTGCATTGGCTCCAGCTGCAAGCAACTCCTCCTGCATCATCTACAAGGTTCTCGCCCTGAAGTCCCCAGGCTACCTTGCTCAGAAACTCTGCATCTCCTGAGGCCTATGATCCACCAAAAGTAAGGACATGTGCGGACTTGAACTCTGCTGGCATCAGAAAGAAATAACCAGAAGACAGGACTTCTCTGTCTCAACTCCCAGACTCTGCAACCTCGTCCCCATCAATACCACTCACCCCCTCGGTTCTACATTTCTGGAAAAGCTCCTTCCCAACGGGTAGGTCCGCACACCCTCCACTCCTCAACTTTCCTGAGACTAGGTGATCTGCTCCCCATTTCTTCCTCTACTGGTTGCTTGTAGATCTGTTGCTGCCAAATTACCAACCCACATAGTAATCAGCTCACATTACTCGTGTATACGCTATGAGGAGCAGTTAGCCACCCTGGTGGTGTTTGGTTTATTTCAAGCTGCTCATGTGGCATACCAGAACCAATCCTACCCACTGAATTGTGTAGATCAAGCTTCTTTCTGAATACCCTAAGGGTGTCTAGTAGTAGCATAGATTTCGAACAAGTGCAATTATTATTAACATTGTAGTTGTAACATATATCATAACCTGCTTCACATAAGTATGTGCCTAAGGCACATGTATATCCTATTTTACTACTAACAATAATACTGTGCCTCCTTAACTTAAAGCCATGAGAGCTTTAATTGGGAGGAAGGATGTGTTGGGGTAAAATATGGTAGAACAGTCGGAAGGGCCCCATGGAACGGTGTACAGGGATAGCCTTTGCTGCTTCGCTATTCTGACATGAAATCCATTCTTGAAAGGCTACAGGAGGGATGCGTGGCGAGCAGATTGATCCTGAAGAAGAATTTATTTTGTTGTTGTCTCTTAGTTAATTGACAAACAGGTGAAAAATCCAAAACAAATGCAGGGTACAACAATTGAGAGTATAGGAACAAATAATCCTAGTAGGGCAATACCATTGAAGAAATGATCTTGAGATAATTGAGAGCACTCTACAACTGGAGAATTAATATCAGTAGCTTGAGATTATTTTTTTCTTGCTGAAGGTGAGACGAAATGACCTGTTGCCTCTCTTTGAAGAGCACGGTCTAGATCAAAGTAACAAGAAATGACCTGTTGCCTCTCTTTGAAGAGCACGGTCTAGATCAAAGTAACAAGAAATGACCGGCTGACTCTCTTTGAAGAGCACGGTCTAGATCAAAGTAACAAGAAATGACCTGTTGCCTCTCTTTGAAGAGCACGGTCTAGATCAAAGTAACAAGAAATGACCTGTTGCCTCTCTTTGAAGAGCACGGTCTAGATCAAAGTAACAAGAAATGACCTGTTGCCTCTCTTTGAAGAGCACGGTCTAGATCAAAGTAACAAGAAATGACCGGCTGACTCTCTTTGAAGAGCAGGGTCTTGATCAGGAAGACGAGAAATCACCTGCTGCCTCCTTAGCTAGTCAATGACCTGGAGTATAACAACTACTGGGGGCAATATTAGTTTGGCTGGGAGTTGGCGCTACAGCACTATTTAGTGTGAGCCAAAAGTAATGGTATAAAATGTGTAGAGAGATGAGAATGGCAATGGTGAATAAATAATATTCCCTCCAGCTCACTCCTGGGCTGCTCCTTTGTGAGAAGCACTTGCCCATCACTTCATGATATGTGTTGCGCTTTTTGAATTTGCTGTATGTGGTGACGCTCTTTGATGCAAAGGGTCACAGTTATTTTCTTTTCCCCTTTAACTCTTGTACTGGTGTAATGGAAGCGTGAAGTCATCCACACTTCAAAATAAAATAAGACCCAATGAGGTAACACACATTTCTTTGTTTTGGCCACTTATTAACTATTTCCAATAGCACAGCTAACAAACCCAAGTATTGTTTATTGGTGCTAAGTGCTATGAATTGTATGCCTGAATCCCTGGATTTACACGGATGGTCTGCAGGTTGCTTCCAGATAAATGCAGCATGTTCATTAATCCACTGCATTAGATAACAGATTTTACTTTGATATTTTGTAAGCATTGTAAATCCCAAGCAAAGGCTGCAAGAGAGTGTGAGTCTCTGGTGGGACCATCTGTTAAATTAGCTCTCTGGGCTAATGACCCTGCTGTAGACATTTGTGTGCAGCATTGTGTTTACATGTTCGTCTCCAGCAGAGCTGGCTCAGCCATTTAATTTAATATGGGTACGAAAATGTGCACTCCACTGGTAAATACTTGTCTCTTATAAATCACTATAGATGGGTACATAATTAAAAAATATAAAGAAATTGGAGTTAATGTATTTTACAGTGCCATTGGTTTTTTCTAATCATAGCTCTCTGGCTGCAATGCGTCACTTGTTAGTGGCCTGTCCAGTTGTTTTCCCTTTTCATTGTTGTAGAGGTTTCCTGAATGTATTGAGATGTGAAGGACTGCCATCTGGCAACGGTGTAAAAGTCCTGGCTTTTTTAATTTTGATTAATAATAAAATGATGCAGGTAATTCATCTCAGAAAAGGGTGGTTGGCTAAACAGACTCCCTAGCCCCCGTTTCAGAAATCTCCATGCCAAAAGTATAGTGTACACTTGTGCCCTGCTATATCAATCTCCCTAATGTGCAACTCCTGCTCTTCAATGGCACAGAGCAGGTTCAAAGGTCACAGGTGCCCCGTTTGCCAGCTAGCTTGACAGAAAAGTCAAAGCAGACAGAGGTTGCATTTAAATCTGTACCTCTGATCTAAAACCATAATCATGATGGAGAACTATTAGTCGGGTGGCAGGCTAATCCCTAATAAGCCATACCTGGGTTTTGGTATGGTGACTAGTATTTCACACAATTATTAAAGGCACATCTGATTTGTATCACACTCATGTCAACCCTTTGAGCTCAAGCCAACTATGGAAGAACTATGTGGCTTCTAGCTCAGCCAGCAGGACAGTAGGCAGAAAGACTTGTCTCTCTTTGATCCCGTGGAGTTTGGGAAACACCTCTCCAGCGCAGAAAACTCCCTGTAGCGGGACTCCTGGGAACACTGCTTCAAAGAGGCACACCCCCAAGATAAGGGCCAGCCTCACACAATGATGTTGCTTATCAAAGAACCTTTTAAGCTGCAGGCTTGGGAAGGGGAAAGGTCAGATAGAGCAGAAGGAAACAAGAGTTCACCCATCTTGGATTTCTGCAGTTTTCTCTTTCCTTCTTGTCTCTTCCACATCCTGCAGAGCAAAGCACTTTGGGTATGATGCAAGAAAGAAGAAGGCAGGCGTCACTTTTTACCATAACAGGGATTGGACTCCTTAAAACAGACTTTATTTTATCCAATTCCATGTGAATTGTTGTATTTATAAGGAAGGGATCACCCACTCCTTCTCGGATTCACTTTTGGTCCTTAAAGGACATTAGGAAGAATTCATCTGGACCTTGTTGGTAGAGCAGTACTGTCCAGAGCTTCTGTCATAGGTGCGGAAAGGTGTTCCAAGGCAGAGGCAAGCTGCCAGGACAACCCCATCCCCTGGGACATTAGGGGGAACTGCAGTTAAAGTAAGACCTACCTCTCTGCCAGCTGCATGGGACCCAGGCCCATCACTGGAGGTGAAGCACTCCTATAAGTGCTAGCCAGCCTCCCCCTCTGGGAATGAAGAGAACAAGGACCAATCGTGTTCCCGAGCCCCTGGATTAGGACTCACAGCACCAGAGAAAGTATGGAAGCTCGATTCCTGCATTCTACAGTTTCAAACCACCCTAGTACCAGAGTCAACTGTGCTCAAACACCTCCGGATCATCAGGAACCACAGTGCTGCTTTTGGCAGTTTGACAAATCTTCCTCGAGCTACTGTTGCTGCATTCATGGAACAAGCTCCATGCCGCATCATACCATGTAGAGATGTCAATGGTCCAGCTCAAACATCCATCTCGCAGCTGCAGAAGACTTAGAGTCACTGCCTCTTCGAACATTCTGTCGGACCATCAGGATAACAGCTATGAACCTCCCCCAACCCTGACTGGATCTGCTGGAAACATTGCATCACTCATCAACCCGACCCTGCGGTTCCAACATTTCAGACGAGCAAACCCTTCAAATCTACCCTGGTGAGCCCCACCCAAAATGCATCGATTCAACACCTCCTTCCAACTGCACAGAGCCCGACTTTGAACTGACCCAACACCAGCTCAACTCCGGGACCAGCATGACTCGCTGCATCTGAACCGGGTCATCCAACAAAGACTGCATACAGAAACCTGGTCCTATGACGTTGTATGACCCAAGGACTCAGAGGTACTGTAGAGAGACCCCAGGATCCTTCATCCCCTTTTGGCACCCAAGTGACTGCTAAGCCACATTTGCACCTTTTTCTTCAATATGTATACTTTTTGGTGCCATTCTAGCAATTCCATGCATTTTACCACAGCTACATTACCCAGAGTGCTAGTATCATCTACATTATGCATATTCTATGCTCTTTCCACAGGGGAGTTTTTTGTTAGTTTGTTTATAGACAGTTACTATTGAATATTGGTGTGTTTAATTAGAGAATATTTATTTTGATAGAACCTTGAATGGACATTCCTTTTTTTTGCACTGTTACACTATTGAAGTTGGGGTTGTTACTATTGTCATATTCACACCCCTCTTAACAGTATAGCCTGCTCTCGGCCCATATACCACAAAAGGAGAAGGAGGTATATCTTTTGTCTGTACCCGTTTCACCTGTATGATTGGGATCACTGTTGGTTTGTAGTAGTGTTTGGAATGAGCAGGCGATTTAGCCATTACTCATCCTTGTACTCCTGCAGGGCAGTAGTCATTTTGTCACACTCTTGGGCAGCGCTTGGAAATGTATACAGACTGAGTCTATAGCTTAGTCATCCATGTAAAAAAAAATTGCAGTTAATTTTAGAAAGTACGAAAGGCATTTTATAATTGCTTATAACAACAGAAATTGACATGAACATCGCACAGGGTTTGAAAGCAAGTGTCCATCGCAAACTATTTGAGGAGGATCTCCCATAGGCAGGAAGGTTTAAAACGCTAAACTGTTTAAGAACCTCCACGTTTTTGAGGAGGCTGTGGGGATGTAAAGTTCTCAGGGGGGGGGTATTAGTGATTTGACACCCCCAGCTCAGGTACCCAGTCCACTGGACCTGGGACAGGACATTCCGCCTCTCCACCCTGCCACCCTGTACAGCTGTACCCCTCCTCTGTATCCTACCTCCTACTGTATATCTCTTCTGTTGTTACCTTTGAAAAGCGCTCAGTTGTTAATCTGTATTGTTGTATACTTCTGTAAAGTGCTCCGCTGCTTCTCAAAGCTAGGTCCGTGCTCAATAAATACCATAATAGTACACCGGGGGGGTGTAGAAGTGGGGGAGGCAGGGAGACTAATAGTGCATACCACATTCCTCCTATAGGGCCGGTAATGTAGTTTCCTAGAGGTCCCAAGTGTCCCACTGGTCTCAGGCCTCAATCAGGTCCCACACATCAGTTAGGTCCAAATCATACATTAGGTCACAGGTGAGCCTCACAGGGGACAATCTAGCCACAAGGAAGAACCTTCTAGAGGAAAAAGGGGGCCTTAGATGAGAAGAAATAGGGATTAGAGGCAGAAACAGAGGAATTCATCAGCTTTAGCAGAGCAAAAGTAACAGGATTGTGTGATGCTGTGCCAGCTGCAATTTATATAAATTTAAGGTAAACTAAGAACAAGCTTTATAGAGCGATAGGTAGATACACAGCATGCGCACACTACACTTGACACAAATCCCTGTTCAATGATCAGAAATATAGAAGTGACACCATTCATGAGGGTAGGCCTGGATCCTTGCAGGCCGTGTACAAAACACAGAACAACAAGGCCTTGTGCCCGAATTTTCCATCCCCACCCCAAGTGAGGTAGGGAACGCATACACACAAATGTATCCCGTTAGAGCTTAGCGAAACTAGAAAGGAATGTGAGCGGCCTAACACGAGGAGGGCTGCAGCCGGTCATGAAGGACAAACCCATGGGTGCCAGGGCAGAGGTCTTGAACTGCCAAAACACAAGTTGAGTATTAGGACACCAGCGCCCCCCAGGATAACGGCCATCCAATTTGAACTACCAGATGCCCATGACCAAAACTCCTAAATCCTTCACAGATTAGACTGATTAGTGCGACCTGTAGGAAACCCAGGCCTGCCCCTCGGGAGGAGCGGCTGATAAGGGGGGGGGGGGCAGAAGACAATGAGGCCCGTGATTTGCACCAGGGAGAGCAAATGGTGATGGAAGGGAGGGAGGCCTGCAAAAATACATTCTATTGGGAATGAAAGCATCTCCAGTAGTGGCACCAAAGGGAAGATGGGGAGAGACATCTTTGATTGGTTTGAAGCACTGGAGCTCGCTTCTACCTACAGGTGGTGGAAGAAGAGTTATGGAGAGCAGAACTTCTGAGCTGGCTACCAACCGCTGGAACTGATGCTGTCATTGTCATTCAATTGCCTCCTGTGGATAGCCCCATTTATAAAAAATGAAAAGCCATATCTACAGGAGGTTCTGCAAAACCCCAGAACAGGAACGAGGAGTTTTAGAGAGCTCACCAAAAATGGCAATCAAACTTTTGAGGAGTTTGCACATTATTCCTTTACATATCGCAGTTGACGGTTCACAGCTAACAAAGGTGACACATTTAATGGCATGAAAAACCCCAACACAGGCGTAGGTAATATGAATAGCTGTCCAGATGGTTTCAGGAAAGTTTTGCAAGTTGACAACACTGGATTTAGTAATCCAAAGCCACACAAGGTCATCTAAAGGAAGATCATACAAGGTTCTCCCTATTGGTACTGAAGTTCTGGTTGAATAAGTCACAATGCAAATAGAGTGCATATAAATGAGCTGTGTAAATATGTTCACAGTGATATTTAATCAAGACAACAGTTCCACATATTGTTAAACAGTAAAAGGACATTTTAACAAAGCCATGTGACATAGCAAAGATCCACAAAAGAAATACAAGTGTGACAACGGAAAACAAATAATCCTGGTTAAATTTAAAACATTTAGATAGAAAGTCCAGTATCACAAAGACTATTATGCCTACAAACATTGATGTCTATTGAAATACAAAACAAGGTATTCCACAGAATGAGAGGACATTTGTGGCCACTCCAATAGGGTGGCATTCCATCTCATTGTGTGTTCAAAAGTGGACATGTTAAGTTCCATTGGGGCATTAAAGGAAGTTCGTCAGAGGGCAGGTTATGTAGTGAATGGACTGGAATGGATAGATAGCAGAAAGTGATGTAGAACATGCAGGGGCATCTGAGCAGATGGAAACAAGTAGGGATAGAATTACATCCGGCCTGTCCAAGATCAATCCTGTAAAAATATTGGGTTGGACCGAATCAGTTTCCTGTATTATTTAGGCTTTAATATGTGGTTCTTGGGAGGCCTCAGCATATACTTTTGGGGGGCTACACCTAAATACACCAAGAAATGATGTAGCTATAAATGCTAATGCAGGATAATGTTCACTGAGAACAAAGCATGGAAACTATATAGTAAATGGAAGGCTGGAGATACATTGACCTCTAGTGGTTTCAAAAAGGAGGGAGTGGATCCTGATCTTCACGCGAGAAAGTGTTAAATTCCACGAAAAGAACAGTGATTTCCTAAGAAAAGTGAACAGAGAGTAAACAATAAACTCTATGTGAGCCAAAATATGTGATAAAGGTTTGGTTCTGAACAAAAAGTATGGTCAATTGTATAGGCCCCTAATATAGTCCTAACTGGTGTTTGAAATGGCAGCGTTCTGTTCGTCTCCAGATACAAGTAGCTTGTGAATCAGCCAACTGCTACAATGTATATATACACTCAAAAAAGCTCACAAGTATGTACCAGGGTGCCGTTATGTCATCATGTGATGATGATGTTAAGCCTACAATATGGCTTCTTGTAAAGCAAAGTATCACTTTTTCAAAGTTTGCAAGAATTTGTTCTGCTCTAGTTTTGACTGTAATTATTTGTTGAACTGTCCATTTTATGTCGTCCTCTGTATATTCTTTGCAGATATAATGATGAACCAAAAGTGCTGTGGTCACTGAGTTACCTACGCAGCTACAATGTTCGCACATGCATGTTCTTACTTTCCTAGTAGACTTGCGTATATAAATAAAATTCCATGGGCAAAACATGGCATATATCACGTTGGTAGTATTGAAATTGGTGAAAGCACACTGTTTCCAGGGTGGCTTCAGACCAAGATTTACTTGTTTGCTTCTCTCTGTGAACCAGCAGCCAAATGAAGCACCACAAAGTGCATGGCCACTGCCGGAAGGCTTAGTACAGTTTTCAAGGTCTGTGAGGAGGGTTTAGCTATTCTCGTGAGATTACTTCTTACTAGTTTGTCCTTGATGAACGTTCTCTTCTTAAATGTAAACATTTAGGACTAGGCAGTGTGCTGTTACCACTATTCAAAATGTGTGTAACGCTCACCTGATTCCCGTAGAGGCGCCGGTCTTGACTGGGCGTATACCGTATCTTCAAAGGTGATGTGTAACACACGGCTGGCTCTTTGGGCTGGACCTCTGTGCACTGTATGTCTGACTTGAAGGGTAAGATGTCTGCAGATAGAAAATATGAGGTTAAGGAACTGGGTTATTGAATGTCTCTCTCTTCTTCCCTTTCTCTTCTCCTGTAGAACCCCAAAGGTTAACGCTCTCACCTTAGGTAAGTGAACGCCGTGCTCTGCATCTGCCTCGGGGCAGGGTGCTGTAACCAGTTTCTTCACTGGATAAGGGGAGCAGGCCTCTTGACTTCAGAGGACTGCTGTCCGTCGTTTACTGCACGAACGGTAAGTTTCGAGTAATTCTAATGTCTTTAAAGTCTTTAGTAATGATGTTTCTTGTTTTGCAGGGTTCCGGCGATGGCGGATGACGGGCTGAAGTGAGTTGAAGATGGAGCCCGTGTGATGAATAGAAGCGCCTGGAAGCACGTAAGTAAGCGCTTGTTGCCTGCTTCACGATGCGCTCTAACTGTCTTTTTATTTTGCAGGTACAAGTTCGGAGCGGCTGCAGGGTGCCGGAATACCCACTGGGTTAGATGTGGAAAGGAGTAATGGCACGTGAGTATTAAAGTTCCCCAATGTCTTTAAACGCACCTTGTTTTGTCTTTCAGATGCGGGATGCAGCGCCGAAGGCCTCCGGAGCGTGCGAAGAGTTGGTAAGCTTTTGTCTTTCAGATGCCGGAATGCAGTGTGAAGACCTCCGGAGCGCACAAAGAGTAGGTAAGCCTTTGACTTTCAGATGCCGGAATGCAGCGCGAGGCATTGGTGACAGCCGATGGACCAGGTAAGTGAAGAGCTGTCACTGAAGACCGTAATGCTAACCTGTTCTTTCTTGTCTTTATAGGTGTTGCTGAAGACCGGATTCAGGATGGTAAGCCTTTTTCCTTAGGCCCAGGATCAGATGCAGAAGACACGATGAGCGTTCTGCTGCAGAGGATGCAGAATAACGCAAAGCAAGATTCATCCATCGGGTGTGGTTTAAATAGCCTCCTGTAGTGCTTAGGTGTCTCCTTCCACAGCCACGCCTAGGTAAGAAAAGAGTTCCTGCTTTCCAGAAGAGTTCCAGTGTTCTGAATCTAGGGAGTGGCTCCTGCCCCACCCAACAGGAAAAGTAGTTCCAAACAGAAGAGGATCAGAGGCTCAACTGGCAGGCAAGTAAGCAGCATGGTCTGCTGCAGGTAAATCCACCCAAGCATTATGAGCCCGGCGCTTCCAGCGCTGGGACTGGGCATATTTATGAGCCTGGTGCCACTGGCGCCAGGACTGGGTCCAAAAGGTCCCAATTGGGACTGGTTGGCACTCGCAACCTGGGTTATGGATCTGCTTCCAAGGGAGTTGGGAAAACCCTGACCTTTTGGAAGCAGAGATCATGACAATGTGCCAGTGGCGTTTTATAATGTTCTTAATTTACAAACATCTGGTAGAGAAGGTAGCCACAAAAATAAATTTCCCATTCTTATCCTTTCTTGTTTTTTCTGTCAGTATGGTTTCCCTATTATTGCTTACGGCTCCCTTATTAGATTGCTTCACCCTTTTTTCAGGGTAGCCATGTCTGATGAGTTTTTCTAAAAGTGATTGTGCTTCTTTCTTCCTGTTTGTGAGTGCTATTTCTGTGGAGGTGCAGAAACTGACCATATGGTAAATTATTCTTTAAACCTTCTGGACTTAATGAATCATATCTCAAAATGGTGTTTCTATCTGTAATTATTTCCAAGAAATGGATTATTGATAGTGGATGTAAACCTCAAGTTAGCATCAAGGGAATTAATCCAAGTTTAGTAATCACTGAGTTCTTCTTTTGGGCCTGTCCAAAGAATAAGAACATTGTCAATGTATATTTTCCAGGTATGGAGTTGGTCTGCTAATGGGTTAGTGTTATAATATATTTAGTTTAATTTTAACCTCTATATATAGATTAGCCATGTTCTGTGCCATGAAGGCATCCATTGCTGTGCCTCCAATCTGATGGTAAAACTGCTTGTTAAATAGATTTTTTTTTATTAAAGCCATTTGTGGGCACCATTTAATAAACTCCTTTGAGGCTTCCCTGTGAGGTTCCTTGTCCAGTGTGTGACGAATCCTTGGATGTCGTCCCTTCTCCCATGGGGAAGGAACCTTCCCATGGGACAAGGATGGTGCGTCTACAGTGAAAGAGTCCCCCTCAGGGAGGTGCACCATGGGAGGATCACATGGGAAGGAGACTCTTTATGGGACGAGGGATGACCATCCAAAGAAAACACGGTATCCCACAGAGCTCTTCTCCCAAAACCCCCACCCTCTAAGCCTGACAAGGGTAACGTATTCCCCCAAAGCTCTATGTATGTCTGTAAGGTAGAATGATACAAAACACTACCTGACACCAAGACGAAGGTGAGTAGGGACTACCAATGGTAAGGTCTTGCATTGGTGAGCAGGTGCAAGTGGATCTAGGTCACCTGGCCTAAGCCCCACCTGCCTGTCAACCACTTTAAACTGTTGGTGCCTTCCTAGTGGTTTTCCACTCTTTTTCCATACTTAGGCAGCCCTCCAGCCTCTTTTCCTTTGAGGTTGGTGAGCAGGAGCAAGTGGATCTAGGTCACCTGGCCTAAGCACCACCCACCTTCTTAGCCCTGCCTCTTCCTTTCTACTCTTAGATCAGGGGCGTCTCTCGCCCAAGCGTCTAAAGCCAAGGTCACACATAGAAAAGGGCAATTCCTGTTTGTGCCTGTATTGATCAGGAGAACCCAGGGTCCGGACCCCTGCTCAGACAACCAGTAAGCATGCACCGACATGTGTTTTCTCCCTCTGTCCCCACAGGCCATTCCCACCATCATCGGACAATGCCAACGTCAACTTCTCTGGTGCTGGGGCGAGGACAGGTGCTCCATGGCACAGTAAATTGTCCATTTGTGAAGTTTTATTCTCGCACTGCAGCGCGTGTGTGCTAGCTCCCCCCTCCCTGTCATGATCCCAGTCAGTGAGCACAGTTCCCATTCAGGCATGCAGGAGAAGCAAGGGACATCACATCAGTCAGCATGTCAAAAGTGGCTACAACCCTGGCAGAAATGGCATTTGTATCATTCATAACATATGCGCCCCTAGTCTCTCATAGTGCTTACAGTGGTCTTATACACTAAACATGGCCGCCACAAGATCCATTGATAATAATAATAATAATAATAATAACCTACAGTACGCTCTACACATATTGCAGAGGGAGCTACTTAAGCCCTGCCTCTGCTTGAGCGCTCGCTTCGTGTCTGCTCTGCTGACAGCGGGTAACGCTACCAGCGTCTCTCCTCACAGAACCTGTCAAAGGAGAAAAACAGACATTTGTTTTTACAGAAAAGACAACAGAATTCCATATTTATAGAGAAGACTTACCGAACCGAAGTTATCTCCGAAGCGGTTCCTCAGTCACCTGTGTTCGTTCATAGCCGCAGCATCTCCTGTCAGAAGTTCTCTCACAGCTGCAGCATCGTCAAGCAGCCGCAGTATCTTCATTTAGAAGTTTCCTCAGCAGCCTCCGCATCTTACAAAGGTATTTCTCCTAAGCTTTCTGAAAACCTGCAGAAAAACAAGGTATTTCATTAATGAACCAACTTAATAGAAATGAGAAAGAAGAAGTTTAAATAAGTTTACGTCCCTGAAGTTTTTTCAAGTTTTCACTGCACAGTGCTACCGCACTCTCCCCTGAAGGCTGCAGTTGCTGCATATAGACGAATTTAGGTTTGTTAAACGTTTCTTCATCCTGAGTAACGTCGCAGTCATTCCGCAGCCATTAACCTTTCCGAATTCCGAAAACCTGCAATAAAAGGGGGAAATATTAGTGAGAGAGATCTCTCCAATGTAGGGACTATTCCAAACCAAAAAGACTATAATATTTTCACCAGATACTTACCCAAGGACAAATTCTGGAAAAGCAAGGACATTATTAAGGCAAGAGTCTATTGAACACATCAGCCTTCCAAAGTTTAAAGTTTCTTCATTCCAACGCGCCCCTGTAGAATAGCAGGATGGAGAGCTTCACAAAACATAGAGGTGAGAAGGGAGGGATTACCAAAGCACACAGTTATACAGTAACTTCTCAGAAATTAGATGTTATAGCAGTTCTATTGTTGTTATTGTTGTTTATACAGAAAAGGAATCCTAAATTGCCCAAGTAACAGGTCCACAGGCTGAGAAGGCATTACACTCACGAGGAGTCCAGATAAGCGTTCCACTCCCTTTGTCCCAGTTATTTCCTTGTTGGTTGTCCCCCCACCGTGCTACCATTGGTTGGCAGGCCCTTTAAACTGGCCACCCAAGGCACCCCCTGCCATGGCAGCCGCCTCGGCCAAGGACCAGAGACTAAGTACCGCTCCAGTGGTGTTTGCCGGTGTCGGCCGTGGTAGCACGCAGCCTGCAGCCATTGACCTGCTGTGATTGATCCGGTAAGTCGAATCTAGGTGTGTTGTATTGTGCTGTGCTAAAGAACATAGCCTTTTTCCCCTTCTGGGAAAGTCGAATCTGGGTGTTTTCACATTCCGGTAACTCTGGCATTGTTGCTGGTTCTTCTCTAGGCTCCCAGCTAGATCCCCTTCTCGTTTACACACTTGCAAAATTTGACTGGCACAAGGCCTACTAAGATCGTTTGTCTTGTCCTCCCTCTGTCTTCCCTTCCTTGTCTTGTCGTGCCTATAAACACTTGTGTACAAGCGCGCTATAAATTATTTGAGACGAAGAAGAGTAAGAACAACCTAGAAGGAAGAAACATCAGGTGTACTGGAACGAGGAAGAATAGGAGTTACGCAAGTGGAGACCCCCTTCCCAGTACTGGGGCGAAAAAGAACATAGAGTACAGGGAAGACTTCAGTACTGGGATGAGGAAGAAGTGCAGAGTAATGTGGAATACTCCACCGAACCGCTACAAACGCATTAGTGAATTTGTGTCAAGCAAATCGAAATGGAACATAAAAAGGGTAGAAGGACTTGCTGAAGAGAGAAGCCCTCCCAGGAGGAAGCGGGGGATTCAAATCCTAGCAGACGGTAGCAGGAGCGGGACGCTTACCCATTGGTAGAGGCATTCCCGGAGAATCTGTCACAGCCGAACACCGGAGAAGAGCAGAAGCTTGAGCCCCAGCCAGACAGGAAGCCTGAAGCTTATGAAGAGACACGCAGCTCAGAGCCCGGGAGTCAGCACGGAGCCGCTGCAGTCCCTGGAAGCCGCAGAGAGAAGCTGAGAAGGACCGAAGCACCCGCAAACAACCTAAGACTTCCGGTAAACTCTGCAGAGTGGTCAGGGAGACCGGGGCGGTTTGTGGGGTAGCTAAAAGAAGGGAGAATCACAAAGGTGAGACTGGGACCCGCACTCACAAACCGAATCAAGGCCTTCACAAGTAATCTTCATAGTCACAGTACCTGGCAGGATAGTGTACCAGGCTGGCTGTGACCAACGAAGTAGAAGCAAAGCTAGAAGACCACCATAAATACAGAAAAGGCGAGTCTGGGATTGACACCCATAAGAAGAGAGAGCCAAAGCACTCTTCATAGTCACAGGCAGGACGGCGTACCAGGTTGGAGGTGAAACCAAGGAGAAGACAAGAGGCATTTTCATAGTCACAGTATCTGGGAGAAACACGAGCTAGGTTGACTGCGAAATATACTGGGAAGAACCCAAGGGGTAGGGAAGCAAAGCCCCATGGTTGTTGTTTTGTGAATATTTTTCGAGAACACTGAAAGAAGGAAGACCCTCATTGCCATGCAGAGGGTGAGAAAACCTGTTGAGTAAGGTTGTCCTTCCTTTTGAAGTTTATTTGTTGCACCATTTTGGAACTTTGTTTTGTAACATGGAAAAGAACTTTGAGACGAGGAATATCCCCTTTTCACATTAGTTTGAGTTCTAGTGTGAGGGTTGGAAATAGGATTTTTGAAACAACTGTGGACTTATTTCTTTGGACTATCCTGAAAGACTCCTTAGAATAATTTTTCAAGGCAGGGAAACCCCTCTTAGTAGTAGGAACAGAAAGGTATTTCCCCAACCCTCATTTATTTAATAAAAGTCTTTGATAACAATCATGCCACCCATTTGTCAGTCTCCTCCTTACACACCCTTTAAAGTGCCTAAGAAATTATTCTGTTGGCTTCTTGTTGAGGGGGTATATTGGTGTATAATGTCTCTATGTACATAGTCATGAATGTGATGTTTTCTGTGTCTGGAGATTTTCAATCCAATTGATCACTTGTGTGGTGTCCTTTATATAAGACTTCATTTTAGGGATAAAAGGTCTCAGGAAAAGGTCAGCGTATTTGGATTGTGGCTCAAGAGCTGACCCTATGCTGTAAACAATCGCTCTCCATGAAGAAGACTCTAAATGTGTATGTATTTTAGGCAGGGTATAAAAGATAGGTACTTGTGGGGCCATTAGAAAGAGGGAATCCTTTTCTTGCTAATCAGTCCTTCTTGGTATGCCCAGTCAATCTTTTCCTTAATTACACTGAGTAGGTCCTTTGTGGGATCTGATGGTAAAGGCGCATAGCTAGTATGATCGTTAAGTAGTCTCTGGCATTCAGTGATGCATTTATTCCTATCTATAATAATGATTGTACCCCCTTAACCGCATTCTTGATTATGTCCTCATAGAATCATAATCAATCATTCTAGATCCTCTATGTCTTTCATCACCTGATTCTCAAAGACCACTGACTCCAGGGATCTAGCATGGGCCTCAAATGTGTAGGGTAGTCTCAGTCGTGTTACATTATCACTTCCATCGAAGGAGTTATTTTTAAAAAAACTGGTTGTAATGTGATCTTCCTCATAAACCAATGTAACTCATTTCTAAAGTTGTATGGGTTATGTTTATTTGGGAGTATGAATCCAAATCTTTTTTCTAGGACAGTCTTTTCTGTAGTGTCCATGGCATGACTACCAGTTCGTTCCACTCCTGAGTGTTTGCTTCCTTTTGTCTCCCCATTCCTGGTTCGTGCCTCTGCCCTAGCCTAAACAAGATTGTCGGTGTTGTGATTGCCAACGGGATTGTCTGTTCCCTCTCTGATATTGCTGCCTTTGTTGGGGTCCTTTGTTAGAAGAAGGGCCTGCTTCTTCCTCACTACTGGTGTTAGAGTTAGCTGAGCTGAAAGAGAGATCCCTGAATGTCACCTTATGGGTGTTTATTGATGTATACAAAGTTTTAGGTTGTTCATGGGAAAAGAGCTGATTATAGGAAGGCCTTCTCGTGTTTATAATAACTAATGCCTTTCTTAAGTTTTTTATTCTTTTTCTGCAAGAGTATATTCTTTAAATTCTCATTTCTTCATTGATTGAGACTTTTTTTCAAACTTCTAGCGATGTCAGTTTTTTTATATCTCCTATTTTTTCAAGTTCTTCACCAAGCTTAGTGGCTACCAGTCTGTCAGGTTTCCTTCCCCCTATTCAGGCTATTTTCCCCTATTCAAGTTTCTTTCCCATTATTTCTCTTTTATTATCCTTTTTAGATTAGCCTTGTGTGGGTGGGAAGTTTTATATTGTAGTTGGTTTGGCCTTAACTTCCTGATTCAGAATCCTGGTTCTGACCCAAGGCAAAATGGAGTTTCACAGTGACAGCTCTGATTGGTTAGAAAACACTGCAGAACAACAATGAACATTCTAAACTGTCACTCTTTGCCTTTCATCATCTAAGCCCCAGCTGAGAGGACGTGTGTAGTGGCTGCTCCTGCTTAAGACTTGGGCCTGGTGGATTTTATCCTTCAGGCGCTAGCAGTTGAGCGGCTACTTTCTTGGGGGTTTCAGGAGAAGTTCTCAGCTGTCAGGAATGCGACTTGAAGACAGGAAACTCTGAAGATCTTAGGAAATCGTTCTGGAGATAAGTGACTGTGTTAAGAGATTGTTAGACTGCTGCTCTGTTTCTCTTAAAGACATTTTAGTGAGAACTTGTAAAATGTTTTCTTTGAATTTATATTTTTGAACTGTTTGAGTGCGCTTGAAATTTAGCGCGAGGTTAACGGGTGAACGCTATTTGTTGAACACGTACTACGTGTAATCTGAAACTAACCGTTGAACCTTGCACGTGCGAGTGAAAATAGTGCGTGTGTTTTCAAGCGCGTTGTTTCGGCGTGAGAATTCAATTGCGCTTGTGTTTTCCAGCGCGTGTGCTACCTAGCGCGAGAATCTGTTCGTCGCGTGAGAACTCAATTGCGCGTGTGTTTTCCAGCGAGTGTGCTTCCTAGCGCGAGAATCTGTTTGCCGCGTGAGAACTCTATTGCGCGTGTGTTTTCCAGCGCGTGTGCTTCCTAGCGCGAGAATCTGTTCGCTGCGTGAGAACTCTATTGCGCGTGTGTTTTCAAGCGCGTGTGCTTCCGCGTGAGAACTCTATTGCGCGTCTGTTTTCAAGCACCTGTGCTTCTCCGCGAGAACTCAATTGCGCGTGTGATTACCAGCGCGTGTGCTTTTTAACGCGTGAACCCGACCGCGTGTGAACTCTTTTGCGCGTGGGTTATAAGGCGCGTGGGAATTAGGCGCGGGAGTTCAACTGCGCGTGTGTTTACAAGCGCGTGTGTTATCTGCGCGAGAATCTGTTTGCGTGTGAATTCTGCTTCGCGTGTGTTTACAATCGCGTGTGTTTTCTGCGCGTGGACTTTTCTTACAGTGCGCGTGTTCTTCAGCGCGGGAAGTTTTCAACATGCAAATCTTCAGCATGGAGATCATCTGCGTGTGTGCTTAGCACGTGTTTCTTCAAGAATTCTCAAACTCTATTGAATTGTAAAAAGGTTTTGGAAACTAGAGAAAAGTTTGAAAGAAAAAGAAAAAAAATATTAAAGACAATTTAACTGGACAATTAGTGAATTTTGGAAAAAAGGCAAAGAGCAAAACTTTCCATGTTTGCCCAAAATAAGAAGTTGCTGTGAATTTCAAGAGACTCAAGTAAGAGAGATTTTCAGCTTCTTTAAAAGCTTCTCTAAGAAATTTCAACAGAAGAACCAGGTATGATTCTTACTTATTAGTTAAGGATTTAAAGTCTTTCCAACTCTAAAGGTTAGGTAAGTAATAAAAGGATTTGTATCTGCTTTTCTTATATCCTCTGCAGGTTCAGCTTTGGTCAGCCTTGACGCAGTCTGCCTGGTGTTGTTATGTTATCCACTTCCCCCTTTCTCTTTGGGGTGTAGTTTGCAGAGCTGAATTAATAACTAGTTCTGGGAATTACATTTCAGGGGGATTGTCGAGGGTTCAGCAGCTTCCGCGGACACAGGACCTCTCAGCTTGACACATTCTTGCTGTTTCAACAATAAGTGCTAACCAATCCCGACCACATTTATTAGCTACATGGCTTAATTTTTCCAGTAACTCTTTAAGATTGAAGAATAATCTTAATAGATTCCTTTAAATCTTGCCGTGTGGTACGATTTTGTTCCTAAATATCCTGCCATATGGGTGCCATCTAATTCGTTCCTGACTAAATGTTTTATAATCTGGGTCCCCTTCCCATGAGGTCAGTGGTCGAAGTGGGTGGGAGTGGTGCTCCTCTACTTCTTTTAATCAGGTTTTACCGTTCCTATACTTTTATTTTAAAAAGAAACCGTTCCGGAACGGTTTTGTTTTGGTTTAAAATAAAAGTGTTAGAAGAAGTTGAAACTTGCACTTTCAGTACACTGCACAGGACGTTTCCTTAAAGAGCAGGCACATGTGTTTTGGGGTTTTCTTTGTTCATGGGAGGGGGCGCGGCAATGAGGTCTGTAGGGATCGGTGCAGGCCACTAGGGAACATAGTTCCACTACTTCTTTTCGTACACTTCGACTACTGGGCCAGGGTGATGAGGCTGCTACACAATAGTCCCCATGAGAATGATACTCAGTGGCAGGATCTCATGGGAAGAGACCTCCCCCCTCTTGGGACAAGGGAGCACATCTCGGGAGAACAAGGGAGCATATCTCGGAAGAACACGGTATACCCAACCACCACCCATGCCCTATACACCCTTTCTGTCCTTTGACCCCAATTGCAACACAAAATCCTGTAGTGAGAGTAGACCCATGCAATTCTGTAATATCTGTGAGGCTGACATAGCCAAAAGTACTGGGACGAAGATCCTTGGGAGCCCAGAGGGTTTGCCTGAACCAAGTACTGGGACGAGGTGGCCCATTGTAGGAATAAGAACTGACATGACAACCAGAAATACAGGTGTTGACATTTCGCATAATAAAAGAAAAACAAAAGAAGGGCTATTTGTCTGCAGCCTGTGGCAAACTCGAATAGTGTACACAGAAGAACCAGATGGAGCTGTCGACATAGGTGAGCAACTGTAGAAGTCTGAAGGAGATCAAGTAGGAAGCAACCTCAACCTCCCCACCAGTCCTGAAGAACCTTACGGGGGGATGGCTGTAACCAGGTGGATGGAACGTTATGCTGTCAGCGCTGATGCCGGGAAGCAGAGAAGCAGACCCAATCAGCCGACGGACCGATGGAGAAGGAACGCTGGTGCTGCCATCAAGACGCCCGATCCCAGGAAGAACAGGAGAGCTACCTGATCACAGTGGCAGGCACAGGGAGGTTCGGGAGGCCTGCTGGGGGCACGGGCAGGCAGCAACAGGGTCTTGCATCAGAGGAACGCTTCCTCAGCCCAGTCGCCCAATGAAAACCACTGACCGCCAGAGAGGTGTCTGGGACGGTTTATAGTCAAAAAGTCAAAATACAAAAAGTCGAAAGTCATAATGTCGAAAACAAAAAGTCAAAAAAAAATTTTGAATGTCTATTTTTGTATGTTTTTTGGTCGAAATGGGGGGTTACCCCCAACCCCCTTTTTTGTATTTTTCTTTTTGTTTACCCCTTTTTTTTATTAACGAAACCCAAAAAAACATATAAATAAAAAAATAAAACATTTGACTTTTATTTTTCGAAATTTTGTTTTCAACATTTTTGTTATTCGACTTTATTTTTTCGACTTTTTAACTGCCCACCATCTGGGACCCAAACTAAGAAGCAAGGCATTTTCCTCGTATCAGTACTTGGCGAGAGGGTGAGCCAAGGGAGGTGAACCGAAGAGTGAGAGAAACCGGGATCTGGGACCTGTGAAGGCATTGTGAAGTAAGACATAGACAACACATTCAATTTTCTAAATCAAATGGTTTATTTTTCTTCAATGTGAGGATGGATTAAGGCCTAGCTTGCCCTATGCTAAGGTGGGATGTCTCTACTTAAAAGTACTAAGGATAGTCTGTGCCAGTAAGTTCAACTTAAAAGTCTTCTGTGTCCAAAACCTATACTTGCCATCACAACTAAAGATAAACAATGTGTAGGGATGTCAGTAAGAAAATAGTGTTCCAAATAAAGTTCTGAGCTTCTTCCAGTTTCTGGCTTACTTTCCAGCTTCCCTTTCCCAGAGTTCAAAACAGTTCCAAAAAGGTTTCTCGGTTCCCTTCCCCAAGAGTTCAGCTCATCTAGCTTCAAAAGGTCTCGGGGTTCCCCTTCCCAAGAGTTCAGCTCTTCTAGCTTCCAAAGGTCTCGGGTTTCCCTTCTGTCACAAATTGGGGATTTATCCGTAATGTCCAAATCACTTTCTAGTTCTGTTTCCTCCCCCTCCTCCTCACCTGAAGAAATATCCTTGGAGGCTTTCTTTCTTCTTTCTTTGACGGATGATTTCTTTTTTATGAGATACGATCTACCACGGAACGACGCCACACTGGTTGCGGAAGGTTTCCGGAAACCAGTGGCCCGGGACCGTGATAGCCAGAACGGGGAAAAAGCAGGCAAAAAACCCCAGAACCTTCTAGCAGAAGGGATGGTAACCACAAGGCACTGAAGATCGTTGGACACCAAAGCTTTCTAGCAGGCAAGTGAGAATCAGGTAGCGGAACGGGGACCTGAGAGAAATCTCCCGTAGGAACGGAAGCACTCGGGGAAACCTGGAGGAGGCGCCGCCGAGAGCGACCCCACAGGTAAGGAGAGACGAGAAGCCGAGGAAAAGGTACGTCGAGGCTTCCCTGAGGGCAGAGAAGAGAGACAGAGAGAGCGAAGAGAGGGGAACTGAGAGAGAGTTCCAGCAGGTCAGAGCGTAGAGAGAGAAGGAGAAAAAGAAGGTAGGGAGAGAGGGGAGAGTACCCAAGGAAAGGCAGGGCTCAGCAGAGCCAAGAGAAATGAACAGGAGCGTGACAACAACAGGATAGCGAAACACACACAGTTGAAACGCGGCGAGCCGGCAGCAACTGAACGCTGATATGCAGGAGGCGGCCATGTTGGAAAAAGACTAGGCCGCAGCTCAGAAAACGTGTCAAACGTAATGGAACCAACGATGGCGGCCCAATTTCCATCAATCCCAATGCTTGGCGAAAAAGGGGCGCATGACACCTTCCCCAAGAAGTCAGCTCTTCCAGTTTGAAAAATACAATCAGTTCAAATCTAGTTCAAATCAGTTTCAAAAGGCCTCTGGGTTCTCTTCCCCAAGGATTCAACACAGTTCATGAAGTCTAGGGGTTCCCTTCCCCAGGAGGTTAGCTCTCTCAGCTTCCAAACTATAACCAGTTCAAGTCTCTTGGCTTTCAAGAACAGTTCCAGTTCAACTTTGTTTTCATCCAAGCCTTCCAAATAGTTCACACAGATTGCTCTCTTTCTCATTCACTCCGGCAACCTGTGACAAAATACAGTTTCTTTATCCTTGCTTTTCTTTGCTCTTTCTAAGCAGGGGTCGCTCGGTCTAGGCGCAGTTGTCAGACCACACTGTCCACCCATCACAGGTCTAGCAACCGATAATCCTTTGCACTTTGTTATACTTCTGTATTCTTTGGGATTTCTTGCCAACACAGGTTTTCTCTTTCTGGACCCGTGTGATTGGTCAACACTCCTTTATGATTTTCCTTGGCAGTCTCTTAGTTTTGCCACATGTGTTTTCCCCACTCTTGAATCTGTGAGCTCATACTTATTTCAGATTCCTCTTGGTAGTTGTTTGGCTTTGCCACAGCTTATATCTCATACAACCAGATTCTCATTGGCAGTCTTTTAGCTTTGACAGACTCGAGGCTTTGCCGCACAACTCACTCTGTGGTATTCATCCTTTTCCACCACCTTGTTTTCACATTATTCATAAGAGCTCATCACTTGCTTTTCACTTTGGTCAAATGTGCTCATTGCTTGCTTTTCATCACTTGTTCTGTATTTTCATATGTTCATCATATCTCTCTTTTAGTTCAGTATTCAATATTACTTGTTGTACTCTTAAAAGTACTAATAACATTTTGTAGCTTGTTCGGCATTCAAAAACCCTCAATTTGGCTTCCAAAACCAACTGTCATATCTTTTAGTTCATTCAGCACTAACATATGCCTATTCACAGCCCTTGGAGTGGCCAGTATGAGTGCTCCCTTTCTTACACTCACGGGGTGTACGGCTGCTCCTCCGGGCATCTTCTTTCTCCTTTCCAGCTTCCTTTCGCTCAGCTTGTGCTTCTTGGGAGCCTGAAAGTAACGCTCACCGTCTTTGAATCTTGCTGCTAGCAGCTTGCGGTACTGAAAGTATTTTGAACCTCACACGGCCTGGTCGTGCCCCGGTGTCTGTCACCCTTCTGCTGCACACGGCATCCTTCCTGCCAGCCCCTCTCCAGCCTGCTCAATGTCTGCCAGCCACGTTCTTCTCCCCAGACAGGTCTCTCCTGTAGCGGTCTCCCATATTATGCACCTGGGGCCTGTTAAATGGTTGCAGATGCAAGTCCTTGTCTTCAGTTGCCTGATCATAATTAAACCTATTAGCAGGACATGCCCGACTATTGCAATGGTATTCCTCCACAGTCCTCTTCCTCATCTCAGTACCAAAGTGGTGTGAATGAATGGGAGTTTCTTTCTTGTTTTGGTATTTAACTGATATTTCTCTGAAATAACAAGATGAGGTTGATGTGTGTTTAACCTGTCCAAATAAGGAAGTGTCCTCCTAGCTAATCTTTTCTTCGTCCCAGTATAACAATGGTATTTCTGAGGGTCATTTTGAAAGGAAGGATAGGGGAAGGATTGACAGTAACCTATAAAGGGTGCTGGGACAGAAGGTTCATTGTGAAAAGGGAATGGGGGATACCATGTCTCACCCCGGGGCGTCCTCATGTGGGAAACCTGAAGGTGTCTCATCTGATAGTCCTTGGAGATCTTTCATCCAGGTGGCCAGGACACGGCCATCACTATTGGATCCAGTTCCTGGGGAAGGATCACCTGGATTGGAGGGTCTTCGGGGAGTGGAAGTGGGACACCGACAGGGGAGACGTGGTACCCCCTTCCGTCTAACCCATTTTCCCCATCCTACCCCGTAAAATACTTAGAATCTCTACCCCCACCCCTTTTCTGACACAAACACTTTCCTACACTGTGAAAGACAACGGACTAACACCAGAGCCGTTTACCTGACATGTCCCAACACAAGGGTCAGGCTGAGTCAGGCAATTGCCCATAACTACGTACACCTGATGGCCCTTTCTCTTCCCCACAGGAATACAAGGCAGAGCACGGGAGCACACTTTGAGCAAGGCCGAAAGCACAAGGAAACAGCTACATCGGACCGGCAGTTCAAGCAGAGGAGGAAGGCGGCAGGACCTGGAGGGATGACGAAGGGGGAATTGCCCTTGCCCTTTTCAACTCAGAGCCGCGTAGCCTCCGAAAGGGAAATCATAAAACCAGGAAGTACTGCTGGCGTGTATTGTGACAGGTGTCAACGGCACACAGGGCTCTCCCGCTCTGATAGCCAAAGCGGGAGGAAGTGCTTGCCGCTGTGGTGCCGTCCTTGGCTCCCGAGACAAGAAACTCCAACAGTTCAGCACAGCCAGTGAGTCGGAGAAGACAGATGGCAAAACCGAACTGTGCTGGGCCAATATTGAAGCCGGCAAACTTGTTGAACAAAGAACTTGTGTTATTGAACTTTAAAGAAACCCAAGTAGAAGGTTCAGAAGCAGAGTGGTCAGGCGTCACAGGACGCTCATTTGAAAGACACTGACCGAAGCCTTTATGGGTTGTGTTGTTTGTTGAAACTATAAGAACCAAGATGCCTTAGGAGAGGCCAGTGTGGAGTGTCAAAGTGGTCATACGAGGGTCGAGCAAAACCCCACGTACACTCAAAGGTTTTTGACACACTGAGAAAACTGATTGAACTGTGAAACTGGCAAATGTGAACCCGGCAGAGGGATGCCTGCGAATTGAGGGTAAACCAGGATTTACCCATGAACATTGTGACGACAGCTGAGGAACGTCCACAATGGATAGTTGTTCAAAAGGACATTGAAAACTTGATGAATGATGCATTTTGAGTGAAATGCTGTAGTGAACCCGATTGAGGGATGCTAACATTGCAAGAAGGATCAGAGCCCGGTTGAGGGGGATCCAAAGAGGCGAAGAGCAATCATCCAACTTGAAAGATTACCCAAGGAACCTTTGTTTATTGTTTATGGCACAGCAGGCCTTCCAAGGCAAAAGACTTTGCAGGAAAGAGACTTGGCCCCAGAATGTCCTGACACAGTTGAAAGGAACTGTAACCACATGCTGGCAAGGCTCAGGCATGTGCTGTGCTCAAAGGTCCTGCCTTCTCCCTTGTCCCATGCTAAAAATGTGGGGAAGGGAGACCCCAACCCTAGCATCCTGATTTATGTGGTGAACACTTCTTTCTTTTCTTGTGAACATTTTCCCACAAGACTTTGTAATTTAGTTGTAAGGATTGGCAATAGATTTCTTTTTTTAGTACAGGCCCTTTTTACTTGACAAGACACCACTAGGACTTCCTTATTATTATTTGATGGTCGTAGCTTGCTCCCCTCTTAGATTGAGGTTTAGATTAGGCATTTATCTCACCCATTATACAGTTTAATAAACACCCTTGAACTGTGATCACTTGTGTCTGTCTTTACTGCTGCCACAATGAGTTCCTTACACTCTCCTCACTCCCCAAGTCTCCTCTGCCCAGGTGATCCTACCTCACATAACCACTCCCAGGGTTGGGATCTAAAAGAAATGGGCTTTCCCTGGCCATCTGAGCAGAGGACGTTGGGGGGGAAAAGGAAGTGAGGACGCTCTGAGGTTCCTCACAGACCCAAACCAGGAAGCAAGGTATCTTCCTCATGGTCATACTTGGCAGGAGAGTGAACCAAGTGGGCTAAACCGAAGAGTCAGAGAAAGCAGGGTCTGTGACCCAAAATCAGAAAATAGCACAAGTCATCTCCCTCTTCACAGTACTTGGTAAAGAGAGATACCAAGTGAGTCCAATTAAAGAAGACGAGAAGCCAGAATCGGGGACCCTTCGAACATTTGAGAACTGTGTATTTGTAGCTACATAAAACGTAGACCAAGGGAAGGGAGTCTCTGGTAATAGTGAACTGTGAAACCACAGTGAGCGAGAGAGAGACCAGGGGAAGGAAGTCATTCCCCCTGGTGATCTGGAATTGTGCTAGCAGGTGAAAAGATACTAGGAGAAGGGAGTCATTCTCCTGCTAACCAAGACCCGGGGAAAGGAGTAATTCCCCCTGGTTGTGTTTAACTGTTAAGATACTAGCAGAAGGGAGTCAATTCTCCTAGTAACCAAGACCAGGGGAAGGGAATCATTTGCCTGGGTGTGTTGAACTATTAAGTCGGGATACTAGGAGAAGAGAGTCACCCTCCTAGTAACCACACTGGTCAAGACTTTCTCACGCAGACTGTTAGAAGACAGGCATTGTGTTTGCTATGGAGAACTGTGTGAACTTTGCCTTTTATGTTTTGACCTGGGGAAGGGAGCCATTCCACTAAGAAGAAACCGATACTTGGAAACAGACTTCTATTCCCAGTCCAGATGAAGGGAATCATTCGTCTGGACCAAGAATATCTACTTTATCTTTAGTTTAGTATCAAGCGTAAGGGACAGAAATAGGGTTTTGACACAGGATAGTGGACTATTGATTTATGCAGTCACTCTGACAGAGCCATTAGTCTTTTAGTTGAGGCAGAGAAACCCCTCTTAGAGTTAGGGAAAGTTAGTTTTTTCTTTATTTTCTTAAACAATAAAAGTCTATAGCAATCACTATGCCACCTGTGTGTCAGTATCCTCATTCTGCAACCTTACAGTTATCTCATCCCATTCAGTGAGTCCTGTCCCAGGCACTGAGTCACCCCCCAATAGATTGAATGTAGATAATTCCTGGATATACTGTTCAGAATAGTGAACTACTCTGTTTGCACTTATGTCCTATATCTGTGGGGCAACAAAGTGTGAATGAAGTCTAAATGTATGGTGTACTATTGAAAGATGCCATTGCTACCCAATGCAGCACATGCTGCCAATGTATATAAAAAAAACACAGGGGCAGTTTATAAGAATAGCTGTCCGGATATTCCGAACAAGGTTTAAGGAAAGTACCACAAGATGAAAACACTGGACTTAGTAATGCCAAAACCACACAAGGTCATCTACAGGAGGATCAGAAAACGTGCTCCCTATTGTTACTGAAGTTCTGCTTGATAAAGTCACAATGCTAATAAAGTGCAGATAAATGAGCTGTGTAAATATGGTCACAGTAATATTTAATCAAGATATCAATTCCACTAATTGTAAAAAAACAGTACAAGGACATTTGAACAAAGCCAACAATTATGCGACCTAGCAATGATCCACAAAAACATACAAGTGGGACAACAGACAATTATCCCGGTTACATTAAAAAATTCAGAAAGTCCAACTTCAGTACTAACATAGAGCACATTTTTTAATGATTGTTTTTATTACGAGTATATAATCACCAAAGTGATTTTTACAAGAAGATTAGGAGAAAGCTTCAATTTCTTAAAATCTTTACAAAATCTTGCACAATTTAGTGTTTGCAGTTTGAAAATCATATCAAGAAGCAGAAGAAGCAGGAAGAAGCAGGAACTAAGAGAAGATGCAAGATGAAGTCACACCCAACCAGGGCCTGGTGAATAGTGAATCCGCCACACAACCAAGCGGTGTCGGCCCCCGTATCTGGGCTCAAGTGGATCCGCTCTGCCGAGTCTCCGGAACTGTGTGTTCGAAAATTAGGTCCAGGATTTTGGTGGCTGCTATTGTCCAAGAGGGTCTCAAGCCTCCTATTAAGCGACCCCACCAAAGCGATTCATCAGTCAAATAAGCGTTCTTTAAATGGTGAAGCAGGTACGGCAATCTGTATTTAACTGTTCCTGGACACAGCAAAAGAAGGTGCCGTAATGTTTCGCTTTGTTGAGTGTCGTTACAAAAGCAGCAGATATTGGTTGGAGAGAGACCTCTTATATGTAAGATTTCATTAGTGGGTAATAAATTCAGCCTAGCACGCAGGAGAGTGTTCCAGGTTTTTCTGTTTGGATGTTTTATCAAAAAAGGTTGAACTGCGTTTAGTTTTCTACATGTTGGAGGTAGATGGCTAGTCAGTTTGTACGCAGAAGCTTTTTCCAGTGTGCTTATCCAGTCCATTTCCTATATGCGGGTTTTGGTTTTTGTTGGGTTACCCAAAAGTTCTTCCATAGAGCTGCCGCAGGTTTCGAGCTGAAGTGTACACATTGGGCCTCATTACAAGTGCTCCGGTCCGGAATTAACGCTGCCGGTATAACCATAACGGCACCGTTTCCGCATCCGCCTAATCATGACCTGCAAACCCGGAAATAGCACCACCTCCAACCGCCACCGCAAAGTTAAAGCTCCCGTAAACTCCGCCTGCACGGAAACCCCTCAGTTGCGGGCAATACGAAACACTGCGAGCATCACAACTAGCACGGACATGGAAACACCGACAACAAAATGGCGGTAAAACCGTGATCACGGTGGCGGTACCGCCACCACAGCGAACATGACGTTAAACCGTGCCTGGTGTCCTGAATCAGGCACAGCTGGACCCAGCAGGCCAATGGGAGCATACAAAAGGGCCACACCCAGCCCAACTCAAAACAGAACCATGCAGGCAGCAGCTCTATTAGCATTGGGACTGGGCCTACTCAACCAACAGGCAGCACTGCACATGATGGCAGTAATGTTGCAGAGGAGGAGGAGGAGGCGGCAGAGGCATAGGAGGCGCAGGCGGCAACCAGCTAACCCTGTACCCATGGCAAACCCCATTGTCCAGCCGGCAGCACCCCTCAGGCAGCCTGCAATACCACGCATCAGGGCCTCACATTGGGACCTCACCCAAGGACAGATCCACACATTATTCCAGCTGGACCGTCCAACAATCCTGTACATCACTGGCCTGATAGAGGATGACATCAGCAGCCATATAGACACCCCCACCGCCATCCCCCCCCTCCTGAAGGTCGTGTCTGTACTGCACTTTCTTGGCACCGGTACCTATCAACACACAGTCGGTGAGGTGCACGGCCTATCACAACCCTGTTCCTCAATAATCCTGGTTCAGGTACTGGATGCCCTGTTGCGCCATGTGTCTGAACTGTTTGCCCTACCCCGTACCCTCCCCCAGGTGATTGCCACCAAGTTGGCCTTCCGTGCCATAGCAGGCATGCCAAATTGCATATGTGGTATGCCATATTTGCATGTGGGTGCAGTCGACTGCTCCCACATTGAGCTGACAGTACCACGTGCAATTGAAATGGTGTTCCGCAATAGGAAACAGTACCACTCAATGAATGTACAGATGGTATGTGATGCGACGCAAGTGATTACAATTTGCTGTGCACGTTTCCCGGGCACAACCCATGACTCAATTGTACTGCGGAATTCAACATTGCCACGGTACATGGAACGCTATGCTGGACAAAGCACATGGCTATTGGGTGAGTACAGCTGCTAATGCTCCAGACCTGTGTAAGTGGGGTGTGTGTGTGTGACCAGGGCAATGAGCTACGCGAGTGGGCTGCTGCGACTGCACATGCATCACTCCCCGTCCATCCACTGAATAGACAGCAGAACCCAAACTTCACAAAGCAACACATGACAGGTAGCCACAGTGTGGCCGTACACACCCTGCCACCTGACACACACAGCCTGAACTCCCGCTGGCACACACACCTGAAGCCACAGCAACCCCCCCCCCCATAATATGCAACACAGCAATCACAATGCACATGATGGCTGTACATGAGACGTCCTGCATCTACTATATCATCACTGTGGAGTGACCCTGCCATGTGTGCACATCACTGCACAATGCCATACTCACAAGCCACATGCACACCAATGCATTGGTCAATGTCCAGTTGCCAACCCCCACTATGATGGCCATAGAAGATTAACGCCCATCAGTGAAAACACTGCATGACACATACGCATGAATGAACA
This sequence comes from Ambystoma mexicanum, assembly GCF_040938575.1. NCBI lineage: Eukaryota > Metazoa > Chordata > Amphibia > Caudata > Ambystomatidae > Ambystoma > Ambystoma mexicanum. Next base: position 843,112,832 of record NC_090921.1, on the reverse strand, counting down.
ATGACACAAGATTGCGCTGCATCTGATGAAGACATGATACTACCAACACTGACATGTCTCCCACATCTACATCCCATGTAGGAGATGCCGGATATGCACTCACGCCATGGCTGATGACGCCTGTACGGAGGCCAAGGAACAGGCATGAGGATGCGTACAACGGGGCACATGTCCGCACACGTAGCATGATTGAGAGGACATTTGGACTACTGAAGGCCCGGTTCCGCTGTTTAAGCAGATCTGGCGGATCACTGCTGTACAGCGCAGTGAAGACGGGTATAATTACGCTCGTTTGTGCCATGCTTCACAATCTGTGCCTGCGCAGAAACATTCCAATGCCCCCAGACGGAGATGATGAAGTTGGGGATGGTGACAAAGACGGGGATGGGATGGCACAACCACCTCCTGGAGGTCCACTAGATGGACAATGAGCACGGGATGCACTGATTCGCATTTACTTTTGAGAGACAGCACATCCACAGCATTTCAGGGATATGGTGATGCCACTAAATGAATAAAGGGCATTTCTGTGACCAAATTCTAATTGTCCCTACGGGTCGGCCATGTGTTTTCAGGCATGGATCTGTCGATCGTAGAAAAATTTCCTATGGACCTTACCCGACTTTTCGTCCACTAAACAAACGATAAATCAGGCTGCTGTGCGCCAACATTATGTGATGATCCTATCACTTGCCCCATCGCCCTGGCCGACCTGCTTTTGCGGCACCAAATCATATCCCCCGCCCCTGAGCCTGACATCAACAAAGCATTCATATTCCCCGCCTCTCTCCGTGACGTTACTGGGCTGCGTAGCCAAACGCGCCCAGTCGACTTCTACACAACTTCACACAGAACCCGTAAAACACAGATCATCTCACAACACAGCGCACCACAATTCGGAATATGAAACTGTGGTTCAAAAGCAAACAGCAAGATTGTACAATTGGTAAAGTATATATATTTGACGTCAAATGTTTAGAGAATATTCAGCGATTCGCATTTGTCTTTGCTCTCGATCCGCAAAAGTTCATCTTGAGTCACGCGCTTTTCCTTTGCGGTACACAGGGTGTTGGTTTACGATAAAAGAAGCACTATGGTCGCACTGATAATCGCAAGGCTGTTCCAACAACGAGGCACTACACCACCGTAACGGTTGGTATGTTGCTTCTAACTGCTAGAACCCTGTAAGGGCATATTGGTCCTTGCCGATCGTCCCATAAAATGGTCAGGGTGGTGAAATTGTTGACATGGAGCTGCACCTGGCAGCTGAAGAACCCGTCGGCTGGGGTCTGGAAATGATGGCATTGGCAGTAGGGAAGGATGTACCTGTATTAAAACCATAAATTAGTCTCTCCAGCCGATCCTCATTAAAATTATTCATTTTATTTTTTGGGCCTGAAACTATTTGCTAGCGAGGATAGTGCAATGGAGTACGTTACGTCATTCCCACTAACCCACCCCCTCTCCTCTGCCTTTTTCAGAGCCGCCTGAGTGCCAGGGGACCACTTCTAAAATGCCACATTTAACGAACAAGTACAACTTAACCGGGCTTTAACGCTACGCTATTGTTAATATATTCCGGTATAAAATCATCTAAAGGGTTACTTACATTAGATTTGCATTTTCCATTGTCTAGGCGTAATGCAGTCCCTAAATACCACTCCGTCTGTGCCAACGATCTTTCTTATAGTGAACAAACATGAAAATCGGTCTTGTTTCTGAAATTTCATCCTTATCATCTCTTACGTTATTGCACCCCTCCTTCAAAAGAAGTCTTTAGGCACGGTGTCTGTCTGTCAAGGTCAAAAAACAATAGAACCTTATACTGCGAGTCGTGGTCCACTCCGGCCCGCGAGCAATAAATCGAAGCAGCTGACCTTCACTGTGAACGTGCATACATTCTTACTTTGCAACATTCTGTATAAAGCCATTCCTGAGAACTTGAATTTTACACTCCCTCTTTGTATATTGTCCGCGTGCTTTGCAGCCCTAGAGAACCATAAATATGGAGGTAATTGTCTATGTATGTAAAAGTGAGATTTATCGTTTGTTTAGTGGACGAAAGGTCGGGTAAGGTCCATAGCAAATTTTACTACGATCGACGTTTTAATGTTTAAAATCACATGGCCGACCAGTAGGGACAATAAAAATTTAGGACCGGAAATACCCTTTAATTGTACTGCATATGAAATGACAGATGTCCACTCATTTTGGTACTTTTCAAAGGTGTTGTATTTTCAATAAACCAGGTAAGAAAGTGCATTGGGTAGGTAAGCTGTACACCCGTGCCCACCCACCACCCAAACGTACACACCCCCAACCAGGCCCCAAACAACTAACCCCCTAATGGACCTCCCCCACAACCCAAACGTACCCACACCCCTGCAACCATGGTGTCCCCAAATGTCATGTTGACTGGCATCCCCACATGCCACTATTTGCGGGGGCGCTTATGCGGTGCTGTGTCCTTGCTGGCGGCTCCAGTCAGCCGACTAGAATGCCTGTGTCCTGGCAGAGCTGGATGGGGTGGTGCTGGCTGAGGTGACTGTCGGCGTGACTGTGGGCAAGCGCCCTTGAAACGCCTGCTGGGCTACCAACATTGACTGAGCAATGCTGGATTGCACACTGTTCCCTTCCCTGACATGGCGTGCCAGGGTGACAATGGTGGCCGCAAATCATCCAATCGACCTGGAGAGCCGCCGCACCGACGTAGCATTGCTCTCACCCTGCAGCCTGGGCTCCTCCCGCTGATGCACGGCCTCCTTACGCTGCAGCCTGGCCTCCTCCAGCTGACTTTCCACCATCTGCATCAGGGTGGCCTGTTGTTGCTCAAAGTGCTGCAAGCATGTACTGAGCTCAGCCATGGAGGGAGTTGGGGAGCGCATGGGGCTGTGCAGTTCTTGGGGGCTGAACTGTAGGCCATGGATGGGTGACACCTCATCCATGTTCTCCCCCTCACCCTGTTGTACTGCTTCGGCCTGCATGGCCGGGGCACTTCCATCACTTGATGCAGCCTCCTCAGCTGTGCAGATGGGCTGTGAATCATCATCCGGGGCTAGGGTGGGTGCCTGCATGGGGATGGTCGCGTATGCTGATGTGCCTGATGTAGCCGGTGTGCCTGATGTAGCCGGTGTGCCTGATGCAGCCGGTGCTTGTGTGCTGGAGCAGCTAGCATCATCCTCCTGGGCAGAAGTGCTGATTTGGGCGTGTGCAGGTGGCCGCTGCGTTGCCTCTTGGCCGTCGCTGTCACTTGTCTCGACTGTGGGGATACAGAGGGCATGCTGTTAGTTGTGTGATGTTACTAGATGTGTCCATCAAATGCATCCAACATGATAATCCATGACCACTTGCATGTACACACTTGTGACTATTGATGCACTCAGGTGTGTGTGTGTCTTCTTCCAGTCAGGCACGCTCTATGTGCATTTCCAGGGTTCATGCTTTGAGGATGTGTTACTTGTCATCTGGCCAGTCAGTGGGTCCATTGGGTCACTCCTGCCCTGTTGGGGGCAGGGGGGCATTGTGAGTGGGTCCATCGGGTCACTCCTGCCCTGTTGGGTGGGGGCATTGTGAGTGGGTCCATTGGCTCACTCCTGGCCTGTTGGGGGGGGGGGCATTGAGAGTGGGTCCATTGGGTCACTCCTGCCCTGTTTGGGGGGGCATTGTGAGTGGGTCCATTGGGTCACTCCTGCCCTGTTGGGGGGGGGGGCATTGTGAGTGGGTCCATTGGGTCACCCCTGCCCTGTTGGGGGGGGCATTGTGAGTGGGTCCATTGGGTCACTACTGCCCTGTTGGGGGGGGGCATTGTGAGTGGGTCCATTGGGTCACTCCTGCCCTGTTGGGGGGGGCATTGTGAGTGGGTCCATTGGGTCACTTCTGCCCTGTTGGGGGGGGCATTGTGAGTGGGTCCATTGGGTCACTTCTGCCCTGTTGGGGGGGGGGGGCATTGTGAGTGGGTCCATTGGGGTACTCCTGACCTGTTGGGGGGAGGGGCATTGTGAGTGGGTCCATTGGGTCACTCCTGCCCTGTTTGGGGGGGGGGCATTGTGAGTGGGTTCATAGGGTCACTCCCATTCACACTTATGGCTTTGTACTATGTGCACTTACCATACCAGCATGTTCAGGTGGGCTCACTCCTGCCTCTGCCTCTCCTATGCCGTGGATGCCTTCGAGGTGCATGACACTGCTGCAGCACTCCTCCCACGGTTGCAACTTGAGAGGGGATGCAGGGCCTCCACCAGTGCCAGTGCTGTGTTGGCAGTGTGCAGTCATGAGGTTGCGCACCCGAAGCCTGAGGTCATCCCACCTCTTATGGCAGTCCTTCACAGAGCGTGTGGTCACACCGACCGCTGTGCACTTCCATGCTGCCTCCGCCCACACCTCCTTGCGCCGTTGCTGAGTAGCGTGCCGATGGTCTGCACTAAAGAGCATTTCCGCATGCTCAACAATGTGGTCCACCAGAACTGTGAGCTCAGCCTCACTAAAGTGCGGCTTTCGCTGTCTGCGTGCTGGTATCCTGGATGCCATTCGATCAGTCGTCAGTCTCAGGGAGGTAATATGACCTGTGGTGTCTGAGGATGGCAGTGTATTGTGCTTTATATAATGGCCGCCTCTCTGTTTCCATTTTTTCCCCGCGGTCATGGTGTTTCCGCTTCCGGTGTTGGTGTTTCCGCTTGATCTTCCGGTATAGCATAACAGAGGCCCTTGTTACTATTGACTCTAGAGATGAAAGAGAGAGTTCACGTCTTATCAAGGCTAGCGGAGTAGAAGTCGGTAGGTTCAAAACTGAACGCCAGAAAAGGCTCTCTAGTCTGGACCACAGAGAGTTGGGTAGGGATGGCATGGCGTCAGCTCCATAAGTAATAGTTGGAATAACTTTGGCCCGATAGAATTTGAGTAGGGGCATCAGCGAAAAGCAGCCATATTTTCTGTCCAATATTTTCGCTTGTGAGATGAGTTTTTTAATTTTTTCGAAAAGATGTTGTTGCATTGCTGAATCTTTAGCTGTGGAGTCAATGAGGACCCCAAGATATTTAAATTCTGCCACTTGTTCGATTTTTTTTCCAGCCAGGAACCATGAATTGATATTCTTCTTTTTGTGACTTTTTTCGAACACCATGATCTTTGTTTTTTGTTTATTCACTTCTAAATCGTTGGCAGCTGTGTTTTTGGTCAGTGAAGTCAGCTGGCGTTGTAGGCCAATGGGAGTCTGGTCAAGTTGAATAAGATTGTCCGCATACAAGAGTCTTGGGATCTTCTCCTTGCCCAATTCTGGGGGGAAAGCTTGTGTCCAGGTTGAAATTTCTTTATAATGCCCAAAATATGAGGGGAAAAAGGGCCGGAGCAAGAGGACAACCTTGTTTGACCTCCTGTGGGCAATCCCAGTTGTTGAGTTTTTCCCAAAGTTTCCTTCGATTGACTAATTCAAAGGCCTGGGTGAGGTCTATGAACGCCAGGTACAGATTCCGATTTGCTTCCCGGGCTTTTGTTTTTAGTAGGCTAAGAATAAAGATGTTGATGCTGGTTCCTACTCCCTTTTTGAACCCAGATTGAAGAGGGTCATTACAGGGTGCATGTTTTGCCCATTGATTAAAGTGTTCCAACAGAAGGGATCCATAGACCTTCCCTATGACCTTCAGCAGAGCCACTGGGCGAAAATTCATGGGGTCATCTTTTCTTCCTTTTTTGAATATGGGGATGATGACCGCTGAAGTCAAAGGAGGCGGGATTGCGCTGGAAATTGTGCATTTTTGGAAAATCAGACTCAGCAAGTTTGTCCAGTCTTCAGGCGCCGATTTTAAGTTCCCATTAGAAAGGCCATCGGGCCCTGGAGCCCTCGATTTCTTTAACTTGGATATTATGCGCAAGATTTCAGTTTTGTCAGAAAGGTCGACCCAAGGTTCTGTTGCCAGCGATGGAGGAGGCCCAACAGAGGAGTCTGGAGATCTGAACAGTGTTGAGTAGAACCCAATCCATGTTGCTTCCGGGATGCTATTTAGCATCATTGAGTCTACCTCTTTGGTCCGTGGATTAATTAGTCTCCAAAACTCTCTAGAATTGCATTTTTGGATTTGTTCTAGCATAGCTTCAGAGTCCTGTTGATAGAGAGTTAAACAATGAGAATGTAGCCATCTTTTATAAGATCTCGTTGGCTCCATTACGTAGGTTCTGTTAGAGGCCGTATTGTTTCTTGCGGCAATCCTTTTCACTCTGCGTAGTATGTTTCGCTGTGCCACCAGGAGGTCGCCGAAATTATTTGCGTGGTGTGAGTGCTCTGAGTTTTGCCGCTGCAAGCATTTCGTCGTAGCTCTGTAAGGTTCCAGAAGTGGTCTGTAGTCAACCTCCAAAACAGACACACTGCTTCCATATAAAGTTGTGATCGCTCGGATGTTTGCCCGGGTGACCCTTACCAGGTTTCCTTTACCTTCCGGTTCGATTCTTCCCGAATAATGGGCTGATAGTGGTTTTGTAGAAGCCCATTTGATAGCCAGAAGATTGTGGTCACTCTGGTTTGACTGGTGAACGCTAAATTCTGTCAGCCGAGCTAGAAGGAATTCAGAGGCGAAGATGTAATCTATAGTTGAGTGAGCCTTGCCTCGCTTCCATGTTGGTAAGATGTTAGAATCAGGAAGTATGGTCGCTGTATTAAAAAGTTGTCTTGCAGTCATCAATTTGAGCCATGCTTACCTTGATTGCAAGGTTTGTACTGTGAGGGTTCCGTAGAATCAGAACCAGCCATAGGACATTTGATGTTCAGATCGCCGCAAACAATGACCTCACAGGCCCCTTGTTACAGGTGTACCGAGTCTAGTGTAGATGATACTATATCGAACAATAAGGTCTTTTGGATTGCTTTATGATTCCAATAAATGGACATCACCAGCAAATAGGTGTGCCTGTAGTGCTCTTCCCCGGTCTCTTTCCGCACCCAAGAGATTAGTACCGCCATGACGTAGGGGGACTTCAGAATGATCTTGACTATTTCTAGTCCCGTACCCATCCGGACCGCAATGATTAGTCCTGAAGAGGGCCTTCCTTTATTTCCTGCTAGTGCTTCTGAAAAGGCAATCTCAAATCCATCCAGTGTTGGTTTAGATTTTAACCAGACCTCTTGAAGGCATAAAATGTCATATTCCCCTAACTTGATGTCGCCAGGTATTGTTAAATGTAGGAACCCTCTTGTGTTCCAACTCGCCAGGGAGAGTAGTTGTTGCTCTTTGTCAGTATTAGTGTGTACTGGTGGCTATTTATGGAGCCGAGTAGACAAAGCTTTCAGTAACCAGGACCATGTTGGAGACTTAAGGTTTGGTCTGACCTGGGTCGCCGTGTGGTCCTCCTCTAATGGTGTGCTGGATTTTGTACTGGTTATTTGACGAGGGGAAATATTTTGCCCGTGAAGTGATGATTGAACTGTGTCAGGCCTGTGGACTACTGAAGAACTTGATGGGAGATCTTCACTTGATCTAGTGTGGTGGTATTGTTCACTTGTGGGTGTGGAATCCATTGCGCGGTCCTTTGTCATCTCATGGTCAGTTTTAGTTGGCCTGAGCAAGGTTAAGTCGAACCCTTGTTTGTATAATACATCTGATGCCGCTGACAACAAAGTGATCACTCTGTCAGATGATATATAGAGCAGACAAGAGGCCTTTTGACCCTCATGGGAAGGTTCAACCGTTTTAAGGTCTTCTGATTTCAGGTTCCTTAAAGTTGAAATACTGTGTAGCAGACTCATCACAGTGTGTCTATTTAATACTAAGTATTTTTGGTTGCCAGACCGTTGTCATATTTTGAATGAGGGACTCAACCTCTGCCTGTTGTAATCTTGATACGACTTCTTCTGTTGATGAGAGTTATGGGTCGCCCTCACTTGTTGGTTATTGTCCTGGTGTCCATTTCTCCGCTGCGGGTGCTTAATGTCCTTAGTCTTGTCAAGTAATTCAGATTTTGTTTGAGTATGGACTTGCGAAGTGTATCTCCCCTGTGGACGACCAAGTGGTGAATCTAAGTAATGATCTTGTTCTGTGCGCTCTTCAGTGGGCTTGTTGATGTGAGCCCCTTTATTGCTTCGTAAAGATTTAAAGCGCTCATCCAATGAGGTGAAGCCTGAGAGATCCCTGATGACTGTCTGTTGGCGGGGTGTCATCCTGGGTGAATGAGGGTTCTCTCCTTCCTGTTGGCTATCGACGCTGGCATCTAGATGTTGGTTTAAATCCATCAAGTCTTTATGAGTAAGGAAATCATTTACTGATTTTGGCGACTGAGGAGCAGCTTCCGGTAACTTGTAAATATTTGAGGAGTTTGTTGGAACTAAGTTCTTCCCTCCCAAACTTTGATTTTTCTGTGGTAGGGTCTCCTCCATTTGCTGTTCGGGTTGATGAGTCTCAGGGGTTGGCTTGAACAAAGGTGCCGTTTTAAGGCATACTTGTGAAACGGGCGGTTGTTGTTTGTTTCTCCTGTCCAAGCTCGAATCGAAAGTCACCCCTGGAGCCAATGGTTTAGGAGTTTTTCCTGGTTTGGTCTCATTCTTGTGTGGTCTTTATGCGAGGGCATGTCATCTAGACACATCACATCATTATCTCCAAGCTTATTAAGCGTAGAGTCGGGTCTGGTTAGCGATGAGCCGTGGAGGTCTGCCAAGTTGCTGAAACCAGAATTTGGTCTTGTCCCACAGTCCATGTGAGAGGCCTCGTGCCGAAGAGAGTCTTGTGCTGTTGTTTGTGAGCATGCGTCCGCCTTTGGACTGTCCATGTTTTTTCTTGCGTCTGTTGAGGATTCCATAAACTCAGATTGTGGGAGATACCAGCTGGATCATTTTTCCGTCTCTCCAGGGCGTTAATGTAGCCTTCTAGATATATGAGTTTTGAATTCATCATCGCAAAGATAGATGTATGATCTTTTAAAGAATCGTTAATCGCCTCATATAACTTGCAGAAGGGTGCCAGTGCAATAGTTACGGCGGACATAATGTACATGAATTCTGCTTTTTTAGATGGAGTATCCTTTGGGATGCTGTAGGATGTATCACTTAGTCTCATGTTAGCTGAAGAACTTATTGGTGATGAAGGCGGCCATAACCACGGAATTTGTTGGGTTTTGTGTTGCGGGGTGGCCGTCCTTGGGAGAGAACCCTCCTGGGGTTCCGACAAAGCCTCCTTCCTTCTGTCTCCCCCTTGAACCCCAGTACTAGGGTGGTCTACCAAGTCAATGGACTTATTCGCCGAATTCCTTTTCTCACAAGTTTGAGGCGAAAGAGTTGCGTTGTCTTGTGGGCCAAGGCTGTTTTTTTTAGGTGGATCTGGTAAGGCGATAGGCAGGCCTGTACAGACCAACTGGGGATTAGAGTTCAGGCTTCCCAGTGGAGATCGAATTGTCTGGACGGGCCCCAAAGGATTTGAATCTTCAATAGAGGTCTCGTTTTGAGCTGGCGAGGGTGATGAAGGTGGAATTCCCCGTGGCCCATTTTCTTGTATTTCAGCAATGGTTGGTAAAACTGCTGGCGCAGGATTAGGGAGTTCTTTAGCTTGCTCTTTTTGTTGTTGTGGGGATACTTGGAACCCATTACATGGAATGTTCTTCTGGGAGCCTGATGAGGCTGTGAGTAAAGGTTCAAGAAGCGCTTCCAGCAAGTCTGCGTCCGAGATTTCCCCAGGACCTGGGGAAATCCTGTTGTAGTTTCTTTTTTGCTTGTCTTTGAAAAAGAGTTTTCAGGGAATTAGCCAAGCACGAACTTGCCGATGGAGTTGTCGTGCTGGTAAATTTAGTAGGCTTTTTTGCTGGTGCTCGCTTGTTAGACGTAGGGAGATCAAAAAATGTTTTTGTGATCAGCCTAAATGGGATTCCATGTGAATGACGATTATGAACCCCTTGTTCAATCCCCTCTCTCAGATCTATGGACTTTAAAGGATCGCTTGCAGGGATCTGAAGCTGTAAGGGGGCCGAGATGGAAGAAGTTGTTGGGGGAAACATTGTGTTAGGCTCACCAGAACGTACTGAGGTCTTGGGATACCCCTCGGGAGCCTGTATTTTACTTATTTCAGTCTGTTCCGTTTCTTCACTTTCGGCTGATGGCAGTGCCGATGTATTATGGACCTGTGCCTTTATAATATTTAAGGAAAGAGTCGCTGTAGTCACATCTATAGCCACCGGGTGGCGCTGTGGGGTGGCTGTGCTTGAAGGCAACGAGTTAAAGCTCCTCGCAGCCCCAGAGTCTCTGGTTTGCTCGTGAAAGTGCTGAACCGGGAGCTGGACCCCGCAGCTCTGCTCTTCCGGCGGGGTATGCTGATTTCAAATGCCTGTAATGGGGCCCGCAATGCCAAGCCGCAGCCCCCCCGGTTTCCGACACGGGTGCCCCCCCCCCTCCTTCGAGGGACAGTTCCTCTGTATCTTCCACCAGCAGGGGCCGGGACAAAGGCACCGCGGCTCTGCTAAAATTCCAGGGGCAGCCGACCTCATCCTGAGATTGCTGCCGTGGGGACACTTCCCTGCAGCTCTGCTCCTCCTGGGGGCCGCACTTGTCCGCAGTCGCTGTGTCAGAGCCCGCGTTGCCTGTCCCCAGCCCCTGACGGCTTCCAGCACAGGAGGCCTCCCCTCCTTCGAGGGACGGTTCCTCCGTGTCTTCCACAATCAGAGACTGGGACAAAGGCGCTGCGGCTCCACTGTTGTTCCGATGGCAGCCATCTTCCAACACGGGTACGCAGGGCTCCTCCGTCTGCTTCTTTCTGCTGACGACCTCCCCTATCAAGATAGGTCCGGACGTGGGCTCAAACCAGCCCGCAGCTAAGAATTTTTGTTTTTGTTTTTGAGCAAGATGGTTAACTTTCACAGTGTGTTGTTGTGCGGCTAATTTAGCCGATCTTTTTGATGGTATGTTTTGCAGTTTACCTCCTGGCCGTTTTAAGGAGCCTGCACTGGATAGATTATTTGATTGTAGAATAGCAAGAACATCATTGGAGAGTGAGGATGGTAATGAGAGTGTAGAGGGACTGTTGGCGCGGGCGCTCCGCAGCCTGCGAGGCTCATCTTTGCCTCCAGATGTGTTGAGTCTCAAGTCCAGAGAATCTCCACCATCCGCCCTAGCCGCCATTAGACTGCCTCAGACTGCCCACTCTCACACCACTCCATTCCGCTTCACTCCTGCTTGGAGCCTTTGTAGAAAATGGCGCCAAAACTGTAGTGTCCACAGAGGAAAGACTGTAGACTGCCTCAGACTGCCCACTCTCACACCACTATGCACATTTTATGATCCTCCGCTAGATGACCTTGTGTGGTTGTGTACATTTAATGGCATGCACAATGTACTTGCATGCAAGAATATCCTTACACTTGTGAGATGGAATTACAATAGTGTTTAGTGAACAAGAGTATCATAGACCCTAGATAGCTTGCAAAGGCTGCAGACAGGTATGTGAGCACTCAACTCCAGAAAAAGGTTCAAGCTACTGCAACCAAACCAGATAAGGCATCTGATACTAGCATACTGAAGGCACCCAAAACCGTGAAGGTAAATCAAAGAGCCATGGTTGGTCAACCCCCAAAGAAAAGTAGAGTATGGACACCTCTAGCACTGAGTCATCGACACTCTCAACCAAACCAGCTCGTAAGTGGTTTGATGGTCTCACAAAATGTCATTTGGTAATGGCAGAACTCAGTTGGGGGAGTAACAGCTCCCTGCACTGTGTTGCATTCAAAGACTCCACTCCAGTAAGGGTTCTGTTGGGCAATGACGTCCCAGACCCAGAAATAGTCAAAGCACTGACTAGAGCACACACTCTGAGAACAGGAAAGGATGAAGCACTTGAGGTCTTAGGCCCTGAGGCTTTCTCAGCTTGAGAGTGTGAGACCGGTGTCATTTGTAGCACCCAGTCCAGGCATGAAGTCTCTTTAGGTGTCTACTCTTGCAGAGGGCGGGGGAAGCAGTGGCTACCCAGGTGTCTACTGATGAAGCACAGGACTCAGTTATTATAGGGTTGCCTTGTGGCGTACAAAAAGAACCAGAGAAGGTGGAAATGGTAGTTTCAGAACCAAAGAGCCTGCCAGAACGTAATGAGTTGTCCTCAGCTGGAGTAACAGGTCAGGTTGACTTTTGCTAGGTACAGCAGGACTGTCCCACTCTGGCAGGTCTATGGAAGCAATGCATTTTAGAAAGAATTGTTAATTTTAAATCAAAAAAGAAAAGTTATATTTTCAATTAATGTAAGAAAAACAATTTATTAGTACATGCAGCATCCCATTGAGTACATTTGAGGATTCATGAGCATTGCTCAAATATCTGTATTGGCACTTGAATGCACCTTTGGTTTCTCACTTTATGTGACTGAGCTAAGGTGGTTTTGCATTGAATAGGTCCAAGAGTCGTCCAGTATTAAAACAGCCAGGAAGCTGAACTACAAAGAACTGTGGAACTTTTTATTAAAGACACTTGTAAATGGGCTCAATTCCATTGATGAGTGGGACTGGAGAGTCAATTAGCTTTAATTTTCAATTGCTGGCAATACACTGGGACAGTTTTCCATCACGCCGCCCTCTGTGCACCATTATTAGGTCACAGCATGATTTTGCACTGCCCTTATTTCTATAGCATGCGCCCATTCATTATTCATGACTGCAATGTGGCACACTGTGCATTAAACTGATTCGCAGTGCGCTACCCTCCACTCCGACATGGCAGCCGCCTGTGACCCATCATAGGAGTTCTCCTTTCATTTTCAGTTGAGCACCCAAGCGTCCAATTCAGCAGGTGTGCAGTGTTTTATCTACACAGCCATGACCTCCCCCATCATGTCCAGTATCTACCGATACGGCTTGCACACGCAATTTGATGCACCCTGTTGGACGTCTCTGTATGCAAACCCTCTTGTGGTAAGGCCTGCTTTGTTACCCTGAGTTACTTTCTAATTTTGTTGACCAGGAATACAGGTTTTAATTCCTGCTGCCCTGTGTGGGTTTATTCATTTATTGGCATACTGCTTTTGTGCTTTTTTTCATGCAGTACTTGGCCTTCGCTGCACATGCTTATTCCTATACAGACAGCAAATGTGTCCACTCCCTGTCTTGCTGGGACGCTGTTTGCGGTCTCGAGTGGACCCCTGCTTGGTTCAGCGGCATGTTTGAGCTGCTGGGCTGCATACCTGATAATGCGCTCTGGGAAATAAGCTTTTCCTTCCTTGTAACAATGGTGGTCGCTTCAGGTAACCATGTGTGTCTTGATTTCTATACACTGCAATACAGCATCCACCCTGCCAGGATGCACGTTCAGATCCCAAGTGTTTCAGACTGCTGTGGAAAGTGTGCTAATATGTGGGAGATACATATAAGCGGGTACAGGAGGGAGGAGGGAGACTTAGGCATATAGGCAATTGGCACAGGGCAGGTTTATTACCGGACTTCTAAGACAACCAACAAGCTTCTGAGAATGCTAGGTGGATATATTGCATGCACATGACATGCATATAGAATGGTTCTTGGACACTATATTTGGTGGTAGGCCTGAATCCTCATGGGTTGTGTTGGTCACACAAAACAAGGCCTTGTGGGTGAATATTTCTCCCCCGCTCCTGGTGAGAAAGGGAACATAAAAACACATACAGATGCCTTTTGTTAGAGTCTTTCAAAATGAGTTAGGCATGTGAGTGGCCCACCACGAATAAGGGCTGCAGCTGATTGTGAAGGACAAACCCATGGGAGCGAGGGCAGGTCTTGAGTTGCCAAAACAATAGCAGAGATTTAGGACACTAGCACCCCCCAGAAGAATGGCCATCCCATTTGAACTACCAGATGCCCATGAGCAAAACTCCTAAATCTGTCACTATTTAGACTGATTAGTGGGATCTGCAGGAAATCCAGACCTGCCCCTTGGGAGGGGTAGGTGATAAGGGAGGGGAGCAAAAGACAACAAAATCAGTGATTTGTACCAGGGAGAGCAAAGGATGAGGCCAACTTTGAGAATATTACGGCGGGGAGGCATGATGGTGGCGCCTGTGGGTCTGGGAAGAGAAAAGGGATGCTTTATTCGCAAGCACATGACTGAACTCAAATTTCTCCGCTGAGCTCATGTTGCAGGCCTGGTGCACATCACGTGATTAAGTTCCAGGCCCCGGGTTCTCAAAACCTTAACCAATCCCTTTACAGTGACCCAAAGTGAAGAGATAGTCACCCACGTGTGAAGAAGTTGGAGGCAGAGAAAATGTAACCAATGAATCAGCTGTCTATATGCGATTATTAGCATGTTAATGGGCGGTAGCCAATGAGGGTGGAGGATGAACAATGTATAGTGTACACATCATGAGTGACGACCTGTGCAGTTACAATGTGCTGTTTGCTTTGAACAAGAGAGAGAGCTCTACAGCAGTGCAGTTATAATACCCCTTCTGAACCTTTCCTTTTTGTATACAAATAAAGCTATTGTTCTTCTCACAGACGGTGCACCAAGCCTTTTCCCTAGAGGGTTGTTTTCTTTTGGTCTGGTTGTCGAGAGGTTACTCAACAACCCTTTTGGGCCCATTTCACCACTATTACTTTGTGGCACCACTGGCTAGGTGTGGACAGTAAGGCAGTGTTATGATGTTGGTTTCTATTCTTTCACCTTCTCATTTAATTTCACTGGGTTTTGTAAGTTCCTTCATTTATTATCACTGGGTTTTGTGGTGATTTTGGTTGGCTTTCTGCCCTCTCTCATTTATTTGGGGCAGCTGTCCCACTGTAGAGTTTGTGTTTGGCCTATGACCGCTTTTCTTGATCAAGTTTCCTAATTAATTCCTGGTCTCCTGATTATTTCTAGGCCTCCTTGAATTTTATGGCCTGTATTTATTTTGCAAGTATGGTTTTTAATTACTTTATAGTACTGCTATGCACAGCAGCCTGTATTTTTCTACTTATACATTTCCAATATGTTCTTTCAGGATCTCTCCCACCCCCCATGAAGACGTTTATAAGTAAACTTTATTACGTCAAAACTGGTCGGTGCTTTGGAAGTACCAACAATGTATCCAGTTTGGTCTCCCCTTGGCTACATATATTCATACATTTGTGTCATTTGTCTTAGTTAGGGAATTGTGATTTGCCACACAATGCCCGGTTTGTTTGAGTTAGTCCATATGTACAGTATGTGGTTGAGTGAATTATGTGTATATGGGATTTTTGGGTGTGTTTTATGTGATGCTGAATGATTGTTTCATTTTTACTGACATATTTTGATGCTTCATGTACTATTGAATTGTTTTTCTTTCTAAAATTAATTGTTCCAGATTTAATATTTCAGTTTTTTCCTACCTTTGTTCCCAGAATTTGGAAGACTGGGTCCCTTGCCTTTCTGTTTACCAAGTCTGTGGAAGCAGACAGGGGGGCAGGTGCAGGGCAGATGCCCATATCCATTCCAACAAGGCAAACAGGCACAGAGCGCGTGCCCTGGCCTATTCCAAAACTGAAAGCAGGTGCAAGGTGAAAGACCTGACCTGTTCACAGACAATGAGCTCAAGAATCCTGAGGAAGGATGCAACCAGAAGGTGGTTGTGCATTCAGGCCCCAGGGTTTTCCTACCTGACTTGCTCCCGGATACACTTGCTTGTCAGATACTTTTTACAAGCTCGGGTCGATGTAAAAATGGAAGAAATGCTACGCGCCAACCAATCTTGCCAAGGTACTGATAAGAGAGGAGAGACAACTGAGACTCCCTTAAATCCACTACCTGTGGTTGGGTGGTCTTGTGAGAGGAAAGGTACCTTCGCTCATATCTGTCTAATCTGACAGGGGAACCCATGTCAGATAGCACAGAAGGAACAGAAGGCGACTGCCTGCCAAACAACTTTGCAGCTTTATTATTATTATTATTATTATTATTATGGTATTTATTGAGCGTGGGCCTTGCTTCGAGAAGCAAAAAAGCACTTTACAGAGGTATAGAACAGTACAGATGCCTAATGGAGTGCTTTTCAGAGGTAACAACAGAACAGATATAGAGCGGGGGTAGGATACAGAGGGACATAGAGGAGGAATACATCTGTACATGGTGGCGGGGAGGAGAGGGACTGATGGCATCTAGCAAGTCAGGTGGCACGGGGGGCGATGTGTTGGCCTCAGTGTTGAGGAAAGGCTCCTTCAAGAGGTGGGTCTTGAGTTCATTTCTGAATTGTGGGGGCATGTCTGATGCAGAGGGGGTTGCATAATCTTGGGGCGTGGGCTGAGAAGGCTTGTTTTCTGGTCCTTTACTTTTGGATTTCAAGTCTGCACATGTCCTGGCTTCTGGTGGTGCACTGGCCACCAGAGATGCTGAGTTTCTCCTTGAGATAGCTATGACTTAAGGGCAACTGCCTTTTGATGATATGCAAGACTCGAAGGTGATTTGTGCGTGCAGTGGGAGCCAGTGAAGGTCGATAAGGGCGGGGGTGATGGGGTCGTATCTGCCTATTATCTCTGAAAAGATGGTTAGCACAGTGCCTCAGTTCTACAACTCCCAGACTATGGACAGGGAATTAAATCTTTTTTTTTTTATTGTGCATTTGGTTAACAAAAACCTTAACACACACCACATAACAAACATTAGTCATAAGATTCATAAACAATGGGTGAGAATAAGTAAATACATTCAGAGTTCATAACGTGAGCAAGCGCTCAGGGAAGCGCAAAATGCATTGTTCAGGATTCCTCCTTGGCATCCTGTTTTGTCTGTTGTGTGTGTTTGCCGTGATTTTTGTTTAAAATAAACTTGCTTCTTTATTCTGATTCGAGTTTTTCATTTTTAATCTTTGGGATTGTGCAGTGCCTCATTTTTGGTGTGCGTTTTTTTTCCTCTGCTGTTTTCCATATTATATATATATATATATATACACACACACACACACAATTCTCCATTATACAACATATACTTAATGAAAACCGTTAATTTAAAAATTACAAAACACTATAATATAACCATCAAGGCTTTTTTCCAAATATAAAAAGCGGGGTCACAATTCCAGAATTTATCTGAGGTAATACAATCCATATTCGGTACCAAGGAATCATAACCTTTCTCGTATAGTTTGGACAGGGTCACACAGGCAATGAGTACATGTCGAGATGTTTCAATGTCAATGTTACATAATCTGCAAAGTCTTTCATTATACGGAATTCCAGTCCAACCACCAATATACTCTTTAGTAGGCAAGATGTTTAATCTTAGGTATATGATGAAACACTTTAATTGCAAGCATCCAGCTTTGGTTAAATAACTCTGAGGGCAATTAAAACAAAAACCTTGGGTAGCAAATGGGGCATAATTTTTTTTGTGATGCAGGTAGCAAAAGCTGCAATTTATGTCCCAGTGTATGGTTTTGGCTTTCAAATCCCTAGCCGCTGTAGGCAAGGTGGCAAAATCCTGCTATCAGAGCCCCACTTCAGACAAATACTTATGCGTAGATGCCCGAATTTCGGAAAAGAATGGGCAAGTTGTTTCGCTATTAGGCCTAACAATCGGTTGTGGTGGTTGGTAGTCACATGAAAGGATAGTAAAAATGTGCCTTGCTGTAATAGTCATAATGATCTAAGTGATGGAAGCCCAAATTCCAGCCTCAGCGCCTGCACCGGCACAGACGAGGGTACACCGATTATCGAGCAAAGTAATTTGCACTCCAAACGCTTCAACCATGCCATATTAGATACGTTTAAAGAAACGGTGCCATATAATATGGCAGGTACAGTTCTAGTTTTGTATATAGTAATCAGACCCTCAGTATTTTGTCTTCCCTTGCTGTTAATATACTTCTTAAGCACCTGTCATTTCCTGAGGACCTTACTCATTACATAAGCACCATAGCCTGATTGGTGCAGAGGAGTCCTCATCAGAACCCCAAGATACGTATAGTTGTTTACGATTTCCAACGGGACTTCATCAAATTTCCAGACAAACGTGTTCTTGATGCTGGTACTATGGCGCACTCTCAAGACCTTGGTCTTGTCCACATTGATATTAACCACTTAAGTGCCAAGGACAAGGTATCTTATACTTGGCATTACTGCATCCTTTTTGGCACTTCAATTTGTGCGATTGCAAAAAAGTAAAAATCCAACACCCGGGCTATGTGAGGAGGAGGTTCCTCCTCATGGCCCAGGGGTTGGATTTCCTTCAGTTTCATGTCAGCGTGCATAATGCGCACTGACGTGAAACTGAAAGGAAATTTCACTGCTGCAGCAATTTTCGGCTGCAGTGGTGATCTCTGGCATTATTGTGCCATTGAGATTGAAGGAGGAGTCGTGGAAAGGAGAGACTTTCCCCTTTCCAACACCACCTTCCTTGAAGCATTGCTGTGCGCGGATCGCTCGATTCGCGCCCAGCAATGCCACTAGACCACCAGGGACCCGTTTTCAAAGTGGGGAGTGGGAGGGCTGCTTACATAGTAAGCGACCCTCTACCCCGGCCTCCAAAGCATGGGGCAGTACGTCTTGCCACCCAGGGGGCAGATGGGAACACTAATGTGACCATCTGCCCCTAGGTAAGGGGCAAAGAAAATAGGAAAATAAATGATAAACATGTTTTTGGTGGGGGTGGAAGGGCACCCTAAACCACCAGTGAATTTTCTAATAAAAAGGGGGTTGGCCCTCTCCCTCCAACCCCAAATGGATGGGGGGCATCTCATGTAGCCCTCCAGGGGGGCAGATTTCAGCCCCTAGGAAGGGGTACATAAGATGCCCCCCATCCATTTGGGGTGGGGGGAGAGGGCCACCAGAAAACTTTGCAAGGGCCTCCCAAAACGTGGGGCAGTGAGTTCTGCCTACCTCGGGGGCAGATGGGCACACTAATGTGCCCATCTGCCCCCTAGGGAAGGGACAAAACTAAAAAATATGTTTTTGGTGGAGTGTGGGGGGCACACTAAACCACCACTGATGTTTGTATTGTAAAGGGTAAAGGGGGTTGCCCTCTCCCCCACCCCAAATGGATGGGGGGCATCTCATGTAGCCCTCCCTGGAAATTGTTTTTTCCTGGGGATGAGGGTCACTAGACCACCAGGGATGGCTTGAAAGGGGGTGGGGGGTGATCGGAGCATGATAATTAGGATTTGATTTTGCTGGGCTGACCATAGGTAATGAATATTTTTTGTTTTGTTTATAGGTTTTGTTATGTGAGGAGCTGCAACATTATGTGAGTAGTTTTTTATTATTCTACGGTTAGGGCCCATTGTCAGTGGGGTGGGTGGGACTGGGGCTGGATTGTTGGTGGTGTGGGCGGGAGTGGGCAGTCCGGGGAGGTATTTTGGTGGGCTGCGACACAATTGCAGGGTCAGGCCACAAATTGCCCTCCATGTTAGCAGAACATTGGCGTTTCTCTTGGAGCGTCTGTCTCCCATGTGGGTTGACCGTCCACAAGCCCAGGCTGCACTCCTGGCTGCTGCGTTACAGATTTTACCTCTGGGAAGGGATAGGGACCCTGCCGGGGCTCCCTACGGCAGCCACTGCACTTGGGGATGGTTGCCCCATATGGGAGACAGTCGCCCAAGGCCAGGGACATTACCCCAGAATATCCTGGAGCTCTGGCTGCCAGGCGTTACAGCTTCTCCACTGGGAAAAGTTGGGGACCCTGCCGGGGCTCCCTGGGACTGCTGAATCCACATGGTAGACAGTTGTCCAAGGCCACGGACATCACCCCCGACCATCCTGGAGCTCTGGCTACGCAGCATTACGGAATTTCCCCTCGGGGAACAGATGGGGAACCTGCCGGGGCTCCCTGGGGCTGCCGTGTGGACGGTCAACACTTTTTTTTTCCGCCCAGGTAAGTGCACCCACACATGTGAGGAACTGTTTTCATCTGGACACCTATAGGAATGTGGGAAAATTGTGTTTTTCCCCCCTACATTTCGGATTTTGCCGGGCCTTGTGAGTAGTACATTCTAGGGGGATTCACGGAAGTCAGACCTCTGTGGGTTCCCAGGGGTGTCTTCTTTTCAAAAATGCATGGGGTTCCCTGTTTTCCTTGGTGGCTGTGACACCCCAGGCCCAAATCTATAGGTTGTCCACAAGAGCAAATTCCTACAAAATCTGCTCTGCTGAAACACTTGGGGATACGAGTGGTTTAGCCTTTTCCCTTTGCGCCCAGATAGGGGCACCCACACATGTGAGGTACCATTTTCGTCAGGACACCTGTGGGAACGCGGGAAGGTAGGACATGTGTTGTTGACGGCGTGTTTCGGTGGTTTGGAGGTGGGAAATGTCTGAAAATGTTGCTTTTTTTCCCCATAATTTCACAATTTGCCTGGGCTTGAGGCTAATTAATTCTGAGGGTGATTTGCGCAAGTCAGACCTCTGTGGATTCCCATGGGTATCTTCTTTTCGGAAATGCATGGGCTTCCCTGTTTTCCTTGGTGCCTGCGACACCCCAGGCCCAAATCTGTAGGTTGTCCACAAGAGCAAATTTCCACAAAATCTGCTCTGCCGAAACACTTGGGGATACCAGTGGTTTAGCCTTTTCCCTTTGCACCCAGGTAGGTGCACCCACACATGGTAGGTCCCGTTTACGTTGGGACACATGTGGAAAGGTAGGACATTTGCTGTTTTGTCTTGGTTTTCATACATTTGCTACTACCCTTTCATTTCACAAATGTGACCTAAATTTAGTCGCTGCTTTAGGCACTGTACACTTTTGTAATCTGCACAAGTCACCAACCCTTCAAAAGGTCTGCCTGTGCTCTTTCAAACAATGTATGCTTGCCATTCCTCACCACATTTGTTTCCTTATTTACACATGCTAATTACTCTGTTTAGGCCGTCAGCATAAAAATCCTGTGTACCATGGCCCATTTTTAGGCTTGTGGTATTGCTTGTTTTGTTAAACATTACAAAACATGTGTGATTTCCTAACTGGAAGAGTTGGTGGAATGTAGCGGTGCATTGCTTTTCTCAATGTTCACAGAAGCCATTACCTTACAGATCCAACCATGTCCACCACATACCTTTCTTATCTGTAATTTTTCCAATTTTTCCCCAAAATATGGGAATTTTCCCCATATAGTGGTTGCCTGACCTGCGCAAATCACCCCTTCCTAAACTTGGAATTTTGTCTACTTTTCAGAAATGTATGCCTTTCTGCCTTCCCATTCAGCTTTCCTAGCCTCCTCTTCCATTCCGTCCACGCATGTCCTATTGGAAAAAAGGGTAAAATTGCCTACCTCTCACAAAACTGATGGTAACTTTATAAAAATATTTTTTTTTGGTTTCCACTCAACCTGTTCATGAAAGCCTGCGAAATGGTGAATTCAGCACAGCAAACCATTTGTTCCTAGCTTTTACAAAGGAAAAAAAACACAGGCTTCTTTGTACATCATTTTATTGTCATTTTCTGAAAAAACACAAAATGTGCACCCTTTTTGGTGATCTTCTCTCACCCCCATAAAGCAAACTAGGATTCGTTGGTGGCGTTATGACCACCTACATGTGGGAAGAAAAGGGGCCAAAAAACAGTTACAAGGGATTGAATGGAGACATACTGAAAACCACCAAAAAAGGGCTTGGCACTGGGGGGTGGGAACCAGTGGCAGTTAAGGGGTTAAGATTATTTACATTTGAATAGGCCAACAGCGCATCAATAGAGCGCTGGTGGCCTGTCGGGGTGTGGTCCATTAATACAGGATCATCTGCATATCCAAGCCAGGGTACAGGCTCCTCCCCCAATTTGGGAGGAAAATTACGCACTTCCCTCAGAGCCTGGGCCATGTCAGAAACATACAGGTTGTAAAGCGGGGGGGGGGCAAGGGGGGCAAGGGTGCAACCCTGCTTAAGTCCTTTATTAGCCTGATAGGCGGCTTGGTTATGCTCTCTTGGTTCAATCGAGCCAATATATCAGAGAACAGCTTTTTTATGAAGTAAAGCAAGCACGGCTCAATTCCCCAAGTCTGATGTTTCTTCCATAGCCTGGCTCGGGGCACCATATCGAATGCCCTACTAAAATCCACAAAGCAAAGGTAAAGTCTCTTTTCCTTGGGACGAGCAGCCTCTGACATCAGACAATGTATGGCGCAGATATAAAGCTTGGAGGAGTCTCCTTTCTGAATCCTGTTTGGAGTTTGCTAAGCAAGCCTTTTCTTTCAGCCCATGTATTGAGTCCCTTTAGAAGCAATGTTGCAAATAACATTGCTACTATCCATCATTGCCAAAAGCCTATAGTTGTCCAGGCAGCAACCGTCTCCCTTTTTAAATACCGGAATGAGAACTCCCGCCAGCTCCCAGGAATGTTACCAGTAATTAAAATCTTATGGAACAGTTGAGACAGAGTGATCGCCCAAAACGATAGATTTGCCTTAATAACAGCGTTTGACAGACCATCAGTTCCAGGTGCGCAGGAGTTGTTAAGTCTCTTAATAATAAGCAGCAAATCATCTATGTGGAATGGCAGTGCATCAAGGGGAAAGAATGTCATAGGCTCATTTTCTGTATCAGGATTACAGTACAAGTCGAACCCGAGACAACATTGTCTTCCTGTTCAGTCCATGAAGATGTAAATTGCCTAATTAGGGTGTGTTGTAAAGTGTCTTTTGCTCTTGAGTGGAATTCTACGAGGTAGAATTCCACTCTTTCTCTGATGTCATGTTTACTTCTGTTCAGAGGGGAGATTCCATTAAGAGCCGTTAGAAGCTGAGTGAAGAGGTGCTGTGTAGGCCGAGTACTGCTGGCTCAGGCTGGTTACCAATAAAGGATCTTCACTCACCTGCAGTGCATGGCTCCTTATTACACTGGCGACGAGACCCAGCCGCCCGCAGTTGCCTACATTCCTCTTTTCGCCCTTGGGAGAGTGCCTGCTCTGGAGGAGGAGTGGGGGGCGTGTGGAGGTGAGCCCTCCCGCCGACGCTGTCAGCAGCATTTCCCAGTCCCTGCCTTCACAGTTCGTCCGTGGGCTGCAGCGCCTGTTGTCCTGTGGAAGGGAGGCCCTCCGCGCATGTTGGCACCAGGACAGCCAACGTACTTCCAGCCTGTGCTCCCCAGCCGGGGTTGAGCGTGGTGCCTCCTCGGACAGCAGGTGAGAGGGGAAGGGATCCCTGTTTTCCGGCGCGTGTCCGCCCTGCGCGGCGAATGGGGATGGGGGCCAGGGGGAGCCCGTATCTGCCACCCCGTTCCCTTAGTGGATATCGACGCCGGCTGGAGGAGGGCGGGACTAAACGCAAGACACCTCCCTTTTCCTTCCTGCTTGGGGGTGTTCCCTCCAGCCGCTCAGAGAGAGAATTAACCCTGTGAGGGTCTTCCAAGTGTTTCGTGACTGTATCCTGGCCACATCTCCATCTTTGCTCAAGGCACGTTGTATTGTACAGTGACACCCCAGCATTGGTTGCTCTGCCAGGCACAGAGGATACTAATTGATTACGAAGTTGCACAGTGCATATTGGTTCATTACAAGCCTGTCTGACTTCCCCCTTCTCGACATGCAGCACATTAATGCACGTCCGCCACCTGCATTCTTGGCCAGTCCAGGGGAGCCGCCTATTGTGTGGGACTTGTGGGTGGCCACCTTCAAAGTGTACCTCAGAGCCGCGGGTGGTGCCAAATTCACGTATGATGAGAAGGAGATGGCACTGCTTAATTGCTTGGGAACTGAGGGCCTCAGGCTATTCAGGCACCTACCCGGCCCCAATGTGCACGCTACCCCCGCTGCCCAGGCAGAAAGCAGTGAGGGTGGTGATGTAGTACCACCAGTGGTGCTCGCTTATGAGACAGCTTTGGGCAAGTTGGAAGCGCGGTTTGGCAAGAGAACCAATGTTGTTCTTGAGAGGTACCATTTCTTCTCGAGGGCTCAAGGTTCCTGTGAGGGTATAGATGCTTATGTGACTGCCTTACGCACTTTGATTGCTACATGCAAGTTCACTGGTACCGTCGATGAGTACATCCGTGACCAAGTAATGATGCGCACGTGTGATGTACGTTTCAGGGAGAGACTATGGATTGAAGAAGACCCACCCCTAGAAAAAGTCATAGAGATTGCCCGCGCAATTGAAGAATCTAGGAAGAGTATGAGGGAAATGGCTGATGAAGGGGAAACTATACATGCGGTGATCCCCCGCAGGACTGTTGAGGCCAAAGTGAGGAACAAGGATGGCAAGCAGGACCCTCATCGAAGGAGCAGTGCAGGCGATGTGGTTGGCGAGGGCATGCAGCGGGTGCAAAGGAATGTCCTGCTACCAATGTGGACTGTAGGAAATGCAAAGCCAAGGGACATTATGCCCGCATGTGCAGGGGCGTTGCCTCCGCTAAGGAGTCCGTGAAGATGGTGGATGTGAATGATGATGATGATGGGACGATAGTGGGCTACATGGGTTGTTCCAACAGGGGTGAAGGAGGTGTGCCTGAAGGGACATTGTTGAGTGTGGGGAGCTGCAAGAAGAGAGCTTGGGCAACGCTCATGGTCATGTAACGCTCACCTGACTCCCACGGAGGCACTGGCCTGGTTCGCGCTGCTGTGACCTCTTCTAAGGTGATGCGCAGGGTTCGGAAGACGGACTGGACCGGGCCCCCAAATCTGGCTTGTCTGGCTCGCAGAAGTATCCTTCTGTAGGCGAAAATAGGGGATTAACTGTCTGCGGGGTAATGCAATCAGCCTCCCACTTTCCCCTCTCACCCTCCTCGAAACCCTTCTGTGATTCCTCGTAGCGTCTCACCTTAGGGTCTGGAAGGACGAACTCTCCATCCTGCTTCTGATGCAGGGGCGCGTTGGTATCCAGTTACTTCACTGGATTTTCGGATTGGTGAGAACCAAACTTGCTTGGCTTCCAGGTAAGTTTTTTGATAAGAGATTCCCCTTGTGTCCATGCATTAATGTACTAATGCTAGTGTCTTTTTCCCCATAGGGGCCGGGGTACGGAATGCCGGGGAACAGGCACCGACCCGAGATGAGAGGTGAAATAATCCTTGTAGAAATCAGGTAAGTCTTTAATGAGCGTTTTTTGGTAATGTCTTTTCATTCGCTCATTAACGCTGACGTCTCTTTTTCCCCATAGGGGCCGGGGTCCGGAAATGCCAGGATGCGGCGCGGACCCGAAATGAAGAGGGAATGAATCAACAGGTAAATCTTAACATGGAGATTTAGCTTTCCTTATTCCCTTCTCTCTCTCACCTTTTGTTCTGGTCTTTTTCTCCCTAGGCGCTGGGGCGTGACTGCGAATCCGGATGATCGCTGCTGAACATGGAGGCGCCCTGTAAAGGTGAGTGGAATGCGGCGCTGCAGCGATCGACGCGATGAGCTTTTCAATAAAAGTCTTCCTTTTCAGGATTGTCGGCAAGATGTCTCCGGGATGCGGTATTTAGCAGGTAAGGACGTTTCCTTCTTCTGTTGTCTTCTTCTCTTCCTTTGCAGGTGATGCAGGATACTGGCAGAAGTCAGGATGCAGGAGCGGACACGGTGAGCGCCCAGCTGCTAGATGCAGAACAACGCGAAGCACGTGTGGCTGTTCGGGTGGGGTTTAAATAGTCTTGGAAGAAGTTCCAGGTATGTATCCTTCCTCCAATCAGGTATGTATCCTTCCCCGACCACGCCCGGATGGTAAATTAGTCCCACAGGTAAAGTAGTTCCTTTCAGGCCTCAAGGAGGCCGGGATCCTGCAGCATGGTCTGCATCAGGTAAGTGCACCCAAGCACTTCCATAATGAGCCTGGCGCCTATGGCGCCAGGACTGATGTCTTTTATGAGCCTGGTGCCATAGGCGCCAGGACACTGTCCAAAGGGCCCCTGTATGGGGTTGCTGGGTCCTTCCTTGGGGACTGGATGACCGCTTTCGGGGACGCAGGGCTTGAACCGGCTTGAACAGGCATCATGACAGCACTCCCCCCCCCCCCCCCCCCCCAAGACCCCTCCCAAGGTTGTTCCCTCCGGGGGTTTTGGTTTGTCTGGGAAGATTTGGTGGAATTTCCTGACTAATCGAGGTGCATGCACATGGTTGCTGGGTTCCCACAACCTCTCCTGAGGTCCGTACCCCTTCCAATCAATTAGGTACAACAGTTTTGACCTAAACATTTTTGAGTCTAAAATGTTCTTCACTTCGAATTCGGGCTCCCCATCTATTAGAATAGGTTCTGGAGGTTTGAGTAGTCGGGTTCCGGGTACCACTGGTTTCAGAAGTGACACATGAAAAACAGGGTGAATTTGCATACTAGCTGGTAAATCAAGTTTAACAGCCACTGGGTTAATTATTGCCGTAATAGAATAAGGTCCCAGATATTTTGGGTTAAAAGTTCGAGGCCCTTTAAGTGGTAAATGTCTGGTAGCTAACCACACTTGATCCCCAATCTGATACGGAGGTGCTTCACTCCGATGTAGATCAGCATTCTCCTTGTATTTTCTCTTGGCTTGTTGTAAATGTGTAGTTGCCTCTTTAAAGGCTTGGGTAATTGTAGAATGCAGATGTTCTACCGCAGGCATTCCGAGGTTCTGAGGTGAGTCAAGGTTTGAGGTTCGAGGGTGATGCCCAAACAAAGTATAAAAAGGACTGTGGCCAATTCCAGAGTGTACCGATTATTATATGTGTATTCGGCTATCCAAAGAATGTCTTTCCAGTTGCTTTCAGATTGCTGTAACATACACCGTAAGTATTGCTCAAGGGTCTGATTTGTCCTCTCGGTCTGACCATCGGTCTGAGGGTGGTGACTGGTCGATAATCTTACGTCGATCTGCGCCATTTGACAACATTTGCGCCAGAAGTGGGAAATGAATTGGCTTCCCCGGTCAGAGATTAGTATAGATGGGAATCCATGTAGCCGAACAATATTTGAGGAATTCTTTGGCTAGGACAGAAGCTGAAGGTAAACCTTTCAAAGGAATAAAGTGGGCCATTTTGGAAAACAAATCCACAATTACCAGAATAGTATTATACCCCGAACAAGGAGGCAGGTCCGTAATAAAATCCATTGATAGGGTGTGCCAGGGTGCTGATGGTATGTCTAGAGGTTGAAGGAGACCGGCTGGTCTTTTCTTTTGACTTTTATTTTGGGCGCAAACACCACAGGACATCACAAAAGATTTAACATCTTTTCGCCAAGAGGGCCACCAAAATTGTCGTTTCACCTTTTCCTCTGTCTTGGCAATACCGGGGTGTCCCTCTATTAATGCATCATGATACCCGGAAATAACTAGTTCGTGTAATTCCTTATGTGGCAGGAATAAGCGTCCTTGGAAATAAGGTAAACCATTATCTATGGTAAAGTCTGATCCCTTTTGTATCCAATACTGTAAGGTTGTAGGGTCCAGGAGTTGTTTCACTCTGGCTTGAATGTCTTCAAGCGTCTGTAACGAAGTCATGCCTAGAATCCTCTGTTCGGGAATTATTGGTACTGGTTCTGAGTTTGTATCAGATTCTCCCATTCCAATTCGGGATAAGGCATCTGCTTTGCCATTCTTGCAGCCAAGTCGATAGGTAATCACAAAATCAAATTCAGCGAAAAACAAAGCCCATCGGAGCTGCCGTGATGACTGAGCCATGGCGGTTTTCAAATACTGTAAATTCCGGTGATCAGTGATCACTGTGATGGTATGTCGAGCGCCAAGCTGATAATGCCGCCAGGCTTTAAAGCAGACTTAATGGCTAACAGTTCTTTGTCCGTGATTGCATAATTAACCTCGGGTGCCGAGAATTTTCTGGACCAAAATGCTACGGGATGCAGTTGTTTGGTTTTGGGATCTCTTTGGGACAGGACAGCTCCCATGGCTAGGCTGGATGCGTCAGTCTCGACGACATAAGGGAGATCTGGACGCAGGTGTTTCAATATAGGTGCAGAGGTAAACTTAGCTTTTAAATCCTAAAAGGCCTGCTCAGCTTCTTCAGACCATTCAAAACGTTTATTTTTCCTCAAGAGTGCAGTAATGGGTTGTACCACGCGTGAAAATTCCGGGATAAACCTGCGATAGAATTTGGCAAATCCGAGCATGCTTTGAAGCCCTTTTACAGAGCTAGGTGATGGCCATTTGAGGATGGCATCCACTTTTCTTGAGTCCATTCGGACTCCTTTGGGTGTCAGGATGAAACCTAGAAACTCGACTTCTGTGGTATGGAAAACACATTTCTCCAATTTAGCAAATAGTTTGTGTTGGCGCAGTTTTTCAAGTACTGCCCTGATGTGTTTTCTGTGATCAGATTCCGAAGAGGAGTACACCAGAATGTCATCGATATATACGACAACACAAACATCGATGAGTTCCCGAAGGACATCATTCATGAAGTATTGGAAGGCAGCCGGCGCGTTACACAATCCGAAAGGCATCACCTGGTACTCGAATAATCCGTATTTAGTACGGAAGGCAGTTTTCCATTCGTCACCTTCTTTAACTCGTACCAGATGATAAGCCCCCCGGAGATCTAACTTGGTGTATATGCAAGCGTCCTTCACCTGGTCAAGGAGTTCAGGGATCAGAGGCAGAGGATAACGGTTTT
The DNA here is from genome assembly GCF_040938575.1 of Ambystoma mexicanum. NCBI lineage: Eukaryota > Metazoa > Chordata > Amphibia > Caudata > Ambystomatidae > Ambystoma > Ambystoma mexicanum. The sequence goes on along the minus strand of NC_090921.1, from coordinate 843,084,466 downwards.
TAACCGTTATCTGGTTTAATGCGCGGTAATCAATACAAGTTCTAAGGTCGCCTTCTTTTTTGGGCACGAAGAACAAAGCCGAGGATGCCGGGGACTTTGACGGGCGAATAAAACCATTAGCTAGGTATTGATCCAAATATTGTCTCAAATGCAGATTCTCAGGTTCGGTAAGGGCATAAATCCTGCTACAAGGGGGTTGTGCACCGGGCACCAGATCGATTTGGCAATCGTACGATCTGTGAGGAGGTAACGTGTTGGCCTGTTCCTTTTGGAAGACGTCCTGAAAGTCTCGTTATTCCAGAGGTAGTTGCATGGAGGCAGAGGTTACAGATGCTAGATTAATCTTCAGGTTTTCTGGGTAGCAGGTTTGTGTACAATCCGGGAAGGTTATTCTCTTAGCTTGCCAATCAATTCGAGGATTATGTGTCTCTAACCAAGGGATTCCAAGAATAACCTGAAACTGTGCAGCCTTGATTACATCAAACACAACACCCTCCCGGTGGCCGTCGGGACCAATAAGAGTCACCTCAGTAGTGGAATGTGTTACCGGTCCAGAGGCAATTTCAGTTCCATCGACTGTGGTGATGACATCTTTGCTGGTTTTAGGACGGAGAGGGAGGTTAATCCTAGAGACCAATTCATGATCCACATAGTTTCCAATATCCCCACTATCGATGTATGCCTTTATTGCATGCAACCGCTTAAGCTGTTCTGGATCTACGAGAACCATTGGCACAATGAAATGCGAGGTCTGAGAGTTAGTTTTCAAGCTCGGCAAACGGACCCCTACACTTGTCGGGCGGAGTCGTTTCCCGAAACAGAGTCTTCTTGGTTTTTATCAGCGGCTCCTACCGCCTTTCGGGGCGGTTTTACCGGGCAATCTCGTAGAAAGTGTCCAGAATTCCCACAATAAAGACATAATTTTAACTGCCGCCTCCTTTCATGTTCCTTTTGAGTTAAGGGTCCTTTAACCCCTCCAATTTGCATAGGCTCAGAGACATCAACTCCCTTGGGATTAGCATGGGTCTTGACCAACACCCGGGTCTCAAACCTGGACCGATCTGCTTTTCTGTTTTGAAGTCTGTGATCCAATTGGACCACTAAGTCAATGTACTCTGTGCAGTCTTGGGGCAGATTTACAACTTGGGCCAAGACATCTTTAAGTTCTCCGCGTAGGCCTCGATAAAACAACGTGACTCTTATCCTCTGGCCATCCCGTTTCCACAATTAGTCTATTAAAGGTTGCAATATAGGAAAGGAGGTCCTGATTGCCCTGTCGCAGGGATAGAAGTTTGTCATCCAGAGCCTGCCCCTGAGAGTGTCAAGCAAATAACCTTTCCATGCTTGCTTGAAACCTTTGAAAATCACGGAGAATCGGGTCATCTTGAGTAACCAGTGGAACTGACCAATCGGCAGCGCAGCCGCTGAGATATGACAATACAAAGGCTACCTTGGTCTGATCATTAGGGAAGGCCCCAGGTCTGCATAGGAAGTGCAAACGACACTGATTCATGAATATGGCGAATCGTTTGGGGTCCCCCGCAAAGCGTTCGGGTGTGGCCAGCGGCACGTTTCCAGGTAGATTAATCTGCACAGGGTTACTGGAAACCACAGGAGCGGGGTTCCCTCCGGAACCGGGTAGATGAGTTTGCCCAGCTTGACCTTGCAAAAGCTGTCTGGCTAGGTCATCAGTTCTTTCCTTTGATATTATTAATTCCCTCCTGAGGGCATTAGTCTCTTGACGAGCGGCATGTACTTCGGCCCGTAATTCCCCCAGTAATTGGGCCAACTGATCAGTCTCAGAACTTTCCATAGCGCCTGGGTGGGAATTTGTAGGAAGGCTTCGCGTTCTGTAACGCTCACCTGACTCCCACGGAGGCGCTGGCCTGGTTCGCGTTGCTGTGACCTCTTCTAAGGTGTTGCGCAGGGTTCGGAAGTCGGACTGGACCGGGCCCCCCAAATCTGGCTTGTCTGGCTCGCGGAAGTATCCTTCTGTAGGTGAAAATAGGGGATTAACTGTCTGCGGGGTAATGCAATCAGCCTCCCACTTTCCCCTCTCACCCTCCTTGAAACCCTTCTGTGATTCCTCGTAGCGTCTCACCTTAGGGTCTGGAAGGACGAGCTCTCCATCCTGCTTCTGATGCAGTGGCGCGTTGTTATCCAGTTACTTCACTGGATTTTCGGATTGGTGAGAACCAAACTTGCTTGGCTTCCAGGTAAGTTTTTTGATAAGAGATTCCCCTTGTGTCCATGCATTAATGTACTAATGCTAGTGTCTTTTTCCCCATAGGGGCCGGGGTACGGAATGCCGGGGAACAGGCACCGACCCGAGATGAGAGGTGAAATCCTTGTAGAAATCAGGTAAGTCTTTAATGAGCGTTTTTTGGTAATGTCTTTTCATTCGCTCATTAACGCTGTCTCTTTTTCCCCCATAGGGGCCGGGGTCCGGAAATGCCAGGATGCGGCGCGGACCCGAAATGAATCAACAGGTAAGTCTTAACATGGAGATTTAGCTTTCCTTATTCCCTTCTCTCTCTCACCTTTTTTTCTGGTCTTTTTCTCCCTAGGCGCTGGGGCGTGACTGCAAATCCGGATGATCGCTGCTGAACATGGAGGCGCCCTGTAAAGGTGAGTGGAATGCGGCGCTGCAGCGATTGACGCGATGAGCTTTTAAATAAAAGTCTTCCTTTTCAGGATTGTCGGCGAGATGTCTCCGGGATGCGGTATTGAGCAGGTAAGGACTTTTCCTTCTTCTGTTCTCTTCTTCTCTTCCTTTGGAGGTGATCCAGGATGCTGGCAGGCGTGGCAGAAGTCAGGATGCAGGAGCAGACACGGTGAGCGTCCAGCTGCTAGATGCAGAACAACGCGAAGCACGTGTGGCTGTTCGGGTGGGGTTTAAATAGCCTTGGAAGAAGTTCCAGGTATGTATCCTTCCCCGACCACGCCCGGATGGTAAATTAGTCCCACAGGTAAAGTAGTTCCTTTCAGGCCTCAAGGAGGCCGGGATCCTGCAGCATGGTCAGCATCAGGTAAGTGCACCCAAGCACTTCCATAATGAGCCTGGTGCCTATGGCGCCAGGACTGATGTCTTTTATGAGGCTGGCGCCATAGGCGCCAGGACACTGTCCAAAGGGCCCCTATATGGGGTTGCTGGGTCCTTCCTTGGGGACTGGATGTCCGCTTTCGGGGACGCAGGGCTTGAACTGGCTCCCTGGGAGCGGGCATCATGACAGGTCAATGGCGTTCCGTTAGAGATGATGGTGGACACAGGTTCTCCATACACTATGATATCCCCTGAACTATACAAGTCCAAGTTCCACAAGAAGGTGTCTGAACTCTCCTCTTCTGATATAAACCTGTGTGCCTTTGGGCGAGTGCCCATCCAAGTTTTAGGGTTTGAATGGGTTGACATAGAGTTTGAAGGCAGAATGACTAGAGGTAAGTTGTATGTGGCTCACAAAGGTGACCCTGTACTGGGTTGGGACGAACAAGCTGCCCTAGAGCTGCAAATTAGACCAGGGAAACCTGTCCCTGTGATGAGTGTATGTGAAGGGAATGACTGTGCCATGTTGCCTGTGGGAATCACAGCAGAAGTTTTGGAGAGCAAGTTTCCCTCAGTTTTTACTTCAAGGTTGGGCAAATTGAAGGGTTTTGCACACAAGATAGTTCTCAAGAAAGGTTCCGTGCCTGTTGTACACAAAGTCAGAAGAGTTCCGATCATGGCTCGTGATGCCTTAAAGGAAGAGTTTCACAAACTCAAGGAGTCTGGGGTCATAGAGGAAGTAGAGTGTTCAGAATGGTTGGCCCCGGTAGTATTGGCACGCAAGGGTGATGGAGGAATGAGGATGTGCGTAGATCTCAGAGATCTAAACTCAAGTATTTGGGTTGACAGACACCCCCTGCCCAAAATCAATGAGATGCTTTCCCGGGTGTCTGGGGCTTCCTGCTTTTCTACTTTTGATCTTTCCTCTGCATATCATCAGATAGATCTGCATGTGGAATCTCGCCCGCTTACATCCTTTGTCACCCCTTTTGGCGCCTTCCCTTTTTGTAGGATGCCCTTCGGCTTGGCCTCTGCAGCTGCGGTGTTCCAGAGGACAAGGCAGAAACTTTTTGGGGGCATTCGGGTGTAGAATGTTTCCAGGATGACATTTTAGTATGGGGTAAGTCGCGAGCTGAACATGATGTTAGGGTTCTTGAGGTGATGTGTCTCTTGAGGGATTGTGGTCTCACTCTCAAACTTAGCAAGTGCAAGGTGGGTGTTCCCAGTGTGACTTATTTGGGACATTTGTTAGATGCCCAAGGTATTCATCCTAGGGCAGAGTTGGTAAAAGCGTTGAAGGATGCACCGGCTCCAGCAAACAAAGATCAGATGAGATCCTTCATGGGTCTCGCAGAGTACTACAGCAGATTTGTCCCGTCGTATGCCGACAAGACTGTTGGTATGAGGTCGTTGCTGAAGAAGGGTGTGCATTTTGCATGGTCAGACCAGTGCCAAACGGAATTTCTCAGGTTGAAGGAGGAGATTGAACAAGCCCCGTCCTTGGGTTCCTTTTTACCGGCCAGGAAAACATATCTCACTGTGGAAGCGAGTGAGTATGGCGTAGGTGCTGTCTTGGAGCAGAGGGTGGCAGGCGAGCTTCGGCCTATCGCCTTTGAATCCAGAGAGCTCAGAGAGGCTGAAGGCAGGTACGCGGTCATAGAGAGAGAGGCACTGGCTGCTGTGTGGGCCTCTAAATATTTTAGGACCTTCCTGTGGGGAATTGAATACACCTTGTGCACTGACCACAAACCTTTGGTGCACGTATTGACGACCAAGGGCTTGTCCCATGCGTCTTCAAGGATTATGAGGATTGCCTGTCGCGGTTTCCGAGGTCTGATTATGTTGATGTAGTCCAGGATGTAGTGAGGGATGATTGCACCTTCGTTGCGAGTGTGGTGCCGGCTGTGTCAGAGTTGGAATGGGGTGCAGAATGTTCTGCTGATCCTGAATTGATGGAAATAAAGACTGCGCTCAGTAGTGGGGTTGTTGGTACTGCGTTGTCTAAATTGTATGGTCACGTATGGGAGGAATTTTCTGTAGGTCCATGGGGTGTGGCCAGAGGCCTGAGGTTAGTTCCTCCTTGTTCCCTTAGGGGGAAGCTCATTGATTTGGCCCACGAGGGGCATGTAGGAAGGTCCATGACAAAGAGGAGGCTCAGAGAAGAATATTGGTGGCCCCGAATGGACAATGATGTGGTGAAGGATTGTGCGGCTTGTTCCATTAGTGACAAGAGCAAAGTTCCAACTCCCCAACCCATTTATCCTGTGGAAGTGCCCCGTGAAGTGTGGTCCAAGGTGGCGCTTGACATAATGGACCCCATAGATTCATTGGGGGGTGCCTAAGATTTATTGTGGTCTTGGTGGATTACACGTCCCGATGGGTTGAAGCCACAGCTTTGGCTACGGTTACTGCCCAGAAAGTGGTGGAGTTCCTCTCTGCGGTGTTCGACAGGGAAGGCGTGCTTGCGGGGCTGGTGACCGATAATGGTGCCCAGTTTGTGTCGGACTACATGCAAAAGTATTTGCATGATCTTGGTATACGTCATCGTAGGGTTGCATTGTATAACCCACAGGCTAATGGTCTAGTAGAACGCATTAATCGTTTTGTTAAGGGTGCGGTTCAGTTGGCCCTTGCCAATGGTCTTCCCTGGGGGAGAGTGGTATCAGTCACTGAAAGCATACAGACTTACTCCTTCCGTTTACACTGGTCATTCTCCCTTCAAGTTGATGCGAGGGAGGAAACCTGGCTCCAAATTGAGAATCCCTGCCCTGGGTGGTGGGGTTCAATCACAAGTGGATATGCAAGAAGTCTTAGATCGAGTATGGTGCAGGCAACAGCATTTTCTGCAGCAACAACTGGCCCGCAGGAAGCCCTTGCCGGTCAAGGTGGGTGATTGGGTCCAGATCAAGACTCCCAGGTTTGCAGCGAAGGGACTCAGCAAGTATATGAAACCACGTTTAGTTGTCAAGTGTGGTCGTGGTTACGTCAAGCTTGAAGATGGCTCCAGATGGAGTCTCCGGCGTGTGGTTGTGGTAGACAAGGTCAAAATGGATTCTGCTGGTTGTGCGTGGGGGGAGCCTGATTGTGCTGTAGGCGATGCTGGGACGATGGTCGAGTGTCCCTTGCCATGCCCTTCTACATATGGGGAGGCTGCTGTTAAGGTGCCTTCTATGCTGGCCCCTTTTCACAATGGTGAAACTGCTCTTGTTCCGGTGTGTGAACGTGATGAGGAGGCATCCTCCCTTACTGGGCCGTCTGTCTCTGTCCAGGGTCATGCTCATCCTGTCAGGGTGAGTAAGGTTCCTTCTAAGTACAATGATTATGTTTTGGGTGCCATAGTTCGTTAGCACTTTTCTAGTTCATACGTTTTCCCTCTTTTGAGCTACATTAAGGTCCTTGTTCTGGTCCTTATCTTTCTTCCCCCCCCCCTTTAGCTGCATTTTGGCTCCCATTATGTGTTGTGGTGAATGTGTGTCTTGCCTGTTGTGTGTGTTGCGGTAGCGTGTGTAGCTATGTGTGTGCAGTTGTTTTGCCGTCAGTTGTGGGTAAAGAGGGGAGAAGTGTTGTAAAGTGTCTTTTGCTCTTGAGTGGAATTCTACAAGGTAGAATTCCACTCTTTCTCTGATGTCATGTTTACCTCTGTTCAGAGGGGAGATTCCATTAAGAGCCGTTAGAAGCTGAGTGAAGAGGTGCTGTGTAGGCTGAGTACTGCTGGCTCAGGCTGGTTACCAATAAAGGATCTTCACTCACCTGCAGTGTATGCCTCCTTATTACACAGTGCTAACAGTAATGTTGTTAGATAACCCAAGATGTTTACCCAAAGCACTCATCATCTCACCAAAGTCACAATCTTGACTTTCTTACCAGCCTAAAAGGGAAAATTCCCTATCAAGGATGTATTCATAGAGCTTGCTTAGGTTCAATCCTGTCAAAACAATACGGTTTCCTTGGGAATTAATCATAGCCTGCTTACCAATACCTCTACTATACCTGGTCTTATCCAATGATATAGACCATTTCAAAACAGCATGATCACTGTATCCGGTGTGAAGTATGGTTAACTTGCAACAACGTCCAGCAGTGTCATGATCTGCAAAGATTTAGTCAAGCCAGGAGGAGTAGGCTCTGCCATTCGTCCATGTAGGCCAGGGAGTCATCAATTGATCCCCCCTTGGATTAAGACATGCCATATCATATGATTTTTTTTTTTTATATATTTATTGTATATGGTTTACAAAAAACCTTTACAAATAGAACAAACTTTATAATTAAAAACAAAATAGTAAAAAAAAAAAAAAAAGATAAACATTCATTGCTTTGCATTTGCATTTGAAAAAAGAAGAAAAAGAAAATGCCCGCTAAAGAAATACGAAATTACAGATTTACATAAGTTGCAAAAGTTTGCAAATTTTACAGAAAAGGGACAGACAATAGATAATCAACCGGTTTCAGATTTGAAATTTGATTGTCTAAGATTAGTCAAGTCAATATAAAGTACTAGTTACAGAGAATAACAGATAGAATAAATACAAGGTATAAAATATGAAATACATTGCTCATATTAAAAACACTGTGCTCATATAGTAAAAAATTCATAGTTCCAAGAATAGGAGCAGAAATCAGACCAAAGGGGCATATAGGTCAAGGGCTCTGATAAAGCCCGCCACAGCCAGACCAACCTTGATGTTCGAGATTGAGAGACATTGTGACCAAATCCAATTGTCTACCCCCAGTCGCCCCATAACATTAAAAATGCCTAGATATTTGTCCCTTAAAGAGGTCAAAGCCTTGCAGTCAAGAATGAGATGCCGAGAAGTTTCAGTGACCCCCAAAAGTTTGCAGAAACGACAGGTGGGATCCAAATCAGAAAACTTCTTCCTTTTACGTAGGACTTCCCGAGTGGGAAGAAGGTTCCATCTGAGTTTTATAAGAAGAGAGCGGTAGTGTCTATTAGGAAATTGGATCAAAATAAAGGACATCACACCTCTCTTCTTATGATCAAATTGAAGATCACTCAGTGAGGAATAACCATGAAGTTTTTCGATAGTGTTGCTCCAATCATGGCTGAACAGAGACTCCTTTACCTTGTTAGGGTTTGTAAGTAATGTATCCCTGTCGGAGGATATGTCCATCAGGGTCTTATCGCAGAGAGTGGAGAAAAGATGGAGATATATGTTGTGGCCCGAGTGTGTCTGGGAAAAAATCATGTGGCCCACATCAACATATAAAGTATCAGGTCTAGGGGAAAGCAAGGCTGAGAACAATGAGAGAACCTTCCAAAGAATCCTAGCTCGTAGAGAAACCAGACCCAACTCATATCTAATGGCAACAGTAGGAATTGAATTGGGCAGTTTTAAAACTTTCCTCCAGTAAATACCTTCAAGAGAGTCCCAGAAGGGCAGAAGTGTAAAGTAATGGAGTTCCATACCATACAATAACTTTGGAGTCACCTTACCCTTGAAAAAGTCTACCACAGGTTTGAGGGAAAACATACAATATTTATTCTCCAAAGTACGTGATTGGGAGATGAGAGGGAGCAGTTTCTGTCTAAGAAATCGTCTCAGTTCTATCACCGATGGTTGGGCCAAGATCAAAAAGCCCAAATAGACGATTTTGTTAACTCGAGAAATGTTTGTTCCCCCCATTTTCCATACTTTGTTGTTTCGGGTTCTCCCCTTTGAGAATTCCATGATACGTGTTTTACCAGGATTGATCTTCAGCCCATTTAGCAGTGCGTACTGTTCAAATTTACACAGGAGCCTCTGCAGGCCCACTTTGGTCTGGTCGAACAAGAGAAAGTCATCGGCATATGCCAACCATGAGAATCTCAGGTCCCCAAGTTTAGCACTCACCATGCCTGCATTTTTCAGGAAGTTATCCACATCAGCCAAATAGAGGATAAATAGACAGGGAGCTAACGAGCAACCCTGTCTCACCCCGATACGCGTCCTAATCCTCCTAGAAAGAGTACCAGCCAAATCGAGCCTGATGTGTACCCCCGAGTTTTCATAGAGGGCCATAATGAGAGAAAGGAGGCCCGCCGGGATGCCCCATTTAGTTAATTTTTCCCATAATCTGGATCTAATGACCAGATCAAATGCATTGGATAAATCAATTGAGGCGACATACAAAGGACCATCAGATTTTCCCCAAGAAGAGGTCTGAAGGGCAGTTATAATAAGACCATTGAGATTGGTAGAGTGGCCGGCCCTGAAGCCAGTTTGGTATTTGGGGAGAATATGATTGTCCCTAATCCATATGTTAAGATGGGAGAGGAGCAGAGAAGCAAAAAGCTTACAGTCCGCGTCTATAAGAGAGATCGGTCTATAATTCTTTACCTCAGAGCGTAAGCCTCTCTTAAAGATTGGGACAATATGGGCCGTATGCCAACTCATAGGGACCTTCCCGGAATTTACTACGTCCTGAAAAAGCAGGAAGAGTAGATTGGCCCAAATCTCGGGCTCGGCTTTGAATGTATTGTTCGTAAGGCCATTTGGGCCTGGCGCCCTAGATTTCTTAGCCTTAGAAATAAGACAGAACACTGTCTCCAGATCAAAAACTGGTTTCCATGCGTCGTTCGATGGGTAAATCATCAATGCATCCGAAGCCAAGTCTTCCTCCCCAATATCAAAAAGTTTAGAGTAATAGTCAAACCATTTGGCCTCTGGGATTGCATTAAGCTGATCAGCCATCAATGTGTTATCAAGGCTGGAAACCGAAGCCCAAAAAGCCCTCACATCTCGTTTTATTAGTACTGCAAGCATATACTGTGCGTCATTTTGAATCATAGTAATTTTTCTATGCTTACAGTAGTTTTTGTATTTTTGACGAATGGTTTTAATTTTTGTTGTTTTATCTGCCCAATCCATATCTAGGGCTTGAACATCCCTAATAAGTTTCTTAGTAAGGGCCTTAACATTGGCCAATTGTTGGTCGAAACTATGGTTGTGAAATTTTTTGAAGACTCCTTTCCTTAGCTGGCCATAAATACTACTCTGTAAGACATTGAGAAAACTATCAAAAGAAGAGGTGTTAAAGACTGCTATTTTCCAGCAGAGCGAGGTGTGGTTAAGGGAAGAGATCAGTTTGTTATTAAGAACACTGATGTTAAAAGGAGACCACCTTATCCCTGTCCCTTGACTAACAGTATAAAGCTGAGTGGGTCCACCCTCCGGCAGAAGCTTGGTGAAAAAGGGGCATAGAAATTGAACCCGGAGAATACCATGGTCGCTCCATGAGTTGAAGGACACCTCGACATTAGAAGAAAATGGAATCAGGGAATGGTCGACAAAGACGTAGTCTAAGGTGGAAGATGAGGACGATCTACGCCAGGTTGGGCAGGAAGGATTAGTAGCATCATAATGGCTGTTAAGACAAGTTAGGCCAATTGAATCCAAAGCCAGATTCCAAGATCGGCCCCATGTAAGTTTTAGTCCTATACGTGGATCGTCTTCCATAACCAAGCCCAGGTCATCATAATTGGATTCCAGACAAAGAGTGCAGTCTGAATTTAGATCGCCCGCCAAAATGAGTTTGCCCATGGGGTGCAGATATCTCCAGGCAAGGATTGTATCAGTTAACTTCTCCAGAAACAATTCGAGAGGAGAGATTCCCATATGCCAGTAAACATTGACCAAGAGAAAGTAACAATTAGAATCCGGAAAAAACACCTCTAAGGCCATAAAGCCAAAAGGTGTATCCGAAAGCTCCTTAGCAACAGAGCCGAAGGAGGTTCTTACCCCTATAATGAGTCCCCCCGATGCGCGGCCTCCCAGGCTAGGTTTGGCACATTGAGAGAAAATATCGAATCCATCAAGAACTGGAGTTGAAAATAGCCAAGTTTCTTGGAGAAAAAAACAATGCGAAGCCTTAATCACGGCAACCGTTTCTAGGTTCGTGAACAAATGGGAATTACCTCTAGAGTTCCAAGAAAAGAAACTGAAGCTATTTAGAGGGCGGGCCTTCGAAGAGGATTCTGATTTAGCGGGAATTAAATCATTTCCATAAGCCTGCGGTGACATGTGCCCAGCTCGCGGAGTCTCCATTAGATTTGGGCAAAAAATGCCTCCGTTGGGGTGGGGGAGTTCTTTCTGGATGGTAGACCATTGTAAGATTACCTCTATATTCAGCCCCCTCTCCTTTATTTTTGGCAAATTGAGAAGAGTCCACTATTTTTGCTTCAAATCCTAGTTGCTTCAACCCTTCCATATGCCCCATGATCAAGTTTAAAACTACCTTCGATCTAAGAATAATATTACTAACATCTACCCGATCATGGAAAGGGAATAAAATGCAGTCTATGTCATAGCTAGAGATAAGCGAAAGCGAAGGAAGTTGGTGAAAGATTTTAAGTATGTTACCACGATTTAAACAGATTGGCATGTCTTCGCCCCAAAGACTGGAAAGCTGTATAACATCACCAAAAACTTTTGTTGTAGCAGAGACAGGTAAGGACTCAGTAATTTTTTTGGTAAAGTGACCAAGGGGGTCAGCCGCCAGATCACAGCCCCTTGCCCCTCTTAGTATAGTCCTATTATGGTTGACATTTGGCCCCAGTGGAAATCTTTCCCAAGATTTGGAAACGTTCTTATTATGGGCAAAGTCAAACCCAGAGGGGACCGCTTCTCGAGCTGCAGACATGCGCATATTTGAGATGCTAAGAGAAGCAAGGTTAAAAGGGGGGAGAGTCGATAAGACATTGTCTGATCGATCTGTCATATCTCCATCCCTCTTAATGCAGTCCATATTAACAGGGGGCTCCTCAGGAGCAGACAAGAATGCCGGGTCAGAAGGAGAGAGCCGAGTAGTAGGAACCTCGTCCTGTGACAAGCTTACGTTGGAATTAGACACTGTCACCTTGCTGATCTTGGGAACAAGTAGTGACTGAAATAAATGTTTAACCATATCAATGTTAACCATATTAACAGTCGGCGTAGTTAGAGAAGTGTCCGGATGATTCAGGCTTTTTCCAGAAATAGACTCCAAAGAAGTAGAAGGGAGAATTGCTTCTGGGGCAGAGTCCATAGCCTCCGCTGCAACAATATCAGTAGGCAGTGCTACAGGGTTGGTACTAGTGGATGCTGGTACGGTAAGAGGTGTTATCCGAATGCTAGAAACTGCAATTTCACCAGTACCAACAGTCCTTGGCCCCGCATCTATAGAAGCAGAGGTATTAATCAACATACCCACCGCATCCGTTAAAACAGATGCAGGTGGTAAAATAGGTGGAGCATTGGTGGTATCTGGAGTGGTCACATGAATGGAAGAGGGGATTGGTTCAACAGAGTTATCAGTCCCCTGTGGAACTGCAACAGTGGTTGAAGGGACTAAAGAGTTTGCCATAAAGAGGTTTTTGAAAAATTGATTAGTATACGAAGTAATCTTTTTGACATTCTTCTGATTTTTTGTTTTCTTCATTTGTTGGGTCATTTTCCTTTTCTTTCCTAGACAGGGGAGGACTTTTGGACAGGAATTTTCCTCTGGGGGCTCAGAGGAAATTGCTGCGATTTCTGGAGTTAGGATAATCATGTTTTCTCCTAAGGATGCGATATGGTCACCTTTAGAACGGACGGCCGACTCTGCAGTCCCACCTGCACATGAACGATCTTGTATAGAGGGTTTGAGGGATACCCTTGGCAGATCCTCCTGTACTTTGTCCTCTCCTCTTTCCGTAGAGAATACAGTCGGGACACTGGGAAGTATATCTGTAGGGTCGTCAGCCTCTCGCAAACCATCAAAGGCAGCTCGGGGAGTCATAGAGGAAGAGCCCCGGGAATCAAGATCTAGTGGTTGGAGAACCAGAAGACCCGGGGCCGCATTGGGGACCACCCCTAAAGTAGTTGCCGTAGTCCCCGTAGGCCCCTGATGAAAATCGTGTATAGGGGCCAAAGGTGGATTGAAGGAGGTAGGGTCAAGACCTTGAGTGTTCAAAAATTGATTTTCTTCTTTTATAATTTTTACTAAATCTTCAAATCTATCTAGGCCCTCCAGCCTAGAATATATTTCAGAAAGTATACGTGAATGGGATGTAACCTCTGACCAGATGTTATCATAGAGACTCACAAAGGAACTCAGAACCATATTCAACGCAGAGATAGTTGGATGGGAGAGTTTAATTCTATCATCAACATCTTTAAGGGTATGATGTAGAATAGACTCACTGGGCGGATCAGTTTTGAAGTCCGGAAGAAGACCTCTTTCTTTTAACCAGTTTTGTTTTTCAGTATACTCGTCAATAAAGTTAGTGAGATCTGAAGGGGAACCTGCCCATGATTCATCACAAATTTGTTGTGTTACATTATTTGTTTTGTTAAGATGGGAGTCCAAGTGGCTATCAGCAATTGCCTTATCTGCACATTCTATGATACTGATATCGTCAATATCCTGGACTGAGAGATCTTCAATATCCAGTTTCTTAGCTACGTTAATTAAGTTAGTGTGGGCCGGGGTATGTACTGGAGGAAGAGGGTAAGGAGATTTAGCCAGAGTGCTAGAAACAGATTTCTTACCAAAAAAATGTGTGATGTTTTTCCCCTGGATTGGATTACCCTGGGTACCTAGATTAATTTTTATTTTTGATATTGAGTTACGGGGCTTGTTGAGAGGGGTTTTGAACGGCAAAGAGATCCCATTAGGGGAGAAGGGAGTTCCCACCACACTAGTAGAAAGGTTGACGTGAGAAGAAGATGTGTGCTTAATATCACTGAGTAATGCTTTGGATCCTAAAGAGGGTTGAGTGTGAGAGATAACAACGCTCCCACTGTCCTTCTTCTCTAATAGTTGTGATACAGTAACTTCTGATTCATCCACCATGACTGGGGGTATGGGCATACTAGGATTCAGTGAGGCAATCATTGGAAGAGGGATATTAGGCAAAGGGTTGTTGTCATATGCCATGTTGCTTTTTGTCTTTGAGAAACTGACCCCGACCAAAAGATTGGAGGCAAGAGTAGCAGCTAGACGTTCTTCCTGAGTATCTATAGAAATGTCATGTATTCCATTGAAAATACAGTTATTATGAGCTGTGTTACGTAAAGTGATACCCATAGCATTGCAAACCTCAGACCTCTCTCTCACATGAATTTGGGCCTGGGCTATGTCCCTTAAAAGGAGAGGGTTATAATGGGCCTGAAGTGGAGCATCATCAGAACTCCCCATAGCAATAGGAATGGGGGTTTCTGGCACACTAACTGTAGATGGCATGGAGGGCATACTGACAATGGGCGAAGGGGACAAAGGAGGTGAGACCTCCATAGCAGTCTGACTTCTAAGTCCCTTACGTGTCATTCAGATAAAACCTCAGCCTGACAGTAGGCAAAATGAGAAAGAAAATAAGAGTTATGTCAGAGAAGGTACCCAGAAATACACTGGAAATAAGCCTAGATGTCAGGGGAAGTTAAACATAGAGACACACAGCAAAAAAAATACTAGGCAATTTTTAAATTTAAAAAATGCAAGTGTTAGAGTATGGCACAAATAGCGAAAATCAAACTCTGAGAGACCAGTACATTGTCTAAAAACCCTATGAAGTATATATGTAGCCTAGCATTAAGAGCGAATTAAAATAAAAAGCAATGTTACACACTCAATTAAATAAAAGTTTTAGTAAATGAGTTGTGTCAGCGTAATAGTCATTTTCTGGGAAGGGAACGCCCGACGGCTTGTGGAGCTGCCAGAGTCCGACTCTCCACCCCAAACCCTCGTAGTAAGAATACAACTTCAATTGGGTTGGCTTGGGAAGGCCCAGAACAGTGTACTCACAGATCACAGCCAAACAGCAAAACAGTATCTCCAGCCCTTACAGTCTCCAGGGCTTAACGCCGCAAGGGCGGCTGTGCCGGCAACTTGTGCAGGCTGGCAGTCACGTGCTGTGTCACGTGTTCAGGAAGGGGTCCGCCCCCTCCAGGAAGCAGAATGGGCTGCAAGAGCTCTGCTCGCAGTGCAGCTGTGAGGGATGGACCTTGCAAGCACGAGCGTTCGTAGGAGAAATGAAACGCTCCTTCCAATCAGCAGAAAATATATCATATGATTCAATCAGAATGCCCCGGCCCAAACCTCTAATGCCCATTGTACCACATTTCTCTATGCAGTTTTTGCCATTCCAGTTGTTAGCTATAGAGGCCAGGTGGTCATGCATTGTAGGAGAATTGAAGTCACCACGCAAGATTACTCTTCTCTTCGAACACCGCTCGGCCCATGATGGTAAAATGCTCTCCACCATGTTTATTAAATCAGTGTGTGATCCTTTATTAGGGGGAGCGTATACATTGATGAGAAGTATGGGCACCCCTAGGTAGAAGGGGTCTTGGATAACTGCAGGAAGGATAAATGGTTTAGGAGGCCCGCTAATGAAAGGTGTAAGAGTTAAATGGACACGTACACCAATAGTTAGTCCATCTGTAGGGAGGCCCCTTGGATGACTAATTGCTGCTCTGCACAAAACTTGAATTTCAATATGAAAATATCGGATGAGCCAAGTCCCCTGCAGCATGAATACCTGAGATTCCATAATAAAAGAGCGTCTCCCCGAATACCTCATAAAGGACCAATATCCCCGGGTGTTCCAGCACATACAATCAATGTTTTATTTAACTTTTGTATATTAATGGTTGCCATCTCAACGTGTCGGATATCCATTGTGTGACTTGCTTTTGACCAGACACCATATTTGTATGAATGATTAATGAAGCACATAGGCTCTCAACCTCTTTAGTTAATTTAGCAATAGAAACAGGGCTCACTCGATTAACTTGCATTGCATTAGTACTATTTTGCTCTGGGGTACTGATTATATGTTTCCTACAGATTGTAAGAATGTTTAATTCTCAACATTACAGGTACTCAGTAGCATAGCGACCACTGGTGATATGAATTCAATCAGTGCCCTGTTAGTAGTGGTGGGTGGGGAGTTCTATGTGAAGTATGTCTTCTGAAGCTATTCCAGACAATCTGGGAATTTTACCCCAGAGTTCAAGGAGGAAAGCACGGTTGAGATATGGGCTCATATCACTTGGGTTGACCTCTTGCATTTAACCCATTTCCCCAATGGAAGATTCGATTCTAATTCATCAATGGGCGGTATGTGGTATTCCCTATTGTTAGCTGGGTGTAAAGGGTGATATGGTGTAAAGGATGAGGGTAGGGGAACGGGTAGAAGAGGCTGTACAGGCGGAAGCAATCTCTGCCTCTCATCAGGCAAATGAACATTATAATGATGTTCCTGTATACATGCCATCTGGGCATGATTATTGCTAATGGGTACTGGAATAGAAACGGGATTCGGCACATTCACAAAGTTGCAACCTCATGCTAGATAATGTGCCGGACCATTAGAGGAGGTCAGTATAGTAGACTGTGGTAGTGACTTCTTTGAGGCCGTGTAGTCGGGTTCTACGATTTAGGAGGGCCTATTTAGTGAAACTTGCCCTTCCAAATCATTGCAATTATCACGTACCATGCTTAACCGAGAACTCTGACCATATTGATCATTGGAATTACCCAAGTTTGCATGCATGGTCAATGGGCTAGGAAGATGCCACGGTTGTAAGACAGCTCGAATCAATGTAGGAAGTGATCCGGGGCGAAACTATTTATGCAAGGAGCCTCAGAGCATAACCTGTTTAAAGGTGCCACCCCACCTTGATCTACCACGTAATTGACACCCGTGGGACCCCCAATCTCTTAAGTCAGAATGCAGACTAGTCGTAACCTGAGCAATATGCTGGGTCTCAATATTCTCCATGTTTGCAACCCCAAGTCTTACATTCCTTGACTTATTCCTCTGCTTCTTGTTGATATATTTGTTTTGCCCTTTTTTAACCTCCATGTGCCCCAGGGATGGAACCAGTACACCATCATCAGGTGCAGATCTCATCTGTTTGTTCCTGCCATATGATGCTCCACTCCAAATACCTCAATTGTGTCTGAGGTATTCGTAGTTGGAAGTGTGGGGACCATCCCTTCATCAATAAATATGGGCCTTTGGGGAATGGTAGGATTCACAGTCAATGGGGGAGATTCATTTACATGTTTGTAGGAGTGTATTGGGGCAGATCCATGTTATATGCAAGAATAACGTCTACAATTGTGCCCAATATATGTTTTTGTTCACGTTGCTCGTCGGCCATTACAGCACATATTTGAAACAGGGATTTTGGCCAGGAGCATGTTATCATATGATGTCGGCGTCGAGATTGCAGTTGTTTCTGTGAAGGTAATGGCAACAGAAAAAAGGGAACTCTGCGCAGTGCTGTATAAGTCAGATGAGTCGGAATGGGTAGATATAGCTATGAGTCTGGGCTTGCCGAGAGTTGGGTACCAATCATGTTATCAATCCCCAAGGAAGTCGATGGTAGTGCAACCCCCCACCCAAAGAGTATCTATGGAGGCCAACACACATCTTAAGGCATGGTTGTCATCTATGGCCGGTGAGTCAAACAAGCCTCTTTCTACAAGGGTCTCATTATTAGTGGGCAGGGTGGGGAGATCAATCTTCCCCGAGTTTTCAGTCTGTGTTGTTAAGGTAGGCAAAAAGAAACCAGGGATTTTTCTCTGAGACTCCATTACGTGGTACTGTTTACCTTTTTTAGATGCAGGTGGATTGCGCGTTCCCTTTCCTTTTCCCTTTAAAGGGTGCCGGACTGCGAGCCCTTTTTGTAGCTGCGCTCCAAAGGGAATAATTTCCACTCTTCATGCTCGATAAGTGCAATAGAATATAAATACAGAGACGGACTCAACAATGTCTTTCCTTGGGTTTGAGGAGCCAGAAGGGTCATGCCCCGGGCTTCAGATGCCTGTCCCTGCCAAGGCATATGATTAAACATTGTGTTTCCTGTCTTCAGATAAAAGGGCTTAAGCAATACAGCCATACCACGGCTCACTCTGTGAACTGGCAACTGGCTTCTTCTTACTGCCGCACACCACACACGCTCTGTACTTTCCTGCACCTTTTAAGGTGGGGCAGTGAAATGTCAGGATAGAAAGTAAAAACATACTTCCGACTCAGGGTCAGAGTATTTCCTGGCAAACTGGCTTCTTCCCACTGCTGCACACAGGGCGGTCGGGAGGGGGGTGGGGGGGGGGGGCAGCGTGATGGCCTAGTTGTTGAGGAGAGACTCCTTCAAGAGCCGGCTCTTGAGTTCATTTCTGAATTGTAGGAGTGTGGAGGCAAGTCTGATGCTAATAGGGAGGAGGTTCCATAGTCTTGGGGCATAGTCAGAGAAGGCTCATTTTCTGGTTGGTTCTTTCCTTTTCACAGCAGCGGATTTGAAGTCTGCACATGTCCTGGCTTCTGGTGGTCCGCTGCTCGCCAGAGATGCCGAGTTTCTCTGTGAGATAGCTGGGTGACACCTCATAGATGATGCAGCAAGACTCAAAAGTGATTTGTGCGTGCAGTGGGAGTCAGTGAAGGTTGATAAGCGCTGGGGTGATGTGGTTCTATCAGCTCTGAAAAGATGGTTAGCGGAGTGCCTCAGTACTACAACTCCCAGACCATGGGCAGGGAATTAAATGCCAGAGAGGCACTGGTAAATCTGGAATTGCGCAGACCAAGCATAGTTGAGCTCAGAGGGAGTTGAACAGCCCATTGCCTAGCTTCAAAGGCAACTGGTGGGGAAATAGACCAACTGGCCATAGTTGAGAAGAATCCAGAACAGAGTCATTGGGCAAGATCTCTACAGAGATTAGAAATGGACATGCTGTCTAAGCCTGGATCTCAATAGTCTAGTACAGATGGCATCAGTATATTTTCTTGCCTTGAGGGTGAGCCAGACCCTTAGAAGGGTGTGCGATGAATTGCCATCTGACAATGGTGTGAAAGGCCTGGCTTTTTTGATATTAAGTAATAAAATGATGTGGTTAAATCCATTTCTGAAAGGCTAATTTGCTAATCGGATTTCCCGGTCATGAACTCCATGCCAAAAGCATAGTATGCACTTACCCTGATTTGCAGCACCTGCTCTACCAGTGGCAGAGATAAGCGAAGGAGGGCCCCCAGAACAATTATATAGACTGCATATATAACCACCAATCCAATACATTTAGTGCTCACTGACATGAAGCAATATTTGGTGATTATTTTATATTCATCATCACTTTTTTGAAGTGTGCAACATAATACAAAATTAATACAGCATTAAACCATAATCATATATTAGATGTGATGAATTCTACGGATCCCTCACTAATTCCCTACCTAAAGTTTCCTCCCAGGTGGCCAGAGAAAGGCAGACACTTACTGATCCTGACCTTGGGGTGGTGTTCTGCAGGAAGACCACCTGGGAGGAGAAAGGGCACATGGGAGTGAGTGGAATCCGTGGGATGACATATGGTATTCATATTCCTCTAGGGAGGATGGTTCGGCAATGCCAAAGTCTGTATCTGTAATGGCTTTTTGTAACAAACATCTGTTTGTCCCACGAGATATCCATATAAATGGGGCTGAATCCCCTCATACATTCCTGAACTTGGAGAGAGATCAAGATTCTTCTAAAGTTTGGGAGATCTATAAAGTTAAGAACCACCCTTACACCCGAGGAGGCAGTGAAAGGAAAGTTGGGAATAATACTAGCTTGAAAGAATTGCCT
This sequence comes from Ambystoma mexicanum, assembly GCF_040938575.1. NCBI lineage: Eukaryota > Metazoa > Chordata > Amphibia > Caudata > Ambystomatidae > Ambystoma > Ambystoma mexicanum. Next base: position 843,064,840 of record NC_090921.1, on the reverse strand, counting down.
TTTTCTGCAAAATCATAGTTAATTACTAATTCTTATACATTTCCTTCAAAGAATGTTATAAAGAACAAAGTGGGACTTTCACGTAAAACAACACAAGTAAGAAAACCTACTTTTTCCTTTAGGGATTTGAAGTCCCAGAATTCCCTAAGTACTAGGACGTGGAAGAGGGCTGAAGAGGCACAATGTTGCAGGAGTGGTCAGTTCATTAGTGTAGATGACCCACACCTGATGGAGACAGAGGCTTAAAAAGCCCCTCTAGGTGCAGGCCATGGAGAAGGAGTTGGCTCTGCTGGTGAAGAGCAGAAGTCAGAAGCAGAAGGCACGTTGTTCGGGTTGGCAGCTGTGAGAAACCCTAGGGCATCTTCACACCGAGTCCCCCTGGATCCACTTCTCAGGTGGCCAGGGAAAGGCCATCGCTTTTGGATACTGGCACTGGGGGGTGGAGATGTGAGGGAGGATCACCCGGGTGTAGGGTCCTTGGGGATAGGATACATTAAGGCGAGGCATAGTATCCCCTTTCCCTTGTAACAATAAACGTTAGCCTCCTCCGACCTTCATAGGTTGTTGACCATCATTCCCTCTTATTTCCCATACCACTCCATTACTGGGGCAAGAAAAAGACGACTAGGAGTTGTACACACTAACATTCAGTTGCAGCACTCTGCTACTGTGGCGGGAAAGAAGCCTGGAAACAATTGCAAGGGTCAGGCATGTCCAGACAACCTAAGTGATTGTGGTCAGGCAACTGAATTGAAGGGCTCGCATCTCCAACTTGTTAACAGGTCACAAGTGCATAAAAGGTGGAGCCGCCTACAAGGAAGGGGAAACCAGCAGGGGAGAAGCTGTTCTGGGAGAGATGGGCCTGAGAAGGGAGAATACCTGCCCAGAGGGCTGCCGAGGAGAGTCCTGCCTGGAGGCCAGGACGTTGGCAATTGTAGAGGAGAGGCGAACACCCCAAGCAAATGCTGAATAATAAGAAAAGGAACGTGAACATAACATAAGCATTATTGAATACCAAACTAAAGGAAAGCTTTGATCAGCCTAAGAATTAAATGAAAGCATGTGTGAAAAACACGTAATGAACAGTTAAATACTAATAATTAATCTTTAAGGAAAAAGTGAAAAGCAAGTGATGAGCACTTATGAAGACGGTGAAAGCAAGGTGGTGGAAGCGAGTGAGCACCACAGAGCGAGTTGTCTGGAACAACACACTGTGGCAAAGCCAAAAGACTGGCAAGGAGAATCCAGAGTGAATGCAAACCAAAGCACAGGTGCAGTGAAAACAAAACCTGTGTGGCAAGAAGCCTAGAGTTAATATCGGTTGTGTGACCTGTAATGGTTGGACCGGGTGGTCTGACAACTGCGCCTAGAACGAGGATACCCTGCCTGGAAAAAGCCAAGGAAAGTAAATAATCTCCACCTTTGAATTAGATTGCTGAAGTGAATGTGAAAGATAATCTGTTTCAACATAAGCTGAATGATTATAAAGTTGACCTGGAACTGGTTTTGAGAATTGAGAGACTTGAACTGATCATGGGTTTACAACCTGGAGGATTTCACATCTTGGGGAAGGGAACCCTGAGGCCTTTTGGAACAGCTTTGAACTTGGGGAGGAGGAGCTGGAAACTAAGCCAAGAGCAGGAAGACGCTCAGAACATTGTTTGGAACACTATTTATTTTTGCTGCTGACATCCCTACACATTGATTAGCTTTAGATGTGAGGACAAGTATAGGTTTAAGACACAGAGACTTAGGTTGAACTTACTGACTCGACTATCCTTAGTTTCCTTTAGGTAGGGAAATCCCACTTTTGCATAGGGCAAGTTAGGCCATAGACCATCCTGACATTTAACAAAATAAAGATATTTTGTTTGAACCCTGAATCTGTTATCTGTGTCCTGCTTCATGACGCCTTCACACAATCCAGACAGAATCTGGAGGGGAGAGTCAGAGTGAAAGGGAGCGAGAGAACGCTAGGACCACCACAGGGCAGATTACAGCTGCTGGTCCCGAGAGGGTCTGTATCCCCCAGAAACCTGAGGAGCAGGGGTCACGCAGCGGGAAGCGTGCAGGAGGCTGGTTTGGGTGGCTGGCGTGCACCAGGCGGCCTCCGGCGCAAGAGGCGCTCCAATTGGAAGTGGCGCAAACAAAGGCAGACTTACAGAGGAGGTTAGCCATGTCGTGAAGAGCCAGAGCAGCACAAGTCCTGCGTAACGCGAGGGGAACAGAGGCGCATGTCGAGACCGGTGAGTGACCCTGGAGCGATCTGTCCCCGCTCGCAGGCTGGCTGGAAACAGGCGTGCAAGTGAGAGACACCCGCGTAGTAGCAGAACGAGTGCAAATCAGCACATGCGTGTGAATGTAAATAATCTACACGCTGATTTTGACTACCGAACAATTGTAAAACAACTGAGGCAACACTTGCATAAGAGTGAAAATAGTTCCCAAGCTATTTTTGTATATCTAGCTGGGGAAAAGCAAAGATTTAATATACAACAGCCAATTGACTAATCTTGAAAGTGGCATTTGTGGAAAACCCAACCAACTGTGGGGGTGACGCTATTGAGAGTTAATGTCAATAAACATTGCCCAAGCCAAGAGAGGCTGGAAATAAGACAAACACTATCTGGCTAATACTGCAAAAAGCAGAAGGGGGATATTGCAAGGGAATTAAACTTTGGAACTAAGTGCCCATATTATATACAACACTTGGTACACGTTGGGATACCCACAGCTTGTCAAAACCAGGGGAGAGGTAGAAGGAGAACCTATCCCTGTCAGTCTTTGGTTGTTTGTGAAGTGGCAAAAAGGCTGCCCTTCTGGGGACAAGTGTCCAGAACGAAAAGAACACCATTTACAGAAAAGTTGAAGAGCCTCAATGTGAATATCTTTCCTTTAAAGGTGTTGAGTCTTGAAGATGTCCTTTGTTGAATGCTGTTAAGATGTTGTAACCTCGTCAGTTGACATTTTGACATTGACCATAAAAAGCACTTGTGGAAGGTTGTTCAGGCAGAGGGTGTAGACCCAAATGGCACATTTCTGGAGATTGTAGGCCTGGCAAGGAGGCAGGCCAAGTGGAAGTTGGAGGAGTGCCATAAGGTGGTCTTGACAGAGACATTGGGCCTCATCATAAGTGTGCCGGTCTGGTAACAACGGTGCCGGTAAGCGTACAGGCACCATTGTTTCTGGACCGGCACACTACGGGTCTACCTGCTGAGTCGTCGTGCCGGGCAGGACTGACCCTGCCGGGCACATCGACCATGGAAAGCAGACCGTAACAGAAGCACCGGCACTGTTATTAACGATGCCGGTGCTTCCATGGTGCCCACTCCCATAGAGTCCTATGGGACCCTATGGGAATAGGGAGTAACAGAATTACCGGCGCCTGACTTCCCGGTAGCTGGGGTTCTAATACCCCAGTGTTACCGGGAAGAGAGGCGCCAGTATTTATTTGTTTTTTCGGGTCTGGCCGCAATGATGACCATTGTAAGTTTTATTAGTACTGGATGAAGAGCCGAGCAAATCTGTTGTTGAAAAGTTATATTTCCTGGAATTTTTAAAGTGGCAAATCATCCGGACCAATATAAACATTGTTGCTATTGATGGACTGAAAACCTGTTCAAAGAAGAACAATCTTATAATCCATGTTTTGGAAGTTTGTTTTCAAGTTGACTTTACATCAGACTATTTTGGAACTTGGGTTGCGAATCAGGATTTCCTTGTGCTCTTTTCTTGAACTGTGGAGAAGAATCACGCTTAAAACCTGGGGAAGGGGAGTTCACCCAGGTTCTGAAGAGAGACTCTGGTTACTGTATGAACTCAAGCATTGGTCTGAACTGCCATGCATTTCCATGTTTATTTTTATGTATGTCTAAGTGTGAGGGACAGATATCCTTTGTGAGAGTGTTTCCTTAAGTTTATTTTAGGCAGGGAAATCTTCGCCAGGGTAGGGATAGTGCGGTGTTCATCCAACCTTATATTCTAATAAAATGGCATTTGTTGAGAAAACTTCATAACATGGTCTGCCTCACATTTCTGACCCCTCACATAGAACATGTGCAAAAAGCAAGTGCAAAAGTATACTTCATTCATAAAAAATACCATCCACCACACATTCAAACCAAAACATTCTACCACAGAGTCACCTCAATCACATCACAAACAACATCCAACATAAAGTGCATATGTATTATAGACTGTAAACATATAAACTGTCGGAAGAAGATTCCCAGCTGGCGCAACCCTATTGTCTGCTGTGCGCCACTACTCTAACAAGTGCCATTGAAATTAAAGAAACCGACCCATGTATGCATGAGGGTCTAGAGCGCCGATGAAGAAAGGATGGGATGGGGAGGTGCAGTTTTGAGGAAGTTAAAGAAAGTTTCGAGGCGCAGACCGGACCTCCCGCCAAGGTGGCAGTCGCGACCCAACGGACGGTGAGAACCTCGGAGATGCACGCCTGCATCAAAAGAAAGATATGCACCCCAGTCGGCACCTTCAAATAGAGCGGCGGCGCTGCATCGGGTGATCCTGGCCACATGGAAATAAAGTGATGTTACCTGGACCGGAGAGGTGTGAGGCTGTGGCGGGGACTGCTGCCCCTGCAAACTACGGGCACCGGGTGGCCTTCCTCCCCCAGAGCTCTGGAGTAGGGCGGAGAGAGGAGGATTGGAAAGCCCGCGACGGGAGGGAGAGAGAGCTGCAATACAGTCATCCGCCTGAGGTGAGGAGGCCTGGAGAGCGGTGCGCTGCAGGCAGAAGCAGAGGGGCTAATGTAAGAAAGCCCTGGATGGTACACGCAGCTGCAGACACTCGTGAAGGGAGGAGGGCTATGAGCAATTTAATGGAAGAAAGCCCTGACATGCTGGTGGGAATGGCCCTACAAGCACAGTACCTATGCAGGTGCTGCACAAACAGCGCCCTACAGACAAAGCACCTATACAAGAACTGGATGAATGTCAGACAGCGGATCACTCTGAAGCCAAAGGATAGGAGATACTGAGCCCTGCTATCTGCGGAGTGCACCACAATGCTGGTGCCTGCGCTAAATGAAAGCATACCCTGTGAGGCACAATTCACAAATGGTGGATCTGGGAGCCATGAAGCATAGAGCGAGGATACCCCCCCACCCCTACTTGCAGGAGCCAACAGAGGGTCCTTGAAGACTTAAAAGTAGCGAATCTGAGAGGACTTGATTGCCGGAACCGGTGACAAAAACCTGGGGCCAGGATCAGTACCAGAGCAAACCTAGGAACTCCTCTATGCCAAGTGAAGAGAACATCATGGCCAAACAAGGTCAGAAGCAGAAAGGATCATCGTCGGGGGACATCAAAGCCCTCATGCAAGCCGCAGATAACCAAAAATGCAATCAGCAACAAACGGCTGCTCAGGTGCACTCCACTCCCTCAAAAAACACGCTGGCGCAAGAGGATCCTCCATTACGCAAATCATATCTGCTGGCGATGCTACAGGAGCTAAAGAAGGACATTAAGGACAGTGCCTCGGACTTGGCCAGGTCAATAGCCCACCTAAACAAAGGAATCACGGCTGTGGAGAAGTGAGTAGACGAGGCAGAGACGGCAATAGCGGAGCAGGGACACGAACAGGACACGCTGGTCAGGAGAGTTCAAGAGTTGGAGCAGCAGATGGACCGAGTCCAAAGCAAACAGGAAGATGTTGAAAATAGATCGAGACGCAACAACATACGGATCCAAAGCATCCCTAAATCGATCCCAGACTCCGAACTTCATCAAACAGTGACAGAATTATTCGGACAGATTCTGGGCCCAGGAGAAGGGAAGAGAGACATAGTCCTAGACAGAACGCATAGGGTCTACTCCACCTATCAAATCAACAAAAACCTGACTCCAGATGTGCTAACCAGAGTACAGCTGTACCAATTTAAGGAAGATGTCATGAGAGCTGCTTGCAGGCAGAACCCATTTGTTTCTGGGTGGCATCCATCCAGCTGTATCAAGATCTGGCGCAAGCAAGCTTACAGAAGAGGAAACGTTTGAGAGTGGTAACAGACTGGCCCGAGGAACAAGAAAATTAGGTACTGATGGATCTTCCCAACTGGACTTGGGTTCGAGTGGAAGGGGCAGCAGTACACAGTTACAAAGAAAGAAGACATGGACAAGCTCTTGAGGGAGGAGAACGAAGAGGAGCGCAGTGCTGCGGCGGAGAATCCTCCAGATCACCTTGGGGAAGGCGACGCTGAGGAGGACGACGGATGGAAACCAGCACGGCCTCGCCCAATGGGCCGCAACAGAGAGACCAAGGCTAAGGACCCGGCATGACGAGCCTGCATGGGAGAGCAAAGTTCGGTCTATGGCTTTGGTTTGTTAGCATTATCCATGTATAGAGTAATGGAGGTCCAGACTTGTACTAAGATAAAGGATGGGTAAGGGTTGGGGGGGGGGGGGGGAGAGGGAAGAAAGGGTGGAGGGGGGAGTGGATCCCCATATTCCTGGGAGAGTTCAATCCCGGTGAACTACTGTGACAAATCATGGTAGATGTTATTGTTAAAGGTTACAGGGGAAGTTAAAAGTTGGGGGGCGGGAGGGAACCTAAATGATACACAATTCGTGTTTGAGAACAAGAACAACAAAGGTGCAACATTGGAGGGCCAATGTGAAAATGGGAGCGGGCTGGAGTGGGAGCAAAACAAATTTGACCATGGCTGATTTAACATTTTTTACACTAAATGTTCAAGGGCTAAACTCCCCAATTAAAAGGAGATCAATAATGAGAAGGCTCATGGAACAACAAGCCTCAGTGGTGTGGGTGCAGGAAACCCATCTGCTCCCGGAAGATGTACATAGATTAAGACACAGAGCCTTCCCAACACAATTCCTGGCCTCAAGCAGGATGAAAAAGAGAGGGGTGAGAATTCTTATTGCCAAGGGGGTTCGCTTTGAGAAGCAGTTTGTCAAAAAAAGACCCTGAAGGGAGGTAGCTGATCCTGGGGGGGGCTCCGATGGGCCAGCAGGTCACCATGGTAGCGATCTACGCTCCCAATAATAAGCAAGCCCGGTGTTTGCTGGAGCTATTGCCGAAAATTGCAGCATGTGCAAGGGGGCAGATCCTAATAGGGGGTGATTTTAATTGCGTAATGGACGCCCCAATGGACAAAACCCTTGCAGCATCACCCAGTGATAATGTGAATAGACAGGCCTTTGCCAAATTCCTTAGAGACTTACAACTAAAAGAAACCTGGAGGTGTTTCCGCCCCTAAGAAAAAGCCTATACCTTCTACTCAGCAGTACATAAAGGGTTCTCCCGGATCAATATGATCCTAGTCTCCGATTCGGCTATTTCACAAATCACAGGGGTGGAAATAGGGATACGGTGCATATTGGACCCCGCGCCGGTCTCTGTGATGATGGAGATGCCGAGTCCGAGGCCGCAGACCCGTAAACCATGGCGCCTAAATTAACTACTTCTAAAAGACCTGGCACTCAGAATGGACATAGAACAGGTGCGAGGGAATTACTTTGAAGAAAATACTACACCAGGGATTACTTGGGGAACAATATGGGAAGCCAGTAAAGCAGTAGTCCGGGGCGAATTCATTTCTTGAGAAGGAAGGAAAGGGAGCGGCAAGAATTAGAAACCAAAGTAAAAATAGCAGAAGCCCAATACAAAGATAAAAGATCGCACAAAGCCTGGTGTGAACTAAAACAGACCAAAGCCGCCTTAGAAGCACACTACGCGGATGAATCCACACAACTTCTTCTCCGAACGAAACAGTTGTACTATATGAAAGGAGATAAGGCCAATCGGCTATTAGTGGCCAAATTGAAAAAACAAAAAGACTGCAATCGCATCAGCCAGTTAAAGGGCCCAGGGCGAGGTCTGGAAAAAAAAAAAAGGAAAATGGGATAGCGGAAATTATGCACTCGTTCTACTCCACTAACTTATTAGGGGATAACCTGCAAAGGGAGGCACAGACAGAATTTCTAGCACAAATAGATCTGCTGCTGGAAAACACAGAAAGAGATGGGCAAGAACTAGAAGCCCCTATATCAGAAGAGGAGGTAAGGGGGGTCATCAATACCTTGAAAAGGAACAAATCCCCGGGCCCAGATGGCCTCTGCAATGCTTATTATAAAACATTCCAAAACGTCTTGGTGGGCCCGCTGACGCACCTATTTAACTATATAAGGGACACCGGACATGTCACAGGTGATATGAGCCCAGCTACCACGGTGCTCCTGCTGAAACCAGATAGGGACCCAGCAGACTGCGCGAGCTACCGGCCTATCTCATTGTTAAACGGGGATGCAAAGATCTACTCCACTATTGTTGCACAAAGGTTGGCTAAAGTTCTCCCGAAAATCATCCGCCCGGATCAAGCGGGCAAGGGCAATAAACACCATCAAATGGGGACAGAGGACGGGCCAGCCCATGTCTATATTAGCTCTGGATACCTCCAGGGCCTTTGACAGTCTGGACTGGAGCTTCCTACGGCTGACCCTGGAGAAGTTTGGTTGTGGACCGATCTTCTCCCGTATGATACTAGCCAACTTTGTAAATCTGTCCACAAGACTAATGATCAATGGGCAACTAACCGAAAGCATTCCGATCCGCAAAGGTACTAGATAAGGGTGTCCCCTATCACCATTAATCTTTGCTATGGCCATGGAGCCCCTAGCACAAAGGGTACGGGCAGAGAGGGGTATTCTGGGGGTGGAGGCGGGAAACTGTGGAACTCAGAAAATAGCCCTCTATGCAGATGACATCCTTCTATTTCTAAGGGATACAGAGCACTCACTCCCTTAAGCTGTCACACTACTAGAGGAATTTGCGGAAGTCTCAGGGTTTCATATTAATTACCCTAAATCCAAAGCTCTCAACATTACCGAGGACCCAGAGCGGGTGGCAGAATGGGAGAGATGTTACCCATTAAAGTGGAGTCAAAGACCCATAGCCTACTTGGGCATAAACGTAACACCCACATAGAAGAGGCTCTATGGGGCAAATATCCCAGGACTGCTGAAAACCCTGACGGAAGACCTCAAGAGATGGATATGCAAGAAATGTCTTGGTCAGCACGTATAGCTGCAGTTAAGATTTCCCTTCTCCCCAGGTTTTTGTACGTAGTAAGTGCACTTCCACTACAAATCCCGACTCCGGCGATCCAGAATTTACAAAAGAAAGTTATGGCCTTTATTTGGAAAGGGAAGAAGCCCAGAGTCCCTAGAAAGGTTTTATTCTGAACCCAGGCAATCGGAGGGTTGGGGGTGCCAGAATTCCGTAGATATCTGTGGGCGGCACAGGTGGCACCGATGTTACAGTGGGCTCGACAAGAAAACCAAAACCGATGGGTAATCTTGGAGGGGGAGGCAACGAAGATCCCACTGGAGTTTCTGGGGTTCTTGTGCTCTAGACATAGAGGGAGAGAGGGCACACTGCTGGAACCAACCAAAGCCACTCTATGGTACTGGGACAAAGCACTACGTAGTGGGAAGATAAAGATTGGGGAGGCCCACTCACGCCAATGGCCTATAACCCAGACTTTACACCAGGCACACAACCCCATTTCCGGTCTCACTGGGAGGGAGGGCGAGCTTTGACATTAAAAGAATTTTATATAGGCGGGGTTCCTCTGATGTTTGAGGGATGTAAAGAAAAATTCCGGATCCCGGAGAGTGAAAGATATCATTATGCCCAAATCAGGCATTGGGTCACAAACGCAAAGGTAAAAGAGGGAGCGTCCCGGACACCAATAGAGCTAGAACTCACGATACGGGAGGGGACACCGGAAAAAGGAGTGTCGCAAATATACTGACTTAGTGGGGCGGATCCGGAAGAAACCCTCTCATACATGAGGAAACGGGAGAAGGATGTGGGTAAACATATTCCCTTGGAGACATGGGGGCAAATTTGGCATTAAGCAGCGAAAAGCTCTAGATGTGCTCTGACCAAGGAGGTGGCCTATAAGTTAAATCTTAGATGGTACATGACACTGCAGCGAATACAGTCTATTAACGCTAGCTACTCCCCATTATGCTGGCGAGGCTGCAGGGACACAGGAGACCTAATTCATATGTGGTGGACCTGCCCACGGGCACAGGCATATTGGAAAGAAATCCTGAGTCACATTAAGGAAATAATGGGGGTGCAGCTCCCCATGGATCCAACAGTGATACTGCTGGAGCAGGCGGTTGAAGGCATCTACACAAACACTGGGAATAGAGCTACGCTCATAACCCACATGTTAAGTGCAGACAGAATCAATTTAGCACACATGTGGAAAAATAAGCAGGGGCCGGTTGAGGCCATGTGGTGGGTCAAGCTGTGGGGTGTTATGGCTATGGAGAAGGTGACAGCAATGGCATATGGCTCATACCCCCAAATACTTGAATACGTGGATGCCTCTTCATGAGTTCACTAAAAACAGAGAACAAATGTACTTCAAACCCATAATCCCGCGTAAAGTCTTCATCTTATGAAACATGGACAGCCCTAAAGCTGTAAGCACCGAATTACATGTGAACATTTCTCTTGCGTTATCTCAACCGAACATTACTGTGAATGATGAAAAGGGGGAGTTAAACTGTTTAACTGTTATGCTCAAGGATTTACTCGAGAAGATACAATTTTTGTAAGAGAATTGCTTAGAATGTTACATTTGGTTTCTTATGCATGAATGGAACTAAGGCTCTTGAGTTGAAAATACAAAATAAAGTTTATTTCAAAAAAATTAAATGGACGCTTACATTCAAAATGGTAAGATGCAACCAGAATGAATAATATTAAAGACAATTAAGTCAATTTTTAAACTGCCAACTCGAGTTTCAGCCAACGGTGTGGGTAATTTCCTTTTAAACACCCAGCCTTCTTTAGGACAAATAAAAGCGTTATGCTGATGGACGGCACACTAATGTCACATAAACAAACAGTTTAGCTGTTCATGTTCTTCTAAGTATCTGACCGGGGTATGCAGTGATTATAACAAATCACAAAACAATTGGACCCCTAACGCAGGCCAGCTTTAGTCCAATCACCTAGGGACTTTTGCATATAAATGAAGGGTGCTGCCACCACTTATTTGAATCATCTTGGGAATCATCCTGAAGTATTTTTGGATAGTCACTTGGGAACATTTTGCTGGACTCTGCTGAGAGCAGTCCTTTCTAAAGTCTTCCAGTTGTGAGGTGAAAGCAGGTGTTCCAAGACAGAGACCGGTTCTGTCCCCTAACCATCCCAGGGACCATTGGGGTGAAATGTGCTGCTGGAACAGGACCTACCCATCCTTCAGCCACAGCGGTACACAGGAACTCACCATGTTGGAGGTCCCTTGCAGTTTTGTGGCAGCCTCCCCCATATTTGGAAGCGTGAGAACAAGGACCTATTTTGTCCCGGAGTCCCCAGAGTTGCACTCATGGCAAACCTAAGAAGTGGCCTCCTGCTGCAACAAGACCATTTCTCTGCCAGCCGCAGGACCTCACCGTGTTTAAGGACCCCTGCAGTTGTGTGCCAGTTTCACCTGTGTTTGGGAGCATGAGAAAAAGACTCATCTCGTCCATGAGCCCCTTGGATTGGGATTCATAGCACCCTAAGAGCCAAGACAGCTGAGATCCTGGTGCTTTTTGCTTTTTAACTGCTTGGAGTGTGTTTCAAGAACTGTTCAACACATTTGAGCCAGCAGGACACACCGTTTTTGCCTTTTGCCCTCTCCTGATCTTCGCACAACATCAAGAAGTTTGGTTTGGCCCTGCTGAACCACCATGAACTGCAAAGAAGGTACTATTAGCTGCCAACTGGCCCATTGGTCAATTGTTGAGCCCCAATGACTGGTTAGGTTACTTTGAACCCTTTTTGCTCACAAGTACATATCCTTTTTCAAGAACATTGCTGCTTTTGCCTTTCACTCCAGATTCATTTCCCAGAGTGCTGCATCTACTATCTTTGCGTATTCTGTGTTCTTTCCTCACAGGTGGGGTTTGTGTAGTGTTTTTCTAGTTGGTTATTATTGTACATGGTGTGTTTAATTAAATGGTATATAAATTGTATAGAACCTCGATTGGACATTCCTTTATTCCGGACTGTAATACTTTGCCCCTCGTGTTGCTACTGAGCCACATTCACACCCCTCTGAAGATTATAGCCTTCCCTCGGCCCATGTCACCATAAAAGGCAGAGGAGGTATAGCGCTTTACTGTGCCTGTTTTACCTTTGTGAATGTGTTGGCTCGTAGAAGTGCAAGGGCTGAGTGGGCATTTTAGCTCCACTCATCCTTGTAACCATGCAGGGCAGAAGTGTATTTTTCACAGGATGGCTTTCAACTGGTTTGTCTGGGTGCATGCAGGTGTTTTTTATTAATAACAATATGGTATGGGTAATCCATCTCGGAAAGGGTGGTCTGATAAATAGAACTCCCTTTCAGAAAGCTTCATGCCAAAAGCATAGTGCACACCTGATCTGCAGCTCCTGCTCTACATTGACATAGAGCAGTTTCAAAGTTTGCAGGTGCAGTGTCCGTCAGCTGCTGTGACAGCAAGGTCACTGCAGATAGCGTTTGCATTTAAATCTGCTCCTCTGATTGAAAACCATAATAATGATAAAGAATTATTAGTCTGGCGGTAGGGTAATCTCTAATAACGTTTAGTTTACTTACCTGTAACTATTGTTCTCCAGCATGGGTCTGGCATGGATTCACATGCTCATGAATATTACCTGTCGTCAGGCTGGGAATCCTTGGTAAAAGAAAAAACAGTTTCACTTTCACTTAAAAACTGTATTTCTCCTCTAAACCAATCACTGTCCTCTGGGTCATAGTGCCCCCAGCTAATGGCAGTCCTCTTCCTAAGCCCCTCCTCTGGCAGCCATCTTCAGATTTGGTAAGCACGTAAAGTGGCAGTATGACCAAGAGCCGCCACAGAGGGGACGGAGGGAGGGTTTGCATGTGAATCCGTCCCAGACCCATGCTGGAGAACAATAGTTACAGGTAAGTAACTTAAACCTGCTCCAGTATGGGGTCTGGTATGGATTCACCTGCTCATGAATAATGAATAGATAGCAGTACAACATTACACAACCACAGGAGGTGGCAAGGCTCAACAGAAGCAATTAATTCTTACTTCCGGAACAGTCTAACCTCAAGCGAACAGGCTGCGTAGCACTGCTTGGTCGACTCTGGACTCCTCCCTGGAATACCTGTTGACGCAGTAGAACTTTGTGAAGGTGTGCATGGACCTCCACGTAGCAGCGCTGCAGATGTCCAACAGGGGCACACCAGACAGGAACGCCGTCGTCGCAGCGATCGCTCTGGTGGAGTGGGCTCTCGGACGGCCGGGCAGCAGTTGGTTCGTTAACCGATGACAGTGCGTGATGCAGCCGGAAGCCTTGGACAAGGCCTTCCCTTGGTTCACTGGACCCAAGTTCACAAACAGTTGTGAGGTCTTCCAAAAACTTCAGGGCACAAGCAACGTCCAGCAAGCGTGAGGCCCTTTTCGCTGGCGACAAAGGTTTCGGGGAAAAAAACAGGTAACGCCAAAGGCTTGTTGAGGTGGAATTCCGACTGAACCGTTGGCATGAAAGAGGGGTGCGTAGGCAGCACCACCATCGATTAGTTGAAAGCTGGGTATGGTTGCCTGCAGGATAGGGCTCGATCTCACCTAACCTTCTGGCAGAGGTGTTGGCCACAAAGAAAGGCGTTTTTCACAAGAGGAACTTGAGTGGGGTCTGATGCATAGGCTCGAAGGGCGCCCCCATTAGACTCGTCGGAACCATGTTGAGTTCCCACGCCGCGGCAGGAGCCTTCACCTACGGGAAAGATCGAAAAAGTCCTTTGAGAAATTCCTTGACGAGTGGGTGGGACGATAGCGACAATCTTCCTGGAGACCTGGTGTAGCGGAGATAGCCGGCAGATGTACCTTGATAGGGGAGCGCGCAGTCTGCTCTTGGCCAAGAATACCAAGTATGGAAGGATCTGCGGGCCGTGAAACAGAGGGGTAATCTTCTGAGAAGGCACCATGTAGCGTAGCACTTCAAAGTCGATGACGCCCTGGCCTTGGACCTTTCTGCAGTCTGCAGGCAACTCATATCCTCCAAACTCTAGGGCTGCAGGAGCCAAGCCTTCAGGTTCAGAAATCCTGGGTTGTGATGAAGGATTGCACCTCCTTCTCCCGTGAGAAGATCCAGAACCACTGGCAGATTGACCGGAGGCGATGGGGACAGGCTGATAAGGACCAGATACCAAATCTGTCTCTACCACGCCGGGGCAAGGAGAGTCATCTTGCATGGACACCGAGTGTGTTGATGAAACGTGTACAGAAACAGCCCTTCCCATGGAAAGGAGAATGTGTACGCGAGGCTCCTCGGCTGGTGGGATCTGCTGGCAAACCTCTGGCACTTGGAGTTCGCTGCCGTCACAAACAGATACATCTGGGGTCTGCCCCATTTTACGAATAGGCGGTGCACCTGACCCGACGAAGCTCCCACTCGTGGCAGGAGGAACAAGTTACTTACCTGTAACTGTTGTTCTCCAGCATGGGTCTGGCATGGATTCACATGCTCATGAATATTCCCCGTCGTCAGGCTGGGAATCCTCGGTAAAGAAAAAACCAGTATCAGTTTCGTTTCTGATCTGTCTTTCGTAGCAATAACCAATCACTGGTCTCTGCGTCATACTGACCACAGCCAATGACTGCCCTCTACCTAAGCACCGCCTCTGGCAGCCATCTTCAGATTTGGAAGCACGTGAAGTGGCAGTATGACCAAGTGAAGAGCCGCAGAGGGGTAGGCGGGAGGGTTCGCATGTGAATCCATGCCAGACCCATGCTGGAGAACAACAGTTACAGGTAAGTAACTTGTTCCTTCTCCAGCATGGGGTCTGGCATGGATTCACATGCTCATGAATAAAGAATACATAGCAGTACACACATGCACAACCACGGGAGGTGGCAAAGGCTCAACATTAAGCATCACATCAACTCAACATTAAGCATCTTACCTCCTCACCAGGCTCACCTCAGGCGAACAGGTTGCGCAGCACTGCTTGGCCGACCCTGGACTCCTCCCTGGAATCCCGGTCGACGCAGTAGAATTTCGTGAAGGTGTGCGTCGACCTCCACGTAGCAGCCCTGCATATGTCCAGCAGGGGCACACCAGATAGGAACGCCGTGGTAGCTGCGATCGCTCTGGTGGAATGGGCTCTCGGACGGCCAGGCAGCGGTCGGTTTGCCAACCGGTGACAGTACATGATACAGCCGGAGAGCCATCTGGAGATGGAAGCCTTCGAGAGAGCCTTCCCCTGATTGACAGGTCCAAAGTTCACAAAGAGTTGTGACGTCTTCCGAAAACCCTTCGTGCGATCCACGTAGAACTTCAGCGCTCTAGCTACATCCAGCGAGTGCAAAGTCCTCTCAGCCGGCGACGAAGGCGACGGGAAGAACACAGGTAACACCAAGGGTTCGTTGAGATGGAAGTCCGACGGTACCTTGGGCATGAAGGAGGGGTGCGTCCTGAGCACTACCCTCGTGTCGTGGAAAGTCAAGTACGGGGCCTTGCAGGAAAGGGCCTGGATCTCACCCACTCGTCGTGCGGAGGTGATGGCCACGAGAAAAGCTGTCTTCCACGATAGAAACTTCAACGGGGCCGAGTGCAGAGGCTCGAACGGAGGTCCCATGAGCTTGGTCAGCACCACGTTGAGCTCCCACGCCGGGGCCGGAGCCTTCACCGGCGGGAACGATCTGAATAGTCCCTTCATGAACTCTTTCACCAGACGATGAGACCACAAGGACGTCCGCCCCGTGGTTCTGGTGTATCGGGAGATCGCAGCAAGATGAATCTTGATGGACGCGTGTGCCAGTCCAGCTTTGGCCAGCGTCAGCAGGTACGGCAGTACTTGGGGAGCCGTAATCCGTAGAGGGTTAATCTTCTGTGCGTGGCACCAGACAGAGAACCTCTTCCATTTGTGTCCGTAGCATTTAAGAGTCGAGGACGCCCTGGCCTTTGCAAGAACCTCTCTGCAATCGGCCGGTATGTCGTATCCTCCAAACTCTAGCGCTGCAGGAGCCAGGCCTGCAAGTTCAGCGACTTCGGGTCGTGGTGGAGGATGGCGCCTCCTTCCCTGGAGAGTAGGTCTGCGTCCGCCGGCAGCTTGATCGGCGGGGACGCTGACAAGTCCAGAAGGTCCGGGAACCATATCTGCCTCGGCCACGCAGGTGCGACGAGGATCATCCTGCACCGTGACCTCTTGAGCTGGTTGACGAGCCGGATTAGCAGAGGCAAGGGAGGGAACGCGTAGAGGAACAGGCCCTCCCAGGGGAACGAGAAAGCATCGCCCATGCTCCTCGTCTGGGGAAACCTGCTGGCGAACCTCCGGCACTTGGTGTTCGTCGCCGTCGCGAACAGGTCGATCTGGGGTGTGCCCCACCGTCGGAAGAGGCGATCCACTAGATCCTGCCGTAGTTCCCACTCGTGGCACGAGCGCAGCTCCCTGCTGAGTGAGTCGGCGATGGTGTTTTTTATCCCTGCCAGATGAAACGGCACCAGAAAAATCCCTTGGGCGACGGCCCAATGCCACAGGTCCTGCGCCTCCTTGGACAGCGCTGGGGACCTGGTTCCGCCCTGTTTCCTGATGTAAAACATGGTGGTGGTGTTGTCGGTGAAGATCCTCACCACCTTGCCCTTCAGGGACGGAAGGAAGGACCTGAGGGCCCAAAACACTGCACGGAGCTCCAGGACGTTGATATGCAGGGACTTCTCCGTCGGGAGCCAGAGTCCCCTCGCGTGCAGATTTTCGGTGTGCGCTCCCCACCCTTCCAGGGAGGCATCCGTGGTCACAGTCTCCTGGTGGGCTGGGGTCTGGAAGTCCATGCCCGCCGTCAGATGCGCGCGGGTGCCCCACCACCGTATCGCTCGCCGGAAACTCTCGTCGAGCTTGATCCTTTCCTCGAAGCTGCCCGTCGTCTGGATCCAGCGCGCATCCAGGAATTCTTGCAACGGGCGCATCCGGAGCCTGCACATGGGAATGAGGTAGATGCAGGAAGACATCATCCCGAGGAGGGACTTGATGGATCTCACTTTGGCCGCGTCGGCCACCAGCATCCGTTGCACCTTGCCCAAGATGGTCCTGGTCCTCTCCTCCGACGGGGAGGCCAGAAGGGACACTGTGTCGAGCCTCGCTCCCAGAAACAGTGCGACTTGCGCGGGCACCAGGTGGGATTTGGTGTAGTTCACGGAGAATCCCAGGTCCGTGAGGAGTTGGACGGTCCTTGCCGTGTGGACCACGGCGAGCTCCTTCGTCTTGGCGCGGATGAGCCAGTCGTCCAGGTAGGGGTAGACGTGAATCCCCTCGCGGCGCAGCTGCGCCGCCACCGGTGCGAGGCACTTGGTGAATACCCTGGGTGCCGACCGCAGTCCGAAGGGAAGGGCTTTGAACTGGTAATGCCGCCCTTGGACCACGAACCTGAGGAATTTTCGGTGCCCCTTTAGGATTGGAATGTGGAAGTAGGCATCCTCCAAATCCAACGACGACAGGAAGTCTCCTTCCTCCAGTTGACCCAGGACGTGCTGTAAGGTGACCATCCTGAACTTCTGCGCCTTGATGAACTTGTTCAGCCGTCGCAGGTCTAGGATGGGGCGCCATCCTCCCGTCTTCTTCTTCACGAGGAAGTATCGCGAGTAGACTCCGGAGCCCCGAAGCCTCTTTGGGACGAGTTCGATGGCGCCCTTTCTGAGCATCGCCTTTACCTCCAGGAGAAGTTGAGGGACGTGAAGTTCTCTCCTGGCCACGGGGGGGACGCGCGGGCACCTTCTTTGAAACTCGAGCGCGTGGCCCCGGGCCAGGGCATCCAGCACCCAACGGTCGGTGGAGATGGACTCCCACACGCTGACGAAGCCCGCCAGCCGGCCTCCCACCGGGGTGCTTCGGTGGGGGCCCGACCCCACGGCCGGTTCAATCCTGCTTGGACGCGGCCTTGCCGCCTTGACCTCCTTGGCGACGACGGCGGGGTCCGCTAGACTTGCCTCGTCCTCTGTAGGCCTCTTGCGACGACGAGCGGGCCGCTTGACGGTAGGAAGCGAAACCGCCACCGGAACCTTTGGAGGCGCCCTTGCCTCCGCCGCTCCGAAAGGGCGTCCGTCGTTGCTGCAGGACTCCCAGGGCCCGGGCCGTCTCAGTATCCGCCTTGATGGCCTGGAGGGAATCGTCCACCGTCTTCCCAAACAGGTTGTTCCCGTCGAAGGGCATGTCCAGGACTCTGGTCTGGACGTCCTGCCGAAAATCCGTAGCTTTGAGCCATCCACGACGTCGAAGGCAAACGCCGTTGCCTAGCTGGCGGAACCCCGCGTCGGCGATGTCCGTCGCCACGGTGATGGCGTGGTCCGAAGCCACTTCACCTTCCTGGAGGATCTCAAGGGCCTCAGCCCTCTTGTCGTCCGGCAGAAAATCCAGCAGGGGAGCCATCTTGTACCAGAGCTCCCTGTCGTAGCGGGCCACGATAGCCAAGGCGTTGGCCGCTTTAATCGTCGTCGCTGCCGACGAGATGACTCTACGTCCCATAGCATCCAATTTCTTTCCCTCGCCGTCCGGCGGGGAAGTCGATGTGGAGGCCGCACCCCCCCCCGCTTTCTTCCTGGCCGCCGCGGAGACGACGGAGTCCGGGGTAGGCTGCGCCCGGAGGCATAGGGGGGCCGTGTCCGGGACCCGGTACTTCTTCTCGTACCGGTCTCTTCTAGCTGGCGTCGTGGAAGGGTTCTTGAGGAGGGAAAGACCCTCATCCCAAATGTCGTCCAACAGAGGCACTGCGAGGACCGTCTTCCTCTTGGCCTCGCGCCGCTGATAAAGGAAACCTTCCTTTTTCTTCTCCTCGGGGCAGAGTTGAAAAAGCTCGGAAGCCCTGGAGATCATGGAATGGAAGGATCCGATCTCGTCGGGCGGAGAAGCCCTGGTGGGGGGCGACGACGGAAAATCCTCGTCGTATGCCTCGTCGTCCGTACCCGTCGCTGCCGTGTCAGTCCCCGTATCATCCCCTCGGGTGGACGGGGAGGAGGGCTGGACGGGGCGCGACGGTTGAAAAGGAGGTGGAGGATGGATCCTTCTTTTCTTGGCAGGGGGAACACCAGAAGGTCCCGGTTCTGGATCCCCCGACGGGAGAGGTTCCTCCGTCGGTAACGGTAGCCTCGTCCTTATCTCAGTGCATAAGGACTGTATGGCCAACAAAATGGCCGCCGAGTTGTCTCGCGGCGCTGGCAGAGGGGAATCCGACGGGCGAGCAGGGGCCCCGTCGGCATCCTCGACGATGTCGTCGTCGTCGCCTGCGTCGGCACCCATTCCGACGGGCTGGTCTTGTTCCACGCCTAGGCCGTGGCTTAAGACCTCGACCAGCTCTTCTTCTGAGGTTGAGGCCGAATCTACGACGACGCCCTGCCCCCCCTTCTTCTCCACGGAGGTTTTCACGGGGGTCCTATCGATGGGCATAAAAGAAGACTCCCTCCGAGGAGGCAGGGAGATTCTGGGCCCTGAGGTCGCCACCACTGGAGTAGCCTCCACAGGCTGGGCCAGGGCCGCCGCGACCGTTTCGATAGAGGGCTTGGTCGGATGGATCAAGGCCTTCACCACCCTAGGTGCGCTCACCGCCTTGTCCTTGAGGGAGGGGGCACTGCCACGCTCCTCCTCTGCCTTCGAGCTCGACCGGGGCCTCTCCAGGAGCTTCGCCGGGTGCTCGGCCTTCCTCTTACCCGACCCAGAGCGTTGGCTCGTGGTTGATGGTGCCGGGGAGGGTGCGCCCTGCCTGGCGCCCGTAGAGCCCGACCGTTCGGCGCTCCCGGTGCCAGCGGACTCGCGGTGCTTGGCCTTATGTTGGGCCCCCGTCGCCGGGGCGCCCTCAAAGGTCTTAGAAGACCGCTCGGATTTCTTCTTCTTCTCGCCAGACGGGCTCTTACCCTGCAGCCAGTTGGCGAGACGTTGATGACGGTCCTTCATGGTCCGTTCCGACATGTCGCCGCAAAACGCACAGTCCTTCTCCACGTGCGTTTTGTCCTCATGAAGGCAGTAAAGGCAGAAAGAGTGTTCGTCCTCCTTAAAGACGTTCTGCAGCTGGCATCCAGGGCAGACCCTGAACAGCTTTCCGGGCGTCGAGCTTCCCTTCTCCTGGGCCATCTCCGAGACCGGGCCTGAGAAGCTTCTGGAGTCCTCCGAAGCGTAGCTCGACGAAATCTTCACCCTTGAGGGGCACAGATGAATCCGACACGGGTCCCCGTAGATCGGATGTAGTATCGGTGGAGCTTGAGGCTCTTTGACCGAAGAATCGAAGTTTTTGTGAAAAAAGCGCGAAAAAATAGCACTAACGCTCGAGAGCAATAGCACGAGGATCCCAACACATGAACGTGCGGTAAAAATCTGAAGATGGCTGCCAGAGGCGGTGCTTAGGTAGAGGGCAGTCATTGGCTGTGGTCAGTATGACGCAGAGACCAGTGATTGGTTATTGCTACGAAAGACAGATCAGAAACGAAACTGATACTGGTTTTTTCTTTACCGAGGATTCCCAGCCTGACGACGGGGAATATTCATGAGCATGTGAATCCATGCCAGACCCCATGCTGGAGAAGCGCAGTTCCCTGCTGAGGGAGTCTGCGATGGTGTTCTAGACTCCCGCCAGGTGGAGAGGGACAAGGAACATCCCATGTTTGATGGCCCAGCGCCACAAGTCCTGCACTTCTCTGGAGAGCACCGGGGATTGAGTGCCCTCTGCTTCCTGATGTAGAGCACAGTGGTGGTGTTGTCCGTGAAGATCCTCACCATCGGTAGGAACGACTTGAGGGGCCAGAACTCTGCCCGTAGCTCCAGGATGTTAATATGAAGGTCCGTCTCCTACGGTAACCACAGGCCGTTGGCATGCAGACGTCCAGTGTGCACTCCCCATCCTTCCAGGGAGGCGTCTGTGGTGACTGTCTCGTGGTAGAAGGGGTTGTTACGCTCACCCGATTCCCACTGGGGCGTCGATCTGGACTGGCCCGCTGTTGCTTCCACCAAAGTAACACGTAGAGCCGAGATGACAGACTGGACAGACCCACTGAGCTTCGTTTGTTGGACTTGTACGAATATCTTTCTGCAATGGAGAAAGGGAATTAACCTCCCGTAATCTGAGCGTTAACCCGCCTTCCCACTCCCCTTGTCTGCACACTGAACACTCCTGAAGTTCCCTCTTAATCTCACCTGAAGATTTGGAAAGATGAGCTCTCCATCCTGCGTCGAGCGCAGGGGCGCGTAGACGACCAGTTACTTCACTGGCGTGGAGGAATTGGTGAGTTCCAGTATTGACTCTAAGTCCTATTGTTCGTAAGAGTTCGTAAGAGTTCAAAAGTCTGATCTTCACTCTGCCAGATTCCTTGCAGGTTGCGGATTCAAAACCACCAGAAGAGTTCCAAGTGGCAATTGGTAAGATCCTGGTAAGTCTATTGTGGTTCTCCCCTTTGGGGCTGGGGTACAGCGATGATGCAGAATTAACTGCGCCGACCCGAAATGAGGGGAGTTCCCCCTGTGGTAAATCAGGTAAGTCTTTGGGGTTAGGTTGTATTGTCCTTGTTTTTTCCCCTTATGGGCCGGGGTGCGGCGGTGATGCGGAATTGACTGCGCCGACCCGAGATGAGGTGAGTACCCCCCTGTGGTAATCAGGTAAGTCTTTGGGGGTGATTTGTATTGCCCTTGCTCACCTATCTGTTCTGGTCTTCCCCAGGTGTTGAAGCATTCTTGATGATCTCAACTGGAGATGCTGGATTCGCAAAAGAGTAAAGGAATGCAGCCTCGGTTGGTGAGTTCAGCGCGGCTCTGCAAGGTGCGTGGCAATGCACCTGAGAAGGCTTCTCTCTTCCAGATCGACGATGGGCTGGATCAAGGATTCAGGTAAGGGTTTTGTTCTGACCTCTTCTCCTTCTCCTTTTCTTGTTCCAGGTGTTCCAGGACTGAAGCGGGCGTGGCTGAAGACTGGAGCTGCTGAAGACACGGTGAGCGTTACGCTGCAGCAAGCAGAATAACGCGAAGCACGTGTGGCTGTCCGGGTGTGGCTTAAATAGCCTTGGAAGAAGTCCCAGGTAAGTATTCTTCCACAGCCCCACCCGAGAGGAAAGGAGTCCCTGAGGTAAAGTATTCCCTTTAAGCCTCATTTGGCTTGTGGCTTCGTGCAGCATGGTCTGCATCAGGTAGGTATGCAGCATGGTCTGCATCAGGTAAGATTTCTGTATTGAGCCTGCCGCCCATGGCGCCAGGACTGTAGCCAAAGAGCCCCTAACTGGGGTTTTTGGGCATGCTTCAAGTGGCATGATGCCTGCTTCCGGGGGTTGCTGGGCCTGGTCTGGCTTTCCGGGGGCAGGCATCGTGACAGCGTTTTGAAATCACGTGCCTTGGGCGTTGGTGGAGCAGACGCCGTCCAATCCTATAGCCCAACGGACCTCATCGTTGAGAGAGATCTTGTCCGTGAAGCTTCCGGACACCTGTATCCAGCAGGCGTCCAGAAATTTCGGAAGGGGTCCCATATGTAACCTGCAGAGCCGGATGAGGTAGATACAGGACGACATCATGCACAGTAACGACTTGATGGCACGCACCGTGGCTGTCTTCATAGATGACAGTCGTTGCACCTTTCTTTGAATGGCTCCTACACTCTCTTCCGAGGGGGACGCCAGGTAAGACACCATATTGAGTCTGGCGCATAGGAACAGCGCATTCTGTGATCGCGTTAAGCAGGACTTCGGATAGTTGATGGAGAATCCCAGATTCGTCAGCAGCTGGACGGTCGTCTCTGTGTGTCCGTCGGCCATCTCCCACGAGAAGGCGTGAATGAGCCAGTCTTCTGGGTATATGTGTATGCCCTGTAGACGCGATGGGCTGCCACTGGTGCTAGGCATTTCGTGAACACTTTCGGGGTCGATTTCAAGCCGAAAGGTGGAGCCTTGAACTGGTAATGCGGTCCCTGCACCACGAAACATCGAAACTTCTGATGCTTCTTGTGAATGGGGACATGGAAGTAGGCGCTCTCCACCTCCAACAACGTCAAGAAGTCTCCATTTTCCAGTTGGCCGACCACGTGACCATACTAAACTTTTGGTACTTTAGTTATTTGTTCAGACGTCGTAGGTCTAGGATGGGCATCCAGCCCTCTGTCTTCCTTCAGACCAGAAAGTATCTGGAATAGACTGCGGAGGCCCGGAGTCGTTGGGGAACTAGCTCTATCACCCCTTTTTCGCAGCATGGCCCGTACCTCTTCCCAGGGCTGAGGGATGTGCTGCTCCTGAAGGGGTAACCGGAGGGATCAGCGGATACCTGCGTTGTAACTCCAGGGTGTGTCTTTGGGCGAGAGCATCCAGCACCCATCTGTCGGTGGTGATCTTTTTCCACTCGCTGACAAACTTCTCCGCCCTGAGGGTCTTGAACCGGGGCCTGAGCCAGTTTCCCCCCTTCTGGCGTGCCCGCAGACTTTGCCAAAGTCAATGCGGTAGTGTCGCGCCTTGGTGGTAGGGACACCTGAGCCATGGGGGCAACCATCGCAGAACTAGTGTCCTTAGCTGTCGTGGCAGTAGCAGTTGTCGACGCAGTCCTAGCCTGTGCCGGTTGAGCTGGCTTCTCTAATTTCTCACGTAGTTTAGCTGTGGTAGATCACTTCCTCTTCGATGAGGAGCTCGATTGCCGGATGGCAACTAAGGCGGAAAGGTAATGTCGATCGTACCCTATCCACCTTGAGACCTGCTTCTGCGGTAAACCCAGTAGACTCTGGCTTGCGGTTCTTGGCCTCCTCTTGGGCCCTCATGGATGAGGCGCCCTCAAAGGACTTGGAAGACCACTCCTCGGACCAGCCGGTCCTGGTTGAGGCATGACCCTGCTCAGAGCACGGGTCAGAGGCCTTGGCGTTAAGCCACGCCACCAGTCTACTATGCCTGTCCTTCATCGTCTTCTTGGAGAAACCGAGGCATATCTCACACACCACCTCCTTGTGGTCCGGGTGCAGGCAGTAGAGGCATTGCACGTGCTTGTCCTCCACAAACACATTCCGTAGCCTGCATTTGGTGCAGGGCCTGAAGAGGGACCTTGCCTCCTCTTCTGCCGTCATGGTCAGAGGGCGCGAAGTAGGCCCAAGGTCCTTCTAGAATCTTTGACGATCTTCGCCCATTGAGGGTCGCGGAACTTCACCAACATTTCCCTGCTGTCGGCAGATGTAGCAAAGAGCACACCGGCTTCTTTGAAACAAAAATAGAACTTTTTCTGTCAAAAACACGACATACAAATAGCTCGGACAGCAAACTCCCAACACCGATTGTGCGGTAAAAATCTTAAGATGGCTTCCAGAGGAGGGGGTTAGGGAGAGGACTGTCATTGGATGGGGCAGTATGACCCAGAGGACAGTGATTGGTTTAGAGGGGAAATGCAGTTTTTAAGTGAAAGTGAAACCGTTTTTTTCTTTTACCAAAGATTCCCAGCATGATGATAGGGAATATTCATCGCATGTGAATCCATGCCAGACCCCATGCTGGAGAATGAGCTATACCCAAGTTTTGGTGTGGTAAGTGATAGTTTACACAATTACTAAAGCCACATCTTTGTATCATACACTTGTCAACCCTGTGAGCTCAGGCCAGCTAAATAAAATAGCCTACTGCAGAGAAAGACAAATATAAATTAAAATACAAAGGTATGACTAGAACGAAAACAAATAAAACAATATTTTTCCTGTCCGTTATTTTGTAAACATGAAAAAGGTGAAATAAATTAATTCTTTCCTCAAATGTGAAATAGTAAGGAAAGTGAATATGAGGATGCAACAGAAATATCAGCGATTTAAAACAGGCATTGTGTGAAGCTGTAAAATTGAAATATATTTAGAAAATAAAACATTCAGAAAAAGGAAGTTCCAGGTTAAACAGTCAAATTACTTATTTCCTCAAAGAGAATGACTGACAGAAGAGAATTCTAAACTGCATGTCAAAAAGTAGCAAAGCTAGGCAAAACTGTTCGGCAGGCACAAACTAGAAAAGTGATCTTATTTAGGGAGGTACCAGATGGCACCGTGCTTGGGTTTAGTTCCATCACCCACGGACTAGTTTCATATGAAGGTTTGGCTGGCCTCCAATCGAGAGTCCAATAAAAAGTGCTTGCAATCTACAATCTGTTTTTATGACAAAATGGAGAAGGTGATTGAATGACAAATCAAACTATTATATCATGTCGTTTTCTCAATCTTGAACATGTAGCCAGTAAATATATTTAGGGTTTCTAAATGTTTAGATAATATTTAGATTAAAACCAGTCACAGTAAATAAGCCTGTTCCAAGTATCCCATTCTACCTAGAATATTAATGTTAAAAAATTGTTATTCAATTATATGGAATGTAGAACATTGGTCATACATTTACTAGTGTGCCGTGTAATAGGTTTGCTTGAATTAATAAAGTGGACACAAATACATTTATTTGTGAAACCAACATTTTTTCCTCAAGGTTATTTTTGGCTTTTTATTTCACAAATGTACTTGGGCTTTTCCTTTTAAAAAGGCCTTCTCTCAGAGGACAAGCCTCCCTTCACCTTGCCGGTTTCTCCTCTGCTTTCACTGAACATTTACTGTGCTCTACAGCCTCCAAGCCAAATTCGTAATTTATCACAAGGGTGGCACTGTGTGGGCTGCTGGGGGATCTCAACATCGTGAAGAGAGTGTGATGCACACCAGAAAGCACACCAGCCAAGTTCAAGATGGAAAGTAATTAAGCCGATGACCAGAGGAAAGGAAGCTAGTAACTTCCCTGGCAAACAACTTCCCATAGTGCAGCAGGGGAGTTCCATTCAAATGGGAAAACTAGAAGGGTGCATGTTAAAAATCAAAGAGGAGAGGAGGGTGTGGGTGGCATCTATAAAAATATATATATTATTTGGCCCTAGAATGTTTTTTGCAATTATCAATTACAATGAGATAACACAATATTAATTATAATCGAGTACTATGCATTATACACATATGTGTGATCTGCTAGCTGAAAAAAAATCTATTTTTTAAAGCAAAGCAGTATATGAACCAAGGCGTTATAATGGGAATATTAATGTAAATCCGTCTTCCAAACAAGGCAAAGAAATAACATTATATGTTAGCTTCCAATATTAATTAAGAACATTTACTTTATTGAACATCAGTTTTCACTGCAACAAGAAAATAAAATCTTCCAGACGTCTGAAATGCCCAGTTATTAAAAGCCATATCCTCCTATGGCACGCGTCAGTTCCCAGCTTGCTTCTGTGCATTGATGAGCCTCTGCTTCATCTCTGCAGCACGCAACTGGCTTTTAGCTCTGTTTTGCTGCCGCTAAAAAGCAAAGAGAAACAAAAACATTGGTGTGCTTTGAAAAGGTTGTAAAAGAAATAATCATTAGGACGTTTAAATTCATCTGAATATGCATTAACTGCTCACGAATCGCAAAGGATATTTTATTTGACACTGCATTATTTATTGTAAAAAAAAAAAGGATACACCTTTCAAGCAAGTCATTTAAAAGAAAAAACAACACCATAACTGAATGACACAGAGCGTACATAGCACTTATGTAGGGTCTAGGACTCCGAGGTTACCCATGAAGAACAGGTCATCCAGACACTATCAACTTTTTCTATTTTAACAATGTACATTTATTTTATTCAACGATTTCTTTTTAAATTCGCACAACAATAAAGCTTGGAAGTAATCCGCAAATTTGCGAACAAGCCAGTACATGGGAATTAGCTTTCAAAAGAATTATTAAACAGTAACTAGATGACCCGATTATATACACATAGCAATATATCCCAATCCTACACTAACTTGGGACATTGGAAATCAATAGAAATCAATAGAAAAACTTCCCAGATTTTGAAATTCCTATAATTGAGAGAGGGAATGTAAAAGGAAGAGGAGCGAAAAAAAGCAGAGGAGGAAACCCTACCGATCAAAGGATAACGTTTGGAAAACTGATTTGACAGCCGAAATACATATGGGAAAAAGTACCCCTCCCCATACGTTGCAAGGATATCCAAGGTGACCAAGGAGTTCTGGTCACAGAAATCAGAGGTGACTTACAATATATATTTTTATGTACGAATGGGGCATGTTATTCCTACAGTCCCACATCCCTATTAATACTTGGTCTTGTGCTTACTCTCATACTAGACATCACAACACACCCATATTCAGCGCATCAGGTGTTGCAAGGAAGTATTTTAAGCAGTTTAATACAATGCATTTTAAACTCGATTTGTGATGTCAAATGAGTGATAACACGTAGGTAGAGGTTTGCTCTGGTTTGCCAAACTCAAGCATTGCACACAATAAACATACTAACAAGAAAGGTTCCTTAACAATTATGCAGCAGATGCTCCACAGAAACTTCCCTCAATTTTGTCTCCAACTTTCTGACCTCTGTTCACCATCGTAAACGCTCCTAATTCTTCTGCACTACTCTGCTGACTTTGGTACTGTGGGCCAGCACACTCTCCTTCGGAACCCTGGCCGACCTATCCAGAAAATACTGATCTCAACAACAGGACCTTCTCCCTTTACAAGCACTACTTCTCCATTTTATGCAATTCAGCTATTTCTGAACCTCTTCTCTCCGACAACTCATCTCCTCCTCTGGGTTCTACCATCTATGTAACACTCAACTCGTCCCCTTCCCAGTCTCTCACTCCTGATCTCTCTAAATTCCTCTCGGTTAGCCACCATTGGAAACGTCTCATTCATAACTCTTCAAAATTGGGAGTCATCTACCTTCCAGCCTTCAACACCCCACCCCCTCTCTGGTCTATCCCATTTCCAACCAACCTTCCCTAAGGAACACAAACTTGGTTAACTTTTTACAGCAATGTCAATCTTCACAACCTTATCACTCATGCAGCCTTTCCCTTGGGTAGAGGCACGCGGCAGGGCTGCCCCCTCTCCCCTCTCCTCTTCGCCCTCGCCATTGAACCACTGGCACTGTGGCTTCGTCAATGTGGAGCATGGAAGGGATTCAAATGGCCCGAAGGGCATGACGACCGCATAACTCTTTATGCTGACGATCTTTTACTGTACCTGGCTGACCGAGTTCGGAGCTGCCCCATAGTAACTCAAATGCTAGTCACTTACGGGGAATTCAGTGGGTTGAAAATTAATTGGAAGAAATCCGTAATGTTCCCGGTGAAGGGGGGGGGAGCAGGCAGAGGTACCAGGATGTCCATACCGGCTCGAACGGCAGGGCTTTAAATATTTGGGGATTTGTGTAACACCTGACCTCATTAGATTACAAGCTGATCACCATATCACATTTACGCCAGTTATTGCATTTTGAATGTAACTGCTTTCAGAATCTTATCCTTGTACAAGTTTACTCACAAATGCCAATAAAGACATTTAAAAATAAATTAGATACACAAGAGACTACCTCCAGCCGATCGTGGATAGGCTGGTCAACGACGTCCACCATTGGAAACTCCTCCCTCTGTCCCTTATGGGGAGAGCCGCGCTCTTTAAAATGATGTCATTGCCAAGATTCCTCTACGTTTTGCAAAATGCCCCGCTTGCAATCCCTGCCCCCGAATTCAACCGTATAGAAACCCTTCTTAGGGAACTCATTTGGGGGGGGGGGGGGGGAGGCCGCTCACGCATTGCACTAAGTACCTTGCAGAGGTCAGTCTGGGAGGGTGGGATAGGCGTACCCCGTCTCCAGACTTACTATTGGGCTTCACAACTCTCGGTAGTCAACGACCTGCTTCACTGGGATCGGGCGCTACCTCACATTAGGGCAGAAGTGGAACCCATACAAGGCACGGACCTGTTGCAGGAACTGTACCAACCTCCGGGTAGGCCCCCCCCGCTCACAACTAAGGCTCACATTACTACGGTCTGGAGGCAGGCACACGTGTTTGTTGGGTGGGAAGACAAAATAACAGCAGCACAACCCCTATGGCACAACATCAACCTGAAGGAAATCGAGAAACTCGAACCATGGCCACGCTGGGTAAGAGCGGGATTCCTTAGAATTAAAGATGTCCTAAAAGATGGGAAACTAACCTCATTTGAAGACATCCAGGGTAGATTCCAACTGCCCAACACCGAGCGGTAGCACTTTACACAACTGATCCATGCCCTCCGAACCCATATGCCCCCAGGTGATTCAATCCCCGACTACACTATGATCGAACGCAATATGCTACCCGAGTATATCCCCAGCAAATGTACATCCGCTCTCTATAACGCTATCACCTCCTTCGCGACTCCCGAGCTATTGGGATTAAAGGCCAAATGGGAAACAGAGGTGGGGGGAGATAGGCCCTGAGGACTGGATCCAGATCCTAATGAACCCACGGGCGGTAGCCATCTCCTCCAGACTTAGACCGGTGCAACTTAAAATCCTGCATAGGGTGTACTACCCTCAAACTCTTTTGTATGGCTGGAGGAGAGTACTGAGTCCGAACTGTCTTCGCTGTGGAGAGGAGGAAGACACCTTCTTTCATATCCTCTGGGCATGCCCTCGGATCCGTGACTATTGTACTGCGTGCTGTACGTAATTGTCCAGAGCCCTTACTTGCCCTGTTGAACTAGATCCGAAGGTCTTAATATTGGGGGTACCGGACATGTCTGAATTCAATAAATGGGAAAAACTGCTATTGAACACTGGCATGGCTCTAGTGAAACGCAACCTTTCCCAAAAATGGGGAGCGCCTGACCCTCTGACACTGGAACAATGGATACTTGACATGGACTCATGTGCCATGACGGAGCACCGAGTCTATCGCGCAAGAGGATGCCCGAATAAAGCATCCAAGATATGGGGGAAATGGGAAGAGACTGGGCCTTGACGTCCTAAGCAGTAGTGGTCTCCACATGAACAGAAGGTGGGCGAGATGAGTGGCCCGCGACCCACGGCGATGTGAGATACTAAAATACCATGTAAACACATGACTGAAGAAGCTGTACTGGAGTGCTCTTAATGTGTTGTCCCCTCTTTTTTCGTTGTTTTGTTGTTTTTGGCCCCCGATTTGGTGGCTGTTTTGGTTATGTCAAAATTCAATAAACATGTTTTATCAAAAACCTTATCACTCATACAACTGCTGCCAGGATTAACCTGCTCAACAGCAGGAAAATATACCCTTTACGTTCATAACATTTGGCCAAACCCCTCATACTAACTACCACGCTGTCGCCAGGACTGCTGTGCTAGCATCCTCCTTGGCTTCCCTCTGTAACGTATTTCCCATTTGACAAAATATTCTACTTCACTACATGCTCACTTCCCCAACACTATATCCATACCAGATGGCATTCTTTAAAAATGAGTCCCTCATGAAATTTCCACTGCTCATCTTCAAATCCATTCATGGGTTTGCTCCCCTCCCACTTACTTAGCTAAAACCATCTCCCACTACTATAGTCTGCATGACCAACGCTCTTACACCCTCCCATTTCTCACTATGGCTGGTCTCCCTGTAATCCACTTTCTTTCACTCCTTCACTCTCCTTGCCCCTCACCACAGAGAGCTCAATATTCTCCATTCCAAAAATGTCATTACCATCCACTCCTTTAAATTTGTCCTGAAACTGTCTCCTGAGCCAAGACAGAGCACCATCAATTTCCCATCACATGACTTCCCCTCCTTGACTATTGTGTCTCTAGAAACACTGTTTATAGGATAATTGCATGATAAAATATCCAGTCCTGTTGCACTACCGTTTATCATTTTTTCTAGTCGTGCCCCTGGCTTGATGTATCATGTATTCTTCACGCACGCCACGTTCGGTGACTTCGGTAACCACCCCTGTAGCCCCTCTAAAGTTCTTGCAGCACCTAGCTAGGTGGCCTTTTCTTCACACAATACCTGCAAACTATGTGTACCACTATGCATTGCTTTTAATTTGCCAGTTGGCTAAGGCACCCACAGCAATGGCATCTACTACCTCCTCTTGTATCCCCTCTCGGCGTCATAGCCCAAATGCATGAGTCTGCCAACATGCCCTGGCTTTGGATCCTGTTGTGATGTACCTTCCTCCCATCTTCTCTGCTCAGTATGGATGTGATGTTGTGAGTGTTTATTCCAGAGAGGGTACTTATCTGTTAGTGTAGTCAGTGGATGTTCCCCAATGTACCAGTGTCCTGTAACCGGTGGCCTGATCCCATCTATACTGTAACTAATAAAAGAAGATTCATTTTCTACATGGAGGCTCCTGATATTTGTGGACTAAGCCACATCGTGACAATGGCAATGAGTTGAACATGTACTGTGCTGAGGAAGGGCCTGCGCTGTGCTCGACAAACAGCCCAAGGACATCCACTGCCTGCCCCACTACCTCCTAACAAAGAGAGATGTACCCTCTCTCTGGGAATATGTTTGGTTAGCCAGACTCCCAGGAAAGACCTTGGAATGTCCAGTGTGGTGCAGTTGTGATTTAAATACCAAGGCCTGGAAAGGGGCATGCCCATGTACCAGTGGCAAGGGGAAATGGGCAGGAGAGGGATGCATTGCTCCCATTTTATAGTTACCTGTGTCGTTGGGGTCGGCGATGGGCCTGGGACCGACGTGTAAAGTAACTGCAGTGTGTCCTGGTATGAGCGGTCTGCGTTGCTGGAAACATTAAGAGGTGGGGCAGAGAAGCGCCCGTGCTCGTCAGAGCTGTCTTGGTTGCAGCGGGTGTGCAGGCGGCATGTAAGAGGCCAGTGTGAACAGCTCCATACATGGAGCACATTAGGGAATAAGAGGCGGCAAGCACGCTTCATTGAAAGAGTAAAGAGCTCTGCATTCGGCAGAATGCTGGTATCGTCAGAGAACTTTCAGATGTTCAGTGAAAGAACAGCACTGCGACGCATGACGGATATGTTATTTATTGAAAAAAATAACCCTAGGACGTGTCGGGTGCAGGGCTCGAAATGAAGGGCTTGAAATTAAGACTGGATAAGCAGGAGCTACAAGCAGCTCCTGCGACTCCAGCAGTAACCAGTTACTAGGAGCTAGCACTGGGGAACGAGGAGCTAGTACATAGAGTTATGCAAATCTAGCTTCCACATAAAAAGCGAACATATATTTGTATCTAGTATTTATTACCCCTTATGCTTTAAACGTCACATAGATGTGTCCTAAGGTTTATTTACAGATTGTCAGAAATGCACAGAGTTTAAATTCACAGTTTGTATGTTCTGCATCAGTTGGCCTGGTGAACCAAAAGTAGCTCCTGGAAACTATTGGTTTTAAGCAAACCAGGCTCTTCTAGGCTACAAGCAGGAGTTAAATGGCTCCCAGCTCCCCTCAATTTAGAACCATGCATGTGTGCATCACATAAGATACCTACGGTGTATGAAGAAGATGCCTCGATACTTGGTGTTCCAGGGATTGCTGAGTGTGTGTGCTCCAGGAAACACAAAGGCGCAAAAAACATTGTGGAGAGGGACGGGGCCTGTTACCGGTGAACTATGGTAAAGTGCTATTGAGGTCTGGTGGGGACCGTGTGATTGTTGGAGGCAATGATTTTATTTGACAATGGAGTTGAGTACTTCTCAGAAAAGTGGAGAAATTATTTGTTGTAGTGTTGAGTGCAGCTTCAGATTCAGTTCACAGGTAGGTTCTAGCTACTGGCTCTAAAGGGTGACCATTGTTGGCCGTTCATGGGTTGTCGTGTATTGAAGTTTGTGTATTGTCATGTTTTGACTGTGATGTGAGGCCCATTCAATTGCTAAGGGTGAGCTGAAGTGATTTGTATGTTCATTGGATATATGTTGTGGCCTCTGTTTAGGTCAATTGTAGCAACAAAAGTTATTTAAAGAAACATTGCACTATTGTTTAGGTTAGGTTCCATGTAACAATGTTTTATTTTCACAGGTACAACCAAGGTTGCAAACGCTAGGTCTGGACAAGGGACTTGTCGCCTAGCAGCCCACAGGGCCAGCTGGGGGCGGCAGAGTTATGTGTTTATGTACGAGTGCTTGCCCGAGTTTAGTGAGTTATTGGAAAAGTGGGCTACGCACCGTCTACGTGCCATTTCCAGGGTGTTGACGACCCACGGTTGTAAGGAGGTTTTGAACATCTCAGTTATCAGTGTGATGTGGGAAGCCATTGGTTGCAAGAAGAGGTTTGGACACCTATGTTAAGTTGCAGTTGTTAGACACAGCGTTAAGTTGTGTAGTATTGGACACCATGTGAGTCAAGAGGGTATGGGATACCACCTAGTGCAGTCGCAGAGGTGTCGGACACCCATGTGTTGTAGATGTTGGACACTGTGGTGCTGGAAATGCATTGGTGGGACAGGGCTTCCATGTCCTTGTCCTGTACTCCTTTTATCATGTATGTTCTGTGTTGTTCTCTGCACAGGAGTCCAAGTGGGACTCCTGGCAGTGCAGCCCTTCCTCTTTTTGGTTTGGTGAACAGACCCTTGGGAAACCCTTATGGCACCCATGGGTGGGGGTACAGCCCTGTACCCCTAGTGTATGTTTTTGGGCACCTGTGTGTGTGGCCCACAGAGCAGGGTATGGGCTGGTGGCAGCTCCGTGCTGAATTTGACTAAAGCTCGGAGTATCCTCCATTTTGGAAAGCAGAGTCGACCACTGGAACGAAAGAACCGAAGAGGAGAGGAAGGAAGAGGACTGCTGCAACTCCTGGACGACCGGTGAAGCCCTGCTGCATGTCCGAATTGCCTGAAACTCTACAGAAGCCCTTCAAGGTTAACTTATTCCCTTGAGTTTGGTGGGAACAACAAACTCACAAGCCACCTGGACACCGTCCTATTCTGGTCGAATTTTCCTCAGAGTGCTGTTGAAAACCGGATAGCCAGAGGGAAGGAAACCAGCTCGTGGACTTTAAGGCACTCACAACTTAAACCAACGTCTTGCTACAGCTTTTGGCCTCTTCCCTAGGCAGTGCAGGAACCTCCCGACGTCCTCCTAGTCCCCACAATTGAAGCTCAGGAACAGCGAGATCTGCTCAAACTGCCAGGAACAACTGCCTCAGCTACAGCTTTCGCCATTGACGAGGTACTGTGCAATCGCGGTTCAGAAATCTTTTCGGCCATCGAGAAAGTGCGTGAAATTTTCTTCAACTACAAAGGCATGTCCTTCCCTAAACATTCGTCCAACTTTCCGCCTAGCCAAATTCTTAAAAAATCGGTGGCAAAGGCTTAACCTTTATATACCAGAACTGTGCTATCCTATACAAAACACTCTGAACCATGGACTTTGGCCCAAGCCTGTTGAGAAGAATTGCTGGTTGCATCTAACTGAAACCCTTTGCCCTGCCTATGAATGTATTTGGGCTGTCTATTCTTATAACCTTGTCTTTTCCCCTCCTTTATTAAGTATCTGAAGTGTCATTTTGCTCCCACTTCATTTTGGAGCTAAACTTGTTCATTTACTTACTGGTTGGATTTTTGTGGTGTATTAGTGTGTGATATTGAGCTGCTTATGCTAGAGTGATGTTTTCTAAATGACTGGGTAAATAAATGTATATTCTTTTACCACGAAACCTTGAGTAAGTGTTTACTTGAATCACTGTATTAGTTGGTCCTTTGTGTAACTTGTTCTACTGCTCCCTTAAACTCTTGAGATACGTCTGGCTGCTCATCCATCGCTACCACTTTACTGTGTAGTACAGGCTTTTACCAAAGGTGAAATTGTGTTTACGCTTGTAGTCCTGATTGCCTGTAGTTTCCCCAATGGTACTGCAGGTGATTCTGCCTAACATCCAAAGGGTGTGACAGACCACACACAACATAGACCAAGTGAGAATGATCTTAGTCAATTAGTACACAAAAATGCACATTTTAAATAGTCATTTTTTACAAAAACAAAATATTTCTAAAAACAAAACACACACAAATTCATATGAACTAACAATGAATGAATTTTCACAACACATAGTTCATCAGAAACCTTTTAACGGCTTAATTCTCACAGTGTTCGGTCGACGGACACACTAGCCGCGCTGCATTCCCACGGGCACATTTTTCACGGAAACGGAATTCTTTAATTTTTGAAAAAACGCGGTTGATTTCTTTCTGCGATCCGGAGAAAACAAGTTTTCCTCTGGATGGCGGAAAGAAATCAACCGGGTTTTTTCAAAAATGAAAGAATTCTGTTTCTGTGCAAAAGGTGCCCGTGGGAATGCAATGCAGCTAGTGTGTCCGTCGACCGAACACTGAGAATTAAGCTGTTGACAAACGCTTGCTAGTTTAAAACATAACGTGAAGGTCGATGTGAAACATACGAGGCCCATGTTGACAAATTTATTATTAAGAAAACGCAGTCTCAAAACAAACATCGAGGATGCAAGCCATATAAATCAAGAGTGTGCAATGACTCATCACGTGAACTACCGTGTAGACATCGCCGTCAGAAAAGGTTTCCTCACATGCCACTCAAGAAATAAAAATGCTCCACACAAATAAGGACAGATGTGATGTAACATATCCCGCCCCAAATAAGTGGTACCAACAAGAAAAGTCCTGAAGACGGGTCCATCAGACTTTGTTTTTGAGATTGACTTGGATAAGTGGTTTTGATGTGCCTTGAAACACGACTAAGTGTCGACACATAGAGATATAAAAATCTGAAATCTGGGAAGAATTGTTGAAAGGGTTAATTAGTAGTACCTCTCCTGCACTTCCTGATACTAACCCCACTTCCATTTCAAATAAGATGAAAGAGTTTCTGATGAACTATGTGTTGTGAAAATTAATTCATTGTTAGTGCATATGAAATTGTGTGTTTGTTTTTTTAGAAATATTTTGTGTTTTTGTAAAAAATGACGATTAAAATATGCATTTTTATGTTCTAATTGACTAAGATCATTCTCCCTTGGTCTATGTTGTGTGTGGTCTGTCACACCCTTTGGATGTGAAGGAGGGTAGCTGGTCAATGGAACTTGTGTATACAGGATTATTATTTAGGTCCTCATCCACACAGTCCCCGAAAAAAAGAGTACCTTTCAGCTCAGAGTTTTCTCGTATGTGGCCAATATACATTTCATGTTATGGTTGTCTGGTTTCGGGTGTGTGACACAATGACTTTGACAGCCCTGCCCGAAACTGGTATGAATGCAGTGTGGAGTGCTGAATGGCTGGTACTTGCCCCAATCCACATTCCTTGTTGTGAGTATCTGGATGGAGAAGAATGGCCTGAATGCACTGTGAGCCTGATTGGCTGCCTGCTTGCATGAATGCCCTTCTGAATGATTGGCTGCTGAGCTTGGCCCAGCAGTGTGAATGAGAGACAGAACAGTATATATGGGGACCTCTCACTTACTCAAATTGTTCAGAAGCTGAAGTTGAAACTTGAAGCTGCTTATCCTTGAAGCCTGCTGGAAGAATAAGAATTGCTGCTGCTTTCCTTCACCAATCTGAAAGCTGCTATGTCTGTCAAGGACTCATTCAAGAGAGGACCTGGTTAGGAGACCTCTTCCCGAGCTACGAGGGACCATCGTGCACCAGCTTACCTTCACCAACGCTCCCCGGATGTCAGTCCTTGAAAGGCTGCCGACCGGAGACGAAGACTGCTCAGGAATCTGA
Source organism: Ambystoma mexicanum (assembly GCF_040938575.1). Classification (NCBI taxonomy): domain Eukaryota; kingdom Metazoa; phylum Chordata; class Amphibia; order Caudata; family Ambystomatidae; genus Ambystoma; species Ambystoma mexicanum. Next base: position 843,028,355 of record NC_090921.1, on the reverse strand, counting down.
AGTGAAGCACCCGGACATTGAAGTCCATCGCTGTCGCCGACCATTATCATCGACCAGAACTGCAACGCTCCATTGCCTAAGACATTTGAATCCAGGAATCCCTTGCTCATCACAGTCAACCGATTGGCCCCGCCGGGGAAAGTCTGGGTGCGCCGAAAAAACCGAGGAGAATCTGCCAGTGGGTTTTGCGCCACCCGAAGTCCTCAAAGACACTGACGAAGACCCGAAAGCCAGTCACGGTCGAGTCCTGATCACCAACGCCAAACACCGACGACCTGACGCTCTTGCTGGACCTACGTTCTTCATTGATCTGCTTTGCGGCAACAAACTATCGTTGTCGAGGTACACCGCACGCCACATGTTCGCAGGACGTCCACACCGATCGTCGACGAGCACCGCAAGGACCGAAGCTGCTGCCTCGACACCATTGTTCACCCCTTTCTTCGAGGAATCTCGACGATCCGTGGCTCCTGCCTTAAAGGGAGTTCACTCAAGAAGGATCCGTCGACGAACTCTGCTAAACCAGGTACATTGGTGTAGTAGAACATTTGTAGAAGGAAATACGACTCTGCTAAACAATATATGGACTGGGGTTTGTCAATATACTTTATTTACAGGTTGCCAAGGTGGGGGGATCCTCACACAGAACTGTGTCTTTGGTAGGGACAAGTATTCTGCCACTTTAACCACTTGTTTCCCTCCTGTGTCTAGTGTTGATTCACATTACTATTAGACTGTTATGTCATTTACAACTCAGCAGTTGGTGCATTTTAATGGACGCAAGGGGTTATTGAGGTATCACATAGAAATTATACATTTATCATTATAGTATTGCCTGAGCACAAATTCTGTTATTGTATGTGTATATAGCTTGACCCTTTTTTATATAAAGAACTGTGTTATCACATAGCATAGTGTGTGGACATTCCTTTGTTTGGGGCTTGGGGACTACACAGTACTTAAGAACCAGCCTGCATCACCTCCTGAGAGCTTACGTCTTGATTGCTTGTCCAACTTTACCATATAGAGAATCTTGGCTGGGGTACTCTGTGATTCTACTCTGCCATATAGAGAGCAAGAGTACATATACATCATTCCAGTCTTTACTGACACTTGTGTGTTTTGGGTGTTGGACGCCATTGGAGTATTGCCACAGTTGAAGGAGTGTGCCAAGTGACTGGGTCACAAAGGTTTTTAAGCCCATACTGGATGTGTATAGTGTTGAATGCCCGGGATGTAGGTTTGGCATCCCAGCTGATGGTGTTGAAGGACATTTTTAAAGCCAGATATGTGCACAAGATTCAGTGGTGTTTCTGCTGCGCATATTGGTTGTTGTCTTAGAGTGGTTACTTGACAGCAAATGTTTAGAGAGATGGTCTTGGTGTTTGAGAGATTTGTTTGGTGTCTTTTTTTCTCAGTTTAAGTATGCCATCTCTCTTCATATTTTGTGTATTTTGAGGGGTGGAAGGATGTGGTATTGTTTTGTCCCACTGTCATGTGGGCATGTTTTTGTATGTGTCTTGAGAGGACAAAGGCAGTGGATATGACAAAGGAAATCTGCCCAACAACACACAGTGAATAGCTTTGTGTTAAACAACAGGCACTCTGTAACCAAGAGACATGTACACTAAAACCCAGGATGTGCAAGAATACAAATGTGTGAAAAGGGATGTGGGTTAAGCACTTAGAAGCTACATAGGATTACAAAGAAAGTCGGCAAGCTCCTCACCCCCAATTGCTGTTATAGGCACTGTCCGCGCCAAATCCACACACAGGACAACCGATGAGAGGATCTGTGAGCTAAAACCCTTGTTGGTATTGTACAGGGTAACTTAAAGACAATCCTCAAGGATGAGAAACACAACCTTGAATGTCAGCGAAGCCCATGAAAACAAGCTGATCAAACAGGGACCCAGAAAGGCTATAACAGCAAAGGGAACATAACTTAATACATTAGACTTGTGACAATGGACAAGTAGGAATAGCGCTTACAGAATAGTGAGGAAAACAGGCATTCACACAAGAGCTGGCTCCAATACCATGCTACACCTAACAATCAATCGGGGAAAAAAGGAAGAAGCACAAGGGAAAACTAGGAACAGACTCCAAGAGAAAGTAAATGGACAGGAGCAGGAGAAAAACGAAATTACAAGTGCAAAACCTCTCCCCTCCCTCACCCAGGGAAGGAAAGGCAATTGTTACTAAATAGCAAATCTATAAATGAGGGCTGTGTAAAGGATCAAGGTTACATTGCAGAATAGGGCAAAGTCAAAGTAATAAAAACCACAAACTGGGCTGCACAGGAAAAGGAAAGCACAGACTGCAAAATTGAAGAAGACAGAAAGGGATTCCAGGAAGCAGAAAATACTAATAAGCCCACTCATTTCAAAATTCAGGAACAGAAAATAGGACACTAGGAACTAGACACTTTGCATAAGAACCAGGAACAAGGGACTGGTCACAAACAGCAACACCACAACAATGACCAGTGCTGGACTGAAGCAAACAGGCTTTTAGAACTAGCTAACAATCACACGCCTCAGGTGTGAAGCTTGCTAGGACCTGTAGCCACAGGTGTTCTTCATCCCCCAGCCGACCTGGTCCTGCAAGGGTGGAGATGAAGCAGTGAACAATGAATACTGGGAAAAGTAATCTTTTGAATAAAAAAGCATACTTGTTGCCAAAAACCCAAAATGGATCCAGAAGGGAAGTGAAATGGAAAATAGGACTTTTTGAGTTCCCAAATCAACATGTTGAACTGTGTTGTAGGGTTCAGAAGATAAGTCCAATATGAAACAGTTCCTAAATCGTGCCCCCAAGTGGTCCGAACTAGCAAAAAGGGAGCAAATTGTGATGATGTAAGATTTTGGTCTGTAAGTGGAGTTATCATAAAGAGCTGGAAATGGGGGAATTGGATTTGAGGTGTTGAGGGATGTAAATTGCTCATGGTTCGATTTGTTGATGTGTATGTCTCTTTCAGTGTGTTAGTTTTCCATTTCACATAACGGGGAGGTGTGTTGTGATGTACCTTCTTCCTATCTACTCTGCTCAGTATGTGATAGCATGAGTGTTCTAGGAGTAGAATGTGGTGCGAGTGTTCTCTGCTGGATGTTCATTGGATGACAAGTTGGTGAAAGGCATGTGAGAGAGAGAGGGTGGACAGTGAATGTTCTCCAAAGTACTTGTGGCCTGTAACCTGTGGCCTAATCCGATCTATGATGTAACTAATAAAAGAAGATTCATTTTCTACATGGAGGCTCCTGGCATTTGGCGACCTAGCCACTGTGAAGGGTCAAGAACGCGAGGCAGCCAACTTGGTACAATGTTTTCACAAGATGCCAAACTCAAAAGGATTGGATAAACACTTAACACTTGGCCACTGTGTGGCCACTCTTACAAAAGCAATCTGTCCCTCACACTTATACATACATCAAACTCAAAGGAAATACACAGGAATTGAAATTTAACAGAAATAAAAGTTAAGTTCAACTTAGACCCAGTAAGAATAGTTTCTTACCTGTAACTCCATTTCTCCAGCATTGGTATCTTTCATGGATTCACATGCTTAGAATATTCCCCGTCGTCGGGCTGGGAATCCTCGGTAAGTTATATAGACATTTTCCATAGGAAAAATTCCGACACTTTTGTGTCCCATCTACGTCGATTGGGCCGCACACGCCGGCGCCACTATGACGTAGAGGTATATATAGCTCCGCCCCTGCGGCTCCCTCAGATTTCAGCCCCCAAAGTAGTATGGGGGGATCTCTGATTTGTATGCTCAGGGGAGGCCGGCGGGCGCATGTGAATCCATGGAAGATACCAATGCTGGAGAAATGGAGTTACAGGTAAGAAACTATTCCCTTCTCCAGCATTGGATCTTTCATGCATTCACATGCTTAGAATAGATTGTACAGCAGTATGCCCCAACATTGGAGGCGTGTATGCAAACCAACATCACAATAATCAAAATGCCCATTTACTATGGCAACACATTACATTATAGCATGTTAACCGTGAAAGACACGACACTTTAAAGCATAGTTGCTGAAAGATGTAACCCCACTTGGGGCTTACCTTATTGGAACAGGTGACGTAGTACTGCCCGCCCCATCTGTGTATCCTCAGCATGTTGCTGTGCGAGACAGTAATGTCGGGTAAACGTGTGTGGTACCGACCAGGAAGCCGCCTGGCAGATATCCCCCAGCGGAATTCTGGACCACAAAGCCGTCGACAACGACGATGTAGATCTCGTCGAATGAGCCCTTGGATGCTTTTCTAGCGGCTTTCCGGCCTTGGAATGGCAATAAGAAATGGCCGAAGACACCCATCTGGCTAGTCCTTGTTTTGAAATCGCTTTACCCCTAGCCGCAGGACCATAAGCTACGAAGAGTTGTCTCGTGTCTCTGAAGCTTTGACTGCGATGGAGATAACATTTTAAAGCTCTTTTCACGTCCAATGTATGGAGAGTCTTCTCTGCCACTGAAGACGGTGTTGGAAAGAATGTAGGCAACACTATAGAAGCGTGTTTATGGAACATGGAAGGCACTTTAGGTATGAAATGCGGGTTAGTGGCCAGCACAACTTTATTACTGAAAAACCTCAAATACGGAGGGTCGATCACTAGAGCTTGTATTTCTGACAGGCGTCGAGCAGAAGTAATGGCCACAAGGAAAGCCAATTTCCAAGACAAAAATTTGAATGATGTCAACGACATTAGTTCAAAAGGGGGTTTCATCAGGGCTGCCAGGGCCAGGTTCAGACTCCAGATCGGAGGAAACTTCTTCGTGGGAGGAAAGGTTCGAAACAACCCTTTAAGGAAGTGTTCAACTAGGCAGTCAATGAACAATGGAGTGGAATGTCTCTTCCGAGTAAATCTCGAGATGGCAGCTAGATGCACCTTTATGGATGAAACAGATAAACCGTTTTTTGCCAGGAGCAACAAGTATGGTAGGAGTTGTTCCGGTGTGATCGACCGCGGGACCAGACGTGGTTGACCTGCGCACCATATGCAGAACCTTTTCCATTTGTATGTGTATGAAGTGTTCGTGGAAGGTGCCCTTGCAGCTTGCAAAATGCGACTACAATCCGCTGGAATTGCTAACGTGCCAAACTCGGCGAAATTAGGAGCCAGGCCGTCAGACTGAGGCTGTCCGGGTCGTGATGCCAAACGACCCCTTTCTCCTGCGACAGAAGGTTGGGGATCTTCTGGAACCTCATTGGTTCTGCCGCTGAGAGGTGAAGTAGATCGGAGAACCACACTTGTCTGGCCCATTACGGGGCCACCAGGATCACCCGACAAGGATATGTGTGGATCCATTGCAGAGTCCGACGGATGAGAGGAAATGGGGGGAAGGCATACAGAAACTTGCCCGTCCACGTGAAGGAGAACGCATCCCCTAGCGAGTCTTGTTGTGGCCACCTGCTCGCGTATTGGGAGCATTTCTTGTTGTCTCTCGTCGCAAAGAGATCAAGGGCCGGATGACCCCATTCCGCGAAGACACGGTGCAGTTGTTGATCGTTCAGTTCCCATTCATGTAGATAATTCATCTCCTTGCTGAGAGCGTCTGCTTGCACATTTTCTACTCCTGGTAAGTGGAATGCCAACAGATGTATGACGTGTTGTAGGGCCCAATGCCAGATCTCCTGGGCTTCCGTCGACAGGCTCCTGGAGCGAGTTCCTCCCTGGTTTCGTAGATAAAACATTGTTGTCGTGTTGTCTGTCATGATTCTCACCACTGAGCCCTTGATCTGTGGCAGAAACGATTTTAGGGCCCAACGCACCGCCCTCAACTCTAGCAGATTGATGTGGAGGGAGGACTCTTCCGATGACCAACAACCCTGAACCTGTAAGGAGTCCAGAGGAGCTCCCCACCCAGTTAGAGAAGCATCCGTCACCACTGTCTTCTGGAACGCAGGTTCCAGTAGGGGCATTCCCTTTGTTAGGTGTATGGAGATTCTCCACCATTGAAGCGCCTGAACGAGCTGGCCGTTGATGGTCAACTTGTCCGACCAGCGTCCTTGACTCTGTGCCCATTGATCCGCCAAGAATTCCTAAAGAGGCCTCATGAAGAGGCGACAATCGTCTATCAAGGGTATGCAGGACGACATGGTCCCCAGCAGGGACATGTTCTTTCGTACTGACACTCTGGTGTCGACCTCCCATTCCGATGCCTTTTGTTGCAGTCTGTGAATCCTTTCGAGGGATGGCTTCACCAGCCCCGACTGTGTGTGGAACTCTGCCCCCAAAAAGACCAAGGTCCTTGATGGCTTTAACGAGGACTTGTCGAAGTTCACTGCGAAGCCCAAACATTGCAGGAGGGACAGGGTGGCATCTAGGCTTTCTTGTGCCCTTTCCGGAGACAGTCCCCTCACTAGCCAATCGTCCAAATGAGGGTACACATGGTGACCTTCCTTCCTTAACCAGGCTGCTATTGGAGCCAGACATTTGGTGAACGTCCTGGGGGATGATTTTAGACCGAACGGGAGGACCTTGAACTGATAGTGGGTTTGTCCGACAACGAACCGCAGAAATCTTTTGTGCCGTCGACGCATCGGGATATGGAAGTATGCGTCCTGAAGGTCTAGCGACGACAAATAATCTCCGGGTTGTATCGATCGGATCACCTCCTGAAGCGTCAGCATTTTGAATTTTAAATTCTTGAGCAGTTTGTTGAGCGCTCGTAGATCCAGAATGGGATGCCATTTTCCATTTGGTTTCTTGACGACAAAGTAGCGGGAGTACACTCCCTGTCCTTTTTCTGCCACCAGGACCAGTTCTATAGCCCCTTTCTGCAGCATAAGCGCCACCTCCTGCAGTAGTATTCGAAGGTGGGGCTGGGCCGAGAACATCAGTGGAATGTGTGGTGGCTTGCCCTTGAACTGTAGAGAGTGGCCCAGATGAATCGTGTCCAAAACCCATTGGTCGTCTGTTATGCGCTCCCACTCGTCGATGCAACAAGACACTCGGCTCCCCAGGACGTCCTGAAACATGTCATTGTTGGTTCTTGGTTTATTTATATTTCGTCGACGAAGGGTAGGCACCCCGCCGTCTGGAGGTTTGGTCATCTCTGCCTCTACGAGAAGATTGGGCCACACGCCTGTAGCCTTGGAACGAGTAGGAGGGTCTGCTGAAACCTCGGTCTCTAGATGACCCAAACCGGGAGTTACCAGAAGCCCCTCTGAAAGGACGAAAGGAACGAAAATTCCTACCACTCTGGAGGGCTCTGAGTGACCGTGCCGTGTCAGTATCCTCTTTCATGCCCTTCAAGGCCTCATCAACTTTTTCACTGAACAGTTGTTCCCCTTCACACGGCATATCCAAGACTTTATATTGCACCTCCCGTCTGAACGTAGTGCACTTGAGCCAGGCTTGTCTACGTAGAACTACGCCATTATTGATTTGCTTAAAACCGGACTCGGCTAGGTCGACGGCAATATTTATAGCATGGTTGGAGGCCTCCTCTCCTTCCCGTACTAGCAACATGGCAGACTTTCTATGTTCCTTGGGCAAATGCTCCAAGATAGGAGCCAGTCGGTGCCACATTTCCCTGTCATACCTAGACATAATCGCCAAGGAGTTGGCTGCTTTAACTGTAGTCGCGCCGACGGACAGCACCTTCTTGCCGAAAGCGTCCCGTCTCCTGGCCTCGTTGTCTGGCGGGGTCGTGCATTTATGTTGAGACCTGGCCTTTCTAGCCGCCGCCACAGATACCACCGACTCCGGCGAAGGTTGAGACATCAGGCACTTGGGAGTCGATTCCGGAACCTTGAACTTCTTCTCCAAACGACCTTTCACTGCCGGTTCAGAGAATGGGTGACGCATGATCTTCAGGCCCTCTTGCCAGACATGATCCAAAATCGGGATGGCGAATATGGATTTCCTTCTCTTGCCCATATGATCAAAAAGAAAACAATACTTTTTCTCCTCTTCAGGGACTAGGCCAAACTCCGAACACGCCTTACTCATCATGGCATGGAATGCACCCACGTCGTCAGGTGGTGATGGCTGTGCCGGGCTTCTCGGAGCTTCCATCTCTGCTGGGGTATAGTGAGATGTCTGAACCTGATCCTTCACGGTCAGAGTCCTGTAGTTCTCCTTCTTGCGGGATAGGGCAATCTTCCGCCGCGTAGGAAGCGCCCGTAATCCTGGACGTCGAGCGAGGAGCGGGGCCCGGCTCGTCGATGAATGGCGTAGACTGTAGCCGTGTCGGGGCCCTAGGCTGGGGTATTTGTGTCTCCAAACGCTGTAATAGCTTCTGTAGCGTATTTAGCACCTCCAAGGACAGAACCGCCTGGGGGTTCAGTAATGACGAGGTTGTAGGGATGGTACCCACACCCAAGAGCGACATCGCGCTGATCGGCTGCAGCCCCAGATCGGTTGGGCGCGTGACCATGTCGCGTTCCTCGTCAGCCGACGAGATGGAGAAAGTCGCCTCTGGTTGAAGCAGGGCCTCCGGCGGAACGGGATCGAAAACCTCTGGTAGCCATCCCATCAACGGGACCACCATTGACGATATGTTTCCTACCGCCGCAGTTGTGGGAGGAGCCGCCGATGACGCAGGCGGCGACGAGCGGGTCGTCGACGAAGCCAGTGGCGCAGGGCCTTGAGGTGTTCCCGCCGCTTTTGGGGCCGACTTGCTGGCCGCGGCCTCTCGACTCAAGGTAGACTTATGACGGTCTCCTGAGGAGGATTTAGATGGTTCTTTTCTCTCCTTTTTAGATGAGGAGGAAGAAGACGGTGTCTTGTGTGAAGAGGAGGCCTTTGAATGTTTCTCCGAATGTTTCTCCGAGGGTCGTTTTTCGGCAGCACGTGCCTTCTTCATCAGGGGTTCCGACTTACTTCTTGAGGCCGTGGAGCCCACCTCCGATGCCGGGTACGCACCCGCTCCGTCATTGAGCCAATCGACAAGGCGTCTTTTTCGATCTTTGAGGGTTTTCTGGGAGAAACCCTGACAGATTTCACAAGTGTCCGCCGTGTGGTGAGGATGAAGGAAGTAAATGCAGTCCATAGGACCATCCCCTTCGTGCACCTTCTTAAGACTGCATGTAGCACACGGACAAAACGACGCCTTTCCAGACATTCTCTTGAGAAGAACAAACAGTCGCAGAAGTAGAAAGTACAACCTAACCAAATAGCAGATCCGCAAGGTACTCCCACCACTTTGGAAGACGGTTGAAATCTGAGGGAGCCGATGGGGCGGAGCTATATAGACCTCTACGTCCTAGTGGTGCCGGCGTGCGCGGCCCAAAACGACGTAGATAGGACACAAAAGTGTCGGAATTTTTCCTTTGGAAAATGTCTATATAACTTACCGAGGATTCCCAGCCTTACGACGGGGAATATTCTAAGCATGTGAATCCATGAAAGATCCAATGCTGGAGAACTGTATATCCTTGTAATATGGGTTGTTTTCGTTTCCCCAGATCCAAAGCAGGATTTTTGCTTAAAAGTTCAAATAAACAAGTTACTTTTTGTAACCAAGTTTGGATTAACGTTTTTTTGGCTCCAAAAGTTGTCCAGTTGTAAGCAATAGTCCAATTTGATGACATGTCTTTGTCTTTCTGCTTATAGCAAATGTTCAACACAACTACTTCTTAAGATACTAAATACTTTAATAATTCTTCTATATCAACAATAAAGTTTGTCAGGATGATCCCACAGCAATTCATAAAACACTTCAGTGGCTGTGCCACTTCTTCTTTAACCTCCAAGTTCTTCTGAATCAACAGCAAAGTTTTGTCAGGATAATTTCACAGCAATTCATATGATATGATATGGCATTTGTAACGCGCCTATACACAAGTGTTTCAAGGCGCAACTAGGCAAGGGAGGGGAACAGATGGAAGACAGAGACAACGATCTTACTAGGCCAGTTGACATTGAGATTGCGCAAGTACAGGTACAGGGAAGGGGGAAAGTGGGAAGGGAAAAGAGCGAGAGGGAGGGGAGCGGAAGTGCAGTACATAGGATGACAGTAATAAATAAAAACAATAAGAACAATAATAAGAAGACCGGTCAGCTGGTGACAGGTGGAAGGGTAAGTGTAGACGTCAGGTGTCAAGTGCTGGTAGGGGGCTGTAGAGATACAGAAAACAGCCCCAAGTGCAAAGATTGCCAGAGGGGCAGTGCGGGTGTGCAACTGGCGGGGAGGGGACCTGAGCCCGAGAACAGAGGGTAGCCAGGTCACCAGTGCAGTTTCAGTTTCAGCCAGGGGTTCAGCAGGGGACAGTAGGAGAGAAAGTAGAAGCTAAGAGGAAGGTCCTGAGGTGCTTCCGGACGCAGAGAGGGTTCTCCTCAGTTTTCAAAGAGGCTGTTCCAGAAAGAGGCCCCAGTCGAAGAAAGATCTACCACCAACTTGTTGCTCGGAAAAGCGAATGACCCTGAGTGAGTTGGAGGCGGATGAGCGAAGAGCTCGAGAAGATATTTAGGAAGAGAGAGTTGAAGGTATTGAGGCCCCAGGCACCAGAAGGCCTTCTGTACAATGCAGAGGGTTTTGAACTTAATCCTCGCAGCCACTGGGAGCCAGTGCAAAGATTTCAGTCCTGGAGAGATACGATCCCTGGGCTTGAGGCCAAGGACAAGTCTTGCAGTCCTGTTTTGGATGAGTTGCAGAGAGTGTAGCGTAGAGGCAGGCAGATTTGGAAAGAGGCTAGTGCAGTAGTCCAACCTAGAGAGAACCAGAGCTCTGGAGACAGTGAGCTTCTGGGGGAAGGAGAGGAAAGCAAGAATACCTCTGAGGATGTGCAGCTGGTGGTGTGACTTCTTAGAGACGTCAGAGATGTGAGGAGTGAAGGAGAGTGCAGAGTCGAAGATGATCCCAAGGTTTATAGCCTCACAGGTGGGAGCAGGAAGAGGACAAAGATAGGCTGGCCAGAGAGTGACAGGAAAGGAGGGAGCCGGTGTGCCGATGAGGAAAATCTCTGTCTTACTGGAATTAAGGCAGAGATCATTGGTGGCACACCACTCCTGGATAGCAGACAGTCGTCAGAGATGAGAGAAGGAGAAGAGGTGGCTGAGGGGAGCCTGAAAATCAGCTGAGTGTCATCCGCATAGCACTGAAAGTTGGGGCCGAGAACAGCAATGCGGTGGGCAAGAAGTCCCAGGCATTGGTTGAAGAGCCAGGGAGAGAGGTTAGAGCCCTGGGGGACACCACAGGTAGAGATATAGAGGAGAGGAAGGACCTACGTTGGACCTGGGAGGGTCAATCGGAAAGGAAAGAAGTCAGCCAGGCCAGGGCCTGATCGGTGATACTCAGGTTATCACGGAGACGGTTGAGCAGGATGGCATGGTTGACCGTGTCATAGGCAGAGGAAAGATTGAGTAAGATGAAGACACAAGGGGTGTTGCAATCAAAGTTGGAGAGCAGGTCTTCACGGATGTTCAGGAGAGCAGATTCCGTGCTTCTGGCAGCTCTGAAGCCAGACCGATGGTCCTGAAGAGAACCAGCAGATTTAGTGTGAAGATTAAGCTGGGAGAGGGCCAGCTTTTTCCAGGAGTTTGCCCAGGAAATGAGTAATGGAGATTGGGCGATAGTTAGCCGGGCAGGACAGGTCGGCAGAGGGTTTCTGTAGAAGAGGATGCACAAGGGAGTGGTTCAGGGGGGAAGGGAAGACTCCAGTGGCAAAGGAGTGGTTGCAGAAGTCAGCCAGAGCAGGAGCCAAGGTGTCAATGTAGTCCTTGATGGTTTTGGAGGAACATGGGTGAACCTGTTTTGACGAGACTTTCATAGATCGGGCTGGTCAAGAAATATTGTCTGGGGAAAATAGGGGAAAGGCAGAGAAGGAGGGGTAGAGGGAGGAAGGGGAGAGGAAGTGAGAGAGGACAGGATGTCCTGAGTTTTAGAGATGAAATGAGAAGCCATAGCCGTGCAGATGGCCTGGGAGGGGATAGAAGAGGTAGAGACTGCAGCAGGATTGGCCAGTTCCTTGCAGATTTGAAAGAGTGCGGCCAAGTTGTTAGATGCCGTAGAGATGTGAGCTCTCTTCTTGGTGCGGACAGAGAGCCGGTATTGCCTTCGGAGCAGGCAGCATGCCCGTTTGTCAGAGGATGTACCAGAGGCACGCCACTTCCTCTCAGCCACCCTGCACTTGCGTTTGAGGTTGACGAGGTCCGAGTCGTACCAGGAGTTGCACTTGGCTTTGGGCTTCAGGCGGATCCCCATGACAGGGGCGCAAACATCAAGAGTATCAGAAATAGCAGAGTGGAGCATGGAAAGGGCTGTATCAGGGTGAGAGTCAGCCGAAGGTTGAGGAGGGGTGAGAAAGTGGTGGTGAAAGCCTCAACTGACACGCGCTTCATGGGTCGGATAACCGAGAAGGTGGGTGGCAGTGCTGGAGTTGGCTTGGCCTGAGGGGTTGAGAGAGTGAGCTGGGAGGAAAGGAGAAAGTGATCACTCCAGTTGAGAGGAGTGGTGAGAGGGATAGAAAGGGGAAGGTCTAAAGAGATCAGGACATCCAAAGTGTGCCCTGCAGAGTGAGTCGGGCCAGAGGGGAGAATAGAGAGTGAGAGGGAGTCAGAGAGGTCGCGAAAGAGTCCAGAGGAGGGACAGGAAGCATCCAGGTGGATGCTAAAGTCTCCAAGGAGGAGGAGTTAATGGGTTGAGACCAGGAAGGCAGAGGAGAGGACCGCCCACTCAGAAAGGAAGGAGAAGATCTGACCAGGTGGCCGATAGATGGTAGTCACAGTAAGGGAATGGCCAGGAGAGAGGGCCTAGAGATGAGACATTCGAAAGAGGAGTAGGCCTGCGTAGGAATAACAGAGGCAGGGATCCACTCAGGGAAGATCAGGGCTACACCCCCTCCGGAACAGTTGGATCTGGGTGTGGTGAGGATCTTGAAGCCATCAGGGAGAGAGTGTAAAAGCTCGTGAAAGAGCTGGCCGTGAACCATGTCTCGGTGAGACCGTGGACATCAAGGTCAAGTTCTTCCAGGAGACAGCAGATGTCAGAAGAGTGTTTGACAGCAGAGCGAAAGTTAAGAGGAGCTATACGGAGAAGATTGCCGTCCTTGGAAGACTTCCGAGGAGGGGTCCAAATCAGAGATACGCCCTGCAGAGGTTTAGAAGAAGCCCGAGGGGGGGGGCAGAAGAGGAAGGAGGAGAGGGCAAGGTAGCCTAGGAGGAGACAGCAGGGAGGGGCAAGGAAGCTGTAGGTAGAGGGGACAGCAGGAGAGGAAAGGAAATTGATGAGGCCCGGGAAGCATCTATCAAACAAGAGGAAGTTGGCCTCAGGGCCTTGGACCAAGATGGTACCATTCATGTAGACATTAATGATGACCTTAGAAGAGTGGAAGGGGGCCAAGAGGGCCTCCCACCATTAATGGGAGAGGAGGAGAAAGAAGAAAGCACAGAGACCATATTAAGAGTCCATAGGTCTGGTAAGGGAATGACAAAGAGGATGTCGGTGAGGGTTTGCCAGCGGAAGCACTGGTATAGGTGTCAGCGATAGGGAGGCCTGGGTTGGAGACCAGGATGTCCTTTTTAAACTTCTTCCTACCAGATTTAGTGAGGAGAGCAGGATAGTCGATAGATAGTCGATAGAGAAGCAGAGAAGATAAGAGAGACAGAGAGCACCATAGAGTAGGTAGGGAGAGCAGAGAGACAGAAGGGATTGGGAGGAGAAGGGGAGAAGCACTAAGGAAGGACACAAGCAGAAGCAACAGAGAGCGACGAGACAATAGTAGAAAATTGGAAAGATGACAGGAGCTTAGATAAGGTTGAAAAGTTTGCTGGATGAATGCTTTGGTAGGACGGTACTACTTCACACCGCAATCTAATAATTGAGAAAAACACAACTAAGTCGGAGACTTCTGTAAGTGAAACACTTTAGTGTCCTTTGCCACTTCTTCTTTAACCACAAAACCATCTACCACGATGCAGTACTTCAATGATTTCTTCCTGGTTCACTAACCTGCCAGGACTACTAACAAAAGGTCCTGATCCTGGTATACTCGCCTGCCAGGACAAAAGATTCTAACACTACTGCAGGTACTTGGTGGTGAGGTCTACTTCAAGTAGTTAGGAAGGTCTTTAACCTTCAACAACTTCAACATTCACACAACTCCTTTCAGGAAAACATGTTCCACATTGATGTTGTTCATTTCACTCTTGATTTTGCCACAGTCAATGTAGGTTATGCTTCACTCCCCCTGAATGCTTAGCAAAACATTCTTCATTCAATTTGACAAACCCAATATTTCTGCTCTTACCTTTGGCACTGTATCATGGTTCCTGGCTAACAGTCAACAAAGGACACTGAGGATCTGCTCTCGATTTAATATATAGTGTATGTATCCAAACTTGGCTACTAAGCGAAACCAAACCCAACTCCAAATAGTATATATGCCATAGGGTTCGATTGGGGTAAGTTCAGTATTCTCCTCCAAGAAGCCCCCTCCAAAATGTGCCAAATCAGAATACTTTCTAGTAGGGGGGGCCCTTCTCCTTGCACATACGTAAACTGTTGACAATGTTTCTTTCTTACACCTGCTTCTGTTTGGCCTAGACAAGTCTTGTTGTTATTCTGCTCGACTATCACCCCTTCCTTATTCTGGCAACAACAGTTACAGTCTTCCTGCAAAAATGTTCTTTATTATTCAGCCAACATGAATTCTAAGCTCTGTAAATGATTGCCCCCCTCTTTACTTTGGCAATGCTGGGTCTGATGAGCGAGCTTTGAATGAATTGTGTCCTCACACGTATTCCTCATCTTTGATATACTCAGATATCCTGCTTGCAGCTCAAAAACCTTTTTCAGCATAGGGCACTGTGCTTCGTCATCAACCTCATGTCCCCCGAGAGCCTCTGTCTTCCTCGACTATAACGTCGATGCTGGTATATATGGCACGCGCCGCACCCGTTGCCTCAATTTTGTTTTATCGCAGAGCTGCTCAAAATGGTTCTTTGGCTCAGCATGTTATTTACTGCGTAGTTACGAGTATCGTTACAATAAATGTCTACTCATACCCTGAAAACGGGCTTCATGAAATGTGCTGAGTGTTCGGCTAAAATGTCCATAACCGATCCTCATCGAGCATGTCTCTGGTGATTGGGGTGGGCCACATCGTCGAAGATTGTGGCTCGTGCCAGTGTTTGACTGGAAAAAGGTTAAAGGAGAGAAAGGGGAAACTTGCTTTGGGCAAACAATCCAAGTTAGTCCTTGGTGACCCCCACAAAAATTTCATCTGAAGGTAAGAGCCCAAGAGGGAGATCTCTGCAACGGCCAAGAGGCACAGTAAAGGTTCGAAGTGTTCAAGATCTCGGTGTCCTCTTCGTCATCTTCGAGGAGATTGAAGAAACCGAGTCATCGCTCCAGATCGTCCTCTACCGATTCCTCGCCAGAAGGGAAACGGGTAAGATATCCTAAAAAGGGGGATAGTCAAGTGAAACTGATAAACGTTTCCGATGTCAGATGTTGAGAGTGTTTGAGAAGGTGGCAAAGCCAGCCCCTTTGTTGAAGTCGTTAGAGACTCCCGACCTCATTGTGCGAAAAGCCGATATGGTATCATCTGTAAAAACAGTGACCGCGCACCCGGATAGCAGGCCGAAGGCTTCGAAGACCTCAAAGGCATCTGGTGCGCCTCTCATGGCCTCAAAGGGATCCTCCTTCTCCGTCCCATTTGTGGACGTCAAAGGCATCAAGTGGAGTCTATCGAAACCGAAACAGTTAGGGTCGAAGAACTCGAGGACTTTTGAAAGTCTGTCAAAGGTTTTTAAAGCGCAGGGGAAAAGACACTTCTTCCAAGTCCATGGCCTCTATTCATGAGGAAGTGGTGGAGGAAGAAAGCCCAATTTATAGATTTGGTAGGGAATACAGTAATCCTAGTGTTCGAGGAGTGATATCCCAGGAATCCAAAATTAGAGATCTTGTGGACATTCTGCAGGATACCAGAGGTCTAGATACCACTCCACAAGTTGATTTGGGCACTCCTGAAGGTTCAGGTCATGCTGATGCATTTTATAGATCAGTAATGGCAAAGGTTATTGAATAACTTGGATGGGGTAGATCATCTATTGAATATGAACAAGAGGACCGTTCAGAGATTTTGCACAGGGGACCTCCTAAGGACCCAGTCCTTCCATTCCATACAGCAGTAAAGAATAGAGTTCTAGAGAACTGGAAAAATCCTGATACCATCCACAGCCGTTCACAAGGATTTCACACAAAAAATACAGACCCTCTTCAGTGCATCCAAGGTTTCTTTCGAAACATCTGAGTCCACAAAGCCTTGCTGTGCAAGCAGCTACTGCTGCATCTAAGGAAATAGCCTATCCCACAGTCCCTCCGGACAGGAAGGATAAAAGGCTCGATGCCATGGGAAAGTAAGTTTTCTCCACAGGGAGTATGGCACTGAAAGCAACAAATGCAACTTGTGCTATAGCGAAGTTCGCCTACACTTTGTGGGAGGTGATAGCCATGGCATCTGTACACATCCCAGAGAGTGAAGCAAGGGATGGCTTTATAAACATTATTCAGGATGGTAAAGATGCTATGTGCCAATCGGTATCCAGTTAAAATGTTGAAAACATTTTTTCGATGCAATAATGTCGAAAAAAATAATGCAGACAAAGAAAAATGTCAAATGTGTTTTTTTATTTGGTTTAGCTAGTAAAAATACATTGTAAATAATAAAATAAAACGGGGTGGGGAGGAACCACCCATTAAAACAAAAAAAAAACAAAAATAATAATAATAAATCGAAATCATTTTTGTCGGCATTTTTTCTCTTGACATTATGGCATTCGAAAAAATGTCATTCGACATATTCACTATAAACCGTGCCAATCATTGCAGTCAGGGCTAGACACTGCAGATTGTATTAGTCGTTCTATGACTGCTGAAACAGTGCTTAGACGTTTTGCCTCACTTCGTAAATCAGGGTTTGCTTCTGATGTGCAATACAGATTATTGGATATGCCATTTGAAGGGTCTTACTTGTTTGGATCTAAAGCAGATGAAAGTCTTGAAAAGTTGCAGTCATCTGAGGCAGCCACAACAAGGTTGAGCAGCTCCATCGTCTGCTCAGGGATGGAAAAACCATTCATTTTGTTACTATTCCTCGGTTAGCAGGGGAATAGGTCAATTTAACCAGAGGGGACGGAAAAGGCAACCTTGAGGTGGCCGAGGACATACAGGCAGGGGAGCTGCAACAGTATCTGCCATCTTGCCTTCTACGCCAACCGGTGCCACAAAACGTCTGAGAACTTGAAACATTCTCACTCCCTCCTTCCCTGCAGCTCTCTGCCCTGCCTCCCTTGGCCCCCTCCCTGCTCCTACCTGCACTGCTATCCAAGAATGGTGTGCCGCCAATGACCTCTGCCTTAATGCCAGTAAGACTGAGATTCTACTCATCGGTACTCCCACTCCCTCCTTCCCTGCAGCTCTCTGGCCTGCCTCCCTTGGCCCCCTCCCTGCTCCTACCTGCAAGGCAAAAAACCTTGGGGTCATCTTCGACTCCACACTCTCCTTCTCTCCTCATATTTCTGACATCGCCAAGAGGTCACACTACCAGCTGCACCTCCTCAGAGGTATTCTTCCCTTCCTCTCCTTCCCCCAGAAGCTCACTGTCTCCCGAGCCCTGGTTCTCTCGAAGCTGGATTACTGTAACAGCCTCTATCTTAATCTGCCTGCCTCCACTCTCCGCCCTCTGCAACTCATCCAGAACAGAACTGCGAGACTTGTCCTTGGCCTCAAGCCCAGGGACCGTATCTCTCCAGGACTGAAATCTCTACACTGGCTCCCAGTGGCTGCGAGGATAAAGTTCAAAACCCTCTGCATTGTCCACAAGGCCTTCTGGGGCCTGGGTCCTAAATACCTTCAACTCTCTCTTCCCAAATATCTTCCTCCCCGAGCCCTTCGCTCATCCGCCTCCAACTCCCTCATGGTCAGCCGCTTCTTGAAGCAACGAGCTGGGGGTAGATCTCTCTCCGCGGCAGGGGCCTCCCTCTGGAACAGCCTTCCTGCCTCCCTGAAACTTGAGGAGAACCACCTCCGGTTCCGGAAGCACCTCAAAACCTTCCTCTTTGCTTCTGCTTTCTCTGTCCCTCTTCCCTGCTGAACAGCTAATTAATTCTTCACTAAACTGCACTGATCCTGCAACTGGACCACTCTAAACTGCCTTCGGTCCTGGTCCCAGTCACTGATCCCCTGGAACCCCTCTGCACTACGGGACCGTCTCTGTATCCCTACAGCCCCCCCCTTCCCCAGCACTTGTTCTGCACTTACCTTGCACTTGCCACTAGCTGGCCCTTTTTTATTTATTACTTACGCCACTTACCTTTACTGCACTTCCCCCCCTCCCCTTCCCCTTGCACTTTTCCCCCCTCCCGAACCCCTGCACTTGCGCGACCTGAATGACACCTGGCCTAGTAGGATCGTTTGTTTTGTCTCCCCTTGTTCCTCCCCTCCCTGCCTCGTCGCGCCTTGAAACACCTGTGAATAGGCGCGTTACAAATACCATATCATATCATATCATATCATTTGACATTGGTGGTAGGCAGATTTTCCCAGCATCTGAAAGAATGGCAAAGTATTACAACAGATGCTTGGGCACTACAAACAATGGCCCATGGTTACTGCCTCACTTTTCTAATGAGACCACGAGAATGTCCCACAGAAGGCCAGTCCATGAAAGTACCAGATCCGCTTCTCATATAGGAAGTTCAGACACTGTTCGAGAAGGGTGCAATCGAACAAGTACCTTTAACGGAAATAAATCAAGGCTGGTACTCTCCTTATTTTCTGATCCCAAAAAAGGACAGAGGGTTGCGACCCATCTTGGACTTGAGATGCTTGCACAAGTTCCTCAGGAAGGACAAGTTCAAGATGGTCACTCTCTCGCAGATCCTCCAGGCCCTTCAGATCCAGGATTGGATGGTGTCATTGAGTCTTCAGGATGCTTATTTGCATGTGCCGATTCATTCCAAGCACAGAAAATACCTGAGATTCGCTGTTGGTAGTTCTCACTATCAGTTTCGGGTACTGCCATTCGGGCTGACC
This sequence comes from Ambystoma mexicanum, assembly GCF_040938575.1. Lineage (NCBI taxonomy): Eukaryota > Metazoa > Chordata > Amphibia > Caudata > Ambystomatidae > Ambystoma > Ambystoma mexicanum. The sequence goes on along the minus strand of NC_090921.1, from coordinate 843,009,360 downwards.
TGCACCACAGGGGTTTTCACCAAGCTTATGGCGGTGGTGGAAGCGAATCTACGGAGGGGGAGGAGGGATTCACATCTACCCCTACCTGGACGTTTGGCTGATCAGAGCCCGTTCACCTGAACAGGTACTGGAACATCTAGACAGCACCTGCATTCTCTACACAAGCCCAGTGCGGTAGACAGCTCGAAGGTTCTTGTGAATAATGCCTGAATTGGTACTCATTGTGTTGGCTACAAATGGACTAAAGTGCAATGTCGGCATCAATATTAGAAGATACATCATATCTGGAACTACATTTGGTGTCTAAAGTGCAAAGCATTTTTCTTCCAAATGCGCAAAATGGCTGTAACCGCATTCATGTTTTAACGCTTGACGCAGGTTTTTGCTAAAGTGCATCGTGCCAGAGCAATGTTATAACTTCATCAAAAAGCAGTACTGGTATTACAAAATGTTAAATTCATAAAACATTCAAATCCTAAAGTGCAAAGTGTTTACAGCAGCATAATTCTTCTAAAGTGCAAAGTGCAAAGTGCAAAATGGCAGTCATAACCTAAGCACTTATGGTGCAACATGATTCTATGATACAACATGCCTGATGGCAGCATCTCAAGCAGATCATCTGCATAGACACCCCCATTAATATAGGAGGTTGTCAACCACTTGTGTTAAAGTGCATAGTGCCAATTGTCATCTGCTTTTTAAAAAAAAATCTTTCCTATAATACCAATGTCTGCTCTGTTTGTTGCCGCTCAATCATAGTCCACCAATTTTGTCCCATCAGCCATTTCCCCCCATTAAAATTGGCCACAAAGCTTTCCACACTTGTCAACCTAAAACTAAAGTGCAATATCCAGAGAAACAACCACCAAGTTAAAATGTGTATACAAAAAGAGAAAGAAAACACTATGTCAAACAATCTCTGTGCAAACAACTGCTGCTGGCAACAAATTATTCTGGTAGAAATATGGTCATAATGTTTGTCCTTTTTCTACACAGCCTTGGTTGCTAAACATGGATTTAATTTAAATACTGTTCATATTATGAGCTCAAAATTCCCCCTGTATGATCCCATGTAGGGTGATGAGGGTGCTTATTGGCCCAAAAATGTATAAAGTTCCTCATCAATGTTATGTCCGTTGGGATATTTGCTTTCAAAATCCAAAATGCACCGAGTCTCTTTCTGGCGCAACAATTTTTCTTTGTCTCCTCCTCTCGGTCCAGTATCTATTTTCTGAATAACAAAGAAACCAAAACTACCCATGTTCTTGTTATGATGTTCAACACAATGTTTGGCCATCGGGTAATACACATTGCTGTTAATGATTGCGCAAGCATGTTGTTGAATGCATATTTTCAATTTGCACTTAGTGCTGCCTATGTACCATTTCTGGTAAGAACAGGTGAGTACATAAACTACATTTTCTGTTTCACATGTAATGGTCTCTGGTATTTCGACCACTTCTCCTGTAACAGGATGTTTGAAAGAATTGTAGTTGTTGGCATATTTACACATATTGCAGCGTGTGCATTTGTGAAAGCCCTTCTTTTTGGTTTCTTAGCCAGTTGTTTTTGCTACTCTCTTCTGCTTTCGCCATATAGCATTGAACAAGGCTATCTTTAATAGACTGATTTCTATACCAGTTACAACGTCATACTCGAGGAGGACAGAGGCTCTTGAAGAACAGGAGGTTGACGATGACGCACAGTGCCCTTTGCCGAAAAGGGTTTCTGAGCTGCAAGCAGGCTATCGGAGTATATCAAAGATGATAAATATATGGGAGGAACAGCCATGGTTAAGTAATTTGTTCTTCTGTATGGCCCCTTTTTTTGCTTTGGTAAAGATGTTTGTAACTAAAAGGCTTTTGGCAATACTGTTTCTGATTCGCTTGCTTTTGTATTGCCCATTATTTGCTTTGGTAAGCGAGCTGACTTTTATAACAATAGTTGTAACTTTTCTCTGCTTGCCTCTGCAAAACTTGTATTTTGCCAACATGCTTTCTTTATATTGGTTTGGTATTCAAAACAATGTTCAGAAGTCACTGGTCATATACGGAGAGTACCAGGATTACATTCCACTGGTAAACCCACTGGCTCTGCTACATGTGTCCGTGCGGACCATTGACACAGCTCACTCTGCTTCTTCCTCTGCCTCAGTCAGGCCGGCAGGCTGCTTCCAGCTTCCTGCGATCCGTGCAGAACGTGAAAGTAGCTTCCCTCAGCTCCTCGTATCTACCGGTGCTCGCAAGCCACCAGTACACTGCACACCAACAGGAAAGTTTGTCGCAATGCCATGTTCCACCGCGTGACCTCTGCAATTTAGGTTATAAACCCAGGAGACCCTCTCAGGATCGTCATCTGCTTTACCAACAGCGGTGGATCCGGCCTCTCCTCTCCCATTTCTGCTTCCCCGGCAACTGCAACAGGTAGTCTCTGGAACCCACCCTCTTGCTCTAATGGCTTGAATCTGAGGGGGCCTTATATATTCAGAGGTCCCGCTCCGGTGTGGGTCATTAGAACCACTAGACTGGCTCTTCCAGTTTAGTGCTTCCGAGTCCCTCTTCCTCTTGTTGGGCTTGAAATCTCCAATGCGGTTTTTGCTTCTTTCTTCAAAAGGAAACACTAACATCATTGGATTTACTCTGTTTATTAAATGATCTGTTAGAAAAAGGTTTTAGAGGACTGGATGTTTAGTTCATATTTAAGGAATAATTATATCTGTCATAAGCCAAAGGTATTCATGTTTTGATTCCCAACTATATAATTTCTCTGGTATTAATAAGAGTCTTTTCTACCCTCAATGGGGACATCTTTGTGAAAGGAGGTCTGACTCAGACAACAAACCATCAAATATTCTGACACCACATACATGTCCCTCTCCGAAGAAGACAAATACTGTGTCTCTCCCAACGTAATCCTCTTATTCCGTTGGGGGCCTTCTCCTCCTAGGTGATCCACCCAGCTAACACCACCCTCAAGGTTAGAATCATGTAGTGTCTGCCCTCCCCAGGCCACCCGGGAGGAGACTTTAGGCAGAGTTTTTGTAAGGATTCCGCAGGATTCATCACACCACCTTGTAACAGACCCCATCACCCAGAAACCTAGGCCCTCCATATTTCTGCTCCCTGAGCTTCTTGTTGATGCAGTTCCCCTGCAGGCATGTCACCTGTGCATTCACTTTGTGAATAGAGTCATTCTCTGCCATCAGTTTGTTGGTGGGGTCTACATGAAGCTCCTTGATGAAGCTTTCTGTATGCTCAATGTTTTTTGCAATTTCAATGGACTTGTCCAATGTTGGATATCGTTCCCTCCAAAGTTCTACGCCAATCTTGTTAATACATTTAATCATCAACTGGTCCCAAATCTGTTCATCCCGAAAATTACCGAAATGGCATTTTATGGCCAGCTGCCTAAGGGCAGTAATAACTCCTCAATAGTTTTTCAATGCTTCTGCTCCCTAGCAGCGAAGTGATATAGTGCCAGAATTTTCTTTTACCTCATAATGCTTGTCCAGTTTAGCTATGCTCACGTCAAACTGACTCATTTCCCACATTCCAGCAGGTTCTGGTAATCTTTTAAGAAACTCTTGTCCAGCAGCACCCAGACAGTAAAATAATAGTGCCTTCTTCCTCTCACTTCAATAGATGGGTCCCTATTATGCTAGCACATATTTTATGAAGCCTTCTTTCCATTCTCTCCACTTGGTAAGTGGCTTCCCTGGTGGGGTTAAAAATATTATGGGACCTGGGATGTAGGCCATGGTTATTGTTTGTGTTATAATGTGGCTCCATAGCGATAGAACATTCACATGGAGTGTTTATGGGCAAGGGGAGTTCTGGATTCCAGGATCGACGGTTGTTGGAAGAGGGAAGAGAGGGAGAGGGAGAGACACAGCAGGTCGGGGGTCGTATGGACATTGCTCATCTTGCTAATAAATATGCCTGGCTCAATGTACCTTGGTGCAGCCTACCTCATTTGATTGGCGACGAGCTTGTGTGCAGCTGTGTCGAACCCCAACAGTGCCTTACAGTGGTTGGCAGGCCATCTCCGCAGCGCAGCATCTCCCGGAGTAAGAGGGGTGCCCAGCGAGTGGATGCAATCTCTCCAGAGCAAGTGAAGGTACTCCATGGAAGCCATTGATTGCGGCCTGTACATCTGAAGGAGGTACCGCCAGTCCCTTCCCAGGGAGGCTGCGGTGCAGCGGCACCCCCGATAAAGATGCAGTGACTCAGTGGCCAGGTGGGGTCGCCAAGGCACCAAAGGAACATAGAAAATTTCAGAAGGCAGACTCCTGCGAGGTGCCCGTGCTGTTGCGATTGATGTTCGATTAATGCATCCCCCTCCATACCGTGATGTGCCCTATGCATGTTGTGGGGGGGTCAGAAATGCGAGGCAACCACAGAGATAACATTTCTTCAAAATGTGCCATTTATTAAAGGAAAAGGGGTGTGGTAAACGCCTTCCTTTCTCTAACATAACAAGAAGGTCCCTGCCTAGCAAACTAAAGAAAAATGATTTAATGTCCAAAACATCTCTGACTCTCACACTAATATACACAACAAAATTAAACAAGGAAAATATGGCTAACTTTAGTCCAACAAAACAATGTTGCAATTTAAACTTGAAGTCTTGAAAGCACTCCTTGTGACCAGAGTTGGACTCCCTTCCCCTGGATCAACGCAGGACCACTTTGAGCACAGTTCCGTTTAGCAAAGTTGTGTTCAAGATAACACAAAAAATCTCTACCAACCATTGTGTCTTTTCCTGGGATAGAACAAAATGTCTTTGCCACAAATGTTTCTTCACAGTTCAAACAGCAGACTTTTTCCACAATATCCTTCCATCATTGGTAGATATCCTTCTTCCAAAATACAAGATCAAAACCCAAAATCGGGCCGACTCAGACGACAGGAGATTTTGTGTAACTTGGAGGGGGATTCATCCCGTGATTTTTTGTTTCACTTAATTGGAAAATCTTGATTTGGAATATAGATTTGCTATTAGCCCTGATTTGAAAAAGAAACTGGTGTGTCGAAACACGTGTTATCCAAAAAGGGCAATACAATAATATCAACCTGTTCACAAGTACTCAGTTGTGGCGCAGTTCCTAAAGTGTGGAGCAACATTCTCAAATGACTCTGCTTTAGCTGGTCCTCTTCTTGACACGCTGCTTACCGCTGCGCATATTCTGCAATTTGATGGGCCTCTTCTTGGCACGCTGCGTCCCTCTGCGCGCACTCTGCAATCTGCTGGGCCTTCATCGTTCATGACAGGTTCTCTTAGTGTTCTTCTTTCCATGGCTACTCCGTCCCCACTGACTCATTCAGCTTCCGAAGCTAAGCCTTCTGCACGATATTCAATGTCGCCTTCATCTCCTCCCTGCTCACTCCTCACCTGTGCATCATTTTGGGATTTAAATATCCCACTCAGGTGGCTAGGTCTATAACAACTAGACAGCACCTTTAGCCAAGTATCACTTTGAATCGTCTTCATCTCGGCGCCCTTCTTCCTCGCCCCAATACCATTTGCATTATGGTTAACAAAGTCCATATTAGATGGTGTGATATTAGTTTGTCCAGTTTTACCGTTAGTTTAGAAGGTTTTAGGTATCGAGGACTATTAAAACCGGGAGAGGTTGTAGAAAGTATTTGTGTTTTAACATTGTAGTGAGGACTTTCATTTAAGGTGTCATTGGGATAACTAAGGTTTCATTTGTAGTTCCTGAACCCCCGAAACACCCACATTACTTGGTCTAGCTAATTTCCCATGACAGGCTGCTGGAGTAGTTATATGGGAGGGACGTGTACACTGATGCAATGCCATTAGGAATTTAGGAATGATTTAACTTTCATCCTCAGAAGCAGATTAATACAGCATCTCTCCTAGTGGAGTCACTACCTCCCCTTGATAGCCGTCTCCTCCAATGTGATCCTCCCTCTCGATACCACCCCCAGGGTTAGGATCAGGTAGCGGCTGCTTTCCCCTGGCCACATGGGAGTAGACTTTAGGCTGGGGTTTAGTGATGCTTCCGCAGTATTCATCACAAAGTCTTGTAATTACCGTTGCTGGGCAATGGTACTTTGTTTACAAGTGCATCGTAAGAGGAAGTTTCCTTGTGTGCCTACCAGTGATACAAGCACAGTAGCAGGGCAGAGAGCACAGAGAAGTGGCGTTACGAGTGAGGAGCACACAAGCATGAGAATGTGGCATTCTTAACACGGTTTGCATCCGCCTGGGATTTACAGAATGGAGTCAAATTTGGATAAGGTACTGAGAGGAATATATTTTTGTGTTCTTGAGATTTGTTCTTTGAGATGTACCTTTTTGATAGTAATGGCTATGCCTGGGGTGCCTGGTCCACCTCTATTTATGGCATCCGCAGGTCCAGTTAAAATTAGGTGGAGCAACTGGAAGAAAGGAATTCTACATTATCTAAGGGCTGCGTGTGGAAACACCTTTGCCACCGACGGGAAGGTGTCACTATTAATGCACTTTCTGGCCTATGTGGCCCAATGTTTATTTGAGACTTGAATGAATTTGGATGGTGCACTGGAGTCGGATGTGTCGAATGAGCTGGAAATAGCCTTGTTCAAGTTGGATGCCCATTTTAACCCCAAGACAATGATCTGGAACAGTATAAGGTGCAAGAGAATAATGAGAGGGTAGAGGAATGTTTTTTCTTAATTTAGTTTATTACAAACTTTTAAAAAAAGACAAGAAAACGACAAGAAAATTAATAGATTCCAAATTTCACATTTCTCATTACATCATTTCATGTAGCTCACGCTTATCCTTTGATACTTACAAGTTATCCTCAGACAATAGCTTTAAATTAATAATGATAAAAACGGTAAAAATGAAAAGGAGAAGGAGGAAGGAAAAAAAAAACACACTGGGAAGTTCTGCGTTTCTTCCTTCTTTTCCCATTTTCTAAACAATGACAGTTCCTGAACTGATTCAAGGGTTCACTGCCGTGACGTCTTTTGTTAGTAGATTGTTCCCTTGATCCAAATAGAAAATCAGCGCATAGGTCAATTTTTTGTTTGCTCCATCAGATAGTTCCTGCCACCAATCTTCTCCACACATGGACGGCCTTTCTTGTATATGGGATCCCAAATGCCTTGTTCTCAGAGATTTAAGTGCCGCACAAAAAAGAGTTAGATGTTTTAACATTTCATCAGCACTCTTACATAATCTACACTTAAGATCTAATAGTAGAAATTTTTTCCACAGCCACTGTGTTTCTTTGGTTTCGAATAAGTTAAGTCGGAATCTCAAATGTGGTTCTTTGATTTCGACTTGGGAACTTCTCCAAGTATCTTGGTAGCTTATTCAAGGCCTTTAGTTCTGGTGCAGCATTTTACATCAACCCATTGCATGGACTCTGATCTACAGTGTTTACCCAGTCTTGTAACCACAGTTTCTTTTTCACTGAGTTTGGATTTGCCTGCAATGTGATATTGTCAGTGTTGAGCTCCACCAAAATGTTTTCATACCGATCAGCCCATTGCCATAGAGCCGTCTTATTCGAGTTACTTTTTGGATTATGGAGAATGTCAAATTGTAGTGGCTGGACTTCAGCTGTGATTTTTCTGTGGACCGACAGCATGTTCCATGCAACTCTGGCTTTTATGGAAGTGAGCCCCACCTCATATCGAATGCACGCAGTTACAATACCCCTGCGAAGTCGCAACACTCTTCGCCAAAATGCGTTTTCAAACAGAGTCCATAATGAGTGCGAACTAGCCAATGCACATTCTGCTCCGAGTATCAAGGCTGGCACGACTTTCTGATTATAGAAGTCAACTGCTGGCTTTAAGGAAAATGTGCCATATTTCATATTCATTACCAAGGCTTGTGTTGATAGATGTTTGCATTTTTTTTCGCCTTTTTCACCCGGGGCGCATTATTGATGCTGCTTTTGATCCACACAGCAAGATACTGCGTTTGGTTTACACATTTTAGACATTCTTTCCCCAAGTACCACTGAGGCAACTTCTTAGATGTTTTTTTTTCCCCTCTTAGATTTTGGAGATTTAAGATTTCCGATTTTGAAGGATTTATTTTGAGATCATTTGCATCAAAGTACTTTTCCAGCACAGATAGTTTTTGTTGGAGGCCAATAGGGGTGACATCTAACAGAACCAATCATCAGCACATAACATATGGGCAAGGTGGTTCCCGTTGATTTTAGGAGGGAACGCTACAACTTCACCCAAGGTTATACAGACATCTGATATAAACAGAGTAGAGAGGCCAACGGGCAACCCTGTTTAATGCCTCCATGAGTTTTGATAGGTGCAGACAGGGTCTTAGCACAGTCGAGCCAAATCTTTATTTCTGTTTTCGAATGCAGTTCTTTAAGTACCGAGATCAGACTTACTGCACAGTTCCATTTTATCAACTTTGTCCACAAAAGTTCCCCGTTCACGCTGTCGAAGGTGTGAGTCAGGTCAATGAATGCTAGATATATTTTCATCCCTTGCCGAATTGCCTCCATCTTCAGCAATTTCATTATAAGCAAATTCAACCCATGCTTTTACCGAACCCAGTTTACCTTGGGTCGTATGTGTGCGAGGATTTCATCCATGCTATCAGATGATGTTGAACTTGTGTAGTAGAGGAATACATTACAACCTTGCACCATCTGGCCCCAACTTGTAAATTTAGTAATGCTTTAGATGAACATATCAGGGATCAGTTTATGATGCGCTGTAATAATAACAGGCTCCGGGAAGCTAAAAGATGATCCTACTTGGACAAGGTGATTGAGATCGCTAAACGTGTGGAACATTCTATGGCCTGTGTGGCCAAGTTAGTTAAGGCAGAGAACAAGGATATCAATCCCTAAAGTGTTGAAAGTTTTGTCAGATGAGAAACCCAGAAGGAAACAAAAGGCGAACCTACAGTGCAACAAAGTGTGAAATATGTTAGGGGAACTCGCCGAAGGGGCAGAGTTGAGAGGACCATTTGTGCTTTTGTTGCGGCAACACCCACATGCCAAGGAAGAAAAGCGATTTGCTCTAAGTGCAAGAAATGGGGTCATTTTGCCCACTATTGCAAAAACATCCAGATGGGCCTGAAGAAAGTGCTATATGTTTCAGAGAATGGAGAATACTCATCTGAAGAAGAGGTTAAGTGATGAACAGTGAATATGGTACATGGGTAGGATGAGGAAGAGTACAGAAGTCTGTATGAGCCTATTTGTGTGAATGGGAATATTGTATCCATGAAGGCCGATTCAAGGGCCCAAATTTCACTCATGTCTAGAGAGGTGTATGAATGCGATGTAGGAGGAGATGTAAGGAACTTGATGGAGCTGGACATAAGTCCGGGTGGTTGTAATTTAGATAAAATTTAATAGTTGGGATACTTCCAGGCGAACCTGGGATTTAAGGGTAGGTATGCTCAAGAAAAAGTTTACTTAACAAAGAAAGGAGCAATGCTCTTGGCATGGTGAGAGCAAAAGTAGTTCAGAATAAGACTTGATCCTAACATTGACAAACAGGTCTTACATGTTGGTGGAATAGTATGGAAGCATGTTGACCAAAGGTGTTGGTAAAACAAATCAAACATCAAATTGTTCTTAAGGAAGGTAGTGACCTAACAGCCAAATTATGTTCCGTTCCATTAGTTCTTACAGAAAAGGTGAACGTGGAACTAGAGAAGTTGTGCATTTTGGGTGTGATTGAATGAGCGAGAAGTGCACAGTGGATATTCCCATTGCTGGTGGTAAAGAAGCCTCTGGTGAGCTTTGCTTGTGTGTTGATCTTCACGAGTTGAACAAGTGTGTGGTGGTGGAGAGGCACCCTCTTCCAAATTTAACAGAGATATTGTCGATGGTGGACAGTGGTAAAGTGTTTTCTCAGTTGCATATGGCTTCCGCCTATTATCAGATTTGACGCATTCAAAACCCACAAAGGGATCTTCAAATTTCGTAGAAGGCTGTTCGGCCTAGTAGCTGTCTCATCAGTTTTCCGGAAGGTCATGGATAAGTTATTTAAGGGTATGAAGGGAGTTTACTGTTCTTAGGATGATGTATTGGTGTGTGGAGCGACAGTAGAGCAACATGATACCATTTTGGATCAAGTTTTCAGAATTCTGGAGAAGAAGGGGTGTCATTGGGGGAGGGGAAGTGTGCCTTTATGAGAGATGCTGTGGAATATTTGGGGCATTAAGTTTCGGCATCTGGGTGAAAGCCAAAAGTGACATGGTGGATCGCATCAAAAGTATAGGGGTGTCACAGTCGAAGAGTGGGTTGCGATCTTTCTTGGGAATTATTGAATTCCATCAAAAATGTGTTAAACGTTTCGCAGACAAGATGAAGGAGATGAGGAAGCTGCTCAAGAAAGGTGTGGAGTTTGTTTGGGGTGACTTGTTTGAGAATGAGTTTAATGCAATAAAGCAGGAGATTGATTTAGCAAAATCCCTAAAACAATTTGACACTCGGAAAAGGTCTGTGATAATCGTTGACGTGAGTGATGTCGGGATTGGGGCAGTGTTGTCTCAGTTGGACACAAATAGTGCTGAATTCATAATTGGACATGCCTCTAGAGTTTTGCAGGGCCAAGATAATTACTTGGTATAAGAAAAAGAGATCTGAGCCTGCCAATGGGCAGTGGAGAAATTTGGGAATTTTATGTGGGTAGCAGAATTTGTGAGAAGGACTGACCACACAGCCTTCAAAAACAAAAGTATTTTTGAATCAAAAGGGTTCAATAAGGTTTCTAGGCATGTAGCAAGTTGGGTGGCCAGGATGCAAGGACACAATCAAAATGGAAGTCACGTCTGGCTGAGAAAATGTGCTGTCTGACCACTTTTCGAGATTAGGTGGGCAAGAGGAGGAGGAAGGTACAATGAAACCGATGGAAACTGTCTTTGTCAAGCATGAAGGTATCGTGGGAAAAGAGGAGCTGATGGGGGCTATGAGAGTCAATGAGTGTTATGCCTGTTGTGGGGTATGTGGAATCAGTATGGTGTAATGTATCTGGAGTAAGACTCAGACACAGAGGCTTTGTGATGATTGCTATAGACTTTTATTAAAGTAAAAGAAGGGTTGGAGAAAGACATCTCTCGCCTTATCACTACAAGGGCTTTCACTGCCTCAACAAAACTAAAGGATGTCAGTGACAGAATGTCCAGAAATAAAGAGTTCTCTGTCCAACATCCTATCCTATCTGGACCCTTACAAGCTAAACTCAAAGAAACGTGAAAAGGGATGAAGTCTCTAAACTGGTTATGTATAGCTTTTCCAATGTTCAAACTCAAAGTTCCAAAAAGGGTACACAAACAAGTTTCACAATCCTCAGCAAGGACGGAGGAGATGCCCCCGCCCCCCATTCCCCCAAGATTCTCCCCTCCTTGTCTGCTCCTTTGTAGGCTTCCTGCGTTGTGGATCTAGAAGGTTGTCGGTACGATGCAGAGAAACCTTTTGAAGACCAGCTCGACTTTCCCCTGGAGGAGCAAAAGGATGGGCGGTTCTGCTGGAGAGTGCCCAGGGAACACCGTCTTCATATCCGCTTTGATGGCCTGGAGGCACTAATCGATGACCTTCCCAAATCGATTCTCTCAGTCGAAGGGCATGTCCAGCACCTTCGCCTGGACTTCCTGAAGGAAATTTGCAGCCAACATTCAACCTTGGCGACAAAGGCAGACACTGTTCCCCATTTGCCGGAGCCCTGTGTCAGTGACGTCCAATGACACTGATGGCGTGATCAGCAGGGTCGGACTGGGACAAGAAATAGGCCCAGACAACAAAAAAAAAAGTGGCCCACCCCTCGCCTCAAAAAAGTGGCCCACCCCTCGCCTCAAAAAAAGTGGCCCCTTTCGGGATACCAATGCCCCTATGCCCTCGACAAAGACACTGTGGGGTGCTTCCGAACTGCACACAGTCAGCAACAAAGGCTAGCTATCATCCGGGGTCAGACTGGGCCATGCAATTATCTCAGGCACCAAAGATAAAGTGGCCCGCAGTTGCAAATGGCTTTTCATTCCTTTTGTGATACTGTTTGAATAGTACCCAGGCGGAGCTTTTTGATAAAGTGACATGCAAATTGTATATTTTAAAGAATATTTATTCAGCAAGCAACACTGGTCAAAACTACTAGTCGCAGTGTGAATTAACTCATCAAACTGGCCCACATGGGCCAACAAGGGTCCCACATTGGCCAATAAAACGGTCCCACACCAGCATTTTGTGTTTTTGGTTGGCCCTGGGCCTATAGTCCTACAGGCCAGTCCGAGGCTGCTCCCAGCTCAACTGACTTTTCAGTACTGACACTTTTTCCCTCATCTTTTCCCCCAGTTGCAACCCCTACCCACAGAATAAAAAGTCATGTTTCACCATGGGCAGGGCCACAATCCATCTCTATCAAGGAAGCCTAAATGCTTTGAGAGCAATGTAGCAGCATGCAATACTCTTTACCTAACTATTCATGCCAATGAACAGGTACAGCCAGCTTCCAAAACCGATACGGTTACATTTCGCTCATGCCCACATTGCCCAACAAATACAACCAACTCTGATGCCCAAGGAGCCGTTCAGCATAACTGGTACAGCCTGCTCCCAGCTATGGTAAAGCTAGTTCAAACACAATCGTCTCCTGATCATTCTCTGTGAACGTTGCTGCACCCACTTAGTAACAGGTAGAGGAGCAAATTCCCACATATGTCAGGCAATAGATCGCGCAAGGTAACACCATTTCCATTAACAGGGACAGCGAGCTACTGCTCACGTCCAGTAGCTTTTACAACCCAAACTCCTCGCACTCATCACCGGAACTGGTACAGCTATAGCCTTCAACATGCCCAGCCTCACCCCACCCCCCTTAGCTCACAATGTCCATACTATAGGCTCTGTTTCGAAAAGCATGTAACACTGGAATCTGATGCGGAAAGGTAGGGAGACTAAGCATGAAAGCATGGCAGTAGGGCAATACATTGGCCCATGGCTGTGCCACCTAATTCTGACTGCTGCCCTCACCAAGAAGAGCTGAGCTCAGTCTTGCAATAGACCAGTGAAAAAATTATGACATACTTGTCGGATGGTGGAAAAATAAAGCTTGTAACTGGATCAGCCCCAGACAGGTCCCCAGAGGCATAGGCCCCTCTTGAGTGTTCCCAAGTTCCTTATGGGCCAGTCTGCCACTGTCGGCCTCACTATAAGTATGGTGGTAACAGGTGGCATTCCAGAGTAGCGCCTATCTTGCCGAAACACACAATAATGGCCTTTGCAGCCCATGCATATGCTGCCTGCTTGTTGCCTCATCTTCAATGGAGGTCTTGCCCCATGCAGTATTACCACATGTCCCCAATGCAGTTCAATTGGCCTCAAAAGCGGGCAATAACTTGTACTGCACCAACCCTAAATCAGTTGTAGTATTATCATAGCCGCATGCAGTAAGAGGAATTCAGTTGAGCGGTATTACCATAGTTGATACCGCCAAACTTACAATGTGGCGCAGAATTACAGAAACAGCTTGGCACATGATGGAAACAGAGTGTAAACATAGCAGAGTCCATGCTGGACACACACAAACATACACAACATTTGAGGTGCACAGAGATAGAGCCTGCCCTGGGGCACGAGAGAGACCAACAAGGGCAGGAGGAGAGATGGAGCCTGGGGAGTTGGGCTGGGGCAAGGCAGGCCAATAAGGGCAGAACCTGAGATGCAGCCTAGGGAGGAGGGTAAGTTCTAGATGGGCAAACAAGTGCAAAAAGAGCGATTGATGGGCCCTGGTGGGGGCTGGGGAAGAACACAGGTATGCTTTTGGTACTCGGGCAGGAGGCAAAAAGATAGTGGGTGTATGCAGGCAGAGGAAGTGTACAGTAAGGGTGGGCTCTAAAGAAAAATAAGTTTGGACTATGGAGTAGGGATATACACAATGAAAGGAAAATGAAATCAGAAACAAACACTTGGTGACTTAGCAGAGTAGGAAAATAGTTTGAAATTGATAAATATTAACACAAAAGAGAAGATAAAATTCGAAAAATAAACGGAAACAGAAGTTTGCAAGATAGCTTAAGGACAAAAAAAGGTGAGTCTGAAGAGAGAGAAATTAAAAGACGAAAGTTTTATGAAACACGTATTTGTAAATCAAACCACATCTGGCAGGGATGTCAACTCATGTAGGGGTTGCCAGGGGTCTGCCTGGTGACCCCTGAAGCCTCCCTTGCTACCCCTGTGGTCTCCCTTGCTACCCCTAATTTAAAATTGGGGCTCCTGGGCTGTGGTCAGCACCATGTGGCTGAGAGTCTCTGATTTCTTCATTATAAACCCAGGACTAAAAGACCCAAAATTCAAAGTTAACTTAACCACTGGACTAGCATCTCCGCCTGGAACGGGGCACATCGGCATGCATTTGTAATCGGGTCGCAGCCCGTTGGCACGTCAGCGGCTGCATATCACATGCTTCTTTCTGTTTATTTGGCCCAGGTCAAGTGACACCCTATACATTCCAATGTTTCAGACAGGCTACAATCTCGATCCGTCTATAGCTGGTGGATGTACTTGCAAACTCTGCCCGCAAAGCCTCAACCAGAATGGCAGACTAACGGGTGGCAGAAAACGTACTGCTTTACAGATTAACTGGTTGCACGCTGCTGTGCCCTTAACGGTGCCTAATGAGGCGCCAGTCAGCGGCCATAGCTACTAAATTCAACCGCTAGGCTAAATGAATGTCGTTGAGTGCTTGCACTTAAATTGCACCCCTGCCTATCCGGTGCTCGCAGAGTCAATGCTAAACAACTGCAAGCCATCAGCAAGGCGCTCTGTCCTCCATGCCCCCCACATTAAAATGAGATTAGTGGTCAGGCACTTAGCTCTTCAGTATTTAGGCTCTGAGAAACGTTTTGAAGAAACAAAGTAGAGCAGTGATATCCCCTTGAAGCATCGCGGTTCTGCACCAATAATTGAGCAGTTGCCAGGGTCATTAACGGCGTGGCTCTGTGTTTCTTAAGTGGCTAGTTTTCTGATAGCTATAGCCGGTAAAATAACTCACTGGGTTCAGCGCTCACTGCTGCAATGTGCGTGTGCTCTGCAGGTTGCAGGTTCAGCTACCAGAGAGAGAGGTCAGGTCAACTCAGCCTTTTAACCTGCTGAGGTTAATTAAGTGAGTAGCAACACAGGTTGGGTGACTTTGTAGGTATATTTGGTCTATATGAAGCTCTTACAAGTAAGTGCTATATAATAACACAACATTATCATTTGGCCTTGGACATCTGCTTGCATTCACAGTAATTTGGTAAATTGGCCCATATGCGCTGATATTAATGATACATATGGTGATCCATTCTTGTATGAAATGTATATCACTTCACAGCAGACCTGCATGCACCCCCCACCCCAGGCACACTCACATGGCATGGCAGGGAAAGCCCCTGAAAAGGGACGGTGTGGCTGAGACACACAGGCACTTGTTAGACTCTGCCCTAATGTTTACGTTGCTCAATGCTCACAGTAGTCCCACTCCAGTCCAGTCCTTACCTCAGTTGGCTGGCTGTTGGCTGGGCTGCTGCCTGCTGTCTGTGTGGCCGGCACTGGCACTGGGCACTCCGCTGTCTGTCTGCTGGCCGGCCGCCTCAGTGCTGCTGTGGTCCTCCTGTCCTGTGTGGGCTGTGGCTGTGGGCACTGGCACTGTCGGTCTCGAGGTCCACTGCAGACGGTGTGTGCTTGTGGGGCACTGGGGCTCATATAGCAGCAGCCCAGCCAGTAGCATAATGTATGCATTGGCGATTTCGCAGATTTGGCGGCAAATTGGGTGGGCAGGCACTGCCTGCCCAGCCGAATTTTCATTGGGTCAATGGGTCCGATCCGTCCACGGCGCCGGCGGCCGGGGGCCCAGGCCAGCCAGCCCCCAGGCGCACAATTTGAAGACAGTTGCTTTCAACTTTGCAAAGAAGTGTTACTTACTTCCTGCAGCAAAGTTGAAAGCAAGTGTGAAATGTGTCACTGTGTTTTACAGTGCCAGGCTCGGCCCCAGCTCAGCGGAGCCCTCAGTCAGCCTGCAGGCAGGCTGCACCCCCCAGGGTCAGGAGGACTCGGAGGGGAGGAGGGAGGCAGGTGTTACAATTGCTTTGTGTTTGCAATTGCTTCAGCCTGCCTCCCTCCGGCTCCCGAGTCCCACCACAGATTAAACAACTAAACAAGTTGTTCTCTCTGTGGCCACGCCCGCCGCAGCCGCAGGCCAGGGGCTCGTGAGCTGACGGCAGGCGCACCGGCCCCCTGCAGTGGCACTGGGCGGGTGGCGGCATGCCGCCGGCCTGGCCAGGCCCCAGGCCCACCGGCCTGTGAATTATGCATCTCCATGCATCATAAATTATGATGCATGCATGATGCAGATGCACTCATCAAAGCAAGGTAACTGACTAGTGTTACCTTGCTATGATGATTGTGCAGAGCAGAGCAGAGCAGACTCTCACTCCCCCTCCTGGCTCCCGCCTCCCGCCCTCCACTGACTGGCTGGCTCGCCCAGCCCAGGGCAGGCGAGGCGAGGCGACTCACTTCTCCAGCCCCAGCCCCCCCATCCGGCCATCCCCTGATTTGGCCGCAGGCCGCGAATACTCGCGACGCCGCGGCTCGGCACACTGCAGCGCACACACACACACTAGGCCGGGCCCGGGGGGCCGCTGGCCGGGCCTGCCAATAAAAAAAAAAAAGACATTTTTTTAAAAAAAAAAACGGCCCAGAGGTGGCTGCCGGAAAACCGGCCCCAGGGGACCCCAAAGTCGTTCGGCCACGGGCCGAAAGACCGAAAGGGCCAGTCCGACCCTGGTGATCAGACGCCACTTCCCCTTTCGGAATGAGAGTGATTGCCTCCATCTTCTTATCATCGGAATCGGCCCAAGCTTGCACCACAACTCCCTGTTGTACCTGGTCAGGATGGTCAGTGCATTGGCTGCCTGGATAGTGGACGCTGCTGTGTAAATCACCATTTTCAACATGGCATCCATCCTTTTCCTCTCGCTGTCCGGAGTGACCGAAAGACTAGGACGGGTTGGCCGATCCGTTTCCTCGCGGCCGCCGATACCACCGAATCCAGCGATGGTTGCAACCACAGGCACTTGGGTGCAGAGTTCGGCACCCTATGTTTCTTCTACAGCATATCCCGTTTGGCTGGAGCCGTGCAAGGGTTCTTTATGAGGGCCAGGCCCTCTTCCCAAAAATTGTCTAGAAGGGGCACCGCCATGATACAAAAAACCCTCCTTCTTGGTTTCCTGGAATAGCTCAGAGGCTCTGGACATCATGGAGTGGAAAGATTCCAACCTCATCTGGTGGGGACACCCTATGTGGGCATCCTCAATGTGGAGATTCACTGTCCACTGCAACGATATCCTCGTCATTATCCGTCATCATGGCTGTATCCATCCCCGTATCTATGTCTCGGTCTGCTGGGGAGAAGGGACCCGACGTGGTGACGGAGGCTGAAATGGGGGCGTCGGATGACGCTGCCTCTTCTTCATGTAGGCCGATAGGGGACCTGGTGGACCACAGGTACCGGGACAGGAGGAATTCTCATCTGGATCTCTGACACCAAGGTGTGTAGAGTCAACAGAATATCCAAGGAAATGTCCCTCGGCTGGGAAAGCAGAACAGGAAAACTGGACCGTATGGAAGGACTCCTGATCCTTGTCAACTGGACGAGACCTCCATGGTTTGGGCGACGACTCAGAGGGCCGCTTTGGGGCATCCTCGCCCCGCCCATTTTCTCACCCCCTGGGGGTCTTGAACCGTGGCCTGAGTCGGTTTTGACACTTCTGGCATGCCTGCAGACTTTGCCAAAGTCACTGCGGCATTGTCGTGGCTTGGGGGTAGGGACACTTGCTTTGGGAGCTACCTTGAAGGATCAGCGCCCTTTGCTTTCG
Organism: Ambystoma mexicanum; assembly: GCF_040938575.1. Lineage (NCBI taxonomy): Eukaryota > Metazoa > Chordata > Amphibia > Caudata > Ambystomatidae > Ambystoma > Ambystoma mexicanum. The sequence goes on along the minus strand of NC_090921.1, from coordinate 842,991,498 downwards.
TGGCCGTAGCAGTCGTTGACGGAGTCGCCAACAAGGTCTTAGCCTGTGCCGGTTGAACCTACTTGGACTGTTCGGGCTTCTTCTCCATCCGAGGCGTCTCAGATTTTTCACATAGTTTAGCCGGGGTAGAGGACTTCCTCTTCCAAGAGGAGCTCGACTGTCGGCTGGCAATGGAGGTGGAAGGTGATGCTGATCACGCCCTATCCACCTTGGGACCCACTTCCGCTGCAAACCTGGTAGACTCGGATTTGCGGTTCTTGGCCTTATCTTGGGCCCCCACGGATGAGGCGCCCTCAAAGGACTGATCCTCAGACCAGCCGGTCCTGGGTGAGGCATGACCCTGCACGGAGAACGGGTCAGAGGCCTTGGCGTTAAGCCATGCCGCCAGCCTTCTATGCCTGTCTGTCATTTTCTTGGAGTAACCGAGCTATATCTAGCACTCTACTTCTTTGAGGTTCGGGTGCAGGCAGTAGAGGCATTGCAGGTGCTTGTCCTCCACAAGCATGTCCTGTAGCCCGTATTTGGTGCAAGGTCTGAAGAGAGACCTTCCTTCCCTCCTCCTGCGTCATGGTCGGAGGGCGCAAAGTAGGCCCAAAGGCCTTGTAGAATATTCAACGATCTTAGCCCTTGACGGGCGCAGAACTTCACCGACAACGGATCCCCGCTGTTGGCAGATGAAGAAAAAAGCACACAGGCTTCTTTGAAACAAAAATAGAACCTTTTCCCATAAAAAAAGGACACGAAAAATGTAAAAATAGCTCGGAGAGCAAACTCGAGGACTCTGAACACAGAAGCGTGCAGTAAAAATCTTAAGATGGCTGACAGAGGAGGGGCTTAGGGGGAGGACTGTCATTGGATGGGGGCAGTATGACTCAAAGGACAGTGATTGGTTTAGAGGAGAAATAAAGTTTAAGTGCAAGTGAAACTTTCTTTTACTGAGGATTCCCTGCCTGATGACAGGGAATATTCATGAGCATGTGAATCCATGCCAGACCCCATGCTGAAGAAATTGTATCCTCTGAAGGGGGACCATTCAGGTGAATTCCATTCTTTCCAGCCTGGTCGAACGGTCTTCCATGGCCCCAGAAGAAGCCATCAGGAATGCTGAGGAAAAGAAGGTAGACTTGATGGTCGTAGCTTGCTACAATCTTAGATTTAGGTTCACATTAGGCGTTTATCTCACCCATTATACATTTTAATAAACACCCTTGAACTGTGATCAATTGTGTCTGTCTTTACTGTTCCACCATTAGTTCCTTACAGCCTTCCCACAAACATCAGAACCTAGAGAGGAAGAAGGGTGTTTCGACCAGGAGTGGGCAGCAACTAACAGACAGCATCTACAATTCCTCCAACTTTGGTGGCCGAGCCACTGAAAGGTGTCAGGAAGGTGATGGATAAGGAATATAGATAGGTAAACTAACCTAATATCCAACCTGCTCTGACCCCTGAAAACACAAAGGGCCTAATTCACAGAAGCACTTTATAATGGCAAAACCCCATTGGAAAACACACAAATCTGTAATTTCCCCTTTCTTTTCTTTAGTTATAATCTATACAAAATACACATTTTCCCTTTCACGGGAGCATGTACGTAGTGTACAGTTATGTCCCTACCATGTTCAGCCCCCTCTCCTCATACTAAGCATGTAAAGATACCACTGTTAAGCAGGTTTTCTTGGGACACATTGGTTTACACCAAGTTGGGCTGAGGGCCAGTTTGTTTGTGTATGGGTAAAACAAGGATCAACATGTGAGAAAACCAGGCAAATATTTGTATTTATATTGCCAGTATTTTGGTTTACAGAAAACCTTATTCTGTATTCAATTCATATACATTTATAAAAACCCAATGCCTTTACAAAACATTATAGTGGCGATAATAAAAAATAAATAAAACTGCATACCATTTATTAATTTTAGTTACGTTATTGTGATTTATACCATACACCAATGCCATTTTCATGGTCTCCAGGCACTCTGGCGGATCTGAAAAGGAAGGAGGGTTGGGAGGACTAAGAGGGAAAAGAGCAAGAGAGCTTTGATGTACTGTTGGTAGCTACCGTTCAGAAAAAACTGTTACTGTGTGCAGGTTTGTTTTTAGTTGGCAGGCGTTATGTGGTGTCTCGTGTATTAGTGTGTACGGGTGATTTGCATCTAACTGGTTCAGTTTTCTGTTGGGTGTTGTGGAGTGTGTGCAGTTTGTGGTGGTTTTTGTGCGGTAGAGGTAAGAGTGTGTTTTGTTCAGTGTTTGAGGGCGAGTATGCAGGATATTGGAGAATTTTTAGTAGGGTTAAAGGAGAGTAGTCTGTCCTTTTGTGCCTTGGATATGTTGATCTGTCGAGTTCATCTTATTCTACTGTGGTTTGTGGAAGAATGTTTTACTTCATTGGAAAGTGATGTTTCGGTTCATCAGGTATCGGTTGTTTTGGCATTTCCTTTGTGATGTGTTGGCAGTTTCCCTTCGTTGATGTTTCCGGTTTAGATTGGTGAGTTGAAAAGCCATGTTTTTAGCAATTTTCGGAACGTTAGGTGATCTTCTGTTGTTCGTATTTCCTTTTGGGAGCGAGTTCCAAAGTTTTGCCACGGTGCAGGAGAATGCTGTTCCACTAAATTTCTGCTTTTAGTATTGCTTAAGTTCGAGGCGAATGTCGTTGCTGAACGTCAATGTTCAGTTTGATTTGTAATGGGCATATTACCCTGTATGGATTGCACTGTATGTTAGATTGAAGCATAAACAAGCCTCGTTTTTAACACACTTTGACAAACAGTATCTTTACCTTTTTCCAGATCACCGACGATTACTGCACGTGAGTCAATGTTATAGATCATATTTAATGTATACTCCCACATGCGTAGAATCTTTTTTAGAACAATTTTGACGGTAAACTATCTCCCCCACAGGGTCAAGATAGATACTTCACTATAAGGAAGGAACTAAAAAGAAAAATTAACCAAAAGACGGTGATAATGCCTTACTCTCTTCTGATTGGCCAATGTAAGTAACTACCTATGCCATAAAACCTTTTCTAAAGCAATGACAAATGACTTTATTTTTCGATCAAGATAACTCCTGGTGATTAAAAAATTAGCAATTTGAATCTCCAGGTCGACCTATTTCAAGGTACTGAAGACCTGCATAGGACCATGGATTAAATCCGTACATCTGACCTACCTTGGCCAAATACTAAGTGAAGGTGAGACATATTCTTGAAAAGTCTGTGCATATACATTTATTGTAAAGTACAATTAATGAGAGGGTTCATATAGAAACTTGGTTTTGTTTTTTTGATGTTTTTATAGGTATCGGGGCTTCCCATACCCACGAGACAGGACAGACAGGTTCCTGTGCTCTTCGTCCTGAAGAATTGCTGTATTGAAGCACTGAAACTATAGTCCAGAGACAACTGAAACATATGTAGACACTTTAACTCTATGAGATTAAATTTCCACAGATGTTTCGAAGAAGATAATAGATCTAAACCACATAAATCTGTATAAACAGCAATATCTAGCCTAATTACGCTAGAAGCAGAATAGATATTTAGTATGAATGAGAATCAGTATGAAAGTGAATGAATGGTATAAAATAATATTGGGAGCTGTGTTTCGTCTTTGTATTTAGTCCTGGTACAAGTACAGGAATACAAGATAAAATTGATACAGAATTTATGTTTTTTATAAAATTTGTGTTTCTTATTAAAACTGAAAGTGTTATTTTGTTTAACAAATTGGTTGTCAGTATTTATAAAAAGACAACGGACATCAATATGAACAATCCCTCTCTTCCGCTGGTCCATCTTCTTTTTTGTTGATTTAACTTTACCATGTAGGACCAGGTGTGTGAATTAGGCTTTCCTACCCCATATTTACTGCGGAAAGTCTGAAACTCCTGGTGGCCCCCAATGTGGGATTAGAGAGTGCAGGGATGTGGACTAAGGTACTGGACCCAAGTCGTGATTGGCGTATGGAGTCTAGGTAAGGTGTGGTGGAAGTGTTGGTCTGAGTGGTATTTTTAGCCACGGGGGTGAAGGCTGCTGTATTGGGCAGGAATGGTGTGGGGCACGGGAGTGGGTGATGTCTGGGGCAGTGGATGTGGGCCAGACCTGTGCCTACATGAATGTAGGTGCCTTTGGTGCAAGCTGTCGTGTATGTGGGGCTACTGTCCAGTGGGTAGGACAAGGTTGGCTGGTAAAGCTGAGAGGGGTTAACATTGGTCTGGGTGTGCATGGCTGTGAGGTGGATGAGGCATATTAGAGTAGTGAAAGGTAGCATGGCAAGGATGGCTGGGCGAGTTATTCTGGTGCGTGAAAAACACATTTGTGAGAACCTCTGTGTTGTAGTGGACAGGTGACTGCTCTGTTCAGAGGAAGGTATGATGCGTAATAACTGCTAAGTACAAGCAGACAAAATACAGTGTCTCGCAGATTCAATAATGCATGTATATGTGCATACAGTACATGGAAGAGATAGTGCTGGAAGAGATCGTACTAGGACTAACATCATAAATGTGGAGGAGTATTTAAACAGTAATATACCAGCTAGGTTAATGTTAGATTTTGATTATGCTAATGCAGGCATAAATATGGGCAAAGCAGGGGAGCACAATGGTGTGCTAGGTATAATAGTACCAACAAAATGGTAATGAGTGATTATCAAAGTAAAGCAGTATCTCTTAGGGGGGGGGGGGGCAACAGTAGGTCAGACATGCTGAGAAGACTGAGGCGGCACATAGAACACGATTCGACGGCTACACGAGGACACTGATAGTATATGGAGTGAAGGTAAAAGACCCAGTACAATATGGCATACAATACATGTATTAATGATGGGCGATTGGTGGCAGGTTGGTAGCACCTACGAAAGCACAGGCAGAGGGTTCACAATACCGTAGGGCGAAACAGGATTCTCGCGTTGATGCAACGCCCGATGAGGAAGTGCTCCGTTCGCTCAGGTGGTAGAGAGATGTTCTTTTGTGTGTGGACTGGTACGGTAGCGAGCTACAATAATTAGGTGTGGGGCACCCTGTGCAAGCAGTTGTGGATTGTTATAGTCTAGGAACGTAAATATTACTGGGGGGCACAGACATGCCGGAGGTGAGATCCTAAGGTCCGCCCGGCATCGATAGGCACAGACAGGCGAGCCTTGTAATCGGGCCTTACAAGAAGGGCCGGGTTCCACCTGCCGGCGGAGCACTATTGATTGTTTAAACGCTGAGTGTTGCTAGGCAACCAAATAAACAGCTTCTAGGAGGCAGGCTGCACAACAATGATGCGCAGGCCATTTTAGATATTCAAAAAGTACAAATAATGAATGCAGTCGAGGTGGCAGGGGTCTACCTGGCGGGATTCACGACCACTGTAGCTGGTGATGTGCCTTTGTGCAGTTAAGGCGCAATATATCTATTGACATTGTAGCCGTCTCACGCGGATCCCTGTAAATTCGATTTTCTTACGTTGCGAAGCGAACGAAGTGGAAGGATGGGGGAGTAGCTGCTCCTGCAGCACTCTAGGTGGATGGGGGGGGGGGCTCCTGCCCCTCACGGTGATTATCTGAGGAGTGCTGAGGAGCTAACCTGCTTAACAACTAGATAAAATTGTGAACACTAGCCTGTGTCGCATTTAGATAGAACTGTGAATATTAGCAAGTGCCACACTTAGAACTGTGAACATTAGCCTGCGTCACACCTAGATAGGATTGTGCTCGTTAGCAAGTACCACACATGGATGGAATTGTGCATGGTACCACATTTAGATGGGATTGTGAATGTTAGTCTGCACCGGACCCAGACGAATTTGTGGATGTTAGCAAGTGCCACACTTAGATAGAATTGTGAGTGTTGGCAGGTGCCACATTTACATAGAATAGCGAATATTAGCCACTTTCACATCTAGACTGCATTGGGAATATGACCAATGCCACATCTAGATAGAATTTTGAGGGCTAGCTTGCTTTGCATCTAGACAGGATGTTTAAGGTGGGCCAGTGCCACATTTGGATAGAATTGTGAATATAATTTTGGCATGCGTCATACAGAGACAGGATTGTGAATATTAGCTAATGCCGGATCTAGACAGAAATGCAGATATATTCACGCGCCACATCGAGAAAGAACATGGAAATTTAGCACATATATTTCTTCTAGATAGCGGGTCCAATAACCAACCCACTAACAATTTCACTCCTCTGCATACACCTCTAACCAAACACAACCACAACCCTAAAGCACAACAAACCGCACAAACTTCACTACACCGCAACAACAAAATAAACCACACACACTGCTTTGCACAACAGCACATGACGTCTACCGACTGGAAAGCACCCCCAAGCTCAGCGAACGGTGTTAACCAAACTGAAGCTGGCAACAGCACATCAATGCTATCTTGCACTTATCTCGCTTGTGTCCACTAACTCGTCCAGCACCCCTTTCCTTTTCAGATCGGCCAGAGCGCAAGGGGACCACTCCGGTGGTGATAGTGCACGGTACAAATATCCTTTAACATTAACAACATCCTGACTTATCATTTTGTGAACACTTCTTTCTTTTCTTGTGAACATTATCCCACACTCTTTTGTACCATAGTGGTAAGGATTGGCAATAGGTTGTTTTAATTTAGGCCCCGTTTACTTGACTAGACTCCACTAGGACTGTATTAATATTATGTGATGGTCTCACCCATTTTTACAGTTCAATAAACACCCTTGAACTGTGATCACTTGTGTCCGTCTTACTTTGATACCATGCCTTCCTCACATTAGCCACCCGTTACTTGCAGATTTATGGATCTAGAAAACTGGCTCCCCATTACACCAGGCCTTATAGGATCACACATGTTGTCAATCCTGTCGCCTTTCATCTGGATATTCCCTGATCCTGACTAAATACATGACATTTTTCATGTATCACTTTTGAAACCTTTTAAACCCTATACCAGTCTTCAACCTCGCGCCCAGCACCAGTTCAAATGGTTCCAGAGATAGAATATGAGATGCAACGGGTTTAGGTCTCTCATCTAAACCGAGGAGTCTTGGAGTACCTCAGACTGGAAAGGCTAGGGTCAGGAGGACAGATCGTGGGAATCTGCCTCCAACGTGCATGCTCCGTCTCTTGTGGCCTGTTTTCAATGTATTCATCCAGATACCCCGCAGGGACCACCGGGCCTTGGTGAGGGGATCCGTCATGACACACAAGGCACGCAATGAATGGAGTGCTGCCTTAGCGTTTGACTCTGCGGCTAATTCGCAGGAAACTGAGAACAAGATGCCTCGGTTTTGATTTTGATTTATTTCTTGAGCGCACCAGGCAGATAATTGCATTCGGGCACAGATGTTAACTAAAAGTTGGACCAATCACTGTGGAGAGTTCGAAGTAGCAACGACCCTAAAGGAAAAGGATCATTTAAACAGGAAGGTTTTCAATTCCATTCTGAATTTTCCCAGCGTAGTACAAGATCGGATACTAAGGGGCAGCTGATTCCAGAGCCTAGGCCCAAATACAGAGAACCTTCCGTCTCCTTTTGAGATGAGATGCACCGCATCCCATCATAAGTCATTGTGAACATTCCATCACGAGATGCAGTGCCTCCCGGAAACAGGCCAGTGCTAAACCCTACACTTCACAACATAAGTCCTGAAACTCACGCTCCACAGCTGCGCTTGCTCCCCCCCATTGTGGCGCCACATACTTTTTAAATTCTGATCTCGTCCTGTCCCAGAGTTATTTGACTTCCTCGACCTTTTATTTATTTATTTTAAAGTTTTTATTGGTTTTTACAACAAACAAAACATAACCATCACACCCGACATTTTCAGTTACAAGCTCTTTAGCATACATTTACATATTCTTTATTGCTGTCTTTCCCCCTCCCCCCACTTAAACTCGAGCTTACACCTTAGTTCTTCGGATTTCCCCTCTCTTGGGGGTTAATCCCCTTTGTCGTTCTCGGACGTGTCATATTCACTGGAACTGGCACGGGAGGGTCCCGACAATGTGACTACCATTTGTCTCCATGCTATCAGAGGTCCCACTTCATTATCCTCCCCCTTGCTGGCCGCCTCATACCATACTGTTGTCTCAGCATCTGCCCATTTCAGGAGATCGTTCCACCATACCTCTAAATCTGGGTCTATGGGCTGCTTTCCAGCTCATGGCTATTCCCCTTTTGGCCAGAATGTAGGCCAGGTCCTTGAGTTTGTTCACGTGTTTCATGTTGCGTGATCTGGTAAATCCTCCCATCATACATGTCCTCATGGATTCCACCTCTAGCTTAATTCCCTTTTCGTCAGTCATAGCTTTATTTCCTCCCAGAATGTTCCCACCTACGGGCACGCCCTGAACATATGGATCACCCCGGCATCCACCTCCCCACACTTGGGGCATTTCTGTACTGCTGTGCTCCCAAATTTGGCGATCATTCGGGGGCTCATGTACGCCCTATGGGTGACATAGCTGAATCTGCTGCAGCCTAGCATTCCTAGCACCTTTTTATGATATCTCTAAGCTCTTTCCCACTGCCCATCTTGCATAGGTTCACCCACTTCCTCCTACCAGTTCCGTCTCAATTAGAGCAGCTCTTTACCCACTCTAGACATCACCAATTTGTAGATCCCGGATATTTCGTGCATCCCTCCGAAATATCATACATCGTTTCTATGGCCGCGTTGTGGGATGTATTGACCCACTTTTGCTCTGCTACGCTGCATCACTCTGTTATGGTGGGGCCAGAGACAGCAAAATGGCTGCAAAACCCTTGTGCGCGTCAAAACCCCTGAAAATCGCACTTTTCAACGCACAAAAAGATGCTGCCCAATCTGCCACGCATGTCAGTGGTGCAACAGAGCTCTCACTACTGAAATGTGTCACTGGGCTCCACAATAATTGAAAGTGGAGTGCAGAAGGAAAAAGCGATGCTTTCCTAAATGAAACTCCAAATATTGCTTTAGATCACCTTTTCTTTGCTGCTGAAACTTCAAATATTCAAAATTCTCGCTGGGTGCTACAATTCACTTAGTTAAGGAATCACTGTGAACTTACAAGGTCCTAAAAAGGCTAAGAGCAAAAAGAGATTTTCACAGCAAAAGTGGCCAGTCTGTGGATCTGTAAAAAAATCTCTGTGCAGCAGAGGGCTACTTGTGATGACAGCTGTCAGGGGCCTTCCTGATTAAACTTGAACATATTATAAACTGAAAGTCAAATGTTGCAATATAAAAGGCCTGTTACTGATAGTAACCCATATTATATTTGTTTTTGATCCCACAGGTTTAAAATCTTAAATGAGAGTTCTATATATCATTTGATACAACAAGTTTTTTTTTTGTGCTAAGGAAAAGCCAAAAGAATTTAACAATTAAATTAAACCTGGCTGAAGCTGCAAAACTGGAATAGCAGGTTTTTCTCACAGAAGGAAGGCCTTCCCTCAGCAGGAACTCACGGGGAAGTGTTAATTACAGGGTAGGACAGAATCTGGTCTACAAAGGGAAAAGGAACAATGACAAGCTGCAGCTCAGGAAACTCAAAGTGTGATGAGGGTCGTAAATGGCCTCTGCAAGGAACAAACAAGGAGGAGCATGCTCCTGGACTGCAGGGAGACAAAAAGAGGCGGATCCAAGCAACCATCTGTGGCTGAACATTAACAAAGAACACTTTTTTAAAGACTTAGAACTTGCTGGTCAAAATGGTGAAAAATAAAAAAAATGACAGTTGTTCATTTAATTTCTGGCTGCACGTTTTAAGTAAGAGGCGGCAAAACCGCGTGACATGTTCTAGAAAGGAATGACAAGAAATGTGATTTTACGCAAAATGCGTGTAAGGTAAAATCCGATTTTGAGATCAGTGGCTAAAGGGAGGTCTCAGGATTGTAAAAGAAAATCATGAAACTGACATCACCCAGCCTTGAGCCAATCACTCAAATTGCAAGGCGGAGATGAAGTATTGAACCTATCCCAGCACAAAGGGGCAAGCTTAGAGAAGCCGGCCCACACACCCCCTGTATGTCATTTCATAGCATAAATAGAGACAGTTCACACATAGGGACACACAGATACACTTCACCCTCCTGATGCTGGTGGAGCGCCCTGCTGCTGCAATCTACATCTTCCTTGCTCCAGACTCCAGAAACTTGGCAAACCAAAGGCCAATTGCATAGCTGAACCATTGAACCCCAAAAGCCTAGGGGAAGCATCATAATACAGCCAGGCTGTGCTGTTACTGCTTGCCTGCTGAATTAAAAGAATCCTCAGAACCAAGAAGGCAGATCACGTCCAGTCCTGTGCCTTGCGGAGACCAGAGCGCCTTGCTGACCCTGTCCAGTCCTGTGCCATGCGGTGACCAGAGCGCCTTGCTGACCCTGCCCAGTCCGATGTGCCCAGCCATCAGTACCTGATAGGTCCAGAATCCCGAGGGTCCCATTTAAGACGTATCCAGTGAGTATAAATAGGAAGAACTGGGTCATATACCGTATGTACTTTGCATAGTCTTGTCCCTAGCTTATACCCATCCTATCTTTCATTTAGAACCAGTATTGTCAGAACTATCTCTGCACAGACTCTTCTCTCACATGTGTTCCTAAACTCTAACTTCCTATTGATCGATTAAGAAAGTAATTCCCAAACCAAACAGAAAGCAGAGTATCACACCTGAACTGTTATGATCGTCCGTAAATGACCTTCCTGTGTGACATTCTACTTTTTGGTAGTCTTTAATATAGTGTAAGCAAACCAATTTGTCATTTTTAAAAGTGCATTTATCTTTCCATTCTCGCGCCTATCTCGAAAAAAAAACTACCTTTATTAAAATCTCTGTAACGCCCTCCGTTTTTGTGATAGAAACAAAATCTCAACTCCTTGTAGCTAACATCTGTACCTATCCATACCATAAAACCCAAAACCGCATTGCAACTCAGTGCGATTCTCCCGTTATCGCGAGGCACTGAAAAGTTTGCCGCAAATTTTCATTTTGAGAAATTGTTACACATGTAAAATAGGTCTAAATTGCTTCCAACTTGGATCTTAAGGATTTCAAATGTTTTCTTTGCATTAAATTATTGCTTAGGTTTGCGTGCAACTATTCAAAGAGGCTCCCATAAGAATTTAGAGCAATTTCAGTATTTTAGACCATATTTGGTGTTTTTGCCCAGTCTATTCTAAAGATTTTAAAAGTCATTCTGACAGTTGAAAAGTCCACTTCGTTTTTCTCTTTCTGGGTAAAGGGGGAAGGAGGAAGTGAGGCACTGTGACCTGTACCATTCCTGAATAACTCCTCTCTCCTTCCATCTCTTTGCATTGCCTATTGAGGGGTTGAGAAGTGTTGCAGTGGGAATTTCTAACCATTGTGCTATCTGATCTGAAACCAACACAAAAGTATTAGTTCTGTGCTGCATTTGCTTGCTCATAACTAAGTCCCAGTGTATTAAAGACATCATTCTGTGTTCCATCTCCCCATTGGTGATTGTTGTTTACCGATTAATATATATATATATATATATATATATATATATATATATATATATATATATATATATATATATATATATATATATATATAGTTTGTTTTTGATTTTAACCAAGTAAATAAATATTACCTGTTACAAAACAGCCTGATTTCTGGTCCAGCGTGACCCGGGGGGGGGGGGGGGGGGGTATTCTTAAGGGGTGTGATACGAGTGGTACATCTTTCAAATAATTGGATCCATATAGTAAATTTTTCCATTGCGCTGTACACTAGGCCGAGAGCAGAGTATCGCCTGATTGAAATCCTTAACAGTGTCCGGTTGTTCTGCCAGTGCTATTTCGGACCACGTTTCCTTCACCCGTTTGACTATTCTAGTATATGTGATATATTGCCCCAAATGCACATGCACCCCAGTTTCATCCACTATCTTTTGTAAGTCCAGTGCCTTCCCCTCTTGCCATATATCTCCCAAGGTCGCCAGGCCCACCGGCTCCCAGTGCTTGCGTATCCCTTTCCTCAGATGCTCATCCGCCCCGCAGAGCGTCACGAGTGGCGCCTGCGGGGAGCATAGGTCGGGTTTTCCATAGCTTGACATGCTTTTTGGCATGTCTTCCAGCCCAGTTCCAGCAATCTTGATCGCCCATGCAACTCTGGTTTGGGCAGCCATATCATTTCTTTTAAGACATAAGGATCACATTCACCCCTCAGCAATCTGGATTCTGCTGTCTCGTCTTCCGACAGCCACATGGCCACATATTGTAACTGCCCTGCCAAGTGGTATATTTCAAAGTACTTCCTCGACCTTTCTATTGGATTCAGATTTGGATTTGTTGTATAGACTTTTCATTGGCTTGATTACCAGGAATTCTGGATCGCGGGCTGCCTTGTCAACCATGTTTTTGGATTATGACTCTTGATTGTTGGTACTTGGTGCATCATGATGGGAGTTTGCCTCCTTCCTGCTTGTGTGAGTTTTCTTCAGCCCTTCAGGTGTCCCTCATCCACAAGCTTCTTCCAAGTTTTTCATTAAAGACCTGGCCTGTCCTTCCTCGGGTGTTCCAGATTCCTTTCTAGCAGTTCTTTGAGATACCGTCTGGTCACCATACAGGCACACTACCATATACATCAGGGGAAGGGGTCGGTCCTTGCTATATACATACTAATTCTGTATCCTTGTTTTACAGCTCCTGGACTTTTACCCAATCATCCAATTGAGGGTTTAGTCAGAAACCTCATCGGGGCTTTGGGGAAAAGGATTACTGTCAATATGTCGAACAACGGTAAGTCTTACAGAGGCACTGTTAGATTTCTGCATTTCAATGATTTGAAAGGTCATTCAGCCTTGCTTGTTGATGTTAGTTGGCTAAGCATCAATGAGTACACTGCCAGAAGAGGATTGCTTTACGTTGATCGTTCTTTAGAAAGGATCCATACTAAATGCCTATAACTTGACCAGCTCAGAAAGAGGAACCTGCAGAGGGTGGCCTTCAACCCTTCTTGTTACCTGGGACACAGGACGCATCAGCAAGATTCAAGGAGAACAGGAAAGGCCTCCCATTGACAGGAACCCGGAACTTGGCTATGCTACCTGGGTACGCCTAATCCAGAGAACTAGATAATTAGGATTCCCTTTGACAATCGAAAAGCTGTCAAAATATTATAAAAGAAGAAATGGGAGTACGGATTGTAAACTCAAGAGGGGCTCACACCAGAGTTATCCAGTTGTTAGGGAGAATTCTCAAAATGTGCTAATTTCTCTTACCTTTTGAGACCCCCAGCAACTTTGCTGGATTTCTAGGATTTTATTTTTTTTACCTGGGAAGAGTGAGAGCCTTTTTCCCCCACTGTTCCATGTATTTTGTGTGTGCTTTACTTTTGTGTTCTATTGGTTATGGAGTTTTAAAACAACTCCATGTGCATAATCTTTTTCTGTGTCACACAGCACCTTCAGTGCAGTGGCACAGGGGCGTCTTTCAGATTCCCCAAGGTTTAAATACCTTCTCTGGGACTGACTATCGTGTCCCAGATCATGTAAAGTTAAATTGGCTTTACTAGTCTTTTTAAATGTACTGGCCCAGCACACACTAACTTCCTACAGAGTGCTGGAGGGGTTGCCTAGCTTCCCCCGAGTCAAAACACTCATGTAACAGTCAAATGTTAACTTTTCCTACTTTAAATGGCTGCTGGCAGTGGTTTAGATCAACTAGCATGAATTTTCCCGACCGCTATCAACGGTAGCTAAAAATCGGGGCAGCCATGTTTTTCAATATGGCGCCTAAGACCTATCTGTACAAACAGACTCCGGTCATCTTTTTTCACCATTTCTTTTAGTAAAAGTCCTTCTTGCGTTTGTCCTGCGCGCCAAACCAGGTTTGGTCCCTTTGTTCGTTTGCCTGTGGCGGGCTTCAGTGCCGAAGCCCTCCTCTGGCGCCTGAGTGTCTGGGGTGGACAGGATGTGAGGGAGTTGCCCGAAACTCCCTGCGCTTAGTCTCCTGGGAGACCTGAATGCACTCTGGTGTGATTGGCCGGCTGACTGTCCGGCAAGGACAGCCACGCTGCTGTGTGAGTGGCAGCCAGGCTGGAATGAAAGGGGGAAAACTGTTCTCTGGGACTTGGAAAGCAGAGTCGACCACTGGAACGAAAGAACCAAAGACGAGCTGAAGGAAGAGGACTGCTGCAACTCCTGGGCGACCGGTGAAGCCCTGCTGCAGGTCCGTATTGCCTGAAACTCCAAACGACAGAAGCCCTTCAAGGTTAACTTCTTCCCTTGTGTTTGATGGGAACAGCCAACTCGTAAGCCACCTGGACACCGTCCCCCCTCTGGTCGAATTTTCATCAGAGTGCTGTTGATAACTGGATAGCCAGAGGGAAGGAAACCAGCTTGTGGACTTTAAAGGCACTTGCACCTTAAACTGGCGTCTTGCTAAGCTTTTGACCTCATCCCTGGGCAGTGCAGGAACCTCCCGACGCCGTCCTTGTCCTCACGACTGAAGCTCAGGAACAGCGAGATCTGCTCAAACTGCCAGGAACAACTGCCCCAGCTACAGCTCTTCTTCACTAAAAAGGTACTGTGCAAACGCGGTCCGGAAATCTTTTCGGCTATCGAGAAAGTGCGTGAAACTTTTCTCAACTTCGAAGGCTTGTCCTTCCCTAAACATTCGTCAAACTTTTCACCTAGCCAAATTCTTCTAAACTCTGTGGCAAAGACTTAACCATTTACTACCAGAACTGTGCTATCCAATGCAAAGACTCAGAACCATTGACTTTGGCCCAGGCCTATGCGATGAATTGCTGGTTGTAGTTTACTGAAACCCTTTGCCCTGCCTATGAATGCATTTGTGCTGTTGATTCTTATAACCTTGTTTTTTTACCCCTTTTAAAAAGTATATGAAGTGCCATTTTGCTCCCACTTCAGGAGAGCTAAACTTGTTCATTTACTTACCGGTTGCGCATTTGTGGTTTATTAGTGTGCGATATTGATCTGCTCTTGCTAGTGTAATGTTTTCAAACTGACTGAGTAAATAATAGTATATTCATTTACCAAGAAACCTTGAGTAAGTGTTTGTTTGAATCACTTTATTAGTTGGTCCTTTGTGTAACTTGTTCTACTGCTCACTTAAACTCTTGAGATAAGTCTGGCTGCTCAGCCATAGCTATCACTTTACTGTGTAGTACAGGGCTTGTACCAAAGGTGAAATTGTGCTTACATTTGTAGTCCTAATTGCACATAGTGTTCCCAAAGGGTACTGCATGTGCTTCTGCCTAACACTGGTGTACAACGGTGAGGATAAGGTATATTTGTTACATTTAGAGTGCTACTTTTACCTTTTTTCAGATAATCCTCACATGGCTAAGCAACACTAGAGAAGCAGTTGGTTTATCATGACTGATATGGAAAGCTACAGACAGGAGACCCTAGTCACTTTAACAGTTGATAAATTCAGAGATATGTGTATTTATTTTTAAATGTCTTTATTGGCATTTGTGAATAAACTTGTACAAGGATAAGATTCTGAAAGCAGTTACATTTAAAATGCAATAACTGGCGTAAATGTGTTATAATGATCAGCTTATAACCAACAACAAAACTATTAATAAAGAGCAAAACAAACTAAGGAAGAAAGGGAAAAGAAGAGAAAAGAAATAACAATAACAGTAACAGTGACTGTCCCAACTCTCGGTGTGGTTTCTTAATCAATGTCGCCAGGTTCGGGGAGTGGGTCCGGAGGCGGGTATCAGCTTTGCTCCCTCAGTACAGTTGGTGGGTGGAGCCCTTGGGTGTGGTGGGCTAATCTGTAGTGTCTGTTGCTTTCTAGGATGCAAGGGGGATGGGTTCAAGGAGGTTTGTAGCTCGTTGCAAAGACCATGTCTCTAAGGAGGGCTTTCCAGGCCTCCAGCACATTGCTCACATCGTCGCCGCCACATCTGTTTCCCTCCTCCCAGGCTACAGTCTCAGCCGTAGTCCATCTTTCCATTTCCCTGATCCAGGGGTCATACCTGGGGCCCGCTGGGGCCTTCCAGGCCATGGCAATTGTTCTCTTAACTAGAAGGCAGGCCATATCCATAAGCTTCGTCAAGTGTTTGATTTTACCAAGTCTCGGGTAGGTGCCCAGTAGGCACTCCTTGGGTGTCCACTCGTAAGTTTCTAGGCCAGCATTCCTGCAGGTCCGTTCAGCGGCCTGCCAGAGTTTCTGAGATTTGGAACAGGTCCAAAACATGTGAATCATGTCCGCCAGGTCTGAGGAGCACCAGGGGCACCTTGAGTCCGCTTTGTTGTTGAACGTGGATATCCGGTGAGGGGTCATATACGTTCTGTAGAGTACGTTCAGTTGGATCAGTCTAAACCTGGCGTTTCTGGATACCTCCTTTGGATATATCAGGGCTCTCGCCCATTCGGCCTCTGTGATTTCAGTCCGGAGGTCTGCCTCCCATTTTACCTTCAGCCGGGCGCTCTTTGGATTGGGTCGATTGTTCAATTGAGTGTACAACCTGGACGTCGGTCTCCATCCGTCACCAACGTCGTACATTTCTCTCAGGAGGGGGTGAGTTTCTGGTTCCTCAGGCCATGCGACCCAGTTCTTTCTGGCCACATGTCTCACCCTTTGGTACCAGAGGAAATGGCCCAGTGGCAGTCCCTCTCCTTCTCGAAGCGCCTCGAAGTCCCTGAAGAGGCCATCATGAAACATGTCCCCCCATGTGTAGAGACCATGGTTCTCCCATCTCCTCATAGTTGCCAGGTCGGTGGAGGTTTTGCAGACATCCGTCATCATGGGGGTGTCGGGTGTATAAGAGCGTTGCAGGCCCGCCATGGATCTCACCTTGTTCCATACCCGCCTTCCAACCTCTAGTATAGTGGGTGGGTTGGGGGGTCCAAGTCGGGGGTTCCAGAGTAGCTCCTTGGGATACAGCGGTGAAGAGGAGTGGGATAGAAGTTCTAGCTCAGCTGAAGGTTCATCTGAGAGCCATTTTGCCAGGTGTGTCGACTGAGCCGCCAGAAAGTATCTCTGGAAGTCGGGGAGCTGAATGCCGCCCTCTGCGTAAGGGAGTGTGAGGGTATTCAGTGTGAGTCGGTGCCGGGCTCGTCCCCAGAGGAAGTCCCTGATCAGAGAGTCGAGTGTCCTGAAGAAGGGTGGGGGAATGTAATACACCACGATGGTGAAATAGTAGAGGAACCTGGGGAGGATTATCATTTTAGCTATCGCCGCCCTCCCCATCATGGAGAGCGGGAGCTTTGACCAGAACTGTATGGATCTCCGCACTCCGCCCATTGCGGCCTCCGTGTTGGCTTTGTGGGTGGATATTGGTGAATGTGTGATGTTGAGGCCTAGGTATCGAAAAGTGTCCACCTGCCAACGGATCCCGATCTCAGGAAGCTCCTCCTCAGGTTTATTTTTCAGTCTTGCTAGTGGGAAAGACTTCTGCCTGCTAAATCTTATCCCCGAGTATCTTGCAAAGTTGTCCAGAACATCCAATACAATCGGGGCATTCTCCAAGGGGTCGCGCAGGTATAGGAGGACGTCGTCGGCATATAACGAGATGATGTTGTCTGATCCTCCAATGCTAATGCCAGCGTCAAAGAACTGCTTCCTGAAGTATATTGCCACCGGCTCCAGGCCTAGAATGTACAGCATTGGAGACAGTGGGCATCCCTGTCTGGTACCCCTCTGGATGGGCCAGGCCCTCGATATCATGACACCCGTTTTAACTCTTGCCAATGGGTCGCTGTACAGGACCTCTATCCAGCGGATGAAGTGTTTGCCAAGTCCGAACTCCCTCAGGGTTTCGATCAGCCACTCCCAGTAAATAGAGTCAAAGGCTTTTATGGCATCCAGTGAGAGTACTGCTAGATCTTCCTCGCTTTCGGACGTCTGTGAAATGATATGTTGGAGCCTCCTGAGGTTGGCGGAGGTGTTACGCCCCGGAACGAAGCCATTCTGGTCCTCATGTACCAGGGAACCGATCACCCTCGAGAGCCTTTTGGCCAATATGGTCGTCAATATCTTGCCGTCGTAGTTTAGGAGCGCCAGTGGGTGATATGAGTCACATCTATCGGCTGGTTTGCCTGGTTTGAGCATCGGGACGATGAGGGTTTCTCTCATAGTGTTAGGGAGAGTGCCCGACTCATATGCCTCCGTATATACTGAGTGTAGTATAGGAGAGATGATCCCCTCGTAGGCCTTGTAGAATTCTGGGATGAGGCCATCTGTGCCAGGAGCCTTGCCTGTGGAGAGGGATCTGATTGCATCTGTGATGTCCTCCACCGTGATAGGCTCCCCAAGTTTGTCCTGTTGTTCCTGGCTCAGCCTAGGCAATCCCACCTCAGCCAGCGTATCCTTTATATCTGCTATGGGGACCTTCGTCTCATGAGTGTATAGGTCATTGTAGAATTCCGTGAAGGTATCATTGATCTCTTGTCGTGTTCTGCAGGTCTTTTCATTCGTATCTTTGATCTCCTTGAGGGCCTGTCTCGGGTGCTCTTTCCTGCATAGCCATGCAAGTATTCTGCCCGGTTTGTCAGCTTCCCTGTGGGCCTTCGAGGTGCGCACAGAGAAGTCAAACTTCGAGAGTCTTTCCCATGCCTCCCTGCAATCCTCTCTGATCAGTTTCAGTTCAGCCTCCCTTTCGGTGGTTGGTGGGGTGCCATTTTCAAGTCGCTTTATTCTCTCCTCCACAACCTCCAGTTCTCTCCTCAGTTGTCGCCTGATCCCGCCCGCCTCGGCGATTATCTCCCCCCTTGTCACTATTTTCAGCGCCTCCCAAAGCGTGCTCCACTTCTCGACCGAACCCTTGTTTATCGCTAAGTATTCTTCCAGCTTTTCTCTTAGGGTTTCCTTGAATGCTGGGTCGGTCAAGGCATCTGATGGCATGCGCCACGTCGGGATGGGGGGGCGGGGGCCCTTGAGGCAGAGCTGCAACAACAAGGGGGAGTGATCAGATATTGTTCTGCCCATGTATTCTGCCAATTCAACTTGCGGGGTTAGTTCGTTGGCGATAAAGAAGTAGTCCAGTCTCGTGTGGAGGCTATGGGGAGCCGAGTAGAATGAATATGATCTATCCGAGGGGTGGAGGTCTCTCCAAATGTCCGTCAGGTGTAGGTCTGCCACCATCCTGGGGAGGGCCCCAGGAGAGGCGCTATGGGGCATGCGTGGAGCTGTCGATCTGTCCAGTTCCGGGTTCATAATAGAGTTGAAGTCCCCCCCCCATATGAACGTATACTCTCGGTAGTGCAGCAATTTAGCGCATAGGTCCTTGATGTGTGAGGGTATGTTGTGCTGGGGAAAATACGAGTTTACTATACACAGGGGAGTGTTCTCAAGCATGCCCCACACTATGACATACCTGCCCTCTTTATCCAGCTCCGTTCCCATTTGTTGAAATGGTGTGTCCGGGCTCACCCATGTATAGACTCCTCTTGCGTACTTTGAGAAGGATGCGCCGCTGCCCTGGCCTCCCCAGTATTTCAGGATTTTGTCTGTGGCCTCCAGGGTGAGATGTGTTTCTTGCAGGAGGGCCAATGATATTTTTTTCCTCTTTAGATAAGAAAAGATCCGGTTTCTTCTTATGTATGTTCCCATCCCTCTAACGTTCCATGTAATTAGCTTGAGTCTTGCTGCCATTGCATAAGTGGGTTCCTCGATGAGGGGTGTACCACCCCTTCTCCCAATGTTGCATGAGCCGTATTGTAGGATGGGTGATGAGCCATTTGTGTGGGGTGGGTAGGCCCACCCAGGCCCAGGAAATCTTTATTCATCCGGGTTGGGACAGTCATAACAATAACAACTTGAAACAAGTAACTAAAACTAATGCACCCAGCTTCAGCCACCGGGGTGGAGTGCTCGGGGGCCCTCGCTCCGTCCGACCTAGTCCAGGTCTCTGGCGCGAGTGGTTGTGTGCAGGAAAGAGGTCTGCACTGGTCAACGGTGGGTCCGTGGTCTGTGTCCATGGGCGGGAGGTCGAGTGAGCCCGCAGTCATTTAGCGTTCTGATGTGGTAGTTTTGCTTCGGTGTTGGTATAGCCTCGGTTCGGTTTGGAGTATAATACCAAAGAAATGGGTGCTCCAGCCGCGTTAGTATGCGGTCAGCTTTTTGGGCGTGCTAAGTGCGTTCCTCTAGCGTGGTTTCTTTGGGAGCCTCAGCAAGGTTATTATGTTCCATCCACATAGTGGCCGCTTCTGGTGATTCCAAGAATATTGCCCGCCCATTGTGGATTACTTTTAGTCGTGATGGATAGAGCAGCATGTATTTTATGTTCAGTGTCCTCAGCTGGGCCTTGATGGGGACGAAGGAATTCCTTGCTCTCTGCACCGATTGGGTATAGTCGGGGTAGATGGTAATCTTTGAGTCACCCCGCTCGATTATACCTCCTTCCCTCGAGAATTTCAGGATCACCTCTCGGTCGCGGAAATTGAGGACCTTGGCAATGATGGGGCGGGGGTAGGATCCAGGCGGGGGGCGCTTCTGGAGGGATCTATGAGCTCTTTCAATGGCGAATCCCTGCGAGAGTTTCGACACCCCTACTTCCTGCTGTATCAGGGATTCCACATAAGCCGTCGGATCCATGGTCTCCGACCCCTCCGGTACGCCCAGGATCCTGATATTGTTCCGTCTGGCCCGACCCTCTGCTTCTTCGGATCTCGCCTCCAAGAAGTGCACTTTCCGTTTGAGGTCCGCTACCTCTTTCTGTAGAGACGTCGTCTCATCTGAGATGTCCTTCTGGGAGGATTCGACTATGGTGACGCGCTCCGTTAAGTTGCAGGCATCTTGCCTGATAAGTTGTATGTCCGTCTTAACCTCCCCGATTTTCGTATCGATGAATGTCCTCAGGGCCGCGATCGCCTCAAGCACTTGATTATGTCTGGTCTCATCCCCAGGGGCATCTTGTGCTGGTGAGGTCTTCGGTGTGGATTGAGCAGCAGGCTTGGATGTTACAAAGGGGTCCAGAGTAGCGTGCTTGGCTTTGTTCCTCGCGGCAGCCATCTTGCCTCTTTGATGCCGTCGCCACCCTCTCCCCCGTGTCTATCGGCCGCGTAGCGATCTTCCTTCTGGCCCTTCTTGGCTGCTGCACCGGGTCCTGACGGTGCCCTCGAGTGGCCCGAGCCGGGGTGCACTCGACTGCAGGGTGGGACTGCTCGTGTCAGCGAGTCGCTGGCTCCCGGATCCAGTGCGAGCCGCTGGGTTATCAGCGCTAGGCGGCCGCCATCTTGTGTGCCTCGCCCGGGAAGAAGGGGGAGCCAGCGCCGGGTCGCGGTAGCAGCTTCTCAGGCCCCGATTTTCGTCGGGGTTGGGTGGAAGACAAGGTCTCCCGCTTCGGCCGCCGGTGGATCTCCTCGGATGCGGTGTCTGTGGGCTGAATCACCTAGAAAAGGATCGGACTGCTGCGGCCCAGACGGAGCTCAGGGAACTCGCGTCCTCACTCCGTGGACATCAGGCCACGCCCCCCAGAGATATGTGTAAAGCTAGGAATCTCACTGTAAAAGGCAATAAGGTTGAATTGATAGAAAAGTTGTTAGAATACCAAAGTCTAAGGAGTAGGTCTGAACCCCCCCCACTCTTGCAGCAAATGTGGAAAATGTTGATGAGGATGATAATATGTCAGAGCCCAGCTCCAATATTGTGGATGAGTTAGATGAGTCAGAAGAGTCTCACAATGTAGGCCCTGTTTTACCTCTACCTGCTCATAGGCCTCAACCTTTGACCACAGGGACCCCACCAGGTCCAACACGAAGTCCTGAATTTGTCTCTTTAGAAAGAATGTGACTTGAGTTAGAGTTTAAAGGAATCCAAGCTCAAACTGAAAGCAAACATCAAGAACTTAAACTCAGAGAAATGGAATTGAGCCAAGCACTTGAAATGAAACAGTTGTTTCTTGAAACTGGTTCTCTCCCAGAGTCCTCTAGGTCTTCCAGTCCTAAGAGGCCTTGCATGCCCAAAGATGCAGTAAGTATGTATGAGGTTAAGCTTGATATTTTGGATTGGCTGGCTGCTTTTGAATATAACCATGGGATTCAAGACATTACAGGGAATCAGCTGATTCCTTGGCTTTTTTCTAGGCTACCCCCTGTTGCGGTAATGGAGTTGGGGGATATAGACAGAAAGGAGTATGAAACTGTGAACCTAGATTTGATAGCTAGATTTGGGAAGACCCCTTCTCAGTATCTCAAGAGTTTTCAAACCCTCAAAAAGCATGATGGTACCCCTTGGGCTACCTGGGTGACAATGTTTGAATAACTTAGATGGGTGGGTTAAGGGTTACAGAGTGAACACTTATGAAGGGATGAGAAATCTGGTTATGTTGGAATCTATTTATGATGCCTGCTCAACTGAGCTGAGACAGCACTTGGCAGACTCTAAGGAAATTGATCCAAGAAGTTAGCAAGGGCTGCTGACTTGTGGGTTGCCAACAGGGCTACTCACAAGGATTCTGGGGTAACTCAGAAGGATGAGGGGGAGCAGCACAAGAAAGATACCAAGGAGAATTCTAATACCTCCACTCCAAAAGAGGGCCACAAACATAACAAGGGTAAGCCCCCTGGGAAACCAAACCAGAAGGAGGTCAGAACAAATCCCCATTCATAAAGACATTTGGAAAATGTTATGGTTGTGGGTCAACTGACCATGTGAAAGGGGATCCCAGCTGTAAGGGTAACCCTTCAGGGATCCACACTGTCTCCTTAGCCTTCTCCCCAGAGGATGAAGTGCCAAAGGCAAGTGGAAAATTTCACTTATTGGCTGAGGAACCCATGAAAGTCTCAGCCAGTGTTTCTTTAGTATCCCTGGATCTGTGGGAACAGCAGAATTTAGATGTGTACAACTCTATTCCAGACAATACTAAAGAGTATTACAAAGACAGTGTTTTTGTGAATGGTCAGGGGACCCCTGCCATCAGAGACACTGGGGCCAGCATAACTGTAGTTGATTAATAATTTTTCAAGGTTGAGGATGTTGCTAAGGCACACAAAGTCCTAACTAAGCTTGCTGGAGGCCCTGTCCAAATGCTTCCACAGTTACCAGCTCTCATCCAGTGCAATGACATGGCTGTCAAGATACCTGTAAGTGTGCAGCGTTAAGTACCTGGGAGAGTCCTGTTCCTGTTGGGGAACTCTTGGAGTTGCATCAAGCACCCCCAGGCCTCCAAGCAAAATGAAACAGGAGCAGGCTAGGAAGGCCAGAGAGAGTACCTTAAGAGGCTCTCAGGAGGAGATTATAGAAGAAAATATAACTCCTAGTCCACAGGACTTACTGACTGCAATTTCAAAAAAGAAAGAGCAAAAGGGGAAACCTAAAACCTCTAGGAAGAAACCAGCCAGCACTCCTGTGCTACCAACAAGGACATCCCCGAGAGGACTGTCGAAGGTCACACCTGTGACTCCTCCACAAGCTGAGGCGGAGTGTGTGGAACAACCTTGTGTGGTTGAATCAGCTACTGAGGAATCATAGCTGGAAGAGGACCTTGCTCCTGTTGGAGATCTGGATCCTGCAGACCATCCTGAGCTGCAGTCTTTACCGGCAGAAGGTTGACCCTGTAGGGCAGACTTCAGCAGAGGTCAAAGAGAGTGTCCTACTCTTGAAGGTCTTCGCCAACAGGCAGCTTCCCAGCTGGATGGGCAAGAGCCAGGGAAGCATAGGTTGTACTGTGACGATGGCCTCTTCTACAGTGAATCGACTGAGTCTATCCCAGGGGACTACAGAAGACTTGGAGCGCCTCTTGAAAGCAGACTCCAGTTTCTACAGTTAGCCCATGAGATACCTTTGGCTGGTCAATTAATCTTTAAGAAGACCAAGGAAAGGCTCTCTTTATATTTCTACTGGCCTAAATTGGGGACTGATGTAGATAAGTACTGCAAGAGCCGTCACCCTTGCCACACCTCTGGCAAGAGTGGAGCCAAGAATGTGGCACCCTTGGTGCCTCTCCCAGTGGTGGGAGTCCCCTTTGAGAAGGTAGGAATCGACATTGTTGGTCTTTTAGACCCTGCAACATCTTCAGGAAACAGGTCCTGGTTGTAGTAGACCATGCTACTAGGTATCTTGAAGCTATACCTATGAGGACTGTTACAGCTCAGGCTGTTGCTAAAGCCCTACTTGGTATATTTACCAGGGTAGGTTTTCCTAAGGAAGTTATCTCTGACAGGGGATCCAAATTTATGTCCCACTACATGCCGGCCATGTGGAAAAACTGGAGTAACTTACAAGTTCTCAACTGCCTACCATCCTCAGACAAATGGATTGGTAGAGAGGTTCAACCATACAATGAAGAGCATGATAGGTGCTTTAGAAGAACCCCTTAGAAGAAAGTGGGACCTTCTACTGCCATGTCTTCTATTTGCTTATAGAGAAGTCCCTCAGGAGGGAGTTGGATTTAGTCCCTTTGAACTTCTTTATGGCCATCCAGTTAGAGGCCCCTTGGCCCCAATTAAGGAGGGGTTGGAGAGTGCTCCCTCCCCCAAGCCAGTGAGAGTCACCGACTATGTGATAGGTCTCCGGAGGAGAATGTCACACATGATATCAGAAGCATCAGATAACTTTAAAGCAGGTCAGGCTCTGGTGAAGCACTGGCATGACTAGAAGGCCAACATGTTTGAGTTTTCTCAAGACCAGCTAGTTCTTGTTATGGTGCCTACAAGGCAGAGGGCCTTACAGGACAAATGGATAAGACCCTTCAATGTTGTGGGTAAACTTGGAGAGGTCAACTATTTGGGGGACCTAGGCAATCCTAAGGAGGATCCCAGAGTCTTTCACACCAACCGTCTAAAAGCTTATGTCTCAAGACCAGAAGTGGGAGCTTTGCTTCTAGCTTCAGCCCAAGAGGAGGAAGTGAACCACTACCTGACCTACTCAGAGGCCAGCCCTTAGATGAGAAAATAGGAGTCAATCTCTCTTCTAATTTATCACCTGAACAACAGGAGTGTGCACATTTCTGTTAAATCAGTTTGCCTCCCTGTTTTCACTATCACCAGGCTTGGCCCCTTGGGGCCAGCATGATAATCTCACTAGTGACTGTTTACCTGTTAAAAGCAGAGGTTACAGGATGTCAGATCATGTAAGACCCCACATAAAGGAGGCGGTCAACAAGATGCTTGATCTCGGGGTAATAGAGCCCTCTACCAGTCCATGGTCTTGTTCAGCTGTTCTAGTACCAAAGGCAGGATCCAAGGAGTTGAGATTATGTGTGGACTATAGAGCTCTTAATGCAGTCACCAATACTGATGCCCACCCTTTACCAAGGACAGATGAACTGGTGGATAAACTTGGTTCAGCCGGGTACCTCAGTACATTTGATCTCACTTCAGACTATTGGAAAATAGCACTGACAGAGCAGGTCAAGGAGAAAACTGCATTCTCAACACCAGCAGGCCTCTAACAAACCAGGTAATGCCTTTTGGACTAAAGAATGCACCTGCTATATTCCAAAGGATGGTTAATCAAGTTCTGAATGGGATGGAGTACTTCTGCATTGCACACTTGGATGACATTGCAGTGTTCAGCCCTACTTGGAAAGAACATGTTGACCACTTAGGATATGTTTTGCAGGCTCTTGAGCAGGCTCATCTGACCATACAGGCAGGTAAATGTCAAATTGGTCAGAGCAAAGTGGTCTACCTTGGACATGAGGTAGGAGGAGGTGAAATCAGGCTATTGCCTACCAAAGTACAAGCTGTACAAAACGGGGCCACCCCTACTACTCAAACCCAAGTGAGAGCCTTCCTAGGCCTCGCTGGGTACTATATGAACTTCATAGAGAACTATGGGACCATAGCTTCTCCCTTGAATGTGATCTCCTCTCCCAAATTCCCTAAAAAGGTCAGGTGGAATGAGGAGTGCACTCAAGCATTTGAAGGCCTAAAGAAAGCCATTTGTCAAGCTCCAGTCCTAAGAGCTCCTGACTTTAACCAAACCTTCATTGTGCAAACAGATGATACAAATACAGGTATTGGTGCAGTCCTTAGTCAAATGGATGAGAAAGGTAGGGAGCAACCCATTTGCTTCATCAGCAGGAAGCTGAAGGAACCAGAAACAAAGTGGGCAACCATTGAGCGCGAATGCTTTGCTATTGTGTGGTCCCTGAAGAAGTTTTCACCACACTTGTATGGATATACTTTTGTGATTTAGACTAACCACCAACCCTTGAGATGGTTGATGCAAATGAAAAGGGAAAACCCAAAACTACTGAGATGGTCAATCAGCCTGTAAGGGTTTGATTTTACCATTGAACACAGGTCAGGGTGTCACCACCAAAACGATGATGGTCTCTCCAGGATGTTTGACCAACTGGAGTAAGGATATTCATCCAGGAGTGGATTAAATCCTCCTGTCCCTTAGTCTGAGGGGGACGAGTGTTAGGGAGAATTCTCAAAATGTGATAATTTCTCTTACCTTTTGAGACCCCCTTTGTAGGATTTTATTTTTTTTACCTTTTTTACCCACTCTTGCATGTATTTTGTGTGCGTTTTACTTTTGTGTTCTTTGGTATGGCGTTTTAAAACAACTCCATGGGCATCATCTTGTTCTGTGTCACCCAGCACCTTCAGTGCAGTGGCACAGGGGTGTCTTTCAGACTGCCCAAGGTTTACATACCTTCTCTGGGACGGACTACCATCTCCCAGAGCATGAAAAGTTAAATTTACTAACCTTTTTAAATTTACTAACCAAGCACACACTATCTTCTTATAGTGCGCTGTAGGGGTTGCCTAGGATCCCCCGAGTCAAACCACTTATGTAACAGTCAAATGTTACCTTTTCCTACTTTAATTGGCTGGTGACAGTGGTTTAGATCAACTCCTGTGATTTTTCCAGACCGCTAACAACGGTAACTATAAATCAGGGCAGCCATTTTTTCAATATGGCGCCCAAGACCCATCTGTAAAAACAGACTCTGGTCATCTTTTGTCACCATTTCTTTCAGGAAAAGTACTTCTTGTGTTTGTCTCTGCGCGCCAAATCCGGTTTGGGCCTTTTGTTCATTGGCCTTTGAAGCAGAAGCCCTCCTCTGGCGCCGAAGTGTCTGGGGTGGACAGGATGTGAGGGAGGGGCCCGAAACTCCCTGTGCTTAGTCTCCTAGGAGACCTGAATGCACTCTGGTGCGATTGGCCGGCTGACTGTCCGGCACGGACAGCCATCCTGCTGTGTGAGTGACAGCCAGGCTGGAATGAAAGGGGGAAAACTGTTTAAAAGCAGGTCTCTGGGACTTGGAAAGCAGAGTCGACCACTGGAACCTAGGATGAGCTGAAGGAAGATGACTGCTGCAACTCCTGGATGACCGGTGAAGCCCTGCTGCAGGTTTGAATTGCCTGAAACTCCAATCGACAGAGAAGCCCTTCAAGGTTAACTTCTACATTTGAGTTTGGTGGGAACAACCAACTCGCAAGCCACCTGGCCACCGTCCCCATCTGGTCGAATTTTCATCAGAGTGCTGTTGAAAACCGGATAGCCAGAGGGAAGGAAACCAGCTCGTGGACTTTAAGGCACTCACACCTTAAACCGACGACTTGTTAAGTTTTTGGCCTCATCCCTGGGCAGTGCAGGAACCTCCCGACGTCCTCCTTGTCCCCACGACTGTAGCTCAGGAACAGCGAGATCGGCTCGAACTGCCAGGAACAACTGCCTCAGCTACAGCTCTTCTGCACTAAAAAGGTACTGTGCAAACGCGGTCTGGAAATCTTTTTGGCCATCGATAAAGTGCGTGAAACTTTCCTCTACTTAGAAGGCTTGTCCTTCCCTAAACATTCATCAAACTTTTCGCGTAGCCAAATTTTTCTGAACTCCTTGGCAAAGACGTAACTGTTTACTACCAGAACTGTGCTATCCAATACAAAGACTCTGAACCATTGACTTTGGTCCCAGGCCTATGAGAAGAATTGCTGGTTGTAGTTTACTGAAACCCTTTGCCCTGCCTATGAAAGCATTTGTGCTGTTGATTCTTATAACCTTGTCTTTTTACCCCTTTAAAAGTATATGAAGTGCATTTTGCTCCCACTACAGGAGAGCTAAATTTCTTTAACTTAAAAGTTGTGTATTTGTGGTTTATTAGTATGTGATATTGAGCTGCTCTTGCTAGTGTAATGTTTTCAAACTAACTGAATAAATAAATGTATATTCTTTTACCAAGAAACCTTGAGTAAGTGTTTGTTTGAATCACTGTATTAGTTGGTCCTTTGTGCAACTTGTTCTACTGCTCACTTAAACTCTTGAGATAAGTCTGGCTGCTCAGCCATCACTACCACTTTACTGTGTAGTACAGGGCTTGTACCAAAGGTGAAATTGTGCTTACACTTGTAGTCCTAATTGCATGTAGTGTTCCCAAAGGGTACTGCATGTGATTCTGCCTAACACCAGTATGGTGTAATCAGCGTTAGGGCTGTTCACTGTCAAATACTGAAAGGAGAATGCTTGGAGGGTCAAACAATCAGAAACAAAGGTATTTCTTACCCAAGACTCTGGATCTAGTTGCTTGTAAAGAGCTTAAATGATAATCCAGCACCCAGTTACTCTAATTATTTAAATGCTTAGATTACAAACCTTTAACATGACTATAAAGAGGTGGACAACATCCATCTTAAACTGACATGCTCTTGTCTTGGTTTCTGGTTAAATTATACAGATGCTTGGAAGCCAGGTCTGGCTGTTATGTGTCCTTACGCTTCTTAACAAAGCAAAATGCAGCCACAATCTACATTTGCATGACGAGGATGCAGAATTGAAATTCCCTCTTTACTAAGGACTGTATGGTAGAAATACCAGCGAGTCCCCTTCAACCGTCTCCCTATACATCTCTCATGTGTTTGCCAACCGAAAATGGCTCTGCCATTACAGAGCCTCAAATTCACTGACCGCCAGTTAAACATTGGAGCCCTAGTCTTTAAAATCCTTAGATTTTCCATATTGGAATGGTGCCATAATATGGGACAGTGAAGGAAGATCTAATTCAATGCAGGTGCCTCACAGATGTGTCCATGTCAGACAGTCAAATGTATTTGTATTTTTTTTTAACATACAAACTGAAGTAAGGCCAAAAGAGATGACTCCTAAAGAAAGAAGTCATGGTACGTGATTCATGGTGCAATAATACACCCATGGAATTTTAAAGCTAAAATACAAATAGTATATCTACATGCATCAATTTTGAGAGAATTATTCTGTTTGAAATACAAAAAAACCTGCTGGCTCCAAAGAGAAACATATCCTTGCAGATTCTAGGTGGCAATTCTTTCTTTCTGTGGAAGTGTTTTCAGGGAAGGCTTCAATGAATGTGTGACACTAAGCCAGATAAATTATTTCTTGGGCAGGGATACACACAGATGTCACATGGTTGAAAAGAAAATGTAGCCATGAAGGAGGTTGACAATAACTTGGATATGACAACATACAAATCGTGTAATATGAAAAAACACATAGAAAGTCTGCTGAAAACACCATCCAAGGGTGAAGTTGAAACAAGAATGTAACGGCAGCAGCAAAGGCGAAGCCACAGGAGCTTTCAGACAAACAACCATATTATTAAGAACTGTTAATCCAAAGTGGCAGAGTCATTTCACAGTATACAATTGATAGTGCCCATGTGCCCGATCAATCTCTGAAATAGGGATATGATTTTGAAAAGAGATGGAGGTGTCTTCGGCCTAATGTAACTGCAAAGTGAGAAAATGTTCCAATGCCTTAGCAGTGTCAACTGCAAGATATAATCCCATGGGAAATTGAAGTGTTGGAGGTTGTTCTGCGCACAATTTACCACACAATTAAACAGCAAAGGGTTGTTAAATTACTGCACAACATGCCAAAAAAGTTTCAATATTTTAATTTTGCACTAACTTCCTTAGTCTAATGCATAATGCCTGAAAAAAAGTAAGGGAAATGTCTTGAGATTTGTGGCATTTACCGTAGCAAGAAAAGATGAGAAGGTGTGGAGGACGGCCTTATTAATTTGAAGTGCAGTAAAAGGTCACTAAAATTCACAGATTTAAAGACCCGAGATGACGGCCAACGGGAAGGCCACATTTGTATTTCCACACAGATGAAACAAGGTGCTCAAACAGAGGCTTTGTCAACATCGGAATAAAAAAAACTGTGCGAGTCTCTATATTTCACAGTATTCTGTGTCCGAAATGTAACTTTTTGCCCCGTTTATAAAAGGAATTACAAGAGAAACATTTAGGATAGTCTCCCATCTTTGTATTGGTATTTAGTATGGGAATGTTTGTCACAGAAAAACAGTTTTCCTTTCCTTTAGAAAGTGTTGTATTTTAACATCTGCAATTTCAATCAATCACAACTATAACTAAGAGTCAAATATAACAAGTTGTGCATTGTTACCCATCCACTAGTAACATTAGTTAACAGCAAAATCAGAGATGGCGCTAAATATGCATGCTTGTGTATATTGCCAAGGGTGCAGAGAAACAACAGCATTTTATATTCTTTTTTCTGTTGTATAGTGATATTCACTACGCAACTGGAGGGCTTGCTTAAACAATTTTGTATTAAGGCACTGCCAAATGTGGAAAAGTTGTGTCCATCGGCGAGATCTATGGATTTAATCTTTCCTGTAAAGAGTTATATTTGAAGGCCCGGCAGAGCAGACAAAGATACCAGAAACGTAAAGCGTTTTAATACACAATATAAAGAAAATATATATCTATGAAGGCTTAGATCATGTGAAATTCCATGCGATTTGTAAACACACAGTAGCCCGAGCAAACATGGCCACCAGCTATGTGTGAATTGTGCAAGTTACCTTTTCCATGTTTATCACTGGTGTTAAAACGAATTTCCTCTTGGGGAGGAGTATCTGAACAAGCCACTAGGTTGTGGTGAAACACGTCAGGCTGCCGTCTGGCAAAAGATTTGACTGGGACATCTTGATTTTTAAACTGCTATATATGAAAATAAAGGTTGTTAAATTATAAACAACCCGTGTAGCAGTTTTCTTCTTGTTGATTCCTGCCCATGACGAGATATTTGGAAATCTTGTGTTGCTGCTCTCTGGAACAGTGTTTGAGTAGGCTGTTTACCATTATGTTGTATTTATGTTTGAAATTATATAATTCATTATATATATTACACAGCCACGGTAGTGGCTGTGTAGTTATGGTTAAGTTGCTGTTTCCATAGGAAGAGCACTTTTTGGGCGGCCTATAACTCGGCTCCCCCTGGACGAATCCTCACCAAACTTTGCAAAAAAAGTATATGGGCCACTGAATTTTTTTGCAAAGTTTGGTGATGTTTGGTCCGGGGGGGGAAAGTTATAGGGGGAGCCCCAAAACGTCCTTTTTCCCATAGACTGAATGTGGGGAAAACTTTGCGCACGGCTACAGGCCAAACCGCTGGACGGATTTTCACCAGATTTGCGGCAGGGGCAGGGGCTTGGTCCCGAACGCGTGCTTTTGTAAATTTTGTGATAATCCGTGCAGTACTTTTCTTTAAAATGACCAAAAAGTAGGTCTGAAAAGATTAGTGATATCTATGTCCGCTCCGCGGTCACACTTCCCTGTTCGCTCATCGGAAAAGATACCGATTGGCTAAGGGGCTGGCGTCATGACCGCGGACATGCGGTCATGAGCCATAGAACTCGCCCTTTCTGGGCCTCCTGGTCCCGGACACGTCGGGGATTACACACCATAATACTACAAGCTCAGAACGCTGCTCACCAGTCTTCACGTTCTACGCAGCGTACACTATAAAGAGGCCACACCCCCGCGCGTCTCAATGCTGCCATTAGCTGTGACCGGACGTGTGCTCTGTACTCTCCCTTGTATTATTCCTGGTTCCTGGAACCCCTTCTTCCAATCTACCTTCTCTCCTTCTTATCCAGACCTTCCCGGAACCCCTGCACTGCCACCGGGTGCTGCATATCCTTTTTCTGAATTTCCTGGAGTTTTCCCTTGATCCCGGACATCAAAGCTGAACGAACACTGGAAGCCGAGGACGGCCGAGCGGGCTTGTAGAAGACCTGAACCATACGAAAGAAGACTCCTCCTGAAGAAGTCATCAGACAACGAAAACAGGTGAGAAAGGGGGAAACCTGTGACAAATTGTGACGCCACCTGACCGAAGTTGATACAGACATGGAGGTGGCCATCCAGGATCTTATGCGTGGCATGCAGGAACTAACGACGAAGTGCAGAACCTGAAAGCTGAGAATGCCGCGTTAAAGCAATTGGTGCTATCCCGCGACTCTGCCACAAAAGACAGTGTGCTATTGGGCGGTATTGTTGAGAAATATGATGGCTCTGCAAAAACCCTCCGTGGATTCCTGGATTCTTGTTTGGTCCACTTTACCTTTAAACCTTATTATTTCTCCACCCCCAGGGCTAAAGTGGGCTTTATTATTTCATGTTCCTCATGATGTCCTCATATTATATTACGTTCCTCATGATGTCCAGTAGCCACACCGTCGCTGAGCCCGCTGTAGGAGCAGCCCACGCTGCCCCTGAGATGCAGAGAGGAAGAGGTAAGCTCCAGGCATAATATCAGCTGCCTCAGAGCCCTCGTTATCCTCACAGCACATATTCGCCTCATCCGCTCTAAAATCGCTTTTATTGAAGAGCACCTGTCTGCTATACTCTACAAAGGCTGCTCACCTTACTTATCTGCAGCCTCCAAGCACATATTGCCCATTGTGTTTGCATTCCATTCGAAATTCGTTTGTCAGGCAATTTAAAGATGGCCACCTCGCTTTGGTCCCCCCGCGCCTGACCTTGTCCTGAATGCCTGCCTGACCTGCACCCTGCATCCTGCCTCCGGATTGGTGCTGACTGATAACACATTGTGCCTCCAATCACCGGCAGGCGAGAGCTGGCCAATGAGGCAAGGCCCAGAGAGAAGGCCATCCCCCCTGAGCTGACTGAGCGCAGCCACGCAGCCAGGCGACGTCCTTATGCCCAAAAACGTCTGCATGGAATGGAATGGAAAGGATATCCCCCCCAGTGAACGCACTTGGGAACCTATCTCAAACTTAAATACCCTGAGGTTACTCAGAAGGTTCCATCTCATACACCCGGGCAAACCCGGCGGGACGGGTTTTTGGAGGAGGCATGCTGTCATCAACCATCGAACTCGCCCTTTCTGGGCCTCCTGGTCCCTGACACGTCGGGGATTACACTCCATAATACTACCAACATGGCTGCAAGCTCAGAACGCTGCTCACCAGTCTTCACGTTCTACGCAGCGTACTCTATAAAGAGGCCACACCCCCGCAGTCCCGCGTGTCTCAATGCTGCTGTTAGCTGTGACCAGACGTGTGCTCCGTACTCTTGCATGTATTATTCTGTTTCCAGGAACCCCTTCTTCCAATTCACCTTCCCTCCTTCTTATCCAGCCCTTCCCAGAACCCCTGCACCGTCTCCGCGTGCTCTATATCCTTTTTCTGAATTTCCTGGAGTTTTCCCTTGATCCTGGACATCGAAGCTGAACGAACACTGGAAGTCGAGGACGGCTGAGTGGGCTTGTATAAGACCTGAACCATATGAAAGAAGACTCCTCCTAAAGAAGTCATCAGACAACGAAAACTGGTGAGAAAGGGGGAAACCTGTGACACACGCAACGTCTCTGCCGATTGGCTGCAGTGAGCCGTGTTCTGCGTCAGATTGTTTGGATGCGCCCGACATCTTGGATCCACCGAGCGGCAGCGGCGACAAGCAGCAAAATGCTCTTTCGAAAACTGTTCTGCTGTGTCAGAGTGCTTGGGGAGGTGCAGACAGTAAGAGATGGGTGAAAAACTGCATTTGTTCAGGCAGTAGGTGTTAATGATGTATTCCCTATGCCCGCCTTGCTCGGGATGTTTGCAAGTACAGAAAATGAGGGGTCTCATAAGGGTAGTATTTCAGTCCGTGCTGTGCGCAGGCAACTTGAAACTGTTCTAAGGACACGCGTGGTGTTAGCGAACATTGAAGTAGAGTACATGCCGTAATTAAATTATTTTTTTCTATGGGTGTGCTATTGATTTGTACGCCACCATGGGTGTGACATGCTGCGGTGGTTGTGGCCAAGGCCTAGAGTCTAGGATGCATGGCCGTAGGCCGAAGGCCATACTTCCAAGACTCTAGGCCCTGGCCACAGCCACTGCAGCATGTCATAGCAATGGATACACCTGTAGTATTGCTTAACGATCAGATGGTTGTGGGGAGTGTGTAGAGTCTTGGGTGCGACCCAAGAACAAAAGCACTGGAGGTATACGTCACTGCACACCCATACATTGTAATATCTATGGACATACAGCTAGTAGTCTAGCCTCTGGCCACTACCACTGCAGCATACCACACCTATAGATACACCCATAGTACCGCACATCACTCAGGTGGTTGTGGGGAGGGCCTGCAGTCTTGGGTGCATGGCCAAAGGCCAAAGGCCAAAGGCCATGCACCCAAGAACAAACTTATAAGCTCTAAAGTTATAAGCCAAATTGGGTTTTATATAGTGCAGTGGTTGTGGGCAGGGCACAGACTTTTGGGTACATGGATGCAGGCCATACACCCAAGAGTGTAGACCCTGCCCACAACCACTGCATGATATCACATTAATGCATCACACCCATACATTTGATTATGTATCTGGTAGGTGTGGGCAGGGCCTAGAGTCCTGGGTACAAATTGAGTACATGCTACAGTTATAATGTATCATTCTATGGGTGTGCTAATGATTTATAAGCGACCATGGGTGGAATATGCTGCAGTGGTTGTGGCCAGGGTCTAGAGTCTTGGGTGCATGGCCCTAGGCAATACTTCCAAGACTGTGGGCCCTGGCCACAACCACCGCAGCATGTCACAGCAATGGATACACTGGTAGTATTCATTGTCAATCAGATGGTTGTGGGGAGTGTGTAGAGTCTTGGCTGCATGGCCAAAGGCCATGCACCCAAGAACAAAAGTTATAAGCACTGGAGTTATAAGCCACTTAACAGCCATACATTGAAATATTTATGGACATACACTTAAAACTTTAGGCGCTGGCTACAACCACTGCAGCATATCACAGCTATAGATACACCCGTAGTATTGAACATCACTCAGGTGGATGTGGGGAGGGCCTGCACCCAACAGCACATTTATACGTAGTGTAGTTACAAGCCACAATGGGTGTGATATGGTGTGGTAGTTGTGGCCAGGACGTAGAGTCTTCCCAAGAACAAAGTTATAAGCACTGCAGTTATAAGCCCCTATGGATTTTATATACTGCATACCCACACATTGAAAAATCTACGGCCTTACACCGAAGACTGTAGCCTGTGGCAACAACTACTGCAGCATATTACAGGTATCGGTATACTCGTACTACCAAACATCATTCAGGTGGTTGTGAAGCGGGGGTAGCATTTTGGATGCATGGCCGAAGGCCATGCTCCCAAACCTAACTTTATACGTAGTGAAGTTAGAAGCCATATGCTGTGGTGGTTCTGGCCAGGGCCCAGTGTCTTTGGTGCATGGCGAAAGGCCATGCACCCAAGACTGAAGTCATAAGCAGTGAGATTATAAGTGAACATGGGTGTGCTGTGGTGCGGTGGTTGTGTGCACGACCTAGCGTCTTGGGTGCATGGCTGCAGACCATGCACCCAAGTGTAAACTTATAAGTAGTGAAATTACAAGCACCATGGTTTTGATATGCTGCGATGGTTGTGGGTAGGACCTATAGTTTTGGTTGCTTGGCCGTAGGGTATAGGTGGTAGGTTATACATCCAAGATGCTAGGCCTAGCCTACAGCCACTGCACCATATTACTGCCATAGATTAGACATGTAGATTTGAATATGTATGACATGACTGTAATTATACTTACTGTTTACTTTATTCAGAATCCATATATGTCTTACATGACTTTAGTACTTGGCGGAAATATCCTTTTTAATTTCTGTGATGGCGGAAATATCCTTTTTTAATTTCTGTGATTAAAGAAAAAAGCATGTTAGTGTTTGTATTTTATGAAGACTTCACATTGCATGATAGTTTAGCTTTTTTTTACCCTCATATTTAGTTTACTTACCGGTGTACTGTGCATTTTGCTCAGTTTCTATGTTTGTTTTTCAAATCCTTGGGTCTGGGAAAAAAAAAATCCTTGTCTGATTAAAAAAAGCCCTTTATTTGCTATGTTACAAACAATTTCTTTGTTTTCTTTGAGTGTTTCCTTGTTCTTTCTGATTAATGTCTGTTGCCTTGTTGCAGATTTTGAACAACAGTTAGATACCTGTTGGCATATTCTAACTGTTTATAGTCTTACTTGATTTTCTGGCAATATTAAAGTACGCATTAGTTATTAAATTTTGGCTTTAGGATTAAATATGCATTTGTAAGATTAGCTGGCAATCTCTGCTTTAGAGTAATGGTGCTATCATTACATTCAAACCATCCACATTTCTTTTTAATGTATGCAGTGTAGTGACCTGCATTGGTTGTAGCTCCTGCGTGGTAGATTATACCTATTGTTGTAAAGGTTTTCTTTCCAAGCAACACTTGACCGTGTGTGAATCCAGTCAGCTTGCAGTTGTTTTTGGTACCATCTGCATTATAACGTAGAAGCATAAGTATTATGTAGGTACTATGTGTTTGTATCAGTAAGGTGGAGCGATTATCTGAATGGCACATAGTACATAATCTGCCATGGTTTGCATTCTGTACAAGTTGCTGGAATTGAATGGATTCATAATTAGGTATGGATACATACACAAATCGCTCATTTGGGATTTGTTCCCGTATCACATTGTTACAGAGTGCATGTATGTTTCCACATGTATGAAATCTGGAAAATTTCATTTATAGGTACGTTTTTGTTTTCCAGTACTTGTAGTAAGTACATTAGAAATTCTTGTGGATCTTCTTGTGAGTTTATAGTGAATCTCACCATTCCAGCACAATAGTCCAATTCTTGTCTTATTCCGTGAACACTGTACGTGTTGTCAGGATTATTTGTTGCGTTTCTATGAAGGACTAACATTTGGAAACACAATTGGCCTGTACTGTGTAAGTAAATATTGTTAACAATTGCTGCCAATTGAAATAGAATATTCATTGCTACCTTTGCATAGCCACTTACACCAGTTTCATTAGAAAATTTGAATGGACCAGCTAGTTCTGAATCTGAGTGCTTTTTTCTGAGTTTCTGTTCCTTCTTTGAAGAAGTACCTGATTTACTTTCCCATATAGGTTCATCTTTGCTGGTGGTAATTGATGAAGTTTTAGCTTCTTTTGTTTTCTTTGAAGGATTTGCCGTCAGATTCTGTTGCATTTCTGTTTGAATTAGATTTCTTTTACCACGTTTTACTTTTTCTGGAACAGGATATTGTTTCAGATGGGGGGGTGTAGAGTGAACGCAGTCTATTGTATTCTAAAATGCAAGGAATATGTAATCCACGGCGACGCCACTCAGCCGGTCCGGACTGCCGACCACTTCGAACCCTTACTTGGACTTGCTCAACCAAGCACTGGGCCTGAAACACAGTATTATCAGAGGTCAATTCCCTATTGGTCTTGCTTGTCTGGCCCCCCTATTCTTCCCTGGGTCCCAACCTTCCCCCGGACCTCTCCTCACCTTGTTTTTGATGTGGGGTGCTCTCCGTCCTGCCTTCGATGCAGGGGTGCGTTGGGTGATGCGGGCTGGAGGGTGCCTAGTTGCTTCACTGGCACAGGCCTGGCGGACGGGGCTTGGTGCGGCTTCAGCCCGACCGGTAATTGGAATGAGTCTTACAAAAGTTCTGATGGCTCTAATCCCTTTAATACTGTGTCTTTCTTTCCTTAGGTGATGAAGGTCTCGAGGATGGTGATGCGCTGCTGAAGTAAGTAGGAATGTGGAGCGTGATGCTTATTGGCTTCCTTAGCACTAACCAATGTTCGTCTTTTCCGTGTCCTTTTAGGTGCCGCAGTAACCCAGCTTGGAAGCGAGCTGAGGAGATGAGCTGCGGTGAGAAAGCGCGATGTGCGGCACCTCTTAAATGTTTAGCGCTAACCTGATGTGTCTCTTCCCCTTTTTCAGATCGGTGGGATGCCCCGGAGCAGAAGTTGTCCGATCGACCGGAGTTCAGGTAAGGATTAAACTCTATTTGCAAATTCGAGAGAGCTAAGTATTGCAGAATGCTTACTAACGTCTTTTCTTCCATTCTTCTCTCCTTTGGTAGAGCGTGGCGTGCCGAGATGGAGATGACTCTGCCGTAGGAATCCACAAGACTGGGAAGAGCTGGACAGAAGTTGGATGCTCTTCGAGTTGAGTATTGGCAACAAAGTTCTTATTCTTGCAGGTGCGCTGGCGCTGAAGAAAGAAGTGGGCCTCTTCAGGAGATCCTCGCACGTCACGCTGCAGGTGCAGAGAAACGCAAAGCATGTTTCTCAGGCCGGGTGTGGTTTAAATAGTCTGTAGGTATCCCTGGGATAAGCCACACCCGAAAGACTAGACCGCTCATCCAGTTCAAGGAACTGAATTACATGAGGGCATCCATTGCCCCATACTACATTGCAAGTCCAATACTAAGTGGATCTCAGGACTGTGAGAGAGCTTGGTGCCAAAGGTGCCAAGTCTGAGTCCAAGTAGGTGTCTGGGGAGATGGAGAGGCCCTTAGGGGCCGACTAGGTGGCCGTGACCCGATATGCCAGGGGGCTGGGGGCAGGAATCGTGACAGAATATCAGCGTTCAGTTTACTTGCATCAAAGTTGATTAGAAATAGACTGTCAAGTGTACGTAAGCGTGATAGTGCTACGTAGCTCATGCCTGCTTTAAATACTGTTTCCTATATCTATCAATCCTTTGTCTAGGATAAGGCCTTGGGATTTATGCATGGTGACTGCATATGTAAGAGTTAAGAGAAAATTGTTCTCTACGTACATACATGTCTTTGAAGAGAAGGAATCGAGCAGTTGAGCGCCCTATCCTTTTCACTTCTGAAAGTTTGTCAAAGCGAATATTGACAAACTGAATGTTGTTGTCACGTGGGTATGTTTGAAAGCCAACAACTGTACCCAGTGCCCCATTAACTAGCCCTTGCTCCACGTCAAGGTTACGTTTAAGCATTACTCTACAATTGTGGATAATTTTAATATTTTTTCCAACCCAGCTGTGTTGGAGATTGAATTTAAGGTATTTAGTCTTCTTGTGGCTTGATCACACATGAGTAGTGTCATACCATGTACGTCTAGTTTGTCTGTGGCACAAATTTCCATTATTGGTTGCATTTCTTTATTTAACATTGTTTAATTGAATTTGAAACAGCTTGCAAGAGTTGGCATTAAGGCCATACAATTTACATTTGTGTGCGCTAATTGTTCCATAACATCAGTAGCACATGCATTATCGGCATAAAGTGCATGAATGTGCCGGTTTTTCAATATTTCTTGTGCTTCTTGAGATAGTACACCAACTCTAATACTTTTTAAGATGTTGGCATGAGTGAGATCTGCAGATTGTCGCATGTTTTCCGTTAATTCTCTGTATTGAAATGTTGCCAAAAGGTTGACATTTCCTATACTGCCAACAGTTTTACGGCAGAGTTTGTGTCCTAAGGTTTTAAAAATAGGTTCACCTTTCACTGGTGTCAATTGTAGAAGATCTCCGAAAACGATCATGCGTTTCCCTGCAAAGAGTTCTTCGTAGTTTGTTTTAAGTACTTCTTGCAATCTGAGGTGAATCAAAGCCAACATTAGGTTGGAGACCATGCTCACTTCATCTATTAGTAGCATTTTCATTTGCTTTAATACTCTGCATAGTTCCATTGCAGCTTCTGCAGAAAGTTTGTAATAGTCTAATTTGTTTTGATGTTCTACTGGAAGGAGTAGCAATCGGTGTAAAGTGACACCGCCTATGTCGTAGGCAGCTAAACCTGTGGGGGCAGTTACAACAGCTGACAGTTTGTTGTTTGTCAATTGTTGAAGGAACTTGCTGATGATATTGATTAAGAATGTTTTTCCTGACCCAGCTTCACCACTGAGTACATCAGTATAGGTTTGTAATTTTGGCAGGTACATGCTTTATTTTCGTGTTGTACACCATGTGCAATTTGTTTTGTTACGTCTTCAAAAATGGTGCGCTGATCTTTAAGTTTTGCTTCTTGTACAGTTAAGTCTTCTATGTCTTCTTGATAGTGACACATGGTGTTTTCCACTTCTGTCATAGCTAATTCTGCCTAATTTGCTATTAGTGGCTGTCCTAGTGGTTCTTGGCTTCCTGTTACAGAAGGTTGACTACTGTCAGAACTATCCTTATCTAGTTGGGCCTGAAGTTCTTCTTCGTGTTGCTGTTCATTGTGCAACATTGTTTTGTACTGGGTAAAGTTGACATCGGTGATAGAGCTTTCATTTGCTTTGAAAGCATCTTCATAGCAGTCATAGTTGTCTAGTATCTCTTCCTCTTTTCTCCATGGTTTAAAAGGTTGGAGCAGAGACATGTAATATAGTTATTTCTGTTGAGGAGTTTTTAATGACAATTTGACATGATTAATTAAGCTTTGTTTGGCAAGTTTCACTAAGCTGCCTTCACAATCTGTCACTCTATAGCTACCTTTGCTTTCATCGGGTTTTATATTATTTTTGTATGCAAAGTTTTGAGCTATGTGGTATAGACACATGCTTTCCAAAGTGCTTCTCCTGTTTGGATAGTATGTGTCCAGTAAATTGTTTTTTAAAATGTCTTGGCTGTTGGGATCATTTCTGGCAATTGTTTCTATGTCCTCATATGATTTCAGAACTCTTTTTCTAGATTTAGCAGGAGCAAGACTTAGCCATACTATGTTATCTGATTTTCCATACAAAGCAGTACCGGTTAACCGATCTGCTGCTTCATAGGTGCCACATTCTCTATGAGAGCATTTTTATGCCTAGACTGTACAATTTCTGAGATAGTGTTTTGTCTGATGATAGGTCATCCCAGAGGTCTTGAAGCTCTGTTTTTTCTGCTTTTGTTAAGTAGGCTGTAACATTCCGTGCAACAGCAGTGGAATTGTCTGCAATGTGCTGCAAAACCATGTATGCATTCCATAAGAGGGCAATGATTGCATTGTAATCATTGATATATTTTGATTCTTCTGTTCTTTTTATGTAATGCGTGTTCTTAGGTGATTTACCTTTAACACTATGTCGAACTGAAGACGTGAAGTTGTTCACTTCACCTGTTTCTGCAACTGGTCTAGGGAAACTAAAGC
The DNA here is from genome assembly GCF_040938575.1 of Ambystoma mexicanum. NCBI lineage: Eukaryota > Metazoa > Chordata > Amphibia > Caudata > Ambystomatidae > Ambystoma > Ambystoma mexicanum. The sequence continues at coordinate 842,950,449 of NC_090921.1, read as the reverse complement.
GGCATTTGGTGTAGTATTTCCCTTTGCTTTTGTATTTGCGACGACAATAATTGCCACATTTGTCTTTGAAATTATAAAATCTGCCCATGCAGGTCACTATGTGTCCGTTGTGAAGGGATTTCACAAGTGACATATTTTTGGATGAACTGCAAAACAGTGGCATCACTGTCGCGACCAAGTTTAGGTGCACCTTTGATCCATAAAAGCATGTGAATATGTGGTGCTCTTCTCGCTTGGTATTCTTTTCTCCAAAAGAAGTGTTGCACTTCTCCGAGGGGAGGAACAGTTTTATTGCAAATAAAGTGTGGCATAGCAATGAAACGATGATGGAAATATCTTGACACATTAACAGGATCTAGTGAGCAAAGTTCTCCAGGTGTTAATATATCTATGTTGGTTTTGTGGTCGTTTGATATGCGTAGGAACTCATGTAAATCTTCCCATGCATATTCTGCACAACTTGGTGTAAAAAACCAAGTCAGTGGTCCAAGGTTTCTGATCATACAACATACGTCTCTGTGCCGTCAGAACCAGTATTCTTTTGTACCACGCATGTTTGCAAACAGATTTGTTATACTTGATTGTAAAACCTCATCTTTTTCTTATACTTTTTGTATTAATTGCATAGCTGACATATTTTGAAAGTGGGTTCCAGATTTCAAAATGTGTGCAACTCCGTAATATAGGGTTGGTAGTTCACTTTCAAAGGGTAGGTGGAATATGTATTCCACATTTTGACTAAATCTGGGATCTTCCGAATACATTCGTAATGAGCGGTATTCTGATGCCATAATCTGAGTGGGTCTATCTTCTGCCTTTGCCACTAGAAAATAGCAGTGGAAAAGCACATGCTTCTATACTTTTTTCCCATATGCTCATTGGTGACCCCTTGGTTTGTCGCATTTGGTAAGTTTCTAGTGCATCATCTATGCTTTCATTGGAATGCAATGGATGAATTGTGTAATGGTCCAAAAGAGTGGATACTGCAGCAGGATCCAGTAGTTCTAATTGTCCAGTTTCTGATGACTCTTGAATTATTTCAGTTGTTTCCCTTAAGCTTTCTTGAATATTTATTTCCTTGTAGTATTCATTATTGTCTTTTAGATATTGCAAGGCGAGTCTAACTTTATTTATGTCCACCAGTTGTTGCCAAATTTTGTCTTTTGTTGGTACACCATTTACCAGGACAATTATAGAATGCTCTATTGAACGTTGCACTCCTAGAGTGTGTACATTTTCTGTTAGATCGAATGGCAAATAAACTACTTTGCCACAAATGCCTTTTACCAATTCAGAGGGAGGTAATTTCGCTGTTTTTGGTTGAAGACGTATAATTGCTTGAAATGGGTGAACTGTTTGAATTATGATGCTCTCATACAAATTGAGTTGTTGCAGTGGTTTTGCTACTGGGAACAAATCCAAATTATTTGTGATAGCACGTGAAGGAGTTTGGTTGTTGTCCAGTTTTGTAGTGCAGTAAATGCAACATATTAGGGGTTCACTTATTTGGTATTTGTTTTCTGCTAAAAGATAGACAGCTAATTCAAACCATTTGGAATCTTCATTGTCTTCTTTTTTGTATGTCTTTATTTTTTGTGTACCTTTTGTAAACCGTTCTGTGGCAACACACACACACACACACACACACACACACACACACACACACGGTTTGGTACTTCAGCCGATGCACCTTTAAATTTTAGTATTTCTTTTTTTGTATTTGTGTAATAGAAGGTTGCTATGTGCAGAATTGTTGCTCGTCTATTCTAAAACTATTGCATTTTGTAAGTGGCTTTCGCTTCCAAAATATTTTCTCTGGATACGGTTGATTTCTTCTTGTAGGTATTTGGGTGTACCATGCAGAAGTGTTATTTAAATTTGGCTAATTCTGAAGCTGGACCTTTAGCATAGTATATTTTATACACTAGATTTCTTACATTTGAATGATGTATTGATATTCTTTTGATATCATGGAAGGTGCTTTTACAAATAGGTCCTGAAATGCAGGCTAATGAATGTCCTGTGTATTTGCGCACTGGACAGATATCCATATTTTGCAGCACTTCCATTTTAATTTTGTCTTTACCTTTCACATACTGATTGAGGAAACAACGTAAATATTTGAAAGATTTGTTAGGAATGGCACACATTGATGTGCACGGCCATTTGTATACTGGACGGTCTGGTTCAGTCGAATCGAGAGGTAATTCTGAGTTTTCAGGGGATACTTTTCTAAGCAGTGTTTCTTGTTCCATGATGGTATTATTGATTTTTTCATACCCTCGTCCACTGCTATGGATGGCAATTGTGTTTATTTGATTTCGTTTGTATGCTTCTTTATTAAAATATGGTTCTGTGGTTGTTGTGTGACTCCATTCACCTCCACAAATATGTAAGAAGTTATTTTTGTTGACATTCCGTTTGTTGATAAGTTTCTTTTGTAGTTTAGTACTTAGTTTTGTTAGTGGTTTCATCCTATTTAACACTAATATAAACAACTTCCTTTTGAGAAGGATTGCACTGTCCACGAGAGCTGGTAGGATTAATTTTCTACGGTAGGTTTTAAGGGTTGAGGATGATTTCGGTCCTCTTCTTATTAGATTCTGAAGGACTCTGTGGTGAAACATTTTTGCTAAAATACTTATACTATGGGTTCTTGTTACTATATCAGGATTAATAGGAGCATTGTTAGCAGTACTGGTAGCTGTTTTTTTGTGAAGAGTTTTGTGTTTCGTGCCACATTTTGATAGAGGAGGTAAAGTTTCGGTAGTTGAAGCTTCCTTTTTTTCGCAAAACGACAGTATTAGCTGTTTTGTTCCAACATTCTCTACAAACTCTGCTACAGATGGATGCTTAATTTGGACACTTATTTTCATTTGCTCCATTTCTGCGTTCCTTTCTACGGACTTGCTTTTTGGTAGGCATTCTTCTGGGGTCTGTTGAAAAAAGAAGGCATGGTTTGGTCTGTTGTACAACGTATGTGTGCTGTGTACATGTGTGCATGAGTTTGATGGGGAAGCTCTTTGTGGTGGTGTGTGAATGTGCATTTGGCTGTTATAATGATTTGGGAAGGCTATTTTTTGTTTGTATACTACTACAATGTGCTTCAGATGAGAGTACAAAGTGAGCTAGTGGTGAGGAGAAGCATTAATAGTAAACGTAATGGTATAAAATTGAAACAGCTATTTGTTTTCTAGTACTAACATTCTAAGGCTTCTGTATGTTAATTGAGTTCCAAAAACACAGGGATTTGTGAGCCATTCTGCCTGTTATTCTTTATTTAATAAATGGGGATTTGTGGGTAGAATGGTTCAGAAACCAATGTTTGTTTTGGTGCGCATATTAAATAAATAACGGTTAGGGAGAATTCTCTCTTTAGGCTGAATTTCCTAACCTAGTGAGTCCCCCAGCAGCTTTGCTGGATTTCTGGAGTTTGTTTTTTTCTCCTGCCAAGAGTGAGACTCTTTTTCTCCCACTCTTGGACACGATTTATGGTGTTCCTTTGACTGTTAATGTGCTTTATGGGCTATGGGGTCCTTTACTCCATAGGGTCTCATGTGTTTTTACTATGTGTGTTAGAGAGCACCCTCCGTGCAGTAACACAGGGGTGTCATAGTGACACCCCACCATAGACTCCATACCCTGGGACTGACTACTGTCTCCAGGGCATGTAAAGTCACCATTGGCTTTACTAGTCCCAAATTATTAACAGAAACCGGCACAAATCATCTTATTGTGGACGTACTGGTCGGGGCAATTCGATTGCCCCGGGGTCTGTTAGTCGAGAGGGCATGTCTCCGTCCCCCCTGATCGAGTTTTGGCTGGTGGCAGTGGATACTACTTTTTATATTTGACCGCAAATATATCCCTATGGGATTTTCCCATTGTTCGAGGCTACCAACTTTAATTATTTAAATCTCATAGCCTCGAACATACCGCCGGTTTATTTAATTAATATTAATTCGCCGGTTGGTATTTTTTGCCAGGACTCGATTCTAAAATGGCGTTTGTGTTCTCTTCTGTGACTCCAACCCAAGTCGAGCCCTTTGTTCCACTTTTTGGCGGGCTTCTCAACAGAAGCCTCCAAAAGTGGTGCCACTCGGGGTACCACATGTGGTGTGGGAGGGGGTTTTGGCACCCTGGACTGAGTTACCTTGGTAACTCAAGTCGCACTCTTGTGTGATTGGCCCAAGTGGTGAGCTGGCCGGCTCACCACTTAGCATGTTTGATTGACAGCTAGGCTGAGTGAATGGGGGTGTGCTGCATAAAAGCAGCGCTTTGGGGACTGGAACTTCAGAAGTCGCCACAGGACCGGAGAATCCGACGAGGGAGAAGCTGAGCCGACCTACCACGACGACACCACCGGTGGAGCCCTGCGGAACCGACTCACCACTTCCCGACGACAGAGAAGATCTCCCGACTGGAGAGGCTTCTTCCCCTGACTGGTGGGCACAACCAGTTTACCTTCTTCTCTTCGCATCCCAGGCAACCGTATAGCCACTTAACACTGGACCGCGAATAAAAGGACCGCTCCTTTTACCGGAGGACTCCGCGGCTGGTTTCTTCACTGGCAGTGCAACAGACTCCTGTCTTCCTCCCCGACGAGATCCTCTCTTCCCCCGGAAGAAGCACCGACTTGCATCCGCTGCCAGGAACAACTGCCTCCGCTGGAGTATTCTCACCTCTTTAAGGTGCCGTGTCCGCCAGGCCTCCCTTTCTAAAGATAGCTACAAGGTAATAATAATCCCTTAACCTTCCGCCTTGACCTTCCAACGGGTCCCTTTCTTTTGGTCCAACTCTTTTTTTGAACCTTTGCAAGACTCTTGTGCACTTCAACCGTGTGACCTTGGACACATTTCGTTCTGATCCTCTTAAATTGGATCAGGCCTTCAGAACTCTAACTTCACGGTTTTACATGCCTCCCTCTCTTGTTTTGTTCTTATGAAAGGGTTGGGATCTGTTTCATATTATACTCTGCTTTTCTCTCCCTTGTGAAAACAAATTATTAGAGTGCCATCTGCGTTAAGCGCTCACCGCTGTCTGAAAATAAGTGGGGCTTTATTTAAGACTTGTCCAAAATTCTTCTAAGTGAGTGTATATCTTTTAGTGACTGTTTTTGAATTGCTTACTATTAATGCATGCATGTTTTTCTAGATTTGGTTTTAAATAAATAATTATATCTCTTTCACACCAAGCTCTGGTCAGTGTTTACTTGTTCTACTGTGCTCTTCTGACCTATTGTGAATACTCTGTATACTGCCTAACTCTTCTTGAGGGAAGTCTGACTGCTCGGCCACAGCTACCAAGTGAATCTGTGTGGTACAGACTGCTACCAAGTGGGTTTACTGCCAAACGCCTGTAGTCTTAAATCTTTTGCAGTGGTCCCAGAGGGAACTGCACAGGTTTCTGCCTAACAGCAACCCACACAGTCTCTTTGAGGAACAGTAAGAATATAAAAGGTAGTACTTCACTTACCTTTTTTCCGGAATGATCAGGTTTCTTCGGATATGTTGTTTGCAGTGTAGATGCTGTTGATTTTCAAGAGAGTCGTCTTCACTGCAATTGTAAAAAGAAGAAGTTAGTCACTTTGTGTGTTTAAAGCAGTGATGTTACTGTACACGTTAATTTTGCCTATTTCGTCGGAGTACTCTCCTTTGATATCTCAACAAAGTGCATGTGTGCATTTCACTTCACTATGTGCTGTCTTTGTATGTTATTTGCAGTATGTTAGTTGCACATGATTCAGAAATTAGTACAATTTTTAGGTTATAAAAATGCCTTGTTTTTTTTTAAGCTGTGTTATCCATAGCAGAGAGGTTTGTAAGTGATAGGTCATTATAGTAGATGGGAAAAATGTCACTATTTTCATATTATAAGTACGAATCCGAAAAATCGGGAGACCCTCAGAGGGAGATGTCACCACAGCAATCGGGAGCGTTTACTTTTCTCATACGATCGCATTGGAAGTAGCATTAATGTAGGCGGTACACAGTAAAAAATTGTGACATTCTTTTTTTTTTTTACTTTTTGTTTATTGGCAGAAAGTTAAGACAGGCACAGTACAGATTACATAGCAATAATCAATATCGCATCACAAAAGGCAGCACAACATGACTGGATACAACTTCTCAGGAAGAGGACGACTAGTTTCATGGAGTGGCACAAACAGGACGAAAGGAAGGAGAGTTATAATGTTCATGGCGTAGTGGGCCGTATTAGTGGAGGGGTAGAACTCCACTCCACTTCGTCTCTATTGTTCAGGTAGCTGCAGAATTCTGACCACAAGTTTTTGGGGCGTGATGCGAGTGGCAAGGATCCAATGTATTCCTCTTCGCACATTTGTATCCAGGTGAGGGCTTTGAGCCACATCATAAGGATGACGGGGTTGCGACGCTTCCAACTTTTCAATATACATCTTTTAGCAACAATGGCGCTCACATTTAGGAATTTAGACATTTTCCTTACATTTTCCTCCTCCCAGATACCAAACAACAGGGCAAGTGGGTCCATATCCACCGGGGAACCTATTATTTCGGAGAGCGCCTCCGTCACAGCCACCCAGAATGTGTTGATTGCAGGGCAGGACCAGAAAATGTGTATGTGATCTGCCTCGGAAGATTTGCATTTAGGACATGTATGTGGCGGGGGACTTGTGAATTTCGCCACTCTATACGGTGTGTAGTAGAGCCTGTTGAGGAGCTTGAATTGTATGCAGCGGAATCTGGTGCTCAGGGAGACCATGCGCGTATGTGCGCACATTTTATCCCACAGTTCATCGGTTATTTCCGTTTCAAGCTCACTAGCCCTTGCTTCACGTGGTTTGAGGGACCCAAGCACTGTTTTTTCCAGCTGCATTTTATACAAATTGGATATCACACCCTTGGAGCCCGCAGAGTTTGCTATGTATCGGAGTTCGGGTGATTCTGGGGGCTCGTCTGGGTATGAGGGCCACATAGCACGAACCGCAGCTCTGAGCCTGTAGTACTGTAACATTTCGAGCTGGGAGTTGGAGTGTTCTGGTCGCCATGTTTGAGGGGTGACAAAGGGAAGAGGTCAGCTAGGGCTCGATAGCGGAGATTCTCCAAGTGTCGTGAGAGGTGTTGGTCGTGTGTGTGGGGGGGGTGGGGTACAGGGGGGGGGGGAAGAGTCCGGGAAATTGCCACATGGGAAGCCACTTATACTACAGGTGTCGTTCATGTTCAGAGTACAGAATAGCATTCCAAGCCCTGATCGTGGTGGCCACCGGGTCTGCCTGGGCGTCTGCTTGGAATGTGCAGTGCAATAATAGGGACATGATGTTGGTCCCCCACCCTCCAATTTCTCAAGTTTTACAATCGGAGGCGGATTCTGAAACGCGTACCAATATGAGGCGTGTTGGGCCTGCGCCGCATTCTAATACAGTCGTAGGTCTGGGGCTGCAAACCCCCCTTTATCATACGGTAATGTCATATGCTGCCACTTCTTGAGGACCGATCCCGAGTGCCAGAGAAACTGGGCGCACTCCGAGTGGAGCCTCTTAAAGTATTGCCTCCCGGGCAAGACTGGTACGTTAGTGAAGACGTAGAGGAGCTTGGGGACCACCATCATCTTCATTAGAGAGAGTCTGCCCGCCAGGTATAGCGGTAGATTGCGCCACTTGGAAAACTTGGAAATGATGAGCTGAGCCACAGCCTCATAATTGTCCGTTAGTAGGGAGGGTTTGGTTAGTGACACCTGAACCCCGAGATACCCACTCCCTCCGGGGACCAGCGTAGGGGGTACTCACATGTTGGTTGTTGAGTTGGAATAGTTTACCGTGAACCCGGAGTACGTGCCTATTTTGGTAATGTCACGGATGATCAGGTCCAGATATGTGGAGGGGTTTCTGATATACAAGAGCACGTCATCCACGTAAAGTAAGATGATTTCTGGTGTGTCAATTAACCGAATACCTTTATTGAAGTGACGCCCTCTAACATGGTCAGCCATGGGTTCGATGGCAAGCGCAAAGAGGAGGGGGGAGAATGGGCATCCCTGGCGCGTACCACAGTGTAGCGCGAAGAGAGAGGAGGGAACCGAGTTTACAAGGACCCTAGCAAGCGGACTCGTATATAAGAGCTATATATAAGAGCTATATATAAGAGACCATATTTGGGCCTACTCCCATTTTCTCCAGAACAGCCCACAAATATTGCCATGAGACCATATCAAAAGCCTTTTGAGCATCTATTATTACCGCCACAGCATCAGCGTTCGGGTCAATTCTGGACATCACATTAAATAGGCGGCGGATGTTGAGTGCTGTGGACCGACCGGGAATGAACCCACTCTGGTCCGCATGGACCATGTGGGACATGAAGGGGAGAAACCTGTTTGCGATTATCTTGGCAAAGATTTTCATGTCAGTGTTAATGAGGGATAGGGGCCTATAGGACCCGCACTCCTCTGGGGGTTTTCCAGGTTTGGGGAGGAGTGTTATTAAGGCTTCCCTTAAAGGGGGGGGGTGTGTAATCAAAGCGCCTCGGTCCAGACCCCGTGTAGCGCTGGCGCCAGTGCGGCCACGTGCTCCTGGTAGAACTCTGAGGTGAGCCCGTCCGGGCCAGGAGCCTTGTTTTTGGGAAGGTCAAATATCACCTGGACTATCTCCTCCAGGGTGAACGGAGCTTCAAGGCGTTCCCTGGTGTCCTGGGAAATAAGAGTCATAGGGATGTTTTCCAGTAGGTCGTCCAGGTCCTGGGCTGAGTATTCAGGCTGGGGACCATATAAATTGGCATAGAAGCTAGCAAATGTGTCAAGAATGGATTGGTCAGACCAGTGCCTCAGTCCCTGCTCGTTTATAATGCAATCAATTCGGGTCTTACCACCCTCCGCTCGCACCAGCCTGGCCAGGGTTCTACCCGGTCTGTCTCCCTCTCCATATCTATGGGCGGCAACAGGACGAGCACGGTATTGCACCTCTCTCATGGCATGTGACTCGAACTGTTCTAGCTCAGCTCTGATCCCTGCTAGGGTCACCAGGGACGGAGTGGCGAGATATTCCCGTTTTAGGGCTTTGAGCTTAGTTTCAGAATTATTTAGGGCTTGCCTTATAGCTTTCAGGACACCTGCTTCCCTAGAGATGCACAGCCCCCTGATGTAAACCTTAAATGCCTCCCATCTGACCCCTTCAGGTGTGTCAGATGCCCTGTTTTTTGAAAGAATGTGGTAATTTCCGCTAATAGCTCAGCTTTGAAGAAAATGTCCGATAGGGCGGCAGACTTAAAGCGCCAGGCGGGTCGTGATGACTTTGTGTTGCCGAGCTGGATCTGTAGTAGCACAGGGGAATGGTCAGATAACGTGCGTGCAAGGATCCTAACATCTGAGACTCTACCCAATAAGTTGCCAGACAAAAGGAACAAATCAATTCGTGAGGAACTATCATGTACCGTTGAATAGAAAGTATAGTCCCTTTCATGGGGGTGGAGTGCCCTCCATATATCGTGTAAATTTAGAGCATGGGTGCACAACATACGGCCCGCGGGCCAGTTGCGGCCCGCCATGCTCTTTTGTCCGGCCCGCGAGGCACAAAGACTTTCCTAATGGAGGGCGGCCCGCGGCCGCCCTCCATTAGGAAAGTCTTTGTTGTCTTCCGGGCCGGACAAAACGCTGGCCGTCATTCGCTCAGCACACATGCACCACGTTGCTCCTACGAGCCACGTAGTGTGTGTGTGTGCTGACCCAATGGAGGGCCAGCACTACGGCTGGCGTGGTCCATAAGGCTTGATGCCGGAAGGCATTTCAGCCTTGGACCACGCCAGCCGTAGTACGATTCCAGCGTTCCTGCTTACCTGCCTTCCAGTTCCAGCACGTCTCCGGTAAGTGCTCTGTTTGTGTTTGTGTGTCGGGTCTGTTTTACTTTATGTTTGTGTGTGTATGTTGCGATAGGGGGGGGGGGGTCGGATGTGTATGAATGTTGGAATTTTAATGTATTTTGTGTGCATGTTGAGATGCGGAGGTGGGTGGGGGGGTCGGATGTGTATGAATGTTGGAATGTTAATGTATTTTGTGTGCATGTTGAGATGCGGAGGTGGGGGGTGTGTCGGATGTGTATGAATGTTGGAATTTGAATGTATTTTGTGTGCATGTTGAGATGCGGGGGTGGGGGGGGGTCCGGATGTGTATGAATGTTGGAATTTTAATGTATTTTGTGTGCATGTTGAGATGCGGGGGTGGGGGGGGGAGTCCGGATGTGTATGAATGTTGGAATGTTAATGTATTTTGTGTGCATGTTGAGATGCGGGGGTGGGGGGGGTCGGATGTGTATGAATGTTGGAATGTTAATGTATTTTGTGTGCATGTTGAGATGCGGAGGTGGGGGGTGTGTCGGATGTGTATGAATGTTGGAATTTTAATGTATTTTGTGTGCATGTTGAGATGCGGGGGTGGGGGGGGGTGTTGGATGTGTATGAATGTTTGTATTTGAATGTTTTTTGTGTGCTGAGTTGGAGGGGATGGGGGTTCAGGTCTGTATGGGTGCATGTGTGTGAGCTGAGTTGGGGGGATGGGGGTTCAGGTCTGTATGGGTGCATGCTTGAGAATGTGTGCTGCGTTGGGGGCGGGGGGTTCGGGTCTGTATGGGTGCATGCTTGAGAGTGTGTTTGGGGTATAGTGTTTGGTTGGGTGTGAGGGGGCCATGGGGCATAGTGTTTGGTTTGGGTGAGGGGGCCATGGGGCATAGTTTTTGGTTGGGGGTGAGGGATAGGGGGCATAGTGTTTGCTTGGTGGGTGAGGGACAGGGGGCATAGTGTAAAGTTGGGGGTGGGAGCCATGGGGCATAGTGTTTGGTTGGGGGGTGAGGGACAGGGGGCATAGTGTTTGCTTGGTGGGTGAGGGACAGGGGGCATAGTGTTTGCTTGGTGGGTGAGGGACAGGGGGCATAGTGTTTGCTTGGGGGGTGAGGGACAGGGGGCATAGTGTTTGGTTGGGGGTGAGGGACAGGGGGCATAGTGTTTGCTTGGGGGGTGAGGGACAGGAGGCATAGTGTTTGGTTGGGGGTGAGGGACAGGGGGCATAGTGTTTGCTTGGTGGGTGAGGGACAGGGGGCATAGTGTTTGGTTGGGGGTGAGGGACAGGAGGCATAGTGTTTGGTTGGGGGGTGAGGGACAGGGGGCATAGTGTTTGCTTGGTGGGTGAGGGACAGGGGGCATAGTGTTTGCTTGGTGGGTGAGGGACAGGGGGCATAGTGTTTGCTTGGTGGGTGAGGGACAGGGGGCATAGTGTTTGCTTGGGGGGTGAGGGACAGAGGGCATAGTGTTTGGTTGGGGGTGAGGGACAGGGGGCATAGTGTTTGCTTGGGGGGTGAGGGACAGGAGGCATAGTGTTTGCTTGGGGGTGAGGGACAGGGGGCATAGTGTTTGCTTGGGGGTGAGGGACAGGGGGCATAGTGTTTGGTTGGGGGTGAGGGACAGGGGGCATAGTGTTTGCTTGTGGGTGAGGGACAGGGGGCATAGTGTTTGCTTGGGGGGTGAGGGACAGAGGGCATAGTGTTTGGTTGGGGGTGAGGGACAGGGGGCATAGTGTTTGCTTGGGGGGTGAGGGACAGGAGGCATAGTGTTTGGTTGGGGGTGAGGGACAGGGGGCATAGTGTTTGCTTGTGGGTGAGGGACAGGGGGCATAGTGTTTGCTTGGGGGGTGAGGGACAGGTGGCATAGTGTTTGCTTGGGGGTGAGGGACAGGGGGCATAGTGTTTGCTTGGTGGGTGAGGGACAGGGGGCATAGTGTTTGCTTGGGGGGTGAGGGACAGAGGGCATAGTGTTTGCTTGGGGGTGAGGGACAGGGGGCATAGTGTTTGCTTGGGGGTGTGGGACAGGGGGCATAGTGTTTGCTTGGGGGGTGAGGGACAGGGGGCATGGTGTTTGCTTGGGGGGTGAGGGATAGGGGGCATAGTGTTTGCATGCAATAACTAAATCGAAATAAATTATAACAATGGAAAATGTGTAGTACAAAATGTAAGTTTGAAATGCAATAAAAATAGTTACCCCTCAAAAACATATTCTTTTTCCATGTGTTTAATACAAATTGGGGGTTGAAAAAGCCTCCTGACATGTCCCGGCTACCGCCCCGCCCACTTTTACTTTTCGGCCCACTATAGCCCTCATGTAAGGTACTTTCGGCCCTCTGTCAAAATCAGTTGTGCACCCCTGATTTAGAGAGTCCATGTGTATGAGGAGCCGCCTGGCCGCACGCATTGTGGCTCTGCGAGTGGTTGTTGTTCTGTCTAGGACATTATAGAGTATCAGATTCATGCCCCCCCGCCCATATGATGGGTATGTCTAGATATCTCATTAGAATGGCGGTCACATTGTCAAAAAACTCGGGGGAGTCTGTATTGGGCGCATATAAGTTGACCAGCAAGCATTCCTCTTGAGCTAAGGTACAGTGTAGAATCACATATCTGCCTTCCGTGTCAATGTGGGACGTGCGGAGTATGAAGTTTAATGACTTATGGATAAGGGTCAGGACTCCCCTAGCTTGAGTGGAGTATTGAGCATAGCATCTATTGAGACCCCAGGTATGTGCTATGTTAGACGATAAGTGTTTCAGAGCGTGCGTCTCCTGTAATAGGAGGACCTTGACCCCATGCCTTTGTGCATAGGCCGCGATCCTACAATACTTCGTGAAATTTGTCAGCCCTCGAACATTCCATGACCGCCATAATGCCAACCTAAGGAACATCCCAAGCAAAGGATCTGCCACTAACGGCACAAGAGTGCCACCCTTTAGAACCGGTCTTAACCTCTCTGCCATTTTGTATATAACCTGCCCAAACTTCTTCACTCCCCACCTTCACCGCCCTGACCCAACTAGAGTGTGTAGATACCCACCCTTAAATTGAACAATTGCGCGCCATCCCCAACTCGGCAGTGCAGGGGAAATCGCCCAACTGGGGCCAAAACAAACATTTAGACTCAGAGGGGATTGCAGCTGCAGTGGGGGCTGCCGCTGCCGTTCTGCCCACATGTACTAGTACCAATCTCGATAATACCATATAGATCTGAAAATCAGCTGATGAACAAAAGGTTTCAAAGTGAGGATACTAAGAAACTTAGGTTACAAGGCGAGGACACTCATGGTTTAGAGTAGCAAGGTCATAGCTTGCACTGCCTAGGACAGTGTACCACAGTGAGGTTCAGCTTTGCGAAGTTCGGGCACAGTGAGTGGTGGTAAAGTTAGGTGAGCTAAGGGTGCATCACCCTCAAGAAGTTATGCGCTCGTGCAGTGGGACTGGGCCATGGCGGGCCTGCCGCAGGACAGAGAGGGGGGAGCCTTGAGCCCAATAGGGGAGCCAACAGTCGGTTCACCACAGCCACTGGGGTCCACTTCGGGAGCCCGGGAATCCAGATATTAGTCGTCTTCCATCTGTTCCTCAGGAGGATCTACCAGTGGGATCTGCGCCTCGATGAACTTGGCGGCTTCGTCCGGGACCATGAAAAAGTAGTGTTTGTTGCGGTGGGTGAATTTTAGGCGAGCAGGAAAAAGCATTGCGTGCTCGATTTTCCGTTCTTTCAACATTTTCTTCACCTCGTTGAATTGTCGTCTCTCCGCCTGCACTGCCACTGAAAAATCAGGGAAAATCCTGAGGACTTGTGAATCCAGCCTCAGTTCCCCTTTCTCCCTGGCCAATCGGAGTATATGGTCTCTGTCTTTATAGCTCAGTAGTTTTGCAATTATTGGTCTGGGGAAATCACCTGGTTTAGGCCGGGGTGCCAAGGAGCGATGTGCCCGTTCCACAGTGAAGAATGATGAGTGCCGAGTTGTCAAGGAGGTCTCTGATGAGTTGTTCGACCGCAAGTTCCATGCGGCCCTTCGGGAACCCCCACTATGCGGACATTATTTCTTCAGGACCTCGATTCGAGGTCATCACACTTAGCTTTGACCAGTTTCATGTCACGGACGAGTTCTGAGACTGTTTTTTGTAGGGTATGGACGTTGTCCTCATTGGTCCCTATCCTTTGCTCCGCCTCGGTGATCCTGGTCCCGTGGTGGTCGATCTTTGCTTTCAAGGAGGCTACATTTGCGTTGATGTCGTCTAGCTTTTCGTGGAAAGCAGCGAAATTCTTTGTCATGGATGCCATCATCGCGGATAGGTCTGGTTGAGGGGGTCTAGCCTGCTTTCGTCCTCCTCCTGTGACGCGGAGCACGATGCCTGGTCCGCTCTAGGCGCTATCTTGGCGAACTTGTCCATGGCGCCTACTTGGCCGTTGGCCTGCGCCTTGCTGGGCATTGCAGTGGAGGGAGGTAGCGCCTACTTAGCTAGGATCGGTGGTGCCTCCAGGATAGTCCCTCAATGATAGGATGGTAGTAGGACTGTGGTTGCGGCGCGTGAGCAACCAAGAGCATTAGGCGTAGTATTGTAAAGCCAGGGTGGAGAAGGCTGTTAGTAGCGAGGCAGTGATGGCGGGGCCGCAGGTGGGGGTGAGCCAAGGGGGGCCGGCTAACCTTATGTTGTACGTGTCACTCCGAAGTGTGGTTGGTTGTGCTGAGCAATGAACCGTTAGTGAGACAGTTAGGGGCCTCCTACAGGGTGGGGGGGTGCCCCCGTGTTCAGCAGTGCAAGTTGATCGGGTGGGGAGTCCCAGCCTTTATCCGCACCCCAGAAGCTGCAGCCCAATACATGGAGCCCAATACATGGAGCCCTATGGGGCGGCAGCCACACGAGGATGTCGCCACTCCAATGGGTTGACAGAGAGTCAAGTTCCAGGGGATGGTTCGTGGAAGGCTGAGGCACCTTGAGCAGCGAGAGTTGGGGGGGGGGCGGGGGAAGCAGGGCAAGCTCCCGAGAGAACATGCAGGATGAAATGCAGGGATGGGCAGGGGGCCCCGCCAGCGTGGAGCAGAGGGGTGCAGTTCAGGCTCAGTCACCCACCTTGCAGTCTTCAGAGTGGCTGGACCCGCGAGTTTCGCAGTGTGAAGTTCTCCCCCAGGGGGCCGAGCCGCGCCACACGAGGGCAGGCCCAGATCCGGGGCCAATGTGGCGTAGAGGCAACGGCCGGTCTGCGGATAGCGCCATAGTCGTAGCGGAGGCGGTCACAGGAAAATACCTCCGGGCCAAGCATGTGCCGATGGAGCCGCAGGCCCGCAGCTTCAGAGGGCCGCAGGGGGGGGCAGCACCCACACCCGCGACCGGAGTCGGGAAGGATGTCACTGCCCGCCGAGAGACCGCAGTCAGGACAGAGAGGCTGTGACCGCGCGAGGGCGCGGAGGGGGTGGGGGGGCTCCAGCCCAACCCGAAGCAGCTGGAGCCGATCAGCCGCCCCGAGGTCCCGGCGGCCGCCGGACCAGAAGCCCCGGCCGGCACATTCCTCGCCTGCGGGTGGGCGGTGCACTGTTCGAAGGCCCCCTCTTCAGGGCATCAGTGGGGGGACGGTGCTCCCGGGCGATGAGGCGATGCAGGGAGCCCGCGGGTGGCGGCACTTAAGGGACAGTGTGAGCGGTGTGTCCAGTGGCCGCAAGCGGCCGCCGCAAGGGTCTGTGAGGAGGCCGTACAGCGCCGCAGGCCCCGGCACTCACCCAGTCATCCCCAGGCACCGATTTCTGTCCAGATTTCGGCCACGCAGCAAGGAGAACGAAAGAGGATGATTTGTGGCAATTTCGTTAGGCAAGGGTGCAGATTAGCGCCGTTGTCCAGTGGATTCAGGTGGGCAGAGACGGAGCTCACTGGCTAGGCAGCCATTTTCCTCGGCTGCTCAACAGCGCCCCCAATTGTGACATTTTCTAATGGAAAATCGAGTTTCGCGCTAAATACGGAGGATTGTAAAGTATGTATAGGTTATGCGGGAGACAGTAAGAAGTAGTGCGGCTTGTCAATGAAAAATCGGACATCTAGCACTTAAAGGGGGAGCATTGGTATGTATTGGCTATGCAAATTTAGTGGTATTAATTTGTTTAAATGAAATCATAAGGGTTGCACATGTTCTCCGATTAAAATATGCATAGCTGTATTTTATACGCATACATGGAGCTGTACGTAGAAATCTGCGACACTTGCACAGTAGTTTTTGAAGTAGGTGCTTTGCAATGATATGCAACTTGCATTCAGAGTGATCAATAGTACATTTGAAGTGCGAAATTTTGATGAAAGAGTTAGATGTAGAGATGTTGAATGTGATTGGTGGATGGTTTTGTGACTGCTTAGCTGTGTCCAATGAGGGAATGGATTTGCGAGTGATGTGGAAAGGGTAGGACTGGCTAAGAGTTACGCGCTGCACGTAGACAACGCTTGTCCGCGGGTAGGGCGTGTCAAATACAGGGTTCTACAGCAAATCCAGCATGGAAAGGGGGACTGTAGGCATCAGCCAATCAGATGTTCACGTTGCTCTTTTGTGTCGAAAGACGGTGCATATACTGAAGATGGCAGAGGTGGAGAGGGTCAGGGTTTTGGTGCTTGGAGATATTTTTGTCCATGGTTTACAGCACTATGCTGAAAGTAGGCATGTGGCACACAATTTCGATGTGAGAGGAGTGGAGGTGGTGTGGAGCACTGAGACTGATCGCTATGTTGTGGCAATTCTCCAAGTTTGCCGAGACATGCGTAGGATGAGCACTCCCCATGGGGTACATTTGCACTACGGTGCTTGCCATTTGGGCTACGTGAGTTCACGTACTTTGTTGGAAGATTTGGAACAGTTGGTTCAAGCAGTCATGAACATCTTTCCAACTGCGAAAGTAATTTTTTCTGCGTTACTCGCTAGAGGAAAATGGGAAAACAGTTCTGTTTTCTGTCCTGGTCAAAGTATTGGGAGGTGTAACATCAATCGCGGCATGCGTGCTTTCATGTTCCGAGCTGGTATGTTTTTCTGCAGCCACGAGAACATTGTTCCCAGTAATGCGGCTTATTTTGAAGCAGGTGGTGTTGCGATATCTTCTTTGGGAAATGCCATGTTCTTTTGGAATGTTAGGCCTGCTTTGGAGAAGGTTCTGTAATGGTTGTAGGAGTAAAGTAAGAAGAAAAAATATTTTAAAAAAACAAAATAACAGGTGTCTGTAAGGCATCTGCCCAAAAAAAAAAAATAACGGCTCTTTTCAGAGCCCACCTTAAAGGGGAAAAAGGGAATAATATATAAATGTACAGTCGTCACGCTCTGATCTTCTACGTGTCCGCGGACATGGCGGTAGTTTGCAGGCAGTGCGTATTACCAACAGGGATTCTGGGGTGGAGACGCATGCAAATGAGAATGTGCAAAGGTGGGGATTGGTCAGTAAAGTTCAGTGGGTGTGTTAGGAACGGAGAAATTTAGTGAGAAGGTCTTTTCCCCGACAGGAGACCAGACAACCATGGCTGTGTGTGCTCGAAAACAGATTATCTGGATTTTGGGAGACTCATGGATACATTGGTTGACGGTGCATGCAGAAAGTTGCGATCTATGTGCAGATCTTGGATTTCCTCATGTGGAAGTGCACTGGCATGGCATGCGTGGAATGAGGTGGCTGGACTTGGTACTGCTCTGTGCTACTTTACAGACAGAGCGTCATCCTGATATACTTATCATTCATTGCGGAGGAAACAGTTTAGCACATGTCTCTGGAATTTCTTTGCAATTTGCAATGAACGAAGGACTTGCGAAGGTCATGGACATGTTTCCAAATTACCAAATAGTTTTTTCCCGCATTGCACAAAGACAAATATGGCTGCGTTCTTCTCCATTTGGTCCACAAATGGAGAAAGCGAGGCGCAATGTCAATAAGGCTGTTTGTGCCTTTCTAAGAGATGTTGGCATGCCCTCATTCCACAATGAAAACATTTTGTTTCACAGCACTTTCATTTTTCGCAGAGATGGAGTCCATCTCACATATGCTGGCAATCAGATTTTTCTTTGCAATGCACAAAATGCATTGCAACCTTTTTTGGATTCATATTCACCTATTTGGCAATACGTTTTTTCCAATCTACAGTTTTTGAAACGCACAAAACACCACCGAAAGGCTCTTTTCAGAGCCACCACTTACTCCCAGCGAAAAGTGCATTGGTTTTGCTCTGCTTGCACACTCCATTTTTGTGCGTCCTACGACCGCAGACTTTTTGAAAAATGCCCGGGGGCCTACAACGGTCCCTTGATACTTCTATTGTTAAACTGAGAAAGGTGGCTCTGAAAAGTGCCTTTTTTGTCCTTTTTGTTGTTTTACAGTTTACTGCTTTTGAGCACACAACACACTAGGAGAGGAGGGCAAAGGAGGGTAAGGAAGGGACTCCAACCACGGGGATAAGAAAGGGCAGGTGGAGAGAGAAAGATGTAGGGTGGCCTTTACTTAGGTAGAGGGCAGTTCTTCTGGTGCTCCGTGACCGTAGCCTCAAAAACACTTCGAAGACTCGCCCCCCTGCAGAGTACTGTGTCGCAGTACATACACAATATTGTGACCCTCGAAAGGTAAGGGTCAACAGCATCGCAAATGGCTTTGTGAGGCAGCTGGAGGGATGCGCTCCCCCACAGGAGTGTCTCTTGTGGTGAGCGGATCGGACACGCAGGATGCTGTGGAAGAACTCAATCTACTACGTTCTTCACATGGCACCACCTTGCGAATGTCCGCACTGTGGAACAAAGTTAGGTGTCGCTTCATGGTTGTCGTACCAAAGCTGTACACACCAGGTCTCCCGTGACTCAGCACCAACTGGCACTGGTTACACCTGACCAGGCTCGCACGTGCTTTTAGTACGTTCCCAAAAACGGAAAACAACCGCCACACCCACGACTCCCGGCGAGTGCTTGTAGTGTGGAGTTCCTCCACCTCATTCTCTTCTTCCTCGATCTCTACATCCTCACCCGTATTTCCCTCTGCAAGCCCTTGGGGAGGTGGTGGCAGTGGAGGGTTTGGGCGTGGTGCTGAGGCTAATGAAGCAACAGTAGCCATGGATGCCATAAGGATTAGTCGGCTAATGGTCGCTACAGCAGTAAAGGCAGCACAACTCAATCTGCTATAGCCAGAAGCACAAGATGAGCTCGGGGGTGTGGCCATTTATAGGGGTCGAGGGGTGCAGCTCGTGACCATACTGATCACTCAAAAGCTTTGCAAAAATTCTAAACAATACGTTCAAAGGTAGGGTCATTGTATGGGACATGTGAAATGGTGATTTTATACTGTAAAATAGTTTCCCATGTTTGTATAAGTTCTTTTGAAATGTTGCGGAAGCAGACAAACTGCGCAAATGAGTCCACACGCTCAGCGTAGGTGCGGTCACATGCTGACGTCCTGAACACATCCACGAGGGAAATGGGTGCCCGCTGAACAGCAAATGCAGAGTAACGAATGTGCGCATGCGCGCAGGTGTTCTATGGACAGTGTTCGGGTCCTGAAACTAATTAAAAGTGCGACACAAGTGGCATGGACAATTACGGACAGGCGCAATGTTCGCAGTACTTATGGGTGTAGTGCGCATGTGCGTACATGATCTGCTGACTGTACGGCCAGGTACAGTGTCCTTAGGACACCTCCATTCTGTTTGACTACGGACATGCCGGCCACCGCGCCTGTTCTACGGACGGTTCCATCTTGGCTGCAGACGGTACGGACAGGTATAGTGTTCTTAGGACACTCCCATTTTGCTCATTTACAGACATCCCGGACACCTGTTGTGTTACAAGAACATGTTTTATGTCGTTTGTGAGCGGTACAGAGAGGTATAATGTCCTTAGGACGCCCCATTCTGTTCATTTACGCACAACTTGAACAGATGGTGCGTTCTAAGATCAGTTCCATCTTGGTTGCCATTGGTACGGATAGGTGTATTGCCGTTAGAACATCCACATTCTATTGCTTATGGCTAGGTCGAACAGGCACGCTGTCCACGGACATTTGAACTCTTTTTTAAAAAATGTTTTTGCCTCAAACCCTTCCACTACAACTAACATAAAAAACTTTCAATACACACACACACACACACACACACATCAATCAACAGAAATACAGGGGGGAGCAGATACTGAAACAAATATAGGGAAATTAGGGTTTAACATGGGCTGGTTGTGAGGGGATGATTTGTGAGGGGATGAAGGGATGGATGTTTCATTAAAACGTTTATTTTCTTCTTGAAGGTTTGGGGATGGTTCACTAGGAAATGGAGAAGGGGGGCAGGTACAGGTGGGACAGTGATATCGAATTTTTCCTCTCACAAATTCCTCCACAAATTGCCTTAAACTGTTAAAATTGTCATTTAGTTTGTCCATTTTCACTTCTATCCTTTTCAGCCTGTCTTCCTCTGGGTCCTTTGTTGGCGTTTCTTCTTTTTTTACCTGCTCTGTTAAAAATAAATAAAATATATATATATATATATATATATATATATATATATATATATATATATATATATATATAGATAGATAGATAGATATTAAATGCCCATAAAATACTGACCATTAATTTGCTTATGCAGAGTAGTTTGTACCATTATTATCGCTATCTTCAGACATTTCCCCATGCAGAAAATTCTCCTCCAGCCACTCCAAAGTACTGCACATTTCTGTGTCAAAACAACAGAAAGAAATTATTTTTTTCTGGCCCTCATACAAAAAAAAGTACACATACATATAAGAAAAATGAAGTTCACTTACTATTTTGTTGTAATTTGTCTTCGTTGTACTGTGTGCGTCTACTGTCGCTCCTGGCTGCACAGTTTCTGTGAGGTAATTACGTTGGAAGGCATACCTTTTTTTTGTTGTGGTATAATCCATTTCATTCTACATGGTCATTAAATGCATGGTTACTGTTTCAGACGTTTAGGTTCACCTATTTACTTATTAGTACTTATAATGTCTTTATGTGTCCTTTTTCAAAGTTGTGCATTTTTCATATAACACAATAGTACAATTTCAGATACCCCCTGACTGTTTGGGTACTTTTGACCTCGTCCGCGCCCGTCCGCAGACGGGTGCTCAGTCCGTGCCTTTCAAATATTATTAGCGAGGGGGTTCAGTATGTTTTATGTTACATGTATATAAAGTAAGGAAATTATACTACATATCTCCCAAAATTACATGATGAAAGTGTATATTTAGTAAAAAAATCTTTATTAACAAGATGTTATGATTAAGTTCCCCTGAAAAAAACCTGTGAAATTCAGTAAAAAACATTAAAAAAAACTTTGTTAAAAAGGGACGTTATGGTTATTTGCCCTACTAAAAACCCGTAAAAAAATATATATATAAAATAAAATTAAAAAATAAAATAACTTTACAAACGTGACATTATGGTTCAAACTAAAACCGAAAACCCCCTGAAATTCGCCAGTTATGGTAGGCTAAGCAACCCTACCTGCCCGCACCACTGTGCACTGCTAACACCAACACCCAGGACATGAAAGATGGCATCGCAAATGTCATTGATGACATCACTGATGATATCACATGTGTAGCCCCTTTGTTTTTGTTCACTGCCATATGGGATACATTACTCACCGTAATTGTATTTCTGATGCTTGTATCTGCTTAGATTCACATGCTGTGCATAGGCCGACATCTAGTGGAAGCTGCGGAGTATTACAGTTTGTTTTTCGAAACTCGAAAATGGGCATTGATACAGGGCGTGCCAGTAATACTATCCCTAGTGCGACGTCCCCTGTACCCAAGATCCCTCACGCGTCTAGGATCCTCAGATTGTATTTTTTCTGACATGAGGTAGCATGAGGAGTAGCGTGAGTACAGATAATCCAAGCAGATAGATAGAAAGGTAAGACTACAAGCAACCATGCGCCTTCTCTCAGAGGGGAGGAAGGGTGGGTCGCATGTGAATCTAAGCAGATACAAGCATCAGAAATATGATTACGGTGACTAATGTATCCCTTCTGAGGCTTGTGGAATCTGCTTAGATCACATGCTGTGCATAGATTAGCGAGCAGTACCTGAAGAAGGAGGTGGGATGTGAGAAGGGTCATGAGCAAATAAGTGTCTTAGAACCGCTTGTCCCACTTGTGTATCTGCCTTGGAATGGGTGTCAATGCAGTAATGCTGAGTAAAAGTGTGAATAGAGCTCCAAGTAGCTACTTTGCAAATGGTGTCAAGGGGTACATTTGCAATGAAAGCCAGAGTGGCCCTAAGGCCTCTAGTAGAGTGGTCTCTTGGCGTGAAAGGCAGAGTTCTTTCAGAGAGTGAGTAACACAGCTGGATACAGTTAATAATCCACTTCGAGATGGCACCTTTAGAGACGCGATCCCCCTCTCTGCCTGTAGCTATGGAGACAAACAGTTGATCTGTTTTTCTTAGCGGTCTGGTTTTATTTACATAGTAGAGGACCGCCCTACGCACATCTAGGGTGTGTAGTTTCACCTCAGCCGAGCTTTGAGGGTCCTGGAAGAAAGCCGGAAGCTCGATGGACTGGTTTACATGGAATTTTGAAATAAACTTAGGTGAGAACCTAGGGTGTGTGCGTAAAACCAGTTTGTCTTTATGGACAGTAAAGAAGGGATCCTGCACTGACAGAGCCTGAATTTCACTGACCCTTCTTATAGAAGTAATAGCTACTAAGAAGGCTGTTTTATAAGTCAGGTGTTTGAGACTGCTTTTATGCATGGGCTAGAAAGGGGGTCCCATGAGCTTGGCTAGCACCACATTAAGGTCCCACCCTGGTGGTGGGTTAGAAATAGGAGGGTGAAGCCTCTTTACTCCTTCCATGAAGGCTTTAACTACTGGTACTTTCCACCACGAGACCTTGCTATGGGAAATGGTGTATGCCGACAGGGCTGCCAGGTGTACTTTCAGTGAGTTAAAAACCAATCCTGCATCCAGCAGGTGGAGCATGTATGTAACAATAGTAACAATAGTAGGAGTGCAATCAACAGGGTTGATTTGTCTACTCTGGCACCAGATAACGAACCTCTTCCACTTGTCATAGTAACAGTGCCTTGTGTTTGGTTTCCTAGATTCCTTAAGGATGTCCATACACCTCTGTGGTAAATTGAGATGTCCAAACTCTATGACCTCAGGAGCCATGCTGCCAGGTTCATTGAGTTGGGTTGCTGGTGCACTGTTTGACCTTGGTGCTGGGACAGTAGGTTGTACCAGGCTGGAAGTTTGATGGGCTCGCACACCGCCATCCTGCGTAGGTGTGGGAACCACGGTTGTCTTGCCCACATGGGAGCAACTAGGACGAGCGTCATCGATTCTCTGTTCATCTTGTTCACCACTTTCCTGATGAGAGGAGTTGGTGGAAAAGCGTACGCAAACATCCCTGACCAGTTCATCCACAGGGCGTTCCCCTGGGAGTCTGGTTTGGGGAACCTGGATGCAAATCCTGGGCATTGTCTGTTTTCGCTTGTGGCAAATAAGTCTATAGTGGGGAAACCCCACTGAGAGAAGATATCTTCTACGACCTCTCTGCGTAGAACCCATTCGTGTTCCTCTGGGAGGGAGTCTCTGCTCAGAGCATCCGCTAGGGAATTGAGCTCCCCTGGAACATGTTGTGATAGCAGGAAGATGTTCTGTCTGAGTGCCCATATCCAGATTTACTGGGCAAGCTTGGACAGATTTGGCGAACGAGTCCCTAGAACATGGCTGTTGTGCTGTCCGTCCGGATTTGCACTGACAGGTTTAGTAGGTGGGGCTCGAACACTTGAAGCGCTCTGAATACTGCCAGAAGCTCTAGCAGGTTGATGTGGTTCTTGGCCACTGAGGGAGACCAGAGACCCTGAGCTGTGTGGTGGAGATGGTGAGCTCCCCACCCCGTCAGACATGCATCGGTGGTGACCACTGCCTGTACTTCGGGATCGTTAAAGGGTTTCCCCTGTGCGAGATTCTCTCTTGTCCACCAGTGAAGGCTTTGTACCAGTGTTGGCGAAACGACCACTAGATCGTCCCACTGACCACTTGCCTGAGACCACTGTTTCGCCAACCATTCCTGCATGGGACCAGGTAAATACATGACGCCATCATGCCCAGTAAACGCATTGCTTTGCGTACCGTTATTTGGCGACCGGACCGATAATGCGGAATTTGCAGTAGTATATTTCGAATTCTTTCCTCTGAAGAAAAGGTCAACCCCTCTTGAGTATCTAGGATTGCTCCTAGGAACTGTTTGGAGGTGCTTGGCACCAGGCTTGACTTTTTCTCGTTGATTGAGAAGCCTAACTCGTGGAGGAGGTCGATAGTCCTTTGAATGTTTGTCCTGAAAATTACTGGGGTTTCCCCCGTTATGAGCCAGTCGTCCAGATAAGGGTACACCGGGATTGCCTCCCTGCGTAGGTGTGCAGCCGCCACCGCCAGTACCTTGGTGAATACCCTTGGTGCTGAAGCTATCCCGAAGGGCAGTACCTTGAATTGGTAGTGTCGACTGTCCACCTTGAAGCGCAAGTACCTTCTGTGCGCTGGGAACATGTAAATATGAAAATAAGCATCTTTCATATCCAAGGTTGCCATGTTAGGAGGGGGATTACCTCTTGTAGCGTAGTCATACGAAACTTTTGGGGCTTGACATACTTGCTGGCAGGCCGCAAGTCCAATGTTGGGCGCATTGTCAAATCTTTCTTTGGCACAAGGAAGTAAGTTGAATAAATACCCTTGTTTACCTGGTGTCCCGGGACGAGTTCTATCGCGTCCTTTTCTAGCAGAATGGCGATCTCCTCGAAGAGAATCTTCTGATGTTCTAAAGTGTGTACTCTTTGTCGTGGAGGATGGTTCCGGGGACGCTGCAGTAGTTCTATACAGTACCCTGTGGATACTGTTGACAGCACCCATCTGTCTGATGTGATCCCTTCCCAAGCCTGGGTGAAGTTGGAAATGCGTCCCCCTACTGGGGTTGCGTGAGAAGGGACCCTGAACTGAGCGTCACTGCTTTGGTGGGGGCGTGCCGCCTCCCTTGCTGGGGCTGCCTCTGCCTTTACCACGGCCTCTCCCATTACCCCTGCCGTAACCCTGGGTAGACTGTTGGCTGTTTTTCCACTGTGTACCCTGCCCCTGGGAATAGTTAGATCCTCTCTGGGAATTTTGGCCCCGTGGGCGACGAAAATTACTATTCCCTCTCTGGTTAGGGGGTTTATTGGTTAACTGGCCAAGGGACTTGAGTGTCTCGTATTTGTCCTTGGCATTCTTCAGTGCGTCTTCGACCGCCTTACCAAACAACAGATCGGCTTCCACCTGTTTGTCCAACAATGATGCCTGGGTTTCTGCCTTAAAACCAGACTGCCGTAACCACGCATGTCTCTTGATAACAGTGCCTTCTGCTATCATTCTGCCTGCGTTGTCCGCGGCGTCAAAGGTTGCTTTCAAAATGCAACCAGACACGGCTCTCCCCTCTGCGGAAATCTGAGCTAACTGGCCCTTTAAAGGTTCAGGAGCAGAGGTTATGAGTGCCGCGACTTCTTCCCACTGATGGCAGTTGTAGCTGGCCAACAGGGTGGTGGAGTTTGCAATCCTTGCTTGATAGGCGGACGTTGAGACCACTTTCCTGCTCAAACCATATAGTTTTTTGCTCTCCTTGTCGGGAGGAGCTTCGGACGATGACAAGGGTGTTCCAGCCCTCTTACGAGTGTTAGTGACAACTAGGGAGTCTGGCTTCAGATGTCCTCTTATATAGAGAGGGTCAGACTGGGCTGCCCTGAAAAGTTTTTCAACCCTGGGATTGACTGCTCTGGTGACGTTCGGGTTCACCAGTGAACGGGTCTATTCTTCGATGAATGGACTTAAGGATCGGGACGGTTAGGCAACAGCCCTCCTTTCTCCCTCTAACTCCGCTGTGAAGTCCCTCTCCTCCTGTACACCGTGGGTGTCAATATGGAGATGTTCTGCTGCACGTGTGAGAACCTCGTTAAGAAGGGGTTGGTTATCGACAGGGGAGTCGGTAACCGGGGCTTCGTTTTCTACCGGGGAATCTACTCTGTAGGTTTCAGGGTCTTCCTCTTCCTCTTCCTGGTCCTCATCATCCCCATAGTATCCCGTCCCGGTTTGTTCTTCTACCATGCCAAATTCTTGGTCCTCACCAAAGGAAGCGTCTCCTTGATACAGTGTGTATGGTCTTGAGTATGGTTGTACCTCGAAGGGGTCTGTAGACCTCATCGGTGTTTCAAACCGGGACTTCTTACCCAGGGGATAGGATCATTAGAGCCTGAGGGTGTCACCCCTTGTGGATCATACGAAAGGAAATGGTCTGGATTTTTATCGTAAAAATCAGCCAAAGAAGACATCCTTGACATGACCCTATCTATGTCTTCACTGGACCATTTTTTGGAACTGGGAATGACTCTCTCAGCAAGTCTCGGGGATTTATCTTGAGTAGATTTGGTTTTGGACATATCAGCAGACTTGGTCTTGTCGGTCTGTTTAGGGGGAGTGGTGTGTTTCACAGGTGTGGAAGAGTGCAAAGGCTGCTTCTTCTGCTGTTTTCCCCCCTCCCTGTGAGTGGAAAAATGTTTTCCCTGTCCTTTTCTGGCTCTGGAGGTTTTCGGCGCCTGGCGTCGAGGATCGGGGGTAAGGTCCCTGTCCTTCGAGCGTGGGGCCTCGCTGATTTTGACTGCAGGCTCCGACTCCTGGAGCGCAGCCTGGGGGTGGAAGTCGTCTTCGTCCTCTGACGATCGAACTTCTGTTAGCCTAGGGAGCGAGGCACTCTTGGCAAGAGTGGATGATTGCCTGGAGTCATGCGGCGATCTCGATCGAGAGCGCCCAGAGGACACCGAATCGGACCGTTCCGTTTGTGCCTCTTTCCGAGCACTCGACGTCGTCGAGTCTCGGTTGGACTTTGTGTGTTTAGTGTGTGTGAAGCACTTGTGTCGCCGGGGGTCTTCCCCATAGCCGCCCTGCCGGACTACCTTCCGAGGTCGGGGACTTGCGCTCGGCTGTCTTTCGACGCCGTAATGCCCTCGCCGTCCGAAAGTACGGCATCGCTGAAGGCGCCCTCCGCTGCCATGACGGCTTGCCTGGCCTGGTGGGCCCAACGCTTCAAACGGTCCTTAAGTGTCTTAGGTTTAACCCTACTACATACATGCTCTGCAGTTCGCTTCGGGGTGGTCCCTCGGCAAGCAGAGATTGCACATGGCGTGCCTGTCGACCCAAGGGTATTTGCGATTGCACTTGGGGCAGAATTGAAAAGGGGTACCCTCCATACGCACCTTGAGGCAGCGGGCTGTTAAGTGTAGGAAATGTATAAGGTGTACCTATATACCAAGAGTGTAGAGTATGTACAACCCCCCACTCTCCCTACTTGTAGGGCCGAGGCCAGCAGCCTTCCAAGGCCCGGGCCGAGGCCAGAGGCCTTCCGAGGCCCAAATCCGTCGTGCAGCAGCCGACGGTCGATTTCTCCTCCAGCCGGCGTCGAGTGTCGAAGTTCGACGTTGGGATGGGGAAGGATGTAAATAAATTAATATTTTAGCAAAAGTGTGGCTAAGGCCAGGGGACTCCGCAAAATGCTTCCGACCAGTATGGCGGAAAAAAACAATCTGAGGATCCTAGACGCGTGAGGGACCTTGGGTACAGGGGACATCACACTAGGGATAGTATTACTGGCACGCCCTGTGTCGACGCCCATTTTCGAGTTTCGAAAAACAAACTGTAATACTCCACTAGATGTCGGCCTATGCACAGCATGTGATCTAAGCAGATTCCACAAGCCTCAGAAATATATATATATATTCAGTAAAAAAAACTTTGATAAAGGGACGTTATGGTTCACAGTAAAACACTTGACATTCGCTAATTATGGCAAGCTAAGCAACCATAACTCACGCCACCTACGTGCAATGCTAAGACTAACACCCAGCACATCAAAGATGACATCACATGTGCATGTACATTTCATGAAAAGTCTGCAGAAGGGAGTCTTATTTTAATGTTGATAAAAAAAACTGTCAAGGATCATTGGAATAAATGACATGAGCTATGTGGTGCATTACACAATGCATTGATATAAATAGCATTCTATTATGAAGTTCTTTACAGAATAATGTACTTGTGTATAAACATAAGCATTGTGTGCAGCAAACATAATGGAGGTGCAATATTCATAATCTTTCCATGTTAAATAGTGAAATGGTAAATGCTTTCTTCTTAGAGTTTTGTGTACTGTGCAACATGTTATAAGTAGCTAATGAAACCCACTTCCTATATAATTTCATTATTACACAAAAACCACCACGACATAACAACAAATAGAAATATGAGTATATACAGAGAAAGTGAAGTATGCAAAAAAGCAGCAGAACCAGAAATTGTTCATAACATGCCTGATTATTTTTATGCACAGAAATGATTGTTCTGCTTCAAATCTACTACTTCCCTATGAATATCACATGATGTGCCTGCATCCTAAAGAGAGTAATGCAAATACAAATATGAGCATATCCACAGAAAGTACAGTAATAAAAAAAAACAACAGACCAATAAAAAAAAAGTGTTGATAAGATTGTCTTCATACACAGAAAGCATTGGTATCTTTCAAGTGTGTATTCTCCCTATGTATATGTTTCATATGCTATGAGTGAACCCCAAATGAATTAATGTAAAAACATATTTGACGCTTAAGTCTACAAATATAGTACTTTTTGATTTTTTTGTTCCTAAGTATTACTGGCTAAGATATATCACTAAAGGAAAAAAGAGGGAGCCAGACATGTGATATCATCAGTGATGTCATCAATGACATTTGTGATGTCATCTTGGATGTCCTGGGTGTTAGTCTTAACAATGTACGTAGGTGGCGCGAGATATGGTTGCTTAGCTTACCATAATTAGCGAATGTCAAGTGTTTTACTGTGAACCATAACGTCCCTTTATCAAAGTTTTTTTTACTGAATATATATATATATATATATATATATATATATATATATATATATATATATCAGTGATCAAAAACAAAGGGGCTACACATGTGATATCAGTGATGTCATCAATGACATTTGTGATGCCATCTTTCATGTCCTGGGTGTTCGTGTTAG